>NC_136893.1:13677239-14877239 GCF_949152265.1 Phoxinus phoxinus
TTCTCAACTCCACACACACAGGAACCCAGTCCAACCCCTCCCAATCCGAAACACCTTCTCTCCTCATTCTCTCCACTGACCGAGGAAGAAGTATCTAAACTTCTCCTCTCCAGTCACCCCACCACCTGCCCTCTAGATCCCATCCCCTCACACCTTCTACAAGCCATCTCTCCCACACTTCTACCAGCACTCACACACATCATCAACTCATCCCTCCACACTGGCACTTTCCCTACAGCATTCAAGCAGGCTCGGGTAACTCCACTGCTTAAGAAACCCACATTAAACACATCACTCTTAGAGAATTACAGACCTGTCTCTCTCCTACCGTTCATTGCGAAAACACTTGAACGAGTTGCCTTCAACCAAGTAACATCCTTCCTCTCTCTGACCAACCAACTAGACGTAAACCAATCTGGCTTCAAGAAAGGGCATTCAACCGAGACTGCATTGCTGTCAGTCACAGAAGCCCTACGGATCGCAAAAGCTGCCTCCAAATCATCAGTTCTCATTCTCCTGGATCTGTCTGCTGCCTTCGACACTGTGAATCATCAGATCCTCCTGTCCACCCTCTCATCACTGGGCATCACAGGAACTCCTCTCCACTGGTTTGAGTCCTATCTCACAGGTAGGTCCTTCAGGGTCGCATGGAGTGGCAAGGTATCCAAAGAACATCAACTGACTACAGGGGTTCCTCAGGGTTCAGTTCTTGGACCGCTCCTCTTCTCCATTTACACCACATCACTGGGACCCATCATACAGGCACATGGCTTCTCTTACCATTGCTATGCTGATGACACCCAGCTCTACCTCTCATTTCCACCTGATGATCCCACAGTAGCTACACGTATCTCAAGCTGCCTGGCGGACATCTCGGCATGGATGAAGGAACATCACCTGCAGCTCAACCTGGCAAAGACTGAGCTTCTCGTCCTCCCTGCCAATCCGTCCCTACAGCACGACTTCACTATCCAGCTAGATTCAACTTTAATCACCCCATCAAGGTCGGTCAGAAACCTTGGAGTAACATTTGATGAGCATCTGACCTTCACAGACCACATCACAAAGACAGCTCGATCATGCAGGTTTGCACTGCACAACATCAGGAAGATCAGGCCCTTCCTAACTGAGCATGCAACACAACTTCTCGCCCAGGCCTTGGTTATCTCTAGGTTTGATTACTGCAATGCTCTTCTGGCTGGTCTTCCATCATGTGCAATTAAACCTCTACAAATGATCCAGAATGCTGCAGCCCGTCTTGTCTTCAACGAGCCCAAAAGGGCCCACGTCACTCCTCTGTTCATCTCTCTGCACTGGCTACCACTCGCTGCTCGCATCAAGTTCAAGACATTGACGCTTGCTTACAGATCGACCACAGGCTCAGCTCCCTCCTACTTTCACTCGCTCCTACGAGTCTACATCCCTACCAGAAGCCTGCGATCGGTCAATGAGCGACGACTCGTGGTACCATCACAGAGAGCCACAAAATCACTCTCCAGAACATTCTCATTCACGGTTCCTTGCTGGTGGAATGATCTCCCTACCCTCGTCCGGAATGCAGAATCCCTGACCACATTCAAAAGACAACTGAAAACTCATCTCTTCCGTGAGCACTTGACATAAAAAAAAAAATAAAAAATAAAAAAAAAAAAAAAAAAAAAAAAAAAAAAAAAAAAAAAAAAAACCCTCTCCTTTACCCTCCCTTGTTTTGGCTTATGCTACTCTAAGCAATTCCAGAACTTTGTATTTTGAGCACTTCTTGCGTTATTTTTGCTTCTTCACGATGACTCGCTTGTTGTAGTCCTCAGTTGTAAGTCGCTTTGGATAAAGGCGTCTGCTAAATGACTAAATGTGAAATGTGTGAAATGTGAAAAAGCTTCTCTTATTCCATAAAAGCGTATTTTAGTGTCTTCTAATCTTCTTTATTTCCTTCTGTAAAAAAATATTGGTTTAAAATAGTTTGATATTGTGGTAACCAAGGGCTCTATGGTGATCCCATGCCTTCCATTGCAGAGTTGCAAAAACACTTTCTCAAAAGCAGAACATGTTTTGGAACTCTCCGGCTTACACTTATTTTAGTCACGTATCTGACATCTGCACAACTTCCACATTTCTGTAAACAGTTCTTGTTTATGTCTTGGTTTTGTGGTATAGAATTGGTCCCGTTTGGGAATAGAATAGATTTCCAGGAGTTTTGGGCAGTACTCAGGCTGGTAAAAAGTCTGTGGCTCTTTTATCACTTACATTAACCATTCTCTACCTCTGTTCCCTTGATTGAAAGATAAAAAAAAAGATAGAAATAAGGGCGTACAACTTCTATTTCTGTTAGAAAACATGCATTACAATATGCCGCCTCGACTAATAAACATATGCAGCTGCACATTTTTTGGACATAATTAGTTGCATGATTAAATTAGCACCTAAATGGGTTGTGCTAGGCATTATACAGAGCAATTAGGGCGGGTCAAAAGTCATTCAACTTTCATAGTTCAGAAATTATTTATCTTTTTTCACACAGCTGACAATGACAGTTTTACAGTGATGCATTGGCCAACTGTTCAAATAATGACATGAAATGTTGTCAAAGCATCAAGTTGTTATCTAATCTAAAATGATTTAATATTTAATTACCTGATTAATGAAAAGATTTAAGTAATGTCATACTTCATAACCTAAAGGAATTCCCATGCTGTAATCAAAATTACACTTGCATTAATTTGAGTAATTAAAATAAAGTATTCAGCACTCAATTTATTTGTGTTATTCAAAGCAACTAAGATTTAATTTAATTAATAATTTTATTGGGTTTATTTATTTATTAATACACTAAAATGGCACTTTGTATTTTAATTAAAAATTGTCTTTTAATGTTAGACAAATGTTTTTTTTATTATTAAATTACCTATTTTAGCACAAAATCTTCAGGTTACTCGAGTTGTGAACTAATAATACTAACAGATATTTAGAATTGATCAATAGCCTTCATTAATCCTCTTCATCATCATCATCACAACTGTGATGAGGAGGATCAGTTGGAAAATGGGTGGATTAGGTGATGCAATTTGAAAACATGATACTTTTTTTTCAAATATTACAAATTTAAATGCATCACTCATTTCCTTTGCGACTCCCTCAATATTAAATTAGCATTCCGACACTGTAATTTAGATTTAATAGGACTAAATCTTCTGAATACTGATTTGCGACAAAACCAGCACTGGAATGTTTTCGGTGTGGAGTGTGCAGAACAGAAGAATGCTTCAGCTACTCCCACTTCCTGGTGATCCAATCCGAAACGAACAGCTGTTTCAAGGCGTCCCTCAGAGTCCGTCCAAAGCAAAACAATACACGGAAAAACAAAAAAATCGTCAATTATCGACTATTTTCGCTTCTTATCTTCCTAAATTATTAATTGGACCGAATTGGTCGTGTCTTTTTCAAAAATGCTATTTTGGATCTACCCCAGTTACGGGGTTGTTTATCTGTAGTAAGGGGAACTTGAAACCGTCCGTGCCCCATGTCCTCGGTTGTTTTTCTTCTTTCGCCTGGATTCTCCATGTTGTTGGAGAAAAAGTGAGGGCTTTACCTAGACCAGAGGGGGCTATGGATAAATATACGAGCGATAAAGTAACCGAGACGCGAATCCTAGAAAATAGCAGATAAGATAAAACAAAAACAAAGTGGCATGCCCCTCCCATGTGGAAGAGAATAGAAGGCGGGAATAAATAAATATCAAAATAATTTGTCGCCGTAGGTTTGAGATATTTTTGTGCGAACGGAAATTATTCATTTCAAGCCTCGCTAGCTTTTAATGCCACTAAATGCGGACCGACTGTTTGTCGCTGGAAAAGGTTGGTTGGACGTTAAGGGCTGTGCGTTTGTTAGATGGAAAGTTCTATCATCACTCAAGTGCAGAGAGAGGATTCTCGGTTGTCTTCGAAAACAGGTAGGCAATGCGCTGTCACATACTAAATGGTGATGTTTTCGCGCTGTCAATTCTAACGATCACATATTAGCCATTTTCGCGTCACACTGTTCGATGTGCGATTCGAACATGTTCGATGCTCGCACTGTGACAGTTATTTGTCATATTGAGCTGATTGACATGTCACAGTCGCGAGCGGAATTCGTTAAGTTCCAACCGTTGAAACTTAACGAATTCCGCTCCGAACAGTGAAATGTAAATAAGATCAATATCGCATTTTTCAGAATAAATAAATATATATATATAAGCGCTTTGTCTTTCATTGTAGCGTACTACAGATAAATCTCAGTGTAACTTAATTTTTATTATTATTTACATGTTTTGCTGTTGCAGTCATCCATGTCTGTATGTTTACGTAATATGATCAGTTTTTAAAATAATTTTAGACGATCTGACATGCCTTTCTCTGTAATGTTTTTCTTTTTTTCTTTGGTAATTTGATGTATATTAATGAATTATAATTTACTATTTGTTTATTTCGATTTTGATTTTATTTTCAGTTTATTTACACACAATAACGTTAGATGTAATTCTGGTGTTTTTAAGGCAAACGTGTAACCAATGTTAATTCGCGTTCCACGTAAGACACTGTTGTTTCCTCTTCTGTGGACGTCGTTTCATCGCTTGGTTAATGGATCATTTGAGTGACATGTTGTTTTAACGTTATGCGGATTGTGTTTCAAAAACATTTTCTGTTTATTCGACTTACCTACACTCGCGTATCTCACGCTCTTTCTGAAGTAAAACTGTACAAAATATCGAGTTGAAATGTGAAAAACATCGGCCTAATGGAGAGCGCAAGGTGCCGCGCTGGAATGCACAACACACCCCTCACAGCAGCACACGCCCTCCATCTGCCGCGCGACGCTACCATTACACACACACGTTCAAACCTTAACGGTTAATGAAGGCCTTATCTAAATGTTTAACGAGTAAAGGCCACAGTGTTATGCGGAAAATAACCATTATGCGGAAAGTAACCATTTTGTAAGCCCTTACTTACTACCTGGTGGGCCAGTCTATCTCCTCGCGGTGTTTTGACCAGTGTTTTTCTCATGTCTCGTCAATATGCGCAGAGCTGTGCGCTTATTTTAGATCTGACGCAAATACGATATCAACAGTATGACCATACTTAACTGATGTCAATTTGGCTGTTATTACAGATGTTTACGATCTCTGTATTAGTGAATTACGAGCTGCCATAATGTTGGGAAAATAGCCAAGCCTGCACAAATTCCTTGAAGACCCATTGAACTCAGTTTGTACTGGATGGCATCAAGTGTCCAGTGTGACCTTTTTTTGTGGCCATAATAGCAAAGGCTCAGGAATTATGGTGCTCAGGGTGTGAACAGATGCATTAGTGCAAATTTAAGACAAATTAATATAAAAAGGTTAAATCAATTTACAAATATAGTTTAAAACATATGTGCTTGTTAGTTTCTAAGACATACTGTTTGTATTCACGATAGTAAAAAAAAAAAAAAAAAAAAAAAAAAAAAAAAAAAAATATATATATATATATATATATATATATATATATATATATATATATATATAACATTTTGGGCAACTGCAAATATTTTGATTCATTAACTCTGAAACTGTCAAGTGGTGTAACCATGTAAAAAGCACTACATTCTGTATTTTCACCTTGGATATACATGTGTACTCAACTTCTAAAGTATGTTTTTAACAAATGAAATGGCTGCAAATCACAGTCTAAAGGGGTCTCTGTTGTATGACACGACGACAAAATGGCTTCCCACTGTCTGTTAAAAGTTTTTCAAATATTAATAATATTATTTTGGAGAAATAATAATAAATATTTATGCCTAATTTTAAGAATTTAATCTTTTTTAAGAGACCATTTTCTTTTTTTACGATCTTTAGTTACAATACCTAGACTTTTCTTTTACTTTAACCCCCACGATAAAATATCAAAATTCATTTTAATTCAGAAATTTAAAACATGAAAATATCATAGAAGCCATGTATTCAATCCATTTAAAAAAAATAACAACAGTATAGATCAGTTCTACGTCATCATTGACCCCCTCAATCAGATAGCCTACCAAATGCAAAGAATGTTTGTGATGTTTATGTAAAGTTGTATATATATATTTGCTATAGTACCTTGTGAAATTAGATTAATTGACTTTGTTGAATATATTGTATTAATAGTATTCAAATCAAGCAAGAACTCTGGTTTAGAAATTTTTAATGTAATAGACCATTATGTCTGTTCCATTATATCCATCAGCTATGGTTTAGTTGTACATCATAACCGAGTGAAAATGCAATCCATGAATATAGGCTAGGCAATGAAAATCAATGCTTAGTTGAAATATAATGGTCAGACAATATGGATGTTTTTCAACAACCAATACGGAGGCTGATATCTAGAGATCAGGGTGACAGACTGGTGATGTAATGTCAAATATATATAGCTACGTAATTAAATTCTATGATAACAAATTGTAATATCCAAAGATAGATATTCTCAAAATGACCAAATCTTTTATTAACCTCATCGAAAATGCGGTCTGTCACTTTACTGTATATGTACTCTAAGAGCTCAGTGAATTCTTTGAGCATTTTTATTATGTTTAATCAGGAAAACCATTTTTATATTTAAGTGCATTAGAAATGTGTTCAGTTTAGGCCAGTGCAACAATCTGAATGCCTGAAAAATCGCTTCCATATGTATTGGTAATAAGTTATGTCTAAAAACGATTGGCTGCAGACCAAATCTAAGACATTTAGTCTAGGAAAACATCGCTGCTGTTATGCCAGTGTTAGATACATGCAACACAACAGAGAAAAAAAACTCATTTAGCTGGTCAAATTATAAATATCAAGAACATGTTATTGTTTTCCTAACAGATTCCTTGGACTCCAGTTACACACAATCCCTTGAAACTCAAATCCGTGCTTGCCATTTAATGCGCCATGTAGATTTTTATTATCTAGGAAAATAGATGAAATTAGTAACTGCTAGATTTTTTTTAGCAGTTTTCTTTTGTACATCTGCCTTTTGGGATTTTTTTTACGCACTCTCATTTGATCAGATCTGAGCAGAAGTGTAATAGCTAAAAACACTGACCACTTAAAAGCTTCTAACAGAACATTTGACGGTCCTTAACAAAACACTCCTTCCACTCTCCGCTCACAAAGCTGGTCAATATCGCTTGATCCTCATGTGACAAAATGTTTTCAAGAAAGTGCATTTGAATTCATGGATACATTTTCCTTGTACTCCATTTCCTGAGTCCTTTTGTTAAGCGGGGCGTTATCAGAGAGTGTACAGATGGGCAAATACAGCACAGAGTAAATGATGACGAAGGAGGCCATTTTCTCTCATCCTCCCTCTCATGCCGCTCGCATGTTACATAAGATGATTCCTATGGCTACATAAGTCCCCATAGGGAACAAGAGGGAGAGAAGAAGTGCCTGGGATCAGCCCCTGCTCATGTTATGGTCAATTCCTTCAGCTGAGGAAAAAAAAAAAGAAAAAAGAAAGAAAAGATTACTAGTACTGAAGTTACATCACCATAGGAATAAAAACAGATTCTAATCACTGCATGGCGTACTTTCATGTTGCGAGAGCTTTTATGCCCATTTTTGCTGCTTGGGAATCTCAACAGGCATGTCTGAACAAAATCATGTTCCTCTGACATGCATAATATTTGCGAGCAAAACTATGCAGAAATATGAAAATATGCAAGGAGCCCCTCTGTAATGCACAACCAAGCTCGCTACAGATGTTGGGTTACAAAACATAGGTCGTATTTCTGTGGATAGGAGTTAAGTCTGTGGCGTATGCACTTTTCTGCCAGGCTCTTCTGTGATGAAATGGCAGGAGTGGCGTGTGTGTGTGTGTGTGTGTGTGTGTGTGTGTGTGTGTGTGTGTGTGTGTGTGTGTGTGTGTGTTTTGCTCTAAAGGTACAGCAGAAATGTGTGGGCTTTCCCGCCCTCTGAGATTATATAACGTATACCAGCCGTGGCCAGCAGTCTCATTTAAAACAGATTTTCTGTTTCTGTGCAACGTGTGCCATCTCTGGAGAGGGGCGGCTGAGCATTTGGTCATTTTGATGTTGATAGGCGGCGCCACATTTACTGACGAAAACATACATTTCATTCCAGTGCTCTGAATTATTTAAAAGATTCGTCAAGCCTCAGGCGCATTTGATGCAAATGTGAATTTAAGTTTTGTTTGTCATCTATTGGAGACTAAAGTGGTTAATTGAAAATATTTATTAACATTTACTAATGTACTCTGGGTGGGGTTTGACAGCACTTAATGGGATTCAAGTGGGATTGTTTATAAACCACGCAACATGAGCCTTTTTATGCTGTTTATGCAGTACGATTATCAGCAGGACTAATATATGCAAATTATGCATTTTAAAAGGGTTTTATTGTTTTCAAACAGATCAGGTGAATAAAAATTCGCCTCAGAAACCTGGAAGTCGGAATATCTTCAAAAAGCTCATCTGTTGCCTTCGAGCTCAAGATGCCCAACTGCCAACGTCACCTACCCATGATGCCTTGCTAGCGCCCGAGGACAATGGGACCATTGCCAAAGTATTATAGAAATCATTAATCAACACTTTTTGTTAGTTTATATACTTGACACATAGAACAAATTATATTAAGATAATATTAAGCAGATTTGTTATATGTTCCACTTTACATTGGTAATTTGTAGATGTTTTTTTAAATATAAATATAAAATAAAACTATTATTTTTATATGTAAACTGTTAAATTAATACCAATTAATATTCAATTAAATAATATTTCATCACATATATTTGGGTGGATTAATACAAAATATGAAATATAAAAACATTATTTATAATCAGGATGTGTAAAATTAACATAAGTATAACCAGTAGTCCTTTTATTTATTTATTTTGTGAATCAAATATAACATTTTCTTGGTGTTGTTGACCCTCTGTGTGTTCTGGTCTCACCTGTAGATACCAGGAGAGCGTCTGCTGCCAGAAGTGATCTCTCAGGACCAGGGGAAGATCTGTGTGGTCATAGATCTGGATGAAACACTGGTGCATAGCTCCTTTAAGGTACACCCTGTAACACTGATTGATATTGTAAATTTGACAATTTAAGGAAATACGGTGTAACTAATTGTTTTAGAATAGATAACTATTAACATTTGCATGTAAACAACAGGGTCAATAAGAGTTTCTCACCCCACCAATGTTCTTAACCATATCTACATTGTGTTTTTGTAGCCAATAAGCAATGCCGATTTCATTGTGCCTGTGGAGATTGAGGGGACCACACACCAGGTGAGATCTGATAAATGTTTGTGTATGTGAGAAACACCCTGCCAGTGCGCATTGACTTGAAGTGTGCAGGACATCTGTTGAGGAAACAGTGGAGATGTTGTTCTATATTGAAAAGTGAATGATGAGCACCATCTGCTGGACTGATGTGAGAACAACACTTCAGCAGTGGAGGAGGATTGCGACGTCATGTTGTGTGCAACCACAAGAGACAATATTTGCCCTTTGGAAAAAAATGTATATACATTTGCCCATTGATTTTTTGTTTCACTCCCAAAACAGTGATAAAATAAAAGCAGGTTAGAATACGTCTGTTTTTAAAATGTGGAGATTGAACTCCCATTAAAATATTCCTAAACATTTGTTGTTCTCGCCCACTTTTCATGGAAAATGTGCATTTGGCCTCTGCCTGGTTCAAGTAATCCAGGATAGGTTAGTTCCCACTAGTACGGCCTATTCTTGATTACTTGTTTCAGGAGGAGGCTACGAGCAACAGCACTCGCCGTGCCTTAGTGCACAACACAACATTATGTGATTTGTTCAATTAAAAAAAACTACATTTGACTCTGAAGTCTCTACTCTTTAAGTGGTGCGTTAAAAAACATTGGTCTCATATACAACAAACTCACTTGTGTTTTAGGTGTATGTGTTGAAGAGGCCATACGTGGATGAGTTTCTCCAGAGGATGGGAGAACTGTTTGAATGTGTTCTGTTCACTGCTAGCCTTGCTAAGGTATCAAAACATGCATCACATTTCATGTTTCTTTAGGGAAATTGTAGAAATTCCTTACTAGATGCTGGTTAGTTAGTGTTATAGAGTTATGCCCTTGTAGTGTCAGATTGATTTTCTTCTCCAGTATCAAGTTTTCCTTAACCCATCCCTCCTTCTCCCCGTCCATGGCTCTGGTAGTATGCAGACCCCGTGACCGACCTGCTGGATCAGTGTGGCGTGTTCAGGACGCGGCTGTTCCGTGAATCTTGTGTGTTCTATCAAGGCTGCTATGTTAAAGACCTGAGTCGCCTCGGCCGTGAGCTCCACAAAACCCTGATCCTGGACAACTCCCCTGCCTCATACATCTTCCACCCTGAAAATGCTGTAGGTTTCACTGTCCTGCTGCTATTTAGCTGTTTGTAAAACCCTGCCTAGTCCAAAAGTCTATATATATATATATATATATATATATATATATATGTATATATATATATATATATATATATATATATATATATTTATTTATTTATTTATATATATATATACACAGATAGAAATACTGTACATGTATATATATATATGAAAATACTTTTATTTAGCAAGGATAAGTTAAATTGTTCAAAAAAGTGACAGTAAAGACAGTTACAAAATATTTATATTTCAATTAAAGGCTTTTCTTTAAACTTAGTTATTTGTAATGGCTGAAAATGGAGCTTTCCCCCCAAAAAAGAAAAAGAATCTCAACCATTTTGGGTGCGTAGATCCGTGGAAATATCAATGCTTTCAAATAAAAAAATAAAAAAAGATCTACACTCGTTTGTCTTAACAAATTATTTAAAAAAATGTATTATGCAATAAAGCACATATGGATTATTCAAACGTTCAATTAGCCTTCTGACGAAACATTTGAATAATTCATATGTGCTTTGTTGCAAAATAAAAATATTTTTATCATTTATTAAGACACGCGAGTGCAGATCTTTTGTTTTTTCATTTGAAAATGGAGCTTTACCATCACAGGAAAACAATTATAATTTTTTTTTAAATGTGAGAATATATTAAAATAGAAATTGGTTTGATTTAAATTGATCAGAAATCATTTGAAACAGTTTTTGACAGTATTTTTGATCAAATAAATGCTAAAACAACAAAAAAAATTTAAACATTGAGAAAATCGCCTTTAAAGTTGTCCATTTATGTTCACGATTGTGCTGCATTCACTCACAAAAATAAATGTTTTGTATATTTACGGTAGGACATTTACAAAATATCTTCATGGAACATGATCTTTACTTATCCTAATGATTTTTGGCATAAAAGAAAAATCGATCATTTTGACCCATACAATGTTTTGTTGGCTATTGCCACAAAATATACCTTGTATTTGTGGCACAAATATGCCACAAATATTGTTGTTTTGTGATCCAGAGTCACATATATATTGTATTCTAATATATATTTTTCTTTTTTTTAAGTACAAAATATATATCCTTTATATATTTTCAAACATGTATGTTTTGTAACAATTCAGAATGCCTTTTATCAAAATGTTATTTTGAATGTTATTCAGATTTTCAAGCTGTCTTTTGGACCCTGCTGTATATGTAACAAAATATTGTTGTTTCACCCTCTGAAATATGTAGTTCATTTACCAAATGCATATAACGATCTTCCTGCTTTTAAAATACATAAACCCAATAGATTTAAATAATCCCAAAATGATGATATTACTATTAACCCAGTAAGCTATTGGCATATAATAACCGGTGTGTGCCTTTAACAGGTTCCTGTCCTCTCCTGGTTCGATGATTCAGAGGACACGGAGCTGCTTCACCTCATCCCAGTATTTGAAGAGTTAAGTCAGGCTGATGATGTCTACAGCAGACTCGAACAACTCAGGGGTCCATAATCCCTACACCGCCAGACCAGGGCAAACCTCCATGTTGTGTAGCACTGACTGCCAATCACACACAAGCGGCTCATATGACAGTAGACTCCGCCTTCTGACCTGAAAACAAACACGAAAGCTCATAATTCTGCTCAGCACAAAGTGTATGCGGTTTTGCTACATGGTTTGAGGGACTCTAAACAGTTAGTGATGATACACATTGTGGTCAGAGGCCAGCTTCGTCTCAGTCATTGAGCTTGCCTTTTGCAATAACAATTTACAGATTTTATATTCCTTTTTTACTTTTCTATTTTTTTTTTTTTTTTTACATTTCTTTTTAGTTTTTTTATGTTTATGATGACATCCTTTGGGAGATTAAACAGATTGCAGGGTCTAATTAAGTCATCAGTAATCCGCAACAGTGAAGCTGAAGCACAATAAACTTTCAGGCCAGCCTCTCTATGCAAGTTCTACCTGAACTCGTCTTCACACTTTTTTAATCTTCAGCATTCATAATCACTATAAAAGGAAAACAAGTGTTGCTAATGTATTCCAGAGAAATGCCGGAGAAATGTCCCAAATGGAATACACATTGTTTTATCCAACATGCTATGCATCGTTTTTCCATAAATGCAAATGTGACGCCAAGCACCCACACATCTTTGTTGTCTTATTACTTTAGGCCTTGTTTAAAATGCACAGTTTTCTACGGTCACTGAGGTGCGTTAACTTAACATGGCACTAAAAGGCCTGTTTTTAACACTGTTTCACGTGAATTACAACTACATACCTTCCTGTATTCATCTTTAAGTGGCCTTATCCCAATCTGCTTCAAGTGTACTTGATGGGTTTTTATTATATGTGAGGAGCAGAATTAACACCACAGAATGAACCAAAGAGATTGATCTTGTTCAGTTACTGTCCTTCTCTCTGCTGTATTTATGCAGACAATTACTTGTGCTGTCATTTATGTGTATATATTTGGTTGAACTTGAAAATCTTTGTATGATACATCTTTGAACTTGAAAATGTCCATCTTTGTATGATCTGTTGATGCAGACCAGATGCTCCACCTCTGTGCTTCATCTTATCTTATTTAAACATGATCATGTTTATATTATAATTTGTTTTTACTGTAGCACAAATATTCAAAACGGCCATGATTTTTATAAACACAGCCAAGTGTTCGAAGGGCAGATTATTGCCTTTTGGTAAACAAAATTTGCCCTGATAAGGACTGTGTTGTCATATTTTTGACTTTTGTATTGCCGACAATAAAACAAAAATTTGTGCAACATGTAATTGTTTTCTCTGCTTTTTCTCATTGAGCCATTATAAGCTATTGTTATTATTCATTTTACATACAACCGCACAGAATTCAAACATGGAAATAATTTATAACATGCACTTTTGAATGATAAACCGAGCATTTAAATTATTTGCCCTAAATATCTCATTTTGAAGAAAAAAATATTAATAAACCATCTCAAATTTTCAATCAAAATACATTGTTGCCATCATCTGACAAGCAAGTTGTAAGTCCTCCTTTTGACCACTAGGGGCACCAGAATCCACCACACAGTATAGGAAGAAATGCGTCACATATTCTGTAATAAATATACTACAAAAAAACGTACTTAAAAAGGATTTTATTGAGTTGAGTTTTATTGAGTGATGGCGATTGCTTAGAAAGGAGATTATGAAAACACATTTATGGCTTTTGCAGGACAGAGTGAAAACAAAAATCAGATAGCACCTTATATAAACATTTTACAGATATATTAACAACTTCATCATAAATTCTTTTGTAAACATACCAAACTAATATAAAATATTCCTGACAATTACAACAAAGTAAATAACAAAGGTTATAACGGCAGGCAAATTAGAGAACTACGATAGTAACACAAACTACTTATAAAAAAACAAAACAAGAATTTTAAGTAACATGCGTATAAGATTGAGGATGACTACAAAGTTAATTTAGCTCTACAAAATTTTTACACAGGCCTGGAAAGACAAAGTATATATGCTTGGGAATGTTTTTAATTAGTCTTTTTTTGTGGCTGCTTCGTTAAAAAACAGCTATTGAGGTCAGCACAGATTGGAAAGGATTCGGGTTGTACTAATCTACTAACCTATGGCTTTTTGAGCAACCACTTGAAAATGGAAAGTTTTTTTGCCTGTAATCCATTACACAGGATTAGCCACAGTTAAATGCATGCAATGCACCTTAACTTGAATTGCACCAAAATGCTTTATGCTGAAGAAATATGATGGGTTTGTGTGGGAAAAACCCACACACGACCACTTCCCAAAGAAAACCCCTTTTGCTGAGTAATCAACATGAAACCTGGCTCACAGGAGGGTACTTTCTAACAGCTGTGGAAAGATGCGCAAGGCAGAGTCAGCGTTACTACGTCAACATAAAGAGTAAAGAAATCATCAGCCACCTTTTCAAAATTCGCAAGGTGTGATTTGATGATTTTTCTCTCATGTCCAGTCAGCCAGAGCCAAACTTCTTGGGTTTAAGTTGAAGCTTTGTTAAAGTTCACTGATTGTACGCAGGGTAATCCAACAACACACAGTTCAGAATTAAGTCATGAGTCACATACACAAATAAAACAAAAAAAAACAAGTCATGGCCGGGTCAGGAGAAGAAACTACCCTATAGACGCACAGCGAGACACGTACACACAAAGTCAGGCACAGTACACGTTTGAACAGAACGTAAAAGGAGTAACCAATAAAAGGTGGTCTTGTCTTCCCACACTACTCAATAAATCAATAAATAAACGTAAATAATAATTCACTGTGGAACACTGTAGCTCTGTCTTATATGAATCGCACTTACTGTATGTTGCTGCTACGAGGTTTTATTTTATTTTAAACACAATGAATCAAAAGTCTACGGCTGATGCAAGTTTTACACAGATGCATGTTTTTTTTTTTTTTCATGAAATATGCATATTAAATTAATTGAAAATCACATATATTAACATTCACTTTCCAATAACTTTACACAAATGTTACCAAAGAGAGTGTGCACTGATGTTGCATGAGAACCAGAACATTCTGTGAGATTAAAAACTGGAAGACTGTCGCGATGAGCTTGGATTCGTCCTTGAAATGTAATTGAACAATAATATGAGCTGAGCGTCACTACTTTTGCTACCACTTGAAACAGAGAACACGAATGAGATGATAGAGTTGTTATAATGGGCTAAAAGGACACCACCACAAACACATTGTAAAAGTCCTCCTTTCCAACCATCAGGATAGAAACGTGGGTATTTCGTGTATGGAGGGTAACATGTGGCATGAGCTTTTCTCGGTCAAAAAAAATGGGTTATCCCGTAAATATCCTCCTTCGAAAAATATTTGAAGTGTCACGAGAATCGGGGTACAAAAGGGTTGGTACCTGGTTATCATTCAGTCCCTCTGAAACCACTTCAGCCTTGACTACCACACGAGGACAGGCTGTCATAGAGGGAATCGCTCAGGGACTCGGGGGTCTCGAGGACCTGGGGATGGCTTGGAGACAGGCCGTCGTCAGGTCTCTCTCTCACCAACTCCAAACCAGTGTCCCTCACCATCTCCGGGTTTGCAGGGATACGGCTTTTGCCTCTACGTGGCTGCCCGGGTTGAGGAAGACTTCTCGGGTCTCCTTCACGGCTGGCTACGGAATCACTAGCCTTGTTGCGCTGCAGGAAAACAAAAATGCAAAGTGAGTAACAATGAAAAGTACATGACAGAAAAGTCTTATCTTCATAATAATACTTTCATAATTTCATTAATCATAATAATACTTTATTACAATCTGTATGATACTCTGATATTAAAATTCTGGATGGGGTCTATTTTTATGGTTTGGCAGAAAACCATTAAACGGACTAAAACCAGTCATTTAAAATGAAACGAGTTAATTTAGGCCAAATGGATATTCATTTTGAGATTTGCAAGATTGTTATTATATAATAAGCATTTTAAAGATTAAGAGTAATGATGCTGAAAATTCATCTTTGCCATCACAGAAACAAATTATGTTATGAAAAATTATATTTTAAATTGTAATATTTCACAATATTCATGTTTTTCTATATTTTTAATCAAATAAATGTAGCGTAGGAGGGCATAACTTCTTCCAAAAAACATTGTTAAAAAATGACCGACTTGAACATCAAAATGACTTTTGAACATTTTTAATAAAACAGGGAATTGGATTGCATTGTTGTACTGTAATTGTCTTGTTGGGTGAAACTAGGATCTTAAGTGATGCTCACCCTCTTAAATGAACTCTTATGACTCACTGGCTCCACTCCGTCACCAACGCCAAGATAAACCTCAGGCGGCTCTGCAGATGCTTTGAGGTTTGGGAAAGTCCAGTTCTTTGTGGGGCCCAATTTCATAGGTGCTCCACAGATATCAGTGCCTGAAAACATCAATCAAAGCTGAGAAACGGAGGGGGAAAAACACCCCCTGGAACTCCTTCCAATTAATTAATGTATGATCGTTCTTTATTGAAAACTCACATTATTGATTAAACATAAATGACAGCTAAAGTATTATATACCTTCATGAACGATGTTTGCAATCTGGCTGGACGGGATCTTGTTCTCCAAATTGCTAGTGTGATGGTCCATATCCTGACCCCCCATAAAATCCTCTTCTAAACAAGACAACTCTCTCTCCAAAGTCCAGGCCTTATGAGGCATTTTCATCCCTGAGCCATGTTTTCCCTGGAGATGAGGAGGGTCACACTCCCCATGGGCCTTCCCTTTGGGAATGCTTTTGCAACCAGCATTTGCACTATAGTCAGGAAGAGGGAAGGTGCCAATGCCACTGTCAAGAGTGTGTGTAGAGATTCCAGATCCTTCAAAAAAAAGTATATTGAATATTATATAAATAATATATATGAATATATACATATAAATAAATGTATGAATATTATTTATTTATGCATGTATGAAGGTAGGAATGATCATAGTAGCACTGCATGACAAAAGATCACACTCTAAACATCCATCTAATGCTTGCCACACATCTGTTGCTATATGACTCACATATGGGAGCCACAGAAATTCAGACGCACCTAGATTATTCATCATCAGTGACAGGTTAAAACCCGTTTTTGTTGCTACATGCCAACCAATCAAAATTCCTGCCTCTGGAAACATTGAAAGCCGTGATGTCATGCATTGTAATCATGCCTTACCTGCAAAATGTTCATGATGAATCGTCTCAGCCAGGTTCTCATCTGATGTGACATCTTTACTCAGTAACGCAGAAACCTGTGAAAAAAGAAAGGTCAAGTTAACATTAAAGCACTTTATTAAAAGAACAATGTACATTATATTCAAGAATTTCACTTTTTACCTTTTCCATGTCATCACTGCTTCTTGTCTGACTAGCAATGCCGGCGCTCTGGTGACTGAATACAGGTCTGGATTTACAGTCAAACGAGAGGCGTCGATGTGCCATACTGATGCCACCAGTGTCCTTTCCATCAACCCTTATAGAAGAATCAGAAATAAATTGATGTGAAAATAATATTTATTGTTTGTCTACAATATATTTACATTTCAGTCTGTTCCTCAGAAAAGCTTATGGTTATAGAATACTTGGAATACTACAGATGTACTACTTTTATAATAATCGTATCTGCTTTCTGGAGCTTTTTATTGAACTCTTGAGCTACACACACAAAAAAAAAACGTTTCGATTGAATGCGAGTACATTTTTAAATTTGGGTTGAACTATCTCTCTAATTTGTTAAGCCATATGCAGAAGCCTAGCCAATATGACAGCTGACTCACAAGTCATATTCAAATGATGTCTCAAAACACATTTTCTCACCTTACTCATTCATCAGTTATTTAAATTAACCTTTATCATCTGAAAACCTGCACTACAACTATGCACTTAAAGGTTAAGTTCACATGGAATTTATGTTGTCTCTGACTTCTGGGTTGCTTTTATGATTCATGCATGGTAAGAAAATGTCTTAGTTTATTATTATATATAATATTTTCAGTTATATTTTGTGTTTTTTTATTCTAATTTATATATTATACATTTATTTGCATTGAACCAAACCAAATGGGACCTGGCAAATACATTTTTGTGGAATTTCCTGCTTGAAATGCCATGCCATCTTTAAAATAAATGTCAAAGTAAAATCAGTTACATATGTTGCTTTGCACTTACCGGTTTAGCAGTTGCTGCATGAAGTTGTCAGATGGCACTCCTCTGTACATCACAGACAGCTGGCCTTGGGCTTGGTCCATCACCACCTCACAGGAATGTCCCTTTCCTTGTCGGTCCAAGGCCACTCCATTCACATAAGCCCGTTCTTCTTCAAGAGCTTTATGCAAGCCCTCTGCCTTCTCAATCAGCATAGAAATGTTTAGGCTCTCACTCTCTGGTTTCTTCACAGCCCCCTTGGTATCCTTGCCCACCGAGGATATATTGAGTTTCCATTTCATATCATCTTTCACTTTCGACGTTTCTGGTTTACGGCTAAGAGCTGGCAACTTGCTTTTTCTCAGACCAAACCAGTTGGCAATTCCATTGGAAGCTTTTTGCTTGACCTCAACCATTTGCCCTTTATCTTGCTCTTGCAGTTTCAGCATATTTTCCTCAATGCCCTTCATGACCTTCTGCTCGATAGAAGACTGTGGGCTGGGGGCAGAGTGCCTCTTTTCTTCAGCGGGCTCTACCGGCCTTGGTGGAGGAGGAGGAAGACTCTCTCCATATGAAGAATTCTTCTTCTTATTGGCCCTGAGATGGCTTCTGTCCTCAGATTTGGACATGTACCTCTGAAACTCTTGAGTAGGCTTCCCATCTCGGTTCATAGAGGGTGGCACAGTTTTAGTTGGTGATTTGAGTGGGATTTTATTGGGGCTGCCACCCTGGGGACCAGTGACATTTTTTGCATTATATGAAAGGCTATGGGGTGTTGTATTCTTAGCATAGCTGCGCAAAGCCTGCGCAGCCTCTAGGTTAGTAGATGGTGGATGCATCTTCGATTTTGGGCTTTCTTGCTTGGCTAGGAATGTTCTTGAGGATTCATGTTCAAGTTTGGAGACTAATGTGCTGGACGGAAGAGACCTGACAGTTTGCTCAACATGCTGAAAGGCTCCTTGTTGTTTCGAAACAGCACCATCAAGATGACCTGAATGGTATGATTTATCCTCGATGGAATCTGTATTTTTAGGAAGTCTATATTCTCCTGATTTACAATCAGAGTTTCTGTCAGCAGTTTTGCTTTTATCTGTAGTTCGTGTTGGTATGCTTGCAGCAGACTGAATTTCTTTCTTCTCTGCAAGCGGAGGACAAGCTGTGTACTCCTCCGGGTTCCTCAACTTGCCAAGTGCAGCCAGTCGCTCTTTAAAAGAATGACTTGATTCACCTGAATGTCTACCAATCCCTGATTTCTTAGGAACAGGCGGTGGATCGTTCCTTTTAAAAGGTGATTCGGAGCTCTGTGAATCATTATCAACTATTTCGCTTTTCTCTTGGCTCCTGGACCTCGTGCTAATCCCACTTTGAGCCTTCTGGGATGATGACTGACTAGGCAGACTGCGATGATTGACTTGCTTATGCCACACCGGGCTCTCCGAGCTGTCCTCTTGGTCTGAAGAATCAGACTCTGGTGAGATGTCCTTCTGCTTGAAACTCGTTGGTCTCTCTATACCACACTTTGTCTGTTTTGCTTTCGCACCTTCATTAACTGGGCTGGAATTTTGAAGAGATGAGCTCACTTCTCCAAGCAGCTGGGATACATCGGTGCCACACGTTTTGGAGATATCCGAGACGTTTTCGTAGAGTGGAATTTTCTGAGGGGTCTTTTGAACATGAGAACTTTGTGCAGGCTTGGCTACTCGACTTGTTTTAGGGATACCACAGCCAAGTTCTTTTGGCAATGGTGTAGGAACATCATCAGGTTGGGGTGGAGAAGTTGGAGCAGAGTGGGACTCCGATTTAGAAGGGGGCAGCTGTCTTTGCCTCTCTGTCGTGGTGGCTTTTCGCGTGGCTACGGGCGAATTGTGCACCTCATAGTTGTTGCTCCGGCAAGGAATCTTTGAGCTACGAGTTAACTGGGGACTGAGACGAGGTGGAGGTACTGCAGTACGTTCTCCAAGAGTGGGTATTTTAAGGAACTTGAGCAGTTTAGAAGGCGAGGCCTTGACCTCTCTAAGGCAGGAAACTTGATTCGGGTTGACCGTAACTTTCGATCTAATGGACTGATGGTCAGATGGGGTGTCTTTCACAGGGATAGAGATATCATCCAGTACTTTTGAGGCAGTATGATTCTCATTGGGAGAAAATAACAGACCTTTGTGGACTGGTTCAATGCTGTCCATCTCACAGTGTGTATTTTGTAAATTGTCTTTGAGTCCAAGAGTAGGCAGCTTTGAGGTGGCTATATTGGCTCGACAGACACAGTCAGTGTCTTCTTTCGTTGCAAACTCTTCTTTCTCAAGTCTTTGTGGCGCTACAGCGTTTAAGTGCTTCAAGTCAGAGTCCAGCAGTGCCACATCAATTGTGCTATCATCACAAATCGTCTCATTGCAGGTGCTGCTGCTTGACCTGTTGGATTGAGATTCGAGCAGAAAGTCAGATAACCTATTCTTGTCTCTTGTGTCTACAGATACATGACCTGAGACTCCTCTGGGCTGATCTCTTTCTGAAATGGTTAATCTCGAGTATGATGATTCAGGGCCTTCTAATGGGTGAGGATCATTCGGTGGGTTAAGACTTTGCTCTGCTGAAAGAATGGACATATCTCCAGATGCCCTATTTACAAACAGTTCACTTGTACCTGTGGCAGGTTTCACGAGACTCTGCATTTCCATGTTCTCTTGGAAATCGGGCCGAGCCAAATTGAGGTTATCGATGGTAATGGGGGATGAAGTGCAACAATTGTGGCTACTCTTGGCTAAGCTGACTGAATCTTTATTGGACAGCATCAAGCATGTGCTACAACTACCACACTTTACATTACTGTGCTCTCCTCCATTCAAATGCTGATGTGTGCAAACATCTGGGCAGGAATGGGAACAATGTGCTTTGGGTGCATTGCACCTGGATGAATTGTCTCTGCAGGCTAATACAGCCTCCTTAGAGGCAAGAGCCTGGCTGTAGTCACAGATCGAGGGAATTCCAGAGGAACGATGGTACCGAAGCGGATCCGTTTCTTCAAGCTTGCGGAGGACCTCCAAAATGTGTGCTTTCTTCTTCAAAAATGGAGACATGGCCTCCATGGACGTGGACGAGCCTTGGGTCTCAGGTATGCAATTTTGTGCGCATTCGCTGTTGCCCTGTGGAACCAAATTATAAGGATGAGGAAAAGTTGTCATAAAAGACAGATTCAACAGAGACTGTGTACGGCTTCTACCTTGGCCTGTGCGGTCCTCTGAGGCTCAATCACTTTGTTAGATTCACTGTGCTGCAGCTCGCCGATGTGCTCCAGACAGGGTCCTGGCTGCTTTGATAAGACACATCAGGTAAGCTTTAAGCTTCTTCTTATATAAATCAATTACTGGATTATGCAAAACATTTATCACAAGTATGCATGCACAACAAGGATATTTTGCCTGTTTACACACAAAATCCATGAAGTAACAAGAAAATAAAATGCTGCACAATCAGACCAGGAAAATTAAACAGGAAGAGGTTAATTGAGCCATTTTCTTAATTTTGCAAACAAACATAATAGGACCTCCCTGTGGAGTTTGAAGAATGTTTTGTGAAAAACATCCACTTTAAACTAAAATAGGTCTTACACAATGCATTTTTCCATCATATGTTGAAGGATTTAATCATTTACCTGCGTATGTACACATGCTTGACTGTGCAATTTCTCCTGCAGGAGCTCACACAGTGTTCTGTTCTGCCTCTCCAAATCAAACACACGCATTTTCAGTTTAATGCATTCCTCTCTGAGATCCTAAAAGAAAAATGTACAGCATTAAAAAAAAAAAACATAAAAAAATATATACACCACTTAGATATATTTAAAAATCATCAAAAATGTAAATAAATTAATAATTAAAATACATATAAATTAAATATAAATAAATCTTTAGACTTTGCATAAATATGTTCCTGATGCAAAACCACACAGTTTTTACCTTTTGATTGAGTAACGCTTGGACAACATGGTTGGCCACCTAAAAACAAACACATTAATTACATGTATTAATTTTTTTAATTTTTTTTATTTATCATTTGACAAACGGTTTTGACTAATAAAATCATTATCTGACTAAAGGCTCAGATATACTCACATTATTTATATAGCACTTTATACAATATATTTTTTAAAAGCAAGCATCTTTACAGGATTAAACATGAAAAAACACTTATTTACAGTACTCCTTTCAATTAGAATTACAATTTCTACTGTAAAGCTCTCCCTTGTATTCATGTTTTTACTCGCGGACGTCTGACCTCTACAGACTGAACCAAAGAAATGAACTGGGGAAGATTTCCACGTCAAATAAGCCGGATCCTCAGAGCACACCTACCTATGGCATAATCGTCATGGACCAATGGTAGTACTAAGGTGTTTACCAGCAAGAACAAACTTTTTCAGAAAATTTGCAAGCTGTTTCGAACTCCCGAAACAAAAACAAAAATAACTTCATTTTGGTCTGATTTTGGAAGAAATGACGCCACACAACGTCGTTATTCTTCGATTTCACTTGGAGTATATAAGGGCCTTTATGATTTTATTCATCTAATTGGCTGTCTGCAATGCATTAGGCAAAACCATTGCAAATCTCCATAGGAAGGCAAATGTATGGCTTGGTAAGAAACAATATTTAACTCACCTCATCCAAGCATCGCTCATATGCTTCTCTCTGACTCTCGTTTGCTAATGAAAGGGCAGAGTTCTCGGCCTGTCCAAAAATAGAACAGTTTAAACAGCAAGTCGAGGAAGAAAAGTAAACAAAACGGTATTCTTGGTTAAAGTATATGGCACTTACTTGAAGTTCTCTCACTCGTTCCAGAAGCTCACTGCTACTTTCTTCCTCTAGATAGGACTCCAGATCACCCTCCTCAGACTCAAAGTCCTCATCTACTCTATTTTGGGCCTCTTCCGACATTGTCTTTACCTTACAAGAAGAAAGAGATAGAATTTTTTTTTATATATAGAGAAAAAATAGCCTTTTATTGTGCCATTTTTTATAATTCCCCCACCCACTACGTAAAGTGGTCTGAGTGAAAGAAAAGCACTATATAAACGTAACAAATTATTATTTCTTATTATAATATTTCTTAGAGCTGAAGTGTCAAATGTTTTTGATGTCAATAGAAGTACATTCTTCTGTCCAAGTTTAAAATGCAGGGACAACAACTACAAGTAAGTCTAGTCAAAATTGTGGCTGCCTGACATGACAACTGTGGTGGGACTACTTGAGTTTGGGGCGGGACTGCTTGTTTGACCAATGGAAGATGAGGGAAGTGTTTCGCAAAACTTGTTTGAAGACAGGTATTATTTATGTAACCCTTTGATGTGCTAATGAGAAACAAATTACACAATCCAGAATTTCAGATTCTTACATTTTAAGCCCTGTGTTTGCATACAGTAAACAATTGGTTGAACAACCTGTAAACCAGCTTTCCACACATTCTAGTGCACTTTCTGAGTTGTTACAGAACAAACACACTGGCAGTGTATGGAAGGCATTTTTTGTCAATTTGAAATAAATAAATAAATGATAAAAAATGTAAACTTCATTGAACCAGATGAACAATTTCATTATAGAAAACTGTACGCAAAATATGTGACAAAATTGAAAACGAAATTAAATTATTTCAATAATTTTCATTTCTACAGTGACAAGGCATCATCCCTGTCAAATTTAAAAATAAAATGCAATTGGTGATTTGACGTTTCATTTTCACAACAATCCCAAGGCAAGACTGCCAATATTAAAATGAAAAGGCAAACGTGAAAAATAAACTGCAAATACAGTTTTTACAAAGCTTTTTATTAATGCTCAAGCACTAATAGTGACAATTCAAATGTTAAATTTAGTTTTCATTTTACTTTCTCTTTTATTTCACAGTTTTCATTTGTCAACCTGTATGCAAATTATATGTTAATGAAGGGTGGGGCTTATTTTGAGAGTGTCTAAGGGTGAATGAGTGAGTGCGGAGCGCGTAAAAGAGTTAGCGTGACTATCAAGTCTTTGAGACAGCTGGGAGTGAGTAAGCAGAACTCAAGTCCCTGGCAAATCACATCTTCACTTTAATAGTGTCATCAGAGGGGATTAGACAAAAGAGTACTGAAAACACTAGAGGATTCCAGCCATCACGCCGTTTCATGACCTACTGACTTACTGACTGGGGTACAGAATTGGATCCTCGCGACCTGCATTCGAACTTAGATGACAAAAGCGTGTTCAAAGACATGTTCTAGACTAGTGTTTGCTAAAGGATACGAGAACTCAAAAGTCTGAGGTATTCTGAAATTAAAACAATGATAATGATTTAAGTAAATTATTGCAGTGAAACGAATTACCGGTAAGTCAAATCTGATTGGCATACCAAGAATTTTGCCCATCACACCAATTTCTCTTTGCATATAAACATCTTTATTTTAATAAATGTAAGGCTGCACTGATATGGCTGATACCGAAAAATATTTATGTTTTAAAGCCTATTAACCAATAGGCTATATTGGGCGATATGAAAAATTTACATTTTGTGATATTACCAATTTTACTTATCGGACCATTTCAAATGAACATTTATCAGCTGAAAACATTAAACAAACTCATTTAAACATTCTTCTCTTGTGTTGAAAAGACTGATGGCTATCAGTGTTTTGTTGATGTAAACAGCCTTATTGTTTCACTATACCACAACAGTAGCCTCCAGTCATCTTCATCCACCCATTCCCACCACTGCACTATACCATAAATTTGACCTTCAATATGAACACCGAATGTAGTCAGAGGATGGACTATCATTGCAAAATTGAATCTAAAAATCAATATGTTCATGGGACTCATTCATAATTGATCCTCTAAGTATTCGCTGTGCTCATTTATGTGGCAAGCTTATCTATAGACGTCCAACTCTTTTGAATGGCTTAAATGGAAACTCCATATCTGGAAGTAAATGAATACAAAGGCTATGGGGGTCAGAGGGTTGACGGAGCGCAGCGGGTCAGAGAACACTGCTCTGTTTTAACAGTAAAGGATGGCACTACGACAGGCTCCAGGCCACACTATAGAGCTGGTAGTTCCTGTAGTGCCAGGAGGCTCCTTTCACATGACAGACTCTTTTCACAAAGACACAAGGAACAGCCTTCCGATAGAAGATGTATTTGTACCATAACTGTGACACATCAACCCATACAGAAAGGAAGCATTTACACTTTTCATTCAGAAGACACTTTTATCCAAAATGAAAGTAGATGCATAAGCTGTAAATCGTAGTTAAAATATGGAATTTAATTCATTTACAAATCCATAAATCTTACAAACTAAATGCCTTAAAATATTTGACTGCCAATGTACCAGATGTTTGATAAATAATCCATATAAAACCAAAAAATAATAATAATAAAGTATTAATATTTAAAATGTATTCAAATATATTATATATAAACAAATAAAATAACTCACCAAGAAAGGAATACAGTAAAAATCCAAAGCCTTGGGCAAAAAGCCTTATGAAATTGTATATCTTAAAAAAGCAAGTTAATATGATAGCCCTCTGAAGAATGAATATAGCTGGCGGAGTAGAACTAACCGGTATTCCAGGTTAACACTCATGTCTTCTCTGAGAAGTAAAACTTAAATAAAACCGCCCTCTGAATTTCACTGTCACGCTCACGTTCTCATACGTGCCTGTCCTGTGATAAAGATGATCTTGAGATACAAGGAAGTTAAATCTACATAATGCGTAAGCGGTGACATTTTGGTTTCACAACATTTGCAATACAGGATTAGCTAGAACTGTGTCATGTGTCTCTGCTCCATTTTTACCCCATGTTGTTAATGCTTGACCGCTTTTCAATCGCTGGTGGCCAGGGCAGGGCAAAATCTCAAGAGATCACCAGAAGCCTCGACCATCTTTCTTTTCATCTATGAATCACTCACAAGCAATGAAAAATGTATGGGTGAGTAAGCGGATTCTGGTGAAACAGAGCCTCAAAAGCCTATTTTGGGGTCTTTATGATAATATTGTCAGTGGATAGAGGAGTGTCAGTCAAGAAAGACAAAGAGAGACAACACTCAACATTCCTTAAAGAGAGGTTTAGACTAACTAAAACTAGCTACTAAATATGGATCATAATGGTCGAATAAATACATTTTGATAGTAATTGATATTATAATTAATATAATAATTGTTTTAATATTATTCTGCATTCATCTTCAACTTCAGGGCTAAATTTAACTAATTAATCTAAATTCATAAGTCTAATTTTCAGTTTCAGCCCTACCACACCTGGTTTAACCACACTGCTGAGTTGGCACTCAATTAATTTAAAAAGGTTTCACCCAAAAATTCTCTCCATGGTGTCCCCAAGACCAGGAATGGAGAGAAAAAAAAACAGTCAAACTGCTATTAGAAACATTACCATGCTTTTGAGACAACAGATCAGATTCCAAATCCTTACTAACATTTTTGCGGTGATGCTCTTGTTTTATTGTCGAACTGTGGCTCTGTCGAGAACAGACGTCCTGAGGGCTGTTGGGCTCACCTGCAGCATAATCATTTCTTAAACACAGAAGTACTGTGTTCAGTGCAACAGGGCTAATCCTCTGTGCTCTTGTAAGGATCTAAGCAGATTAGCATCAGTTTGCATCTGGCCCTAAACTTAAGGTTGCTGCATTACACACGGTCATATCGCTCAGTGCTGGACACGTGCCACAGCCTATCCAGATCTGTACTGGGATCTTTTGTTGATTAAATAGATGAAATGCAAATTGTGTCTTTATTTAGGCCTACTCACCCTCATGTTGTTCCATCCAAACCTGTTATTCGTTTCTTCAAAAACAAAAAGGGAGATTTTTTGAAGAATATCTTTACCACACTTAACTATAATGAAAAAGTAAATGGGGACTAGGTCTGTCAAGCTCCAAAACTACACCATAAACACGGTTCATATATGACTTGTGTGCTATACTCCAAGTCTTCAAAAGCCATACAATACCTTTGTGTAACAAATAGACTGAAAACCCCATATTTATAGATAATCATTCCCTCCGGTGAGCTGTTACTTGCTGCAAACAAATCACTGAATCATTGAGTTGAACTTGAGAACAGGATTAGTCTGAATCTTGGTCAACTGATTTATTTAAAATATCCATTTAAAAAAAAAAAAAAGGACATCACTATAGTACATCAACAAAAGGACCACTTTTATGATACTTTTAATAGTGCTTTTTGCAACATTGACAGTTAATAAACTGAATTGAAACAACATTTAATTTAAATTGAGATGAATAACCACTATTTCCTTCTGAAATTTAATTTGTTTCATAATTGATTCATTATATTTTCAATTTCAGTTTATTATTTTGAAGCTGCTTTGAAATAAATATTGTATACATCTCTTTATAAATAAATTTGACTAGTTGTTACTTGGAGCTTAACTGCATTATATTGACAGGTCTATACATTAAAAAGAGTGGCTGGAATATGCTTCAAAAATTCACCTTTCTTTGTTCCACAAAAGAAAAAGAAAGTCATACAGGTTGGGAACGACATGAGGATGAGTAAGTAACATTTGGGGGTGAATCAGGCATTGAAAAATCCATATTCGCCAACCACTATTTGGAATACCAGGGGTGGACATATCCGCCATAATATCTAGGACAGTTATAGCCCTACTGTATATACCACAGTATAGTGGAGTCGGTTTTAGCGACAAGCAAAAACAGAGGCAAACAAGCACCCATGCCAACAAAATTCTTGGCAGCGCTCAAGCACAATGCAAGCCCCTTAATCCACTGATATGCTGTATAGTAAACATAGCAATAAAGCACTGTGGCAAACCCAAAATAGGGCCCCAAACTCATTTGTCTGTAAAGCAGTACATTTATTGAGGCTAAGCTTCTGAGAGACTACTGTTAATGTTGGTAGGACTTATATTCTCCAATACTTCTGAGTCACTGGCTTGGTATGATGCCCAGAGGAGAGAAGTCTACTGAATGTGACTAAGACTAGAAATCAAAGCTCCACTCAGAGACGAAACCCCAACAAAGCCTGGCGGAGTCAGACACCAGAGGCCACTGTCTGTTTTGCTGGATATATCAAACACAAGAGAGCCACTCTTATCTGACAATATGAAGGACACAGCTTCTCGAAAGGTTGGCCAACTTAATCAAATGATGTAGAGGAGAATGTCTACACACAATCAGGAAGAAAGATGATGGAGGTTTAGATTGCACACAATGTCAAATTATTTTTACCATCATGCATTGAACCACTTATGGGCCAATTTGTACAAATGCACAAGGGCATCAAGACTAAGAGAAAATCACAACCACATACCTTTTAGTACATGTAATATACTTTTAGCAATTACAAAAAACAATGTTAAAACATTTTAATCTGGTAATTAATAGTATAACCAGTTCCAGCAAATTCTAATTCTCCAAATAAATTTAGTACAAGCCTATTTAACTTAGTCCTTTGTGTCGGAGTGCAAAACCCCCCATATTTCTTTCACCAGCTTCAGTTCAGCAATAAGCCATGAATGGATGAATGACTGCCATGGATCTGCTTGTTGTCATTTTGCATATTTGAGGGGGGGGGGCAAGTACAGTTACGAATGATATCTAGAATAATGCAAATTAGGATTTAAAAGAGTGTTGATAAAAAGGGAAAGTAGATGTTGGGGGAGGACCTGCATGGCTCAGAGGGGTGGAATAAAGCCAGTGTGAAGGCAATCAAACAGAAGTAGGGCTCTCTGGGATTCCAAAATGTGCTGGGAGCTCCGCCTCCATCCCCCACACTCGAGGAGTTATTAAGAAACAGCCAATCGGCATCCAAAGAGACGGTCTCTGATTATTCACACCCTGCACAATGGGCACAGAGCCCTCAGACACCTTCATAACCCAATTATTGATCTGTTCGCATGATTTACGAGCTGATAAAATGATCAATCACACCAGAAGAAATAGACAGTCAGCAAATGCATTGAATAGAATTATAATGAATAAAAGCATTCTGTGGAAGAGCAAACAAACATATAGACATCCCATCAAGTCCCTAAGGGCATTATTTTTTCTCTTTGATGTAAATTATTCCCGGGGATAAAGAGTCTCTGAAGTATGGCGAGACAGCTTCTATTCCTGAATGTGGCATTAAATAAATAAAATCTTTAATAATGCAGGTTTATGCAGCTGGGGTAAAGATTTCCATTGCAATTTTCTGTGTGCTTTAAAGATTATTTGGTCCACTTGCTCTGGCTGTCGCATCCGTGACAGCAAAGGCCCCCCAAATGTTTATGGACTGTCCTCCATTTTGCTCCAAACATGAAAGGTAAGGCATGTTACTCTGTAGCTCTCAGCAAAGTTACCATGCAGCCATCTGCAGACTCATGCACTATTGTTGTTCCTTTGCGGCAGTGCACCTATCTACACAAAGTGCGTTGTCTCCATCTGCACAGCCTTGACTGCAGCGTGAGCTACCTAAACACACTTAAATGAGGACTAAGCAAAAGCTTCAGCTTGTTCAAGGACTACTTTGATTCGCAGACTAACTGTAAATGAACTCCAACCTAATTCTCAATTACTTACAGTTGGCTTGGAGTTAAATAAAATGATCACTCACACCCAAACAATGAGTCCTTCAGGCATCACGCTGAAGGATGTACCCACGTTGTCCCTAAACCAATGCAAACAGACTTGTGCTTATTAACATTTTAGTATGCAACTGCTTCTCTAACCTAGCCTATCTCTAACCTAGATGGCGATGAAATAGACTTTTTGATAGTCCTTTTAAAAATGGCATCAGCTGTTTTTCATGACAAGAAAAACTTGTTTGGGTCGTTTCAGCACGCTACACCGGCTTAAGCAAACCGCTTTGATTGATTAGCATACGGAAATGATGATCAATGCAATGGTGACCGACCTACAGCTTTCAAAAATGTTAATGTAGCAAGCTAATATTGAGAAAAAAAAATCATATAGACTGCTCCAGAACTGTTTGCCAAGGGATAAATGCATAGTTGTTCCACACTAAGCCAAATCTGATATCTAACGGTTCACGAAACACACTCCTGACAAAGTGCCTGCTATCACAAGTCACTGAAATACAGCGAGAAACGCATAGACAGGATTCGACTGTGGCTAAAAAGCAGTGTTGTAAACAGCTATGCGTAAAATTACCTTTAATTCCAGTCAGAGCATCCCAGACGTTTCAGTGCAGCCCGTGCAAGGCAAATGTGAGACACGGGAGCAGGATCCGCAAACGCCACAAAGAAACCCTTTTGCAATATTTTAGCGTTCCTCCGAGGAAATCCTCCTCACGTTACTCTGGTAGTACAGTGCCTGTCCTTAGGCAAGTGCGAGGAAACTGTATCTGCTGTCTGCAGTGGACTCCATGTCCTCCCATTGTTCAAGGGAGTGTGAGGCAGGCATCCTACCCCAATAGACCCAGCCTACTACAACAGCTGTGGGCCAGCCCCCCATCTCTCCTCTGAGTGTCTCTCCCTCCTCCAACGGCTGCAGCTAAACATTAACCCTACAACTGCTGGAGAGGCCATAAAAATAGAGGGGGTTATATTTCAAAAAGCCACCCCGAACAAAGATGAGGACAAGGACGGATATCCGAACAGGCGCAGGAAGAAAAAAAAATGGAGTTACCCAGGCAACTCGGCCCCTTGTCAAGGAGCAGGAGCTTCTTTTCTAAGAGGATTGAGACTGCTTTATCAGACTTGCACTGATTGGATTGCATCTGCAGATACTGTGGAAGTCAATGTAGAGCTGCATGACCAAAACCTGACCTGGATAAATAACACTGTGGCCAAGTGACTAAAAAAATAAAAAAATATGGGCAATTAAAAACGAACTGTGAAAAGAGAGAAAAAAAAGATCTCATTCTCTTTAAAGCACCACTATTTGAGCTATACACATTCAGATTGGTGCCTTTGGCCATTTTCTGGAGTGTTCGGACTTGAACGTTAGGATTCAGCATTAAAAAGAAAATAGTCCAACTTTTTGGGTGAACTATCCCTTTAATACATCCGAGATGATTTGACAGATGCCAGATATTCTAATTGTGACAAGTGATCTCTGGCTTTTAATTTTCAATTAAGAGTCAAGAGTAGCCTATTGTAATGCGTGGACATCAGCGGACTGTATTGATGAATATTATAATCACACAAACAGTTAAAGCGGAACACAGAGAAGAGAACTATACTTTCTGCTTAAGGTAACCCCCAGGCTAGTCGATTTTGAAAATATGTAATTTTGCACATACCTAATATAAAAGATATATACATTACATGTGATGGACAAACTAAGTGCATTTACATGCACTTTTAAAAGTTAAATGTAAAAAAAAGAAGAAAAAAAAGATCTCACAGGGTTAAAATCAGCACAATCTAATAAAACATGCTTCAGGGATAAAGGGTTTTGAAATTGGACTAAGCGTCCTATATAATGTGAATGTAGCTCGATTGTCTGTTGAAGTATACATGACACAATGTGCAGACTAACCTGAGAGGAGATTTTGATACTGTCGTAATCCTCCTCTAATAAAAAAAAAATCCCTTTGCTAGGACAACAAAATACTTACAGGCACTAAAACCTTATCTAAATATCTCAGTGTTATGGCTACAGGGCTGGTCTACGAGGCCAAAGGGCTGAAAAAGATCGTCCCTGACTGTGAATGAACCTCAGATCATGCCCTTGCCAGATACTAATTCATATGTGCATGTCTGTAGGAGGAATTCCACCTCAGCTAGTGTTAGTGTCTTCACATGAGTCGACCAAATTGGATGAAATGACCCAAATGCAAGGGGGTCACATGTTGTCTTGGAGTCAACAGTCAAGGGGTGAGAGCTTTCTGGACAAAGGTCTATTGTGATCCTTTAAACTCCACTTTCACGTCTCTAAACACCCAAGAGGGATAGACTTATGGCATTACATACAATGATCCGGATCCATAATGAGGTGCATTGTGACATGATGGTCTTAAATGTCAGGAATTCAGATCAGAGTCTTATTGGGAGGTCGTCTTGGCTTTCCAGTGCGTTACCAATTGACTACTCAGCAATGACATGCAAAGTGGAGCACACTTGAAAGCGTCTGTAAGCCTCAGGTGCCAAGTGACATTAACATGCTTGTAACAGTTCTGCTCAACTACATCTCCTTAAACACAGCTGGACATTTGGCCTAATTAGACGATCTCAAAGGAAGTATTGTAGGCAATTACATTTCAAGACTGTTGATTGAGCCTGACTGGGCAATATCTGACTCACAAACTCACAAATGTTACATAACTACAACAACATAGTGATTTGATAGAGCTGATAAGGGAATCTTGGATTCTGTGTGGGAGACAACGAAACGCTTGATCTTACTGAAGATCTCCTGAAAACCAAATTATATGCCAAAGATGCAGGAACAGAAAGAACTGAAAAGAAAATATGTTAAAAGATAGGGATGCATGATATATAAGACCACTTCAGTTCTTATATTTTATATTAGTATCTATAACTTTTCTGCCTATATATTATTATTAATTTAGTGGTATTATAGTGGATGGATGGAACCAAATAAATAAATAGCCTAAATATTTTATTGCATTCAACCTGATTTAGTGGATCTCAGAATGATCAGTTATCCATATTTAATTAAGTAAATAAAAACAAAATGAAACTATTAATTTACTCTATTTATTTATTTACAAAATTACACTATTTATTTTAAAATATCAATCATTTAAAAAAAAGTTGTCGTCAATGTCAAATCAATGTGATGCTTTCATTTTCGCATCACAACAGTAATTTGACATCTGCTGATTTTAATTATTGATTTTTAGTGTGTTTTTCTGTTCTTCTTTTAGATAATACCATATATAATAATAACAACAACAACAACAATAATAATAATAATATTTAATGACTGCCACATGAAAATTCAGCGTATTGATATCGGCTTGAATTTTAATAGTGCCGCATCCCTAATAAAAGAATCCTCGCAACAAATTTGCTAGTGTTTGGTCCAACTCCATTTGCCAGCAGTTGGTCAATGACAAAGCATTTGGGTGACTCAGGATTAAAGGAATAAATCAGGCTCATGGCAAAAAAGCCCCCATTGAGAGTGAGACAGCTTAATGGGCGGTAATGTGCTGAACTCCATGTGAGGTGGAGGGGCTGATCCACCTTTTAGAAATGTGACACTAGTCTAGGGTGGAGAGGGAGGGGCAGTACGCCACTGTGCTAAACTGACCGCTCCTTCTGCCCCGTGGGGAACGCGTCTTCTGTATTACAGCAACAATTATGTAGTGGTAAACACTGACAATTGAGCACCATGATTTTTCCGATAAACAATAACTTAATCACACTTATCTAAAAGTATTTATCCTCCTAGATGGAAAGCACATTAATTCAAGAATCTGTGTGAACACTAAATTCCAAATATACCACACTTGTACGAACTGTACAAACATGCAGAGACAAAAAACCCGCCTGACAAAGCAAATTTGACTTGGAGGTCACAAACACACGAGTAAACGCTACATCTGCTGGACAAGGACATCTGGTAAAGCCAAAGCGGAATAATCTTGTAGTCATGGTTACCACCTTGACTAAATGTCACACCGGTTACTGTATTGGCTACGCTCAAAAAAAAAAAAAAAAAAAATGAGGGAGGGGAAAATGGGCTAGGGTTCCATTGATAAACAAAGAAAATAAAAAAGCCACACATATGACAAACCTGGAAAAATGTTCTTCCATTGTAAAATAAACAGCTTGGCATAATAAAACAGTGTGCTATGCGCTTGGTTTGCAGGCTGGCATGTGAGTTGTGCTGGCCGAGCCGGTGTCCCCGTGCCGGCACTGCAGTAAAGTGCAGTGAAGCCTGGCTTTCAGCAGTTTGCAGAGCCAGTGAACATGGACACAGCTACTGAACATCTGGACACCAGGCGTCGTGGCTCAAAGCGAATGCCCTCCGGCACCTTCCAGCTGGGCCGCCGCAGCCATGTCGGCTCCCTACCTTTCCTCTTTTGTTCTGCTGCATGTGGCCACAGTCCACTTAGAAACGCAAGAATCCATATTTAAGCCGTATTAATGTATTCTCTGTACTTCCGTCCTGCCATTAATCCTCTGCGCTACATAAATATGTGAATTCTGTCGGCCAAAAAAGGTTGCGAGGATAACGGACCGCTCTTAAGGGCCAGATTGATAATGTGGGTGTTTTAAAAGAAATGACCCTGTCGCAGGGCAGGATGCATATTTAACATAAACATAACATACATCAGCTTTGGTAAGCCTCTCGGGGGAATAGTTGGTGTAATTAATGGGTTAAAGGTCGCAGGATCCTAAACCACCAACGCTTTCATTTCGAGAGAAAAAAAGAAGGGAAATGAAAGCACGTGAGGCCATTTTTCCCGGCTTTCAAACAGGGTGGTGGTGTGGCTTTTTAAAGGGGGTCCGTGACTGTAGTCTCTTTGTGCCAGAGAAAAGGGACCCCTGCCATATCAAATGTATAGTGCTGTACAAGTGACCCACTCTACACCACTGACGATGAGGTTTGTTTGACTCTCATTGCTGCCCAACCAAATCATAGACATTTATCCCCTCTCTCCCCAAACAGGATGTGCCATTGACCTGGTTTGCCTGAATTGATTAAGGCCACATTCCAAAGCATATTTCCGCGGAGTAAAACTATGAATTGAATGTTTGTTGCAGCTGAAGACTGGCATACTGTGAAAAACCAAAGCAAATGTTTGCTTCGTTTTTTTTTTTTTTTCTGCAGTGTAAATGTGAAGCAAAATAAATCCATATATTTTTGCAATGGTGCATTGCTTTCAGTAGGTCACTGCTGATTGGTTCTCTAAGCACCACTGTTCAACGCAAAAGATACTGTTACTTGCTAAGTACACAGGAAATAGGAATGTACTCTTGACAAACCCACTGTAATAATATATACCATAACGTGTACGAGTCAATGACATAAGTGTGTCCATGATAAAGAAAGGGGAGAAAAAGTTCATATATACATATATATGTTTATTAAAATAAAGCTTAAATAAAATAAAATATACATATTAGAGAAAAACTTAAAAAAAGTTTTTGCCTTGGCAAGTAAGCTAACTGAAATCAAATAAAGTTTAAGTTGAAATGGGCTACTCAAATTAATAAAACTGAACAATGAATGGCTAAAAAGCTAAATATATATATAGAAAAAAAATATATCAAAGCATTTATATTCAAAATATTAATTAATACTATACTAGAACATATAAAATGTATACTAGAAAAAAAAATGTCATGTGGTGTAAACATTAAGCATAAAATTATATATTTTCAACTTTTACATCTTGAAGAAATGTGCATTCAAGCATTCATTCTCAAAAGGTTTTTAAACGCATTTTTCAAGGGGTTTTTTCTCTCTCTCTTTTTTTTTTTTTTTTTTTTTACAAATATCATGAATCATTAATTATAATGATTTTTGGGCAGTCACACCACTTGACACAACCCTGAACCTCACCTTGTCATAAAAAGTCAAATGATTGGATATTTAATAAGAATTTAATAAATTAACAGATCCAGACAAAAGAAAACGAGCATCATGCCAGTCACCCATATACATGAATGTGTAAAATACAGGCAAGGATGTGCACCTCAAAAACACAACAAAGACTGGAGGGGGAGAAAGCTGCAAGAGTAATTGCTCTCATCCAAATTTCTGCAGTGTTTGTGAAAACAGTAGTAATGTCTTGGGGAGATGGCAGCCCACTCCCCTGCTGTGTATACGGCATATCTTTCCAGCATCCCAGAGTAATTGATGAGTTTTCTACATTTATATGATCCCCCAATCCATAACCATGGTAACTGTTTGCCGGGAGCAGGGTGGGGGAAATGCGCCAGCAGGGAAAACTGATAACAGACATGGCTGTCCGAACTCAGCATGGGTAAAACGAGACCCTGCGTGTCTGGAGGGAGTTTCAACATGTTTTGTGCCAACGCTGGCCCATCAGTACACTTTTTAGCCTTTTGTGTTGACAAGAAAGATGCTGCTGTAATGGTGGCTTCCATTTTCTCACACTAATACAAGACTACTTGGCCTCAATCACGCTGCCAGGTTATACGAAGGCTCTCAGAGCCAAACAGCCACTGCCAAAAGTTCCAATTTCATGCCTCAGCCCTAATTGTCCAAGGAGCCATGTTTAGATGACCGAACGCAGCACAAGGACGAAACTGTGCAAGCCAAAACTAAAAACGGTTTCATGTTTAAATTTAAGGAAGGATTCACTTCCCTACTTTCTGAGTTGGTTCCTTAATGCAAAACACTACAGGCAAAAACAGTTTTTTCGTGCACTGGTAGTTTGGCTTTTCATAACGTGTTGTTTCAGAATAATGGAAATAAAACATCCAAAATACATGTTTTTTTTAAAGGGATAGTTCATAGTTGTGAAAATTATGTCATCCCTTGATTGCCATCAAGTTGTTCCAAACCTGTATGAATTTCTGTCTTCTGCTGAACACTAAAGAAGATATTTTGAAGAATATGGGTGACCAAACAGTTGATAGGCCCTATTGACTTCCATAGTATGGAAAAAAAATACCATGGAAGTCAATGGGGCCCATAAATTGTTTGGTCACCCATATTCTTCTAAATATCTACTTTTGAGTTCAGCAGAAGAAATTCATACAGGTTTGCAACAACTATAGGGTAAGTATTGCACTTTAAAGGCCAAAAAAGTCAGAAATCTCCACTTCAGCAGCACTTACAAACACCAAACTTTACAGTTTTACTCCCATCTATGTTCTGAAGGTTTTACAGAGGGCTTTGTTCTTATATCATTTTACCCCCTTTTCTTGCTGTTATGGAGTGATACAAAAAGAGATATCACAAACCCCACCTGTAAAAACCTTTGACTCTAAAATGTCAACAAAATGAAAAAGAACTTTGAACCTGGCTTTTTCAGATTTATTTTCTGGAAATGTATGCAAATGAGTGCATATTTCATTAGAGAATGCCTCAGTTGCATACTTAAACATATCAGAAAACTTGTAATACAATTTTTTTTTTTGCAATTCTTATTGTAATCAACCAACTGGGGAAGCATGGTGACAACAGTTAAAAAATGTTTTACCCCATTGACCTAGGGTGTTTTTAGCTCCACCGAATAACAAATTAAAAGACATAAACCTTTTAACAACAAACATTAAAGCCGGGGGGGAGGGGTGAAATCTGCAATATATCACTTGTAAATTTTCCCACAGCACCCTGTGTGATTTCATTCCTTTATCAGATGTTTCACAGGGGTTTTTGTTTGTATGCGGCTCATGTGGCTCTGCTTTGCGATAGCAGCTGATCGGCGTCTCTGCCGTGCACTAGGATCAGGTGGCCAAGCACAATCTCCCCCAACCATTCTGGGCTCCAATCCATGGAATAACATCATAAGTCACAACCTGGAAAAACAACGCACGGCACTGTTCGCAGGCTACAACATAACAGAGTAACAACTTCAGGCCATGTGGGAGCTGTAACGTTTTGAAATGCATTACAGCGCTATGACTGATAGCATCCTATTTAAATATGTATATGGGAACAATAGTTGCGTGACCACTTTGGCACAGCAATTACATTTAGGAATGCAAACTACACTGGTTTAAAATGAGTCAGAGGATTTCTACAGAATGTGTTATATTCATTAGTATGGAGTCAGTTGCAAAAATGTAGGTGTACATGTAGGTGTAAAGGTAGAGACACACCAAACCGACGCTAAAGAACTAGCGCTGATGAAAGCCGACTGTGTTGTCGCCTCGCCTGCGTCGGGGCAAGAAACCTGCACTTGAACACACCGAGAGAACTACAGCCGTCTGTCAGCTAGCAACGGTCTAGATATATTTGTCTATATCCGTCATTCAAAAGAGAAACCGACGCTGCCGGTACACAAATCTTAAACAAAGAAGAGCATGCTTACCGTTTTGAATATCAATCCTGCTGATCACTTTCTTTATTCCACTCCGCTAATGTTAATATTAAAATGACTGACTCATACACTAAGCTGAACAGCCAATCAGAGTTCTCTCTACATGCTGAATCGGACCAAAAATCCAGACGCCGTCCGACTAGTCTTAACGGTGCGGAACACACCAAAAAAACGACGTCGGTCGACGCTCAAAAACGGCCCGACGTTGCCCGAGTGCCGATCGTTGGCTTCGTGTGTCCAGGATTTATTTTGATCATTCTCTCTCTTCCATAATGCTAGGAATTATGTTTTAAACAGAGTAAAAAAAAATCATTTGTACCCAGAAACGAGACTAATTGCATTGCAGAGTGAAGACGACCAACAAGAAAATCTGCTTCACACAAACTGCCTAGAGCAAACTAGCACGTGTGTGTTCTATAAGCAAGGATAAATCGCATGCAAAAAATAAAAATATATATATAAAATAAAAACACAAAGAGCTTAGATAGATATAGTAGCACAAACAGAAAATCTGGAGCTATGGAAACGTTTTCATATTTTCACACAGCACTTGGACAACATTCCGAATTCCTCACTAAGTGTCTTGGAATCTTTAATAATGTGATCTTGCCTATGTCATCTGACTCCCATTAAGGACAATGCATATCCCGCAGGGCATGCAAGAAGATCAAAAGATACACAAAGATAATGTTGTGATCATGGGAGTAGTTCGCAGAATTACCACACAACCATGACTATCAGCGAACTGGGAGCAAGGCCCCCTGCTGCATCTAATGTCCTCTGTGGAAATTTGGTTTACTGAGCAATTTGGAGTTTATCTCGCCTTCGATTGCTGTCAGCTATTTTGGGGGACGTTATTTACTTCAGGCTGTGCAACATGGGCATCCAAATTCCAAGAGCTCTATGTAAGAATAAATGGGCGATTCTTCAAATAAAGGCACTTCAGATTACATGAAATCTTGCAAAATTCAACTTTTTTAAACTATGCTAAGCATTTATCAGACACACAGACACACACACACACACATATATAAAGATCTGAACTTTTATAACGTTATAATGTTTTTTAAACCTGATGGTATTGACATGTTATGGACATTTTTCACTTTTTGTAGTAAAAAGTTATGGATAAACCTTGGAACTGATAACACAACAATTTAGCTAGCAGTCAATTAACATTTAATCAACAGCTTTGAAATAATATTCTCAAAAAAAATATCCTTTTTGGTAATGACACCCATCCAGTAAAGCAACTCTCAGATCATGAAGTGAAAATTAATTAAAATTATCTTTAAACGTCCACTTGTGCTACAGTCACTTGTATTTTCCATAATTAAGAACATTTTAATGGCAATGACAGCATCAAGAATGGTGATTCTTAGATAGATAGATAGATAGATAGATAGATAGATAGATAGATAGATAGATAGATAGATAGATAGATAGATAGATAGATAGATAGATAAAGTAAAGTAATTAAAGAGATGCAACAAAAATGAGAGACAAAAAAGTTCCTCTAATTGAATCTCCCAAATATTTTGAATATTAGATGTGGGAGAATTGAAGGTTGCAAGCCAGCCTTAACATGGTTTTGAACATGGGACTTGCAAATGTGAAAAACATCTGTAAAATATTAAAGGGGAGGGGCTAGGGACATGCTTTTACCCTCAATTACTCTTGAATTAGTTGCTGTTTTAGGGTCTCTAGCAGAATGAACTGCCAAAATTAGCAATTTTACAATGCAGTCTGCGTTCTCATCACACACAAGTAAACACAAAAGTTGTGGGTTGCCAAAGTGTTTAACTATAAACAGGCTGCACGTTCGCGGTGCTGTGGAAAGAGGAAGGGCTATAGCTTTAACTACATAAAACAGAGTGAACCGGGAAACTGATGCAAAGGCTTAGGATAAGATCGGATTATTGTGATTTTTGTGCACTGCCATGACGAATGCAAGGTCCATATATAAAGCAACATAACAAAAATCTATTGTTGCAGAATTAGTGATTTAAAGAGCCAAGCGCAATGCATTTCTGAGCAAAGCAGGATATCACGACAAGCATCCTCAGTCTACAACCCCACCGGTGTCCCAGATAGCCGGATGGCTAATGCCCCACATTTCCCTTTCCAATCTTACACCGCGCACATCAACATTTATTACCACAACAAAACCCTACAATGTCCATAGTAACGTTACATTTTGCAAAATCAGCATACTTTTGACACGTAAACGTCAAACTGTGCGCGCAATAGCTGGGAAAAAGGAGATATTTACCTCGCGCGATCCTTGTGCTGCTTCGGAAGGTGTGAAAATATCCCCGATGAATATCGCTAAGAAATACCTTGAACTGTACTTTTAAATTCACAGCTTGTGGACATGTTTATCTGTTTCCACAGCCGCTGATTAGAGCTTTTATCGTCGTCTCTTCCCATCCGTCTCTCTTCCCGTGTTTAGGTTAAAGCACTCGCAGGAAAAGTGATGTCATGGCTTGAAATTGTGTTGCCCGCCCCACTTTTAGTAAAAGGCCCTATCTTGGGCTCCACGTAGCATTTTCAAAAGCATGTTTTCATTTATAGTTTCGCCTCACACATTTATCTTGTTCAATAGTATTTTTTTTATTTGCTAAAGCAGTCTGTTTTATACAGCTACGGTGTCATCGCGTTATTTTCGTTACGCATCTGCAGTGATTGCATTAATCATGACTTGTGACTAAGCAGCGAATCTGTATATTTGTCCTTCAAGATTGAAATGCAATTCAGTGTTCTGTGGCCAATCTTCATACATTTGTTTTTATTTAATTTTTTGCTTTTTAAGCGTTTAATTGTATAAAATGTTATTTATATAATAACAAATATTATATATATATATAATTCAAAACTGTATTATTTTCAACTAATCTTTTCTACTTAATAGCCAGCCACCATGTTCCAAATCAAACTAACTGCTTAATTTTCCAAGTAGGGAGCTCAACTAGTAATTGTTCAACATCCAGACAGTGTCCAGTGTTCTCACTCTTTTTCACCAACTTGCATGACCTTTCCAGTCATTTGTGTTTACTGTACAAGGATTTCTGACATAACAAAATCACTAATGAATCTTTCTGTGAACCAGTTTGACTGAATTGTCAAAATTGTCAAAAGTTTTTATAACTGAATTGATAAAAATGACTCTGATGATAAAAATGCCCTGATATTTCTAGGTTTTCCAAGACCGTGGAAACGCTGACGGTCCCAGAGGAGCTTCTTTCATGAGTGCAAAATTATAATTAACACGAGCAAGATGAGATGTAAAGGTTTATTTTAGTGAACAAATCCCAGTATGAGTCATGAATATCATATGGAACCAGAAATGTGCTGGATAAAAATGGAGATGGTGCTTGGAGACTTTCTGTACTTAAACACATACCTCATCTTTGCCTTACAAAATACAAACTATGTGCATATACTGTCACTGCTGTGCAGAAGACACTTACAATCTATATCAGAACATGTGCCATTGTGCTATTTTAAGTGAAGAGAATGTTGGGTTAAATTGCGATGAAAGCAGACTTCCGGAATATGGCTTTTAAATAGATATTTGAACTGTTTGAAATATCAAGGGTACAACAGCTGAGAAAATCAGGTCACAAGGTGCTCAGGATAAGGCATCTGTTGTTTTCGTGTCAGAATCCTTTGATGAATTCAGCATGGGAACCGCTTGTCCAACTGCTTCAAGTATTTCAGATTCAACCTGTAAAACAAGACAGTAGCTCTGGTGCTTAAATGCCCACTTGTCATTGCAAGGAATAGACACACCACTGAGGTTGCATCATTTACGTATTCCAAGTGATAATTACCTCATCTTCCACAGACACCTTGTCCCTCTCTGAGAGCTCAACATCTTGGTCAGATCCGTCTAGATATCCATGCTCCGTCCCTGTCAGTATGTCCATGGGGGCCTCGGCAATCTCTCTGATGGTTTGGTCCTCTAATGCAAGCGCTGTATCAAACAGCAAGGGGGATGGGGGACACTGCAATCCCTCATCTTCAACATCAAGATCCTGCACACCAACAGACTTTAATTACATCACTGATGATTAGGGTTGCACCAATATTTAAATTCAGCACAGTAACAATTTTATGGTATGGTCAATAACCAATTAATAGCTGATATTCAAATCTATGCTATTTTGTAAAAAAATATATATATTTAAATGCTTCAATTTAGGCATTACAAAATTATATTGTACAGTATGAAAATTGCTAAAGATTACATTTAAGTGTTAACTTGAGCGTTTTAAAACATTTTTAAAAAAAATGCTGCAAAGGTAAACTAAATGTAAAATTGGTAAATGAGAGAAATCCAATATCAGATAAAAAAAAACTGCTTTTGGCTGATAACTGATTTAGTATTCATATTTTGTGCAATGATAATGTACCAAAACAAATCAGAACTTTTTATTAAAAATAGTGCAAATATAGTTCAAATCACCACTAATACTTTCATAAATGTTTTTCTCATTTAAACTTTCTTTTAAATGTCTCAATTAATAGCACATTTCTTCAAATAAATATTTATTAAAGGCAACTAAAAAATGTGTTTTAGTTGTAGTGCCTAATCAGTTATTTATAAGTGAACATGTTTTGCAAAACAGCTTATATTTAATGAAATAAAAAAAAATCTACTTAACAGCTCAACATCTAATTAACAAATAACCAACAAAAAAAATCCTGCAATATGGGTAAATTTGCAATATTGTTTGTTTTTGAAAGCAGGCATTGGGAACAAATAATGGCAAAGCACATAAATAGCTTGTGGCATAACAGGAAAATGAGACGTTTCCAAAAATGAAATTAAATGAGAGGTTTTACTGTGGGCACAGAAAAATGTCAGAAACTAAATTAAAGGAAGATGACTGCTGAACATTCAGATTAATTTGCTTTTCATTCATGTGAGGCTACGGGATATGATTTACACTGCAGGGAACATGTTTGAGCAGCACTGCTAGCTGGCATGTAGATACTTGATAGATACCTCACAATCTGAAGAGGGAGCAAGGGGTTTTGGTGAACAAATTTAGCGCAGATTGCAGACATCATTGTTCTAATAATGGGAAACTTTGTGTGAAGGGATGTGCCAAAACACATAAGAAAAGTAATTGCACACAGCGATTTTTGTTTTAATGAGAAAAACCAACACAAATCATACATCACTGAATTCCAGAGGTAGATTTTCTGTTGGCTGGAGCTCTGCAGCACTGAGGTACATGTCTGTGGGCGCAGACGCCAACTGCTCCGGGGCAAGAGACTCCTGCTCGGGCTGGTACATGGGTGGAGGCAGAGACAGGTGCAGAGGACAGCGGGGCTCCTCAGACTGTCCCATGTGCACAGGCCGATCACAGGGAACGTCCTTCAGACCAGGGCACATCTTGAATAAAACTTGGCCACTATCTTGATAAATGTCTATTGTGAAATGTTAAGGAGATAAGGACAACTGGGGAAATAACTTATAAAGATATGGGAGGCTAGATGAGGTGAAGAACTTGAACTGTTCCTTCAAACAGAAAGGACTTCACCATTAGATAATTCTGGGAAGTAAACAGACCATTAGAAGACTTTTGTATAAGCCACTGTTTGAAACCAACAGCTACAGCAAACTGCAGGCCTTGATTCAGGGCTACAAGAGCATGTGTAAGATAAAGCAGCACTATTTTTAACATAGATAAGAAATGTTTCTTGACCACCAAATCAGCATAATATAATGATTCCTGAAGGATCACGTGACTCAAAAGACTGGAGTAATATTGCTGAAAATGCATCTGACACCACAGGTATAAAATTACATTATATAGTCAAATAGAAAACAGTTTTTCATTAAAAAAAATAAAAATTAAAACAATTGTGTCACAATATTACTGTTTTTTACGGTATTTTTAATCAAATGAATGCAGCCTTGCACAAGACACTTAAGCAAAAAAAAATCCTACTAACCCCAAACTCCTGAACAGTATATATACACCCAACCAAACTACTCAAATTATCAGTCCAAATAAATTGTTCTATTTGCCAGAAAAAAAAAAGTTTAATAGATCTGAACATTACATGCATAGATACAACAGAAGCAAAAAAGGATACGAGAGACGCAATGTCGTGTCATCGGCAGACACTGATTTGAACAGCGTGTCCCTTCCACAAAGGAAATACATCTCTGCCCTAAACGCATCGCCTGTGTGATAAAAAAAAACACACAAAAGAATTAAAAGATGCACAAATGACATTAATAAAAAGTTACTGAGCATGACAATAAGCTCAGACTGATGTCCATTTTACAGTCTGAAAATCAAATGTCATTCATGTCTGTAGAGATGAAACCTTTTATTGTCGAATAAGACGTTACTAGAAAGTCCACCCATACCTGTGGCGTGCCTCCCTCAGTAATCGCTTGTCTTCGCTCTCTGAGCTGACGATGCAGCAACGCCTCCACTCCATAGCGCCGGCGATAACGTCGCAGAGCCTTTAATTTTTTTAGGTTCTCTCGTTCCTTCATGGACAGGCCCTCTGGACCCGTTAACAGGCTGCTCCCTGTATCACAAAATTGATTATATTAAATGTTGACTTAAAGGAACACTCCGACTTTTTGGGACTTTAGCCTATTCACCTTATCCCCCAGAGTTAGATAAGTCCATACATACCTTTTTCATCGCCGTGCGTGCTATGTCTGTTTGACGCACCCACCGCTAGCCTAGCTTAGCACAAAGACTGGATGTAAATGGTTGCAGCTAGCATACTAATCCAAATAAGTGACAAAATAACGCAAACATTTTCCTACCATGTTGTGATTTGTATAGTCACAGAGTGTACAAAAAACAAAGTCACATTAGACACAGACATATTTTAACCGTATAAATACTGGGAACTATATTCTCTGAAGGCGAAGCACTGCTACTTGGGCAGAGTGATAACCGCAGCACCTGAGACCCGCCGGTGAGGAGCAGAGAGTTCGTTCAGAGTTTGGGTAACAGAGTCAGCAATTTATAAATAGAAAAAGCGTAGTTTACAATCATGGATTTTCGCTGTATTGTAAAGAGCTGTGACAAAACAGGGGAGACCAGGTAATACCATGATGTTTCATAGAATTCCAATTAAAAAGGCTGACCGGATGAAGAAATGGCTACTTGCTCTGGATATTGATCAAAACACACCTAATGAGATTATCAAGGGACATTATGTTTGCTCGGTACATTTCACTGAGGACGACTATTTTCAAAAAATGGAATTTGCCACAAGGACCATGAAACGTGTGCTGAAGGATAGGGCCATCCCATCGATATCACATACAGGACAAAGTGGAGCGGCTGCGGTAAGTGTTCCGTTATATTTTTAAATGTTTAGCCTAACGTTACTGTAACAGTGCCATTAGCTAACTTAGATCTAAATGTAACGTTAGTGACACTATTATATGAATAGGGTGGTAACTACTATTGCAGTTGTTTACGGGCTCCATGTATCCCCTGTAATGTTAGTATTGTTGCCTCGAACGTGCTCTGTCGTCCCAGTAACACTTGAGCGGAGCTAGAGGTCACGTATAGTCACGTTGGTTTTGTTGACAGAAGAAACAACGGCGCGTCTCAGGTGCTGCGGTTATCACTCCGCCCAAGTAGCAGTGCTTCGCCTTCAGAGAATATAGTTCCCAGTATTTATACGGTTAAAATATGTCTGTCTCATGTGACTTTGTTTTTTGTACACTCTGTGACTATACAAATCACAACATGTAAATAGGAAAATGTTTGTTTTATTTTGTCACTTATTTGGATTAGTATGCTAGCTGCAACCATTTAAATCCAGTCTTTGTGCTAAGCTAGGCTAGCGGTGGGTGCGTCAAACAGACTTATAGCACGCACGGAGATGAAAAAGGTATGTGTGGACTTATCTAACTCTGGGGGATAAGGTGAATAGGCTAAAGTCCCAAAAAGTCAGAGTGTTCCTTTAACACATAAATGCAACCAAAAAACGACAGCTGCAGCCTTACCAATTGTCTCATGCTCAATCTTGCGGCTATGCAGGTAGCGTCGTTTCTTTTCTTTTAATAAGTGTTGCAGACGTTTGAATTGGTCTATGTAGAGGGACTGAAGTCTGATTAGTTTTTCACGTGTGATGAGCGCCACTTCCTCTGCTGTGTAAACACCCGCATGCCTATAGAAAATAAGTCACACTCATTAACTGACATCTCAGGGAGGGCAGCACGATAATGGTTAAACTGATAATCATGATTATTTTCATATCATATTATTATGTATATATATCAAAAGGGGTAATCATGTAACAAGGGCCGTTTCACATGTCTCATCTTGGCCTGTAGGTGGCACATGGACTTTGTTTAAGCAACTATGATAGTTGACAGTTAATAGAGACGCACTGATTGATCGGCTGGTGACCGGAACTGGCAATTTTCACATGAACGGCCTTGACCGGCAACTGGTCGGTCAGTCTGACATATGCCGATTTAAATGCACTCGGGCGCTGCATGATTAACATTACGCAACATCAGCATCACACGTGCACGCGGAATGCACATGTAGGAAACCTCGAGAATTACGGCCGTTTCACACCGCAAGCCTGAGTGGCGCGCAAGTTAATTAATGAGTGCATTCTCACACCAGGAGCAGGAGCAGCGCGTGAGCGTCAAGCAGTTGCGTCGCGTGAGCAGCAGAGCGGTAGCCTGGCAAGCCAGACTTACATCAAGATGTTTAGTCTGGCAACTCTCCATAGACGCGGCTTAATCCGAGGGGCGGGATAAACGGTTGTCTCTCAAAATCCCTCTGCACGCAATAGGATAGCGCTACAACCAACCAGAGCAACGAAGAAGGTGACTTAGAGCGGCAAAGATCTGGTCCAGCAAAACTCCGAACCCTTCTTCCTTTTCCAAAGCCAGACTGGCTGTATGACAGCTTTCTTTCAGGCAGAATTTCACAATGAACATAGCTAAACTCCAAAATAAATGTTTGTCATCATCTCTTTTTTACAGCGCAGAGGGAGTGTACACATGATTAGATTTAGAGAAGATTAAAGGGATAGTTCACCCAAAAATGAAAATTAGCCCATGATTTACTCACCCTCGAGTGTGTACATGACATGCTTCTTTCACACGAATACAATCGGAGTTATATTTAAAAAAAAATTTACTGGCTCTTCCAAGCTATCATAAAAGTGCTCCACACGGCTCGGGGGGTTAATAAAGGCCTTTTGAAGCGAAGCGATTGTGTAAGAAATATATCCATATTTAAAACTTTATGAAGTGAAATAGCTAGCTTCTAGCTAAACAAAACATATGGGTTCCACTTAAGTTTAAAGCGCAACTTACGCGAGTAATGCTGATATTCACACTACGCCATGACGCACTATGCCACTTTTGACGTCACAAGTTGCGCAAGTTGCACTTTAGGCGTAAGTAGACTGCGTGTGGCCGTTTGAGTTATTGTATTTGTCTAAAAGAGAAGAATGTCATACACCTAGGAGGGCAAGTAAATCATGGACTAATTTTCATTTTTGGGTGAACTAAATGTATACTTTTAAGTGAAAATCTCCATTTGGGGGATTTATTCTCTTGACATCTGGCAACCCCAAGGAGGATTTGAGAGTGGATGCTTGTTACCAATGCAAGAACGGAAATGTTTAAAATAAATGTTTTCAGAACAAATAATCAGCGGGAGAAGCGAGAGAAGCAGAAAACGTTATTACGATTAATCGAGCAGCCCTAATCTCAGGTGGCATTAATTTATTAAAACTGATACAAAAACAAAGCAAATAAAAAAATTTAATTGAGTAATGTCTCACTTCAAAGGGTCTTCATGGTCACTATCAAGACTTTCAGCATCACTGTCAGGGTCTCCTCTCCATGTCTGATCCAAAACAATTGGATCCTGCTCGTCCTCACTCCAGCTCTCTTCATCTATACAAGGAAAAAAATATAGACAAATTATATCGACAAACGACATAAAACAAAATACCGTTATAGTATCGTTATTTTATTCTGGTATGCTCAAATCTATAAAACATTTATTTGTGTCAAATAGCAGAACAAATCTTTTTAGTATTTCTATATAAATAAATAAATGTTTAAATGGCACAACATATCACCATTAAAAAAAAGCACATGTATAGATAGGGTTATTAGAAAACAATATCACAAAATAAAGAACCAAAAATGACAACTTACATAAAATGATTACATCAAAATAATACATTGCATAAACCATTAGTTAGTATCCTTTGATGTTAGTTCAAAGACAGCAGGAATAAAAATAAAAAGCATTTAAATTGTTAGCGCATTATAATAGGGTCTTTTGTTGCTTATACCACATTTTTTACTGCTGTTAATTTCTCCTGGAGTAGCAACCAAACTGGAGTCACTTTAGTTATCAGTTCACACACAGAGGTTTGTTTGCATCACATTCACACTTAAAGAGATTTCTCAATGGTTACAAGGCCAAAAGCAAGTAACAGCACAATTAGACGCAAATTAGATCTCACCTAGTATGCGGCTAGCTTCACTTCGGCCCTCGTGACTGTGAGCTCCAGATTCTGGCCGACTATAGCCGCTGAGCTGAGACAGTAGAACTTCAGGGGACGGTCCAGAAGCAGATGCCTTCCGCATTTGGGCTTGTTGAACCAAAGCATTTCTGCGTGCATGCTCAGCACAGAACGCAACCCTAACAGAAAGAAAAACATAAATAGTCAAATAAAAAATATAGAAACCAGTTACTTTGTTAACCATGCTAAGGGAGTAAACAAACTCACGCCTCTTTTTTCTCTGGTTTTGGGGCTGCATTGGGGCAGCGCTTGCCATTCTTGTTGGAAACATAGCTGCATTGCCTGTAGGGAGCATTTTTATCTTCAAGAACATGTTTGATGCAGAACTCCAGGCCCTCCAGACGAGGCTGTGAACAAGGTCTCTGGGTGAAGGAGCAGGTCTGAGGTTCTTGAGAGCGAGCAGCTTGAGTCACTCGACCTCTGCTGGATGGCAGAACATGGATCCGAATCCTGTTCATCACTGATGCAATGAGAAAGTCAACATGCATAACCAAATCAAATAAAGACACCATAATGCAGGTCCTCTGAATTCCCAGTCATTCATTATTACAGCATAAATATTTTATAAAATTAGAAAATAATGTGGCTTATAAGAGGACGCTTAGAGCATAACCACACAAAAAAATTATTCTTAAAATAAATTTTAACATTTCATTATATCCGCATCAAAATCCCTGATATTTCTACACATGCCATAAACAAATGATGCAATTCATTGGCATGACTGTATCACCAAAAGGACCAAAAAGTCAGTTTAGCATAACGTTAGGTTACAACTTGATTATGCACATCTACTAAAGATAAACAAGAACTCGTTTAAATACCAATTTATTTTTTAACGTAACATGGTAACGTTAAGGCTTTACTGTAACGTTACATCAGCACACGAGGTTCGTTCAAATCCCGTAAAGGCATGTGGGATATACAGTAAACTCCAAGAGCATTCAGACAGTCGTATAGATAATTTCTTTAACTTTGCATTAGCTAACAAATTGCAACGTTAGCATAACAGAAGCTACGAGTTCTAAAACGTTTTCAGAAATCATAAGAATGACATTTTAATCTTAAGCAGAAAGCGCCAAATTCATACGTCAGTGCTGCTGTTCGGCCATCTTTGAATTGGGAGGATAAGATACTCTTGATTTTAACTCCCAAAAACTGATATAATTAATCAATATATATCATCAATTGAGTCTAAGTCTGTTTTGTACGTTATAGAATATAATTTCTACGAGAAAACTCACCTATGGGGTAATACTTGTTAACGTTTACGTGAGCTCTTCTGCAGCCCCTTCCAGCTTTCAACGCAATGCACTAACAATGGGCTCTGTGTAAGAACGTCATCCATTTTAGCGCCCTCCTACGTTTAACGTTGATTGGACCACAACCTTGTAAGGAACCATTTGATTGGAGGAAAATACTTCACACTCGAGTATAGTCCTTTATTATTGGCTGCTCTACCGCAGAGCAGTTTTTGTTGGCAGCAACTGTATGCTCCAAAAAGTGTAACAAAATAAAAGCAGTCCAGCAATGAACAGAAGCAGGCGGACTCTAAAATAAATAATTTAATAATTGTAGAAGGTTTTTCTGTTGATAGATTCATGCTTTGTTTTGTGTAAGAGATTGATCTTTTCCATAAAGCTGCCATGACTTGTACATCCTTCTCAATTTCCTCAGATTTGGTTTGGGGAGATCCTGTGGGGATATTAAAAAATGAAACACTAAATATTAGAAAAAATAAATTGTTATTTTTTTATAGTTAATAATTTAATTTAAAAAAAATTCAGATTAGTTTAAACATACCTGTTGATCTTCTAAGTGGTGAAGATCTGCCAGAGGGACGATGGAAGGTCTTCCATGAGCACACTGGAAAGGAAGATGACAAGAGGAGAGCGAGCTCACCAGACTACAGCACTCCTCTTTACTCAAAATGTCATTGAACTTAATTGCTCCTGTTAAGATAAATAAATACATTTAATTAATATGCACAAGAATATTTTGAAAATGCTAATTATTGCCTACATGCTTAAAAATAGCTAACAAAAATTGACAATCGTTAAATGTACTCAAAGTGTACACAAACAAGTTTAGACACATTGTGGCTTCTTTTGTATAAATGGGAGAAGGGAGAGACAGTTTCTGTGTTCCCTATAACAGAATATATTTAAGTTGAACTTAATGGTGGATTTATAACACTAACCATGACACGCTTGTGAAGCGAGAACATTATGTACGGTCAGAGGCAGCGTTCCTCTCGCTCTTCCTGTTGAGTGGAGAAGCTGCAATATGAGTCAAAAGAACAAAATATTATAAATATATCCCATTCAAGCTCCAAAAACATCCCATTTGTAGTTAAAATACTCATAATAAGACTACAGTTACTTTTTTATTGATTACATTATTACTTAATATTCATAAAATGGCAGTAAATTATCCAGAATTCATCGATTCTCCCTAATTATCTTTAAAATTTTCTTTCCTAAAAAAGCAGATTTTTTCAGTTTTCAGTCTTCCAGTTTTGTGGAACTGCACACACAGACCAGTCGACTATAATTACGTGGAAAATTGAGAGGCCACAAGGCAAAAACAAATAAAATATTTCATCTTTTTCTTTCTTTTATTTGCTTTTCATCAATTCACAAACCCTCTGCAGTTCCTTCCCAAACCTTAGCTTGGAAGACCCTAACGTAATGTAATTTTAATTTTATTTCTAATCGTTTCATTTTTGCGGTTCAGGGCTTCCGTACATTTTGTTGTTAATAAAAAAATATAATTATTTTTCTTTCTCTATGTATTTTTTATCAATATGGAACAAGATTATACTATTCAAATCAAAAAGTCTAAAAGTAATCAAAAAACTAGTCCGATTATATAACTTTAAATGTGTGTGTACTGTATTAGATTACATTACTAACTACAATTAACGGTATTTGTAATTTATTTCACTAATAGACAACAATCTGTAAGCAATCTACCCAGCACTGCAAACTGCAAATCACGTATGGACATGCCAGCTCACCTCAATGTGTTCTCGCAGGTAGTCCTACAGAATAAAATATACAGTGTATGAGTCTAAATTGAGTTTGAAACAATAAGAAGACAAAAACAAATAAGAACTGAGTCTGACCTCTGCAATGGTTTTAATTACTGACCGCCTTCCACGGCGGAGCTCTGTGCTTTCTTTCTCGATGAAACATGTGGGAAGTCTCTCCAACAACACATTCAGTGACTCACTCTTTGGGAACCTTACATCTAAAGCAAGACCCCTCAGGAAGGCCTGACAAGACCTTCAAGAACAAAAGAGAGATTTATGGCGTTTTGTTTTGGCAAAGGTGCAGAACTAATTGAACACACATGCATGTTTCAAAGAGAAGATGACGATGGAATCAGGAATGTTCAAACAGCTGCACTGACCTCAGAAGTCTCAATTCCTCCTCAGTTACATTAATCTCCAAGGGTGGGGTTACACTTGAAGAACACAGCCTCTTTTTTCCAGGTGTGTCTGGGTCATCCTCATAAGAGTCTAAATCAAACAACAAGCAGTGTGGGAAAAATACATTGAATAATTATGCACCTCTTTATTAGCCTTTTAATGCTTTTACATGAACTTTTTTTTGTTTGGGGTCGGTACGATATTTAAATGTTTTCAAAGGCTACATTTATTTGATCATATTGTGAAATATCTGTGTATTGTCTATATGTATTTTTAAATGTGATTTATTCTTGTGATGGCAAAGCTAAATTTCCGTGACATGATCCTTCAGAAATCATTCTAACATGCTGATTTGGTGCTTAACCCTTACATCATTACCATTTACCTGTTACCAACCCCTCCAGCCGAACTCTTTCATGGGCAGCATGTTGATCAACCAACACTAGAAGATGTCCTGCAGGAGAAGGCAAAGACAAATGTTTAGGACATCATCACACTATTCAATGCAATGGTTTGCAGGCCATGGCACCTTCATTTGTACTGCTTTCAGACACATCCTGTTCTGTTGTATTTATCAAACAAGCCAGGAACTTCTTGTCCACTTGATTGATGACCTAAGGTAAAAAAAAAAAAAAAAATTAGTTTGTTTAAATCTTAGATTCATTTTCACCATTGTAACTGACAGTTCCTCAGTGCACAGAAAGAGTTGATGTATAATACCTACTCTCATTGTGTGGATCATATTCTTGGTGAACCGGTAGGGGAAAAGAATATTGTGTATTTTTACAGCAAGACCCTCAGCTTGACCGCTGGTTACATCCACAGCAACCTTTTCAGAATAATTATTAGTGTGAGGCAAATTAATTAGAATATATATTTTTAAACGTATTACATTAAAAAAATCCTTAAATTATTTAATTTATTAAACCAGTAGTCTTTATACCTCTGGAGGCCGCATGAACACCGGGTTACTCCATTTTGAGAATAAAGTCGACAACGAATCGGGACCTTGGGCATCCTCTTAAAAGAGTAACAAGAAAACCAATTAGTTAATGTGCACTAAAAAGCTGATTTCAGTCCTGATGTCAGTCTAGAGCTGTACCTCTGCTGTCTTTCCCTGAGTTAAGAGCTCTTTCTGCTCTGGGCTTGGGCAGAAAGGGAAGTACAATGTCTGTGTGAAATGGATAACACCTGTACTCAAATCCTATGAGCAAAGACAAGCTGATTATAATATAAATATCTGTACATTAGTGATCCAAAAACGTCTCTCTGAATTTCTCCCACCTGTTCTTGAAATAACACTGACCGCCATGGTAGTGACATCTGTGGTACATGGCACTCGAGTCTCCTCCACAGGAGGAGAGTCGTATTTGCTGAGCCCTGTAACTTGGTTTATGTAAACTAGCTTCCCTAAGCAACTGTCATAATGAGCCAGCCAGCTGCTGGACATTGGGGTTGTTTCAACACTGTCATTTGTATTCTGACCTTCATTTCCTATGTTGCTGCACGGATGATCATGCTGAGAGGTTACTCTGGCTTCATCAACACTGCTCACACTTCCCAAAAAGGAAGGCACATTTTTGTTGCAGAGGTGAGATTCTTCTAAAATTGAGGACGGTATTGTTGTGTCCTGCTCAATCAGAGCGAAGACTGGATTGTCTTTAGAAGAATCATGGACAAGTGAATCAACAGTTTCTTTTTCTAATTCACAGGACTTTTCTTCAAAGTTTGAGTCTTGTACAGCTGGAAAAGACAACGTTTCCATAGTAAGAAAGTCTGTATCTCTGCGGACCTCTCTGAATGCCATTTGATCCCGTTTGAAGTAGGAACATTTGGCAGCCGATGATATTTTTTCTGCCTCGTTCCATGGTGAAGATTCTGCATAACATTCAGAACTATATGGAGAATGAGCATCTGAAATGTTCCTCAATAAGGGCTTGTCTAAATCATCTAAGCACAAAGTAGATCCTACAAAGCAGTCATTGGCATTTCTAGAGGATTCTGGTTGTAAAAGGCTTGTTTTTGCTGTACTTGGTTGTTCTTTTTTGCCAGGATCCTTCCCAAACAACCTTTTGAACTTGTCAAGAGATCCTGTTTCAAAAGACAGAGTTAATTTATGACACGGTGCAGCTCTGCAAGTCTTTGAGCTGGTACCATAAAAATCATGTTTGTCTTCATCAATGTAATTTAATGTCAACTTTCTCTTTTTTGGAGAAATGTTATTTGGGAAGCAGAATTTTTTTAAACTATCTTGCGCCCCTTTCACATCCAGAATTGAAATCTTGTTTTTTTTGCTTCCCATCACATTTATGTTGTTGTTGTTAACCGTAACTGGCCAAACATTATGGCTTATATTAGGACAAATTGTATTTTCATCTTCTTCGCGATTGTTATTCATTTCTGTAGCAACTGCAAATGTGGTCTGCAAACGCAAATCGCCACCATGAAGAGCTTTTTCAGCGTCTGATTCTTCACTGGAAAAGGTTTCGGTGTTTATTGACGCTTGTTCCAACATTTGACCAGAGACTTCCAAACCAATTGCATTATCCTTTTTTTCAGTCAGTGCGTCATACTTTTCACGTGTTTGCTCAGCACTGAGGTTTTGTTCTGCCACAGGAGTCTTTGCATTCCTCAAGGGACTACTTGATGGACCATCGCTGCCATTCATGGAAAACTCTGTCACCAGATTTTCCTTAGTGAGAAATGCTTTTACTCCTTCTTCAATGCAGATGAGTACATTATCCCAGTCTTTGAACTCTATCAGTGACTTGGCTGGTTCGAGGCATATGTCATACTCTGAGTAATGGCATTTGATATTTAAAACATAGACGCCTTGGAGATCACATCCGCCTCTTTGTTTGGGGCTCGATGTTACTGAATATGCGGTTGGGCTGTTGTTTTGTCTCGCAGCACTGCTAACTCTCTTCAGAAGGCTGTTGAGTGTTTTATGAATGCATGTCTTCAGAAGAAGCCTCCCATTTACAAATAGGAATTGCAAGCTGTTATTGTAATGTCCCTCACGGCCGATATAACCAGTCATTTCGAACTGCTCATGGACGTAATTGACCTCTCCGAGCTTTTGGGCTCGATTCAAGCCATGAATCTGCACAAACCTGTAATAGGTACTGCTTGTTTTAGAGAGCTGCACCATCATGTGAGCCGAATTTTCTTTTTTCACTGTGAATGACACAGATGGGTGCATCAGAGATATGGCCTCCACTCTTTGACGGATGCGTTCGGTTTCTAAAACAGCATCCATTCTCTTTCTTCGGACTGGCATGTTGTGGAAGAGATTGTAGACGGACACGGTCGTCCCTGCGGAGGGACGAACAGTTTGAGCTTCTAAAACATCCGATGCATTTGCTTCATTAAAGGTTTTAACGTATGTTTTCACCGACAGCTTAGTCCTAGATGACATTTCAACCATTTCTGCAAGGGAGACAATACTGGAAATCGCTTCCCCTCTGAACCCATAAAATCTGAGATTATCCAGATCCTCCAGTGAGCTGCATTTGCTTGTGTTGTATCGCAATCCCACTCTCTCCATGTCCTCCCGGCACATCCCTGAGCCATTGTCGATCACCTGCAGCTTGCAGGCTTCTATGTCTATTTTGACAGCCACACATGTTGCTCCAGCATCAATGCTGTTCAATAGGAGCTCCTCCAAACATTGCTGCAATGAGAAAATGGCAACACCAGAGCGCAGCTGTGCTTGAACATCTTGGGGCAAACTCTTGATCATTCTACAAAACATAAATGTTAAAAATACTTTAATGCACAGAGATGATGAAAATGTAAAATTAAATATGAATCAAAAATGTAAATAACGACGCACATGAGAGAAGTATAATTATCTTTTCATTTGAAATAATAATAACTAATACACGTCAATACCTCTTTGGTGGGTTGTGAGATGTTATTTGTGACTGAACGTGCAGAAAACAAGCCGTCTGTCAGCTTTGACGGTTGCCATGTAACGTTAACAACACCGGTAAGTTTGCTAACTGTCGTAAAGATGCATTTAGACGGTTTCCTTAGGCACTCAATTTAATACGGTGTTTCTACAACTTATGATAAAAAATAACGTTTGCATGGCATTTCATTCGTTAACTCGTTTAAGTGGTAGCTACAACCATTATTTCTGTTATGGGTTCTTCGATCTACTTTCAATCAAAACAACGTGAACAGCAGCGGATTGAGCGGAAATGACGTCAAAGATAAGCAGCAGCGTGAAGCAAGCGACCGTAGACCAGGCAATATGCAGATGTCATGAATAAGAATCAAATACTTCACAACACCAATAAATATTAATTTTACATTCATACTTTAGAAATTATATACAAATGAAAATAGAATTATTGTAAAAAGTACCAAAGTTATTTTGTGTTTTTGCAGAACCATATTTTTGATAAATAGGTCTACTTTGATTATGTTTCATCAGAGAAGATTTATTGGTAGCCTAAATAAATCTAAAAAACAAAATGAAATAAAAAATATAATATCGTATACTATTTAATGTAGCCTAGTTAAAATCAAGTTACACTTAGACTACACTAATAATCATAACAATGTTTAGCTATCATGCTTTTAACTCAATAAAACTGAGCAAGTGACAGAATAGAAATAAGAACGTTTTTCCACAAAGAAAGTCTCTAACATCTAGTGCATTATTATTGTTTATTATGTTATATCTCTCTATCTTCTAATGAAACTCAGGGGAAAAAAGAATGCACTCAGTGAACATTATAGGGCCAATAAATAATCTAAATCGATAATTAAGCTTGTTTTATGCATGTTATGAGGTTTGCAAAGAAAAAAAGCAGTTACAACTTTTTTTACAAAATAGTCTACATTACTGAGCATGATAAATTGGAGAAATTTCAGATTTTCTAGAAAACTAATTTCTTTCTCCATTTCAGTCTACATTGTGTCAGCTTATTGGGAGCGAGAGAGAGAGAGAGAGAGAGAGAGAGAGAGAGAGAGAGAGAGAGAGAGAGAGAGAGAGAGAGAGAGAGAGAGAGAGAGTTGATGGTGGTCAGCAGTAAATCTTTACTGTGCTGCTCTCCAGGGTGCTGAAATGCGTTGCTGCTGAATGTGGGGGACATAGTGGCATGTTCTCTGTGACCTTCACAGATAAAGATGTGTCATAATTTATCAGTATATTATTAATTGGTATGATTTATAGTGACAACAAAAAATAGCGGCAAGTTTTGCGAGAAAACCTTAATGAAAACGTCACTGAACCATTTTCCCTTCTCATAGCATTTATTGTAGTTCAACGGAATGGATTTGGTTGCGTTTTGGTTATCACTCTGCATTAGGCTACTGCGCGCTCTGGAAAGAAACTGAAGTGCATCAATAGGAAATTGAGTTAAGACTTAAAGCCTGAATTCCTGCCAAGTCAGTCAGTGTTTTGTATCTTCGGTCAAGGTCTTTTCACATGTGTTAGTTAACGTGCAAAGCCTCGGGAACATGAGGTGGGAAACAGAAGCTGAACAGTCCTATGAGCTAAAAGAAATGGCGCAATATGAACTGCAGAGCGCGTGAGGGGGCGTGAGGATGTGTTGGTAAAAAACTACACGCTCCTTGGGGGATGGCTGTCCTATATAATGTAGTGCATTTCATTAATTGAAAAAGATCAGCCATGTTTTTACGGGAAAAGTGAATTAGTCAAGACTCTTCTACCACTCCCCACCCAAACCCCCTCTCTGTCTCTCCCCCACCCCTCTCACGCGCACAAACGCTCACGCACTGCCACGAGATAGAGAAGAAACGCTCCTGGCTGCCGTGGATCAAACAGCAAGATTTAAAACTGTTTTGGCACATTCTGCATATAAACCCAAATGGATATTAAGAAAGAAGGATCTGGTCGTATGGTGGCTTGAAGAAGCCTACTTTATCAACAGAAACCTACAGTGTGTGGCAAGCCATTTTAACACTTATTCCTTAAAGCTAACTAACTGTCTGTGATTCCGATGTCAGCTATTCACTTACCGTTGGGAACGTTACTTTAAAAAAGTAATTAGTTATAGTTACTCACTACTTGTTCCAAAAAGTAACTGAGTTAGTAACTGAATTACTCTATAATAAAAGTAACTCGTTACCAGGGAAAGTAACTATTTGCGTTACTGTTAATTTTTTTTTTGCTATAATCCAAAGAATTTGGATTTTTGTGAGCAGTTTTCACAAGTCAGTTGAAATGAGTAGAACAGACAGGTGTTTGTACATAACTTTCGATATTTATTGCACGTCGACAGACAGCAAGAGGTTTATCCTGCACTTCAAGTATTATCTAAGTAAACAGTTACACCATATAAAGTGCATTTAACTCTAGCAAATTAAATCAAACTCTCTCAACCAGAGACAACTGTTTAAGAAAACAACCTGGCGAACTAGCATCTGTGGTGGAGGTGTTTTTTCGGTGTTTTTTGCCACTAGCTTTGTAGATGCGCGTGTCAATGTAAGATGCTTCATTAAATTAGAGTGGCTTACAACGGATGTCGACAAAGTCTTCGCTCCTGGACATAATGTACACATTACATGATGCGCGTTCTTGCCTTTGACCACAATGAATTTGAAGTAGTGCTTTATATCTCCACCAACTTTTCATCGGATTGCTCCTGACTCGCCATCTCTGCTGCACTGCTCCGTCAAATCTGTTTAGCGGTTGCGTGTGTGTGTGTGTGGCGCCTGGCGCGTGTGCTGGCATGTGTGTAAAAACACTGACTCTGATTGGCTACCATGAAACATGACTCTGCCTTAGCCAATCATAATCGCTTGCATCGTTATTAACCCACCTCCTCACTAGCTGTGAGCCAGGGGTGCGTTCGGAATCGGATTACACAGTTTATTCAATCAATGCAAATAACGCACCGCATTTGACATCTAGTAACGGTAACGGCGTTGTAACGACGGGAAAAGTAATTAGTTAGATTACCCCGTTACTGAAAAAATAACGTCGTTACCTAACGCTGTTCTTTTAAACGCCGTTATTCGAAACACTAAAACTACAGTTATTGCTGATACCTATTCCAGTTCAAGTATAGGCCTAATATTTATTTAGTGATTTATTTTTCATTTCCATGCAACCTACGGAGCCCCTAAAGGGATGTGGTGGTGGAAAAAATGTAGGATGGGATAATTATTTTTTTTGCAAATCTTTGGCGTTCCCTCGAGAAACTTTGCGTTCCCTCGCAAAACTGTTGCGTTCCCTCGCAAAATTATTTGAGTTCCCTCGCAAAATTATTTGAGTTCCCTCGCAAAGATTTGGGTTCCCACGCAAAACCTGTTATGAGATCGGACAGACACTTCCTGCTTAAAGGAGAACTCCGGTCAATTTTAACATTGAGCTCAATTTTTAGTAAATTTGGAGTGCTGTCAATACAGAGAACAACGACAAAAATCGGTGTTGCCTACACTGTGTTATCCTATTTAAAAAATTTGCACCCTGTTGACTTGAATGGGGCAAGTTTTAAACCTGCTTTTATTTCTCTTATCATCCTTGATGTGTCATTACAAGTGCCCAGCCATGTTGAGTGATTCCTTCAGAGTGAACACGAGTGAATCTGACTGCAGTAGATGAGAAAGATATTAATAAAAATGATGTTATATCAGCCAGCGCAAATACCTGTATTTAGTTCCTGTTTTCGGTGGAAGTCCAAAGTAGTCGATTGTCGAGTTCACGCGCGTGATCATAGTAACTAATCCTATGCGCGTGAACTCGACAATCGACTACTTTGGACTTCGACCGAAAACAGGAACTAAATACAGGTATTTGCGCTGGCTGATATAACATCATTTTTATTCATATCTTTCACATCTACTGCAGTCAGATTCATTCGTGTTCACTCTGAAGGAATCACTCAACGTGGCTGGGCACTTGTATGACACATCAAGGATGATAAGACTAAGAACTGGTTAAGTTTAAAACTTGCCCCATTCAAGTCAATAGGGTGTAAATTTTAAAAAGAGGACAACACGGTGTAGGCAACACCGATTTTTGTCGTTGTTCTCTGTATTGACAGCACTCCAAATTTACTAAAAATTAAGCTCAATGTTAAAATTGACCGGAGTTCTCCTTTAATGTCCCGCTGGCAGTGCTTCAGAGCTCTGTACGTTAATGGAGCGTTTCATATAGTGTTTGAACTTGGACTCAAAATGCGGTCAGTGCTTAACACAAGGAATTCGTGAAGTTGGCAATAGGCTATTCACATGCTATTCGAAGTTCCCGGATATTCGTGAGCTAAACGTTGTTAAAACACAAACAACATCTATTTACAATCACAGACCTAGACAATGAGTTACAACCCACTTTTCCTCAAAACAAGCTTTATAATATAAATTTGTCTCTAAACAGCCGTTTGAGAGACCAGTCGGACTAAGGGCCCTTCTGCACATTTTATATTATTAAACATATTCAATAGCTTCATCGTGACACACTGTCTGTCACGAAATTCAGTTCACACATCACTGCTCTCCTGCTGTTTATACTACAATACTTAGTTTGATTAAAATGCATTATTTTTATGAATATTAATTATGAAACAAAATCAACAACTTCAACCTTTTTAGAAAAAATATTCAAAAACTTCACACTGGTATACAATGTAATGCCATTAAATTATCACTATTATGTGCAATTACTTCCAAAACTAAGTGTAGCCTATTTATATTAGAGCAGTGATGCCAGCGGGACATTAAACAGGAAGTGTCTGTGCGAGCTCACAACAGGTTTTGCGAGAGAAAAAAAAAATCTCCCATTCTAGATTTTTTCCACCAGGGCTCCGTACTGTAGTAACCAAATAGCTGACACTAGCACAAATTTATAAAACACTATTATATTTTTATTTGAATTGTTATTAATTACATTTTTAATATTGTAAGATTTTTTAGATTTAACTAAACTAGCCATATTTTATAATATAGGTTAGCCAATATTTTGTCATCGATAGGCCTGTGTGTAGGCCTACATATATGGTTTCATATATTATTTTCAATATTGATAATAATAAGAAATGTTTCTTGAGCACCTAATCAGAATATTACGTATAATGATTTCTGAAGGATCATGTGACACTGAAGACTGGAGTAATGATGCTGAAAATTCAGCTTTACCATCACAGGAATTAGCCTACATTTTAAAATAGGCTATTAATACGGTGGTCGAGAGAGCTCAACGCTCTGCAACTGAAGAAAACACATGCAAATTAAGAAAACATCTTCATCAGTTTTAGAACACATGTGTGCTTCAAATACTCACAACACAACCAAATACAGAAACACCCTGCAAAAGTTCACAACACAACCAAATACAGAAACGCGCTGCAAATAGCACAAACCACAACGGAAATGTTTCCAGGGGACCTCAATAAGTGACGAACCCGGCTGGGGCGTGCTCATATCTTGAATTCTACTTTTTTTTTTTTTTTTTTTAGTGCCCTGCTCACTCCAAAGTCCCCACTTCAAGGGCTCTGCCGTTTGCCCTTCGAAAGGAGTAGGGCATAGGGATGCTCACAAGCAACAAGCATGTCCCAGCCGGGTTCGTCATTATTGGGGTCCCCTGAAAACATGTCACTTGTGTTCTGTTCTATTTGCAGCGCGTTTCTGTATTTGGTTGTGTTGTGAGTATTTGGAAAACACATGTATTGTAAAACTGGTTGAAGATGTTTTCTTAATTTGCGGGTGTTTTTCTATTTGCATGTGTTTTCTCGGTCACCGAGCTCTCTCGGTCACCATATAATACCTAATATTTTATATTACTGTGTTTAAGTTTGTTACTGATTAAATAAGTGTAGCCGTAAGCATGAGAGACTTCTTTCAAAAACAAAAACAAATCTGTGTGTGTGTGTGTAATAAAGAATGTAAAGCCGCGTTTCCACCGCGGGAACTTTCCCCAGGAACTAGGAACTTTGGGCTGGTACTCTGTGTGTTTACACCACAGGAACCAGGGTCTAAATGAAGTTCCGGTGAAACATTTCCCCCTCCGAAAGTCCCTGCTGGCGAGGTAGCTACTTTTTCAAAGTTCAGGAACTTTCGGGGGTGGGACTTGTGCGCTGAACATGCTGATTGGTTGTGTTCACGCTGCAGTTTGATTGGATGACTCCACGCAGCTTTTTATTTTAACAGTCATTTTTAAAAATCTATTGCGGTTCTTCATGCAGTAAGAGTTGTCTGTCTGGCGTCTGCAAATATGGAATAAAAAATAATTTCAAAAAAACACACAGCTGACCGACGACGAGGTTCAGGCTTTATTAAAGTCGGCATGAAATCAAAATTGACCCTATTTACTTTGTTAGCGGATATTACTAGTCTTGTGGTGAACAATTAATCCGTGCAAGTTAATACACGGAAAAAATTTGTTTGCCGAAGTTATCTTTAATCAAAGTTTGAAAAGTTACTTCCGGGTCTGGAATGGTTCTTTTTCTGATGACATAGGCTTGACGGCTTGGGTTGGTTAATAGCTTAACCACTCCCCTCAATCCGTTACTCTGGTATGGGCGAGAGATGGAGAGGAGGAGCGCTAAAGTAAAACCCTGCCCTCTGTTCAATATTCCCTTTCACTCGGAAATGCGTCACAACATTTGAGAAAAGTCGTTTGCAACTTCCGGTTCACGCGGACTTTAAGCGTAGGCCTATTTGTGTAATAGGAACTTTTTTGCGCGTTCGTCCTAGCCATCTCACGGTCAATGTCCGCATTGTCTAATTTTATAGCATTATGAGCTTTCTGAACACGCTTTAGTTTCAGTGCTCGTCTCTTTTCTGCCGTTTTGTTAATTACCTCGTTAAACCAATACATCACAAACAACTGCAGCACAGGTGTAAACGCAGAAAGCAACCGGTTTGGGGCAAAAAATGTTCCTGGGAAAAAAGTTCCTGGGACAAATTGTTCCGGGTAATTTCGGTGGAAACGCGGCATAAGTAGCTATAGTTCATTATTAAGGTAGGCTATAAATGTTAAAGCGGCTTGCCACCTGTACAGTGGCAAGATCGCAGCAGATATGTAAAGCCGACCACACATTTCTTCAAATAAAGCCTTGGCGACGTATCTCGGGTCTACTAGATGTCAACTGCTAGACAGATATATCAGAGAACTAGCTGACCCAGGCATTGCCTGTTTTCGCAAGACATTTCCAGCGGCGTCGGAGCGCAAAGGAGGAGAGAGGCAGCAGCATCAGTAATCAGACTATAGGACGCTCTACCTCCTCAGCTCCCTCCCAACCGCACGGCTAAGGCGGATTCAACTGCAGCACTGGGGGAACGTATCGCTGGATGTGGGTGAAGACTGTGTGAATGCGCGTGTGGGATAGCGAGATCTGCTCATCCTAACCCTATGCGCCTTAAGAACGCTTCCAATCTGGCGGGTTCAGGACCGAGGCAGGTGTAGCGGCGAGGGCGCATCCATGAGCGTCTTCTCCCGGGACGGCATGTTTTTAGTTTAACCGGATTTGTTGAACAGACTGGGGAAGAGGAAAGGCGAGTTCGGAAGTTTTGATGCATATGATCACAACCACCATGATTTTTATGATTCTCGGTGCTTCAGTTGTCATGGTAAGACATTTAGTCTGTCTAAACACTTCATAATTGTGAATTTCTGTCATTTTCTAAGTGAAATCGGGGCTTAATCAGAGCGTGGACCGCTGAAAGTCCATTTAAAAATCTCATTAAGACAGCACAACCGTACTTGTGTGTATTACTGGCTGATGTGGAAATGTAATGTGTATTTTCCCCTGCAGTGGTCACAGTACCAGGTCATGTAGCGGTTGCTGTGTTCCAATACTGCTTGTCATGTCCCGGTTGACTCGAATGGTTCTTTGCAGGCGATAGCGTGTTTAATGGACATGAACGCACTCCTGGACCGCTTTCACAACTACATCTTACCGCATTTACGAGGGGAAGACCGCGTCTGTCATTGCAACTGTGGAAGGTAAAAAACAACCCAAACGTTAATAACGAATTGCATTCTTGCACGAGATCCAGAAATTGACAGGTTTCCCATCTATTACTAACAGCTCAAAGGCCTGAGCCATTCTCCAGCCCCCGAAAAACAGTCTTTTCCATTTCATCTCATTTATCCAAATGGATATTGTCACATTAAGGCCTTATGTGTAGGCTATTCGTGGGGTTTGTGGCATAATTTGGGCGTAATTCGAATGGTTTATTGATACTGAGCAGATGCTGTTGCTTTGCGTCGGTGTTTCAGTATGAGAATTCTCCTTAATTTTTCTGCTTGTATTTTTTTTGTTCCTTTCTGCGTATCAAGGTGTGATTTTTCGCCAAGCACAGCCAGAGATGTTGTTCTTTTGGGCTCGTGTGTTGGCCACACAATTACGTTAGAATTATTGAAGTAAAAATGTGATTTTAATGCAGAAGTATTACAGAAGGTATAGGCTATATTGATATAATGCAGTTTTGTGATGTTTAGTGTAGGCTACAAAAATGGTTTGGACAAAATGGTAATATTTTGTTTACATACAGATAGGCCTAGTCTATTCATACAATACCATTTTTTTTTTTTTTTTTTTATTTACATATAGGCCACATATAGTCTTTTTGTATTTAATTTAGACCTACAAGGCTAATACACCCCATGTTTTTATTTTCTATTTCTTTTTAATATTGAATTGTACTGAAGCTTGACTTTTGGAGTTGTCGTTTGCACAACAGTTTCTGTTCAAGCTGCATCTGTTGATTATAAGTTGTTGATGTAAAAACATCTGAGGGTAGTAAATTAGGTCAGATCATAATTGTTCTCAATAGATGTGCATGTTTTAACACCTTAAAACTGGTGATCTGTTAATCACAGTTTTAACTTAATAAATTAATGTATACCATTTCTCTTTCCAAACATAGAATATTCTGTTAGGGCCAAGAGCATTATAAATGGGTCATGGTCACTGAAAACTTGCTGTCCTTGATATTTGCAGAAACAAGGCATACACATTTTTTCATATACATCAGCATAAAACCATAGATAAACCACATTGTCATGTTTTGTGTTGATCATTGTCATTATGAGATTCTCTAGGTGCATCAGTGTCAATCTGCTCATAAAGTATTTTTGACATCTGCATATTTCTGCCTATCAATATCAAAAGTGCAAAACATGAGCTGTCCTTCACATTACACAAGTCAATATCTGTATGACTTGTCTTTTTAAAATGTTGCCACTGTTATAGTTTTTTCCTCTTAACTCTAAAAATTGAGAGTTCAAACTTATTATTGGACATTTTTACACTCACCTGTAACATAAAACAAGTAGCCTACATTTATTTGACTTTTGAGGCATTGTGTTGCTAAGGTTCAAAGTTGCATGCAAGTTAACTTAATCTTGCATGAATTAGTACTACACAACAAGAAATCCGCTATCATGTGTCATTTTTACGTTACAAAACCAGACAAAGTTACCCATACATTGTCTTTTTTAACCTTATTTAAGACACTTGCTTATAATTCTGTTGAATTATAAAATTAAACTGTTAAGCATTTCCCCCTAAACATCACAAATGCAACACACACACACAAAAACGCCATTATTTGTAACAGCTGTGTGCCAAACCATGTTAAATGCATGTTCCAATAAAACAAACCCAGCTTGACTGAGTTCAGTTGGATCCAAGTAACATCAGTATAGAACACACGTTTTTTTCCCACCCTGCTGAGAGAGTTATTAAAGCAATCTTTTATGTAATAATATGTCCTCATTGTCTATCTCCTCATTTATTGTTTTCCTTATTCTTTCATGTCTGTTTGCCTGAATGTAAACCTCTAAACAGAGTTTCCCCCTCTCTGCCTTAGGCATCATGTTCACTACGTAATTCCATATGATGGAGACCATTCGCTCGTGGACTCGTCTGAGAATTACTTTGTGAGTGACAGTGTGACCAAACAGGAGATGGACCTCATGCTGGGGCTGTTGCTGGGCTTCTGTATCAGCTGGCTGTTGTTGTGGCTGGATGGAGCTTTGCACTGTGCTGTGAGGGCCTGGAGAGCCAGTCGCTATTATGGTGAGTGGCAAGAACATAACCAAGAGTGTATGGAGAGCATACATGTGGATAGATGTAAAGGACAAAGGATATGCTTGTAGGATGCAGATCAGGATTTGGTTGCTGAAAATTTAAATAGAGCTTCTAAAGAGTAAGTGAGTGTTCATGCATTTCTTTTTATGCATCAAAATCATGTTTTCTTCCCTTACGTGACAATTTATTTAATGTTACGAAGAGACATTTTTACAATAATGCTTTTTGTTTATTTGTTGCCCTTATGTTTTGTTAAGCGTGATCATTTTGAGGTTGAACGTGGTTGAGTGTTATTTCCTTGCTCAATAAATGCCATGTTTTATGTGCAAGATTTGAATGGATGTATTCAGGTACTAATACTGCATCTCAAAAAACGAAAGACTTGACGTCAAACACTTTACTGTGAAGAACAAGTGCCTTAAATGTGACAACATGAACACAGCTTGTGCACATACAGCTAGTACATTAAAAGTACATTAGCTGTTTCAAAGAGTAAAATACTCAAATTACAACAATGAAAAGTAAAAACTGTAAATTTGAATTATTATATAAATGTTTTTTTTAATAATACAGTTATCTAATCTCACTAAATGATTTTGCTTGGTGTTTGTTAAAAGTGATACTATACATGGATTTGTATGGGAGTACCGGTAAATCCTTATAAATTTCTAAATCCTTTTTTTAAATGTTTCGCACTGTTTTGGTTTTATGTTAATAAACATGTTTTTTTCCAAACACTCCCAAAATTCAATTTTCTGTCCCCAAACATTTACACACCTACATTGTTTTTCATTTTCATCAGCTCTCAGCGCTCCCCTTCTGCCCTGTTATTATCACCCCCAGTAATGAATGTATTAAGATGAAGACTGTGGCTGCAGACATTAACAGCAGGTTTTCACTCAATGTAACTGAATCACAGGCAACACAGCAGTTGTTTATAACAGTTGTCTGTGGTCCTTTGAGAGTAAAGAGGTACATAAGCTGTGGCAGAATATGTAAATAGTGCTTTAAAATGGAATGCTTTTAGTTTTAATATGATTAGTGTGTTCATTGGATGAACTTATTGGATGATAGTTATTGTGGGCCAAGGAGAGTGATAGATTAAAAAAGCTTTGAAGAAATATATATATATATATATATATATATATATATATATATATATATATATATATATATATATATATATATATATATATATATATATATATATATATATATGGAGAGAGAGAGAGAGAGAATTGCAACACACCTTTATTACAATTATTATATATTTATACAGTCAATTCCTACCTGAGAGAATACAAAATATTTACATTCAATTCATATCAAATACACATCAAATCAAAAATCAACACACATTCAAATAATATAATTAAAATTTTTTACAAACTGTAAACTCTCATTAATAATTTCACTCAGAGCCTCCTTATAACACCAAATCAATTCAAAAGACATAAGATCCCCCATTGCCTTATAATAGCTACCGAAAGTCAATTAAAATTCTGGATTTCACTCGGTTAAGAAACACAATTTGTAAATTGCTACTTGAATTTCGTTCAATAATTGTTTTTCCGTACCGGTATCATAAATAGCCTTTTTTTGCTTGGCCTAATATGAAATTCAGCAATTGCCAACTAAATCAATGTCTCCTGGTGTATTTAAAACTACAATAAGCATTGCCAATGATAAAAAGAGAGATTGGGATTATAAAGTGGCCACTGCTAACAAGAGCTTGTTAATAAATAAATAAATAATAAATATGTGGACATAAAATGTGTAGGCTATTTGAGTTTAAAATTATTGTATAATATCACCTGTATATCTTAAAGCTTGCACTAAGAAAGAAAAAAAAACTAGTCCATTAGAACATCACCACGAAATGCACCAGTGGACCAAACAGTTTTCCAAAGCGCTGTGAACAAAATATTATTACAGTTCACACCAAAATAAAAATCCTGTTCATTTACTCACCCTCACGTCATTCCAAACCAATAGGAGTTTGGTTGATCTTTGAAACACAAATTATCTATCTGTGTTTATATGTAAACAAAAGCCTATATTAAATCTGTTCATCATATAAAGCGATCATATCTCTTTACAAGACTTGGATTAAACCGCTCAATTCATATGGATCCATTTTATGGCGCCTTTACTATCCTTTTGGATCTTCTAAGTTTTGGTTGCAATGACTTTCATTGGAGGGAGAGAAACCTCTCAGGTTTCATTACAAATATCTTAATTTGTGTTTCAGAGGTTAACCAAAGTCTTATGGGTTTGCAGCGACATGAGGGTGAGTAAATAATGACAGAATTTTACATTTTGGGTGAACTATCCTTTTAATTCAGCCTACAAAGACAAAAAAAATTTTTTTAGTAGCACAAACACAATGGTATCTCCATATATGACCTACTGAAAAAATACTGGGGATGCCCCTCTGGTAAAGCACACCACAGCTGTGAAATTGTGACGTTGATGGCAGGTCAGCATCATTTAGCCTCACCAAGATAGGGAGTGAAGGTGAGGTTGATGGAAAGGAAGGTGGGAGAGAGATGCTGTCATGCCCCCACCCCCACCAGCATACACACACACACACACACACACACACACACACACACACACACACACACACACACACACACACACACACACAGAGAGAGAGATTTGCACCCTTGCACTGTGCGAGTGCTATAAATAGACAAAGAGCAGCTGGAAAGAGAAGGCAAGTTGGCGAGACGTGTATGCGTGCAGTCATTCTCTCTCTCACACACACACACACACACACACACACACACACACACACACACACACACACACACACACACACACACACACACACACACACACACACACACATATACATATACAAAGTGCACCAACGCACATATTTGAATCTTTGATTGTTTGCTGTTATTCTTTACCCTCTAATCAATTTCGGCTCAGGAGTCATATATCTGCTAATTTATTTATATCGTAATAATGTATAAATAATATTTTATATATTTCGCTTTTTTATAAAAAATAAATAAATATATATATATATATATATATATATATATATATCACATTTTAATCATTTTCTGGTGAGATCAGGGGTAATGTATCTGATAACTGATTTATATTGTAATAATGACATTAATTTTTTCATATATTTAAATTATGAATATGTATACATATTTTAATATTTATTTATATATATATTTAGCTATATATAGGCCTATTACAATAATTTTCTTTTCAGACAAGAAGTAATATATAACTGATTTTTATTGTCATAATAAATGTTTTATATATTTATATTGTCATACGTTTTACAACATGAACGTGATACGTATATATATATATATATATATATATATATATATATATATATATATATATATATATATATATATATATATATATATATACCGATATATATATATATATATATATATATATATATATATATATATATATATATATATATATCGGTATATAATAATACTAATAAAATATTTTAGAAACTTTATCTTTTTAGATTAGAATAAAAATGCTAAAAGTGCTTTTTATGAAAAACATACCTCTTCCTTTTGTTTAAACTCAAGAACTTTGCCTATTACTGCAATAATATCCAGCCCTTCATTGAACTCTTCATCCTTTCTTTTGATTCAGCTTTAAGACTTAAAAAAAACCTTATTCACCGTCTTCCTCTGAATACCCTTCACGACAGTCCTAGTGGATGGCATACCCATGGAATGCTATAAATAACCCCCGCTCCCCCATCGCCTCCCTTTCACACACACTGACACACTTCCAACAGGGCTAGTTGTGAGTGGCGGGGCGGGGCGAGGAACTCTCTGTGGTTTCGTTATACCTCCACGTCTGGACCCACATGCTGTTTCCATTAACACGTTGTGTATAGACATGCTGGTTCATTGTAAGATGTACATTTTCTTTTTCCTTTTCTTAACCATCTCATTAGCTTAGCCATTAAGAATGTATAGAACACCACAGTTTGACAGATGCTAACGCGTTTTTCTCTGTGCCGCTCACAGATACCCCTTCCTGGTCGTGGTTGCCACAGTTCTGCAACCTTCGGGACCTCCGTAGACGCGCACAGCTTCGGCAACTGGAGGATTCCAGCGGGAACATGGTGCACATCAAGCAGAAGCTCTATCACAACGGTCATCCCAGCCCCCGTCACCTCTGACTTTAACAGCAGTTTCCCCAAAACTGCTCCATTACCAGCTGCTGCCTCAGAGACCCACTTTAATTGTTCCACTACATCTTTTAGACCTTCAAGAACCACTCAAGTATTTGCCAAAAGAAGAAAGAAGATTATCGTTGCCAATATGCTGATCTGTTTCCACGTTCGCCACATTTGGCGAATGGTTTAGAAAGGGTTTTTTTTCTGTACAGGCATTTTATTTTCAATTGCTGATTCTAGGCATGCACTTTTAGAATGGGGGAGGATGCAAGAAAAGGTTTTATGAGACAATGGGAGTCAATTCATGTTTATTCCTTGCTTTCCCCTCCACCTTTTTTAGCTTTTTCATCAGGATATGACTTTTTGGGAGGGGGGTGATAAGCGGTTGGGGTGGGAGGGCGGAGGTCATGGTTTTGTGATGGCATAGTTATAGATTAATGATCATGTAAATAGTTATACATATTGTTTTATGGGATTTAAATGGACACGGGAGTAGGAGGTAACTGTATAAAAGAGGGGGAAACATAAAGAGGAAAGAATTTTGAATGCAGATGTGATATGTGAACTTTTCGGATGGATGAAAAAGAGATCACTCTAAAAAAAATGATTGGTTAGCTTTGTTACTATGTGAAATAAATGAATGTATTAATTTTATCTGTAAATAAAGGAGAGTGCAGGAAGGTTGAAATGAGCGGTCAGGGCTCTTTTTGCTGTTTTGAACGTCATCTGTCATATGTGAGAGAGCCCTAGCACTTTCCTTGTCTTCCCTATACACTGTGTCCAATAGCCCTTCCAGGTCTGCGTTTAAACTACTCCATACTCAAACAAGAGCAACCAGCCTGCCAGTACAGAGAGCCCTGACCCAATTTTCTCTTCCTCTTTATGTCCAGACATTGCTGTTGTGAAGATAAAATGTCTGTTTTATTAAAAGTGCCATTGAAGCACAACAGTGACCCCTAGTTTTGGGATGTGTCCTTTCTCTATGACTGAAGGTGTACATACAAGCGCATAACACCCATGCTGAGGGGACATGTACACAGTCACTACAAACTGTTCCATAGCTAATATTTAGGATATTTATTTATACTCTAAAAAATAGAATGTCAAATGAAATATTGAATGTAACCAGCACCTGTGGTAACATGAATGAAACTCATGAGAAGTGCTGAGTTTAATAGAGGTCTAATGCTATATTGGTGGAAAAAATGGTAATGAGGAAGTAATATATACACTTTTAAGAACAACTTATATATATAGGCTAAAAATCAAAACCAAACACCTATACTAAAATATCAAGAATAAACACCCTCTTCTGAATATAGCAATCTAGAAAGAAAACAAATATACAGTAATTGCACCAGTCAACGGTCTGGAATAATTAATAATGTTTTATATATTTTATGCTCACCAAGGCTGCATTTACTATTATTTGGTGCTTAAGAAACATTTCTCATTATCAATAAAAAAATTTTTTGCTGCTTAATATTTTTGTGGAAACCAGGCAACTATTCAAACGTTTGGGGTAAGTAAGATAAAAAAGATAAAGAAAGACAGAAGACTTTTATTCATAAAGGATGCATTAAATTAAACAGAAATGACAGTAAAGACATTAACATAAAAATCTATATTTTAAATAAATGGTGTTCTTTTTAACTTTCATTAATCAAAGGATGTACCACCAAAATATTCAACAGGAATACATTGCATTTTAAATATTTTAAAATTGGGAAAAAAGGAGATTCAAATTTGAATCATATTTAGTCATATAAAAAATAATAATTTTAAATAATTTTATTTAAATAACCCCACAAAGATGGCAATATCTGAAATCCTTGTCCTTGTGGGGAAAACAGCATATAAATCATACAGAATGATTTGAGTTTTATTTTTGTTATTGTAAAACTGTTTTAGTTTTCTGTGATGGGTATAGGTGTAGGGGATAGAATATACAGTTTGTACAGTATAAAAATCATTATGTCTATGGAAGGTCTCCATAAAACTTGAAAATCCAACATGTTTTTGTATGTGTGTGTGTGTGTGTGTGTGTGTGTGTGTGTGTGTGTGTGTGTGTGTGTGTGTGTGTGTGTGTGTGTGCACGCGCGTGTGTGCTTGTGTGCGTGTTCATTGTGAAATTAAATATCTGAATTGTTTAACTTGATTGAGGGCAATATTTAAATCACAGATTTAAATAAAATCCTTCTGTCTCAGAAGGTCAAATGGATTTGTTAAAAGCTCTTCTGGCAGAAGTGGGACTCGCTTGACAGATAACTACTCCACTTGAGGCCTGAATAAGATTGCTTTTGATCCAGGAGTCACTGCAGATCTCTGGGTGGAAATGAGACAAGGCCGATGAACACCATCCCAGTTTTACCTTGAAGGGATGTTTAAATGCTTCTTCAACCGTAATTCTTGATGTCTCTCGTATACCAACAAGGAAAATCCCACTCAAGATCCATTCACATCCAACTAGATATAAATACTGGCATGCAGGTTTCTGCTGTTATAGCCATGCACGGAGAGGTTAAGACAATGGCATTGTGCTCTGCTCCTATGCATTTATCTTAAAATGCTGTCGATGGTGTTTTAAAATGCTCTCCACTCCTAAAAGTGATGAGTATCTGCAGAATAAATACCTTCGCATTTGGCATTTATTTAGCTGTGGATCAGCTCAATTTTGTACAGCAAAAACCTGAATAATTGAATGGCTAATGTTTTCAGATGAGTTCAACAACAAAATACTATAAGGTAAAATTCACAGCATTTCAGGGTTCAGTATACAATTAGGATTTAGTTCAAGTTTTTACTGTGCAAAGCCTGGCCCTTTGATGTTGTAGAGGAGTTGCTCTTTATATCATCTTATATGAGGTATAGCTGATTGTGGCCCTTAAACATATTATGTTTTTTTTATGGATTTTTGTTTACTCTATCAGCCACTTTTTCTAGAGTTTATTTTTTTATGGGGGATCGCACATAGCAATGAAATGCATTAACATAAAATAAATGTAAATTTTTATTTTTTTAGGCATAGAATAACAATTTTGGTTTCCGTTTTTGTAAACCGTTCATAAAATAACCATTTTGTTCCAATAAAGAATATTTAAATAATTTAAAAAACCTTTTGAGAACCTTTTGTGGAATGGAGAGGTCCCATGGATGGTAAATGTTCTTCATGGAACCATAAATACCAATAAAGAACCTTTTAGCTCCTTGTGGAGCTGATAGAAAATCACATTAAAATCCCATTACTTTTTAGTTAAGTTCATTCATTTCCATGAGTTGCCTGGAAATCACAATGTTTCCACATTATTTCCGGACTTTGACTATGACCGTGGGATGACTGAAAGACTACAGTTACGTATGCTGTTGTCGCTGTTTATTGATGGAGGACAAATGCACGCCCATCGACGCTGACGCTAGCATTCGGAGGAGGAGCAGATTGCACCTTACATATGTGAACGGTTGAAGCCGCTCAAGTCACGAAACTCCTTCATAACAACACTGAAGTGGAAGATGTTCGCGTGCACTTCTCTTACTATCAGCTCTGTTGCTTTTCGCAACTGTAGGACACTGGTGGTAAGTTGTTTACGAGTTCTTACCTGTCAGCATCTTAAAAAGAAATGCGCGTGTACGACGAGTAGGCTGTGTGATTTGTGGGACCATCGTGCTTTATAGGCTTTATAAGCACTTGGTGCTTACCAAGTTTGACATGTTTGATAGATCCAGCGTTATCCTGTGTTTAGTCATGTTACTTAACTTAACCACTGTCTTCGGTTGGGTTTTTTCTTTTCTTATTATGTATACTACAGTACATTCCAATGTGAGTTGAGTAACAGCGTGATGTAACTCTCCTCTAGCGCACTTCTCTTGTTCATCTAGAGGTGGCGCTGTGAAGCTCTCGAAGTGAGGCTTCAAGCTTTTTCAGACCAAAGACAGAGCATTCCGTATTAATATATTTACATACTCTACAAAGCCATGAGAATACAGTCATGTACTTGTATGATATTTTAATTTTATTTCATATAATTCAATGTTGGAGGGATGCTATGCGTTTTATTTTATGCTATAGCATATGTTTTTTGTGTTGCTAAAAATGTCAGTAAACTATTTAGTATCACCCGTCTTATGTTGACCCATCTTTTATTGTCCTCTTCCTAACCCAGCTGGTGCGATATGCCCAGACAGCAGCTGCCCCTGCCCCTGCCCCTGAGCCAAAAATAAAGAAATTTCAGATTTACAGATGGGACCCTGACACATCTGGTGATAAGCCCCGGATGCAAACCTATGAGGTTAATTTGAACACGTAAGTACACCAATATTTACACAAATGTTAGACATTCAGCACAAATGTTGCACTTAAAGGAAGGAACAGTTCACCAATAAAAAAATTCTGTCATAATTTACTCATCTGACTGCCTTCAAAACCATCAAAACATTTTCTCATCCTAGATGTGGTCCAATGGTTCTTGATGCCCTCATCAAAATTAAAAATGAAATGGACCCGACACTCACCTTCAGACGCTCCTGTAGAGAGGGTAAAGGAATATAAGAAATACATACATTTAAATAGAAAGAAAATGTGTATTTTTAATAATAAATATTACTCTTTTGAGCACAAAATGAACTACTGTGTCCTCTTAATGTTACATTTTGACAGAATGTTTGTTTGTAATTTGTCTGTATATAATTGTACAGGTATCTGTGGCTCATGTGCCATGAACATCAATGGGGGCAACACTTTAGCCTGTTTAAACAAAATAGATACAAATACCAGCAAAGTGACAAAGATTTACCCTCTGCCTCACATGTATGTTGTGAAAGATCTTGTGCCTGTGAGTAAACCACTGTTAACTGAATATCCATCTGAAATAAATCAAATAATATAATATAATAAATTAATTAATAGAATGTACCTGTAACTTTATAAACTGTTGTTTTAGGATATGAGCAACTTTTATGCGCAGTACAAGTCCATCGAGCCCTATCTAAAGAAGAAGGATGAGTCAAAGCAGGGGAAAGAGCAGTACCTCCAGACAATCGAGGACCGTGAAAAGCTGGTTCGAGACCTTCTGCTCAATATTTTCCTGATTCTGTCAGTGTGAAGGGTGATTGTGATCTTCACTAATGATTTTTTAAACACACTCTTCCTCATGCTCATAGGATGGCCTGTATGAATGCATTCTGTGTGCTTGCTGCAGCACTAGTTGCCCGAGTTATTGGTGGAATGGAGACAAGTACCTCGGTCCAGCTGTGCTCATGCAGGTATTTCTCTTTCTCTCGTCTAGAATGTTTATTATATGAACAATGACTGTGTTATTTATTTGTTAAACACTGGAGAAACTCTTGCTGATCTGTATTGAATTCTGCAGGCGTATAGGTGGATGATTGATTCTCGGGATGACTTTACCGAAGAGCGTCTGTCCAAATTACAGGACCCTTTCTCCCTCTACCGCTGTCACACAATAATGAATTGTACAAAGACATGTCCCAAGGTAGGCCATCTTCCCATCAAAATATAGCCACCCTTCACTTTGATGGACAAGACTCTCTGTCGGTCATTGGACATTAAGTAAACGTTTGTTTATGTTTAGTCGACTCTCTCCCATTTGTTACTGTATTCCATTTAATCTGTGTTGTCCTCTCGCCTGTTTAGGGACTCAATCCCGGAAAGGCCATAGCAGAGATTAAGAAAATGATGGCGTCTTACAAAGAAAAGAGATCGTCTGCCGTCTGACTTGTACATTCTGGAAATATTATGTACTTAATGATTTAAATTATTGTGTAAATGTGTAAATCCAATATGGAGTGTTATGCTAATATTTAGTTTTTACTTTGTTTGATAGTGGAGACCTATAGTTACAGTTGATGTAAAACAAATTAATTTTTCGTTTCCACTTTTATCGGATTTAGGTTATACTGTAAGTGTAATGAATGCAGGAAGGTGTAAAAAAAAAAAAAAAAAGCCTTAATATAACATATAATAACATATTTGTCTTGTGTCTTTTTGTGTGTGAGATTCCTACTGTACAAGTACTGTCCTACAACTTTGCTAGCTATAAAACATACTTAAATATGCCATTTGTTAAGAAATTATGTTCTGCCTAGGATGGAAAGGCTTGTTTTATAGTAGGGAAGCGGAAGAAGATGAGAATTGCATGCTTTTTCCATAGACAGTATATAAGAGGCTTTTTCCGAATAAAATATATAGAAGGTCTCGTCATGTCCACCAGGTGGCGGTCTTCAATGGGTGAGTTGACAAAAGAACGTAAAGGAAGAAGGGCTGTGGCGTCACGTTCATAAAACTGACACTTGAAGCAGAAACTGTTAGTTTCTGCGGTCGTGTAATGAAATGATGACCCTGGAGTTAAAGTGTGTGCTTTAGCACTCACGATCATGGATTCACCAGATATGGGTAAGTGCAATTCGCCTGTGCATGTCAATATTGAATTAAATATCACTAAATATGTCACTGCATGTCGCTTGATCCCGTGAAGTCGTCTTGGCTGAAATTGTAATAAAGAATTTGCGTATTTATTTGTGAAGTCTGTAAACTTCATTCGTATGAATAAAACTCGATATCCGACATTTGTTCAGTTGTTATGATTGTTCAATGTCAGAGCAGAACATGCTACTTTGCTTATGCAAATCTCTTAAGCTGTCATTGTATCTGTTTTCATCTGTATCAGTTTTAGTATTTTGGTCAATGTATGACATCAGAAGGTTAGATTAATTGGGATTTTTAAACTAATCATAATCTGAGGTTTCCTGATGTGGCGGCTGTGGATACTCTAGGATTGTTGTTCTGTGAGTCGGATCTTTTCAATGAATCGATCGAACGGCTCAACAAACCATCTGCTTTGTACAAAACTTTGTGCCTCGTTCAAAGTTGGTTTTCATTACACAATGTTTTTCAAACATGTTATTAAACGTGCAAAAACTTTGTCAGCTGAGTTAAATATATTTAATGTAAATGCATGTTTTAGGTTCTAAAGTAATTTGTTTTCATGAATTGAATCATGGCTGCGAAAACTGAACTAAACAAACACCTTTTTCGAACACAATTAATTATTCGAAACTGAAAACCTAGCTAATAAATATGCGTCTACATATGGCTTGATTGAAACGGGTTTTAAACTACGTCGGAATGAGGTGATGTAGCCTAATATGTCATGACATGAAAAATAAATTAGTCGATTTGAATCGATTCTTGTTACGATCTGTTTGAAAGAACCGATTCGTGGAAGTGAGTCGGACTTGCATCACTAGGCCTAATTTACGCGTGATTTCCTCCCCCCACAAAAAAAAAAGCCTTAACCAGTTCATCAGAAAGCTCACCGGCTCACAGGGGGATGTAGGCGGGGCTGTCGAGTTGGCTTACCTTTCCTTTCCTTACCTGAACTGGAACTACCTATCTCATTTTCACTTGTAGCCTGCTGTAATGTTGTGGACATCAAGTAGAGACTGTAATGTCATCGACAGATCTCGTGGTGAATGTTTGTGTTAGGAACTTGCATTAGAGAAAAGACCAAAGAGTGGTAAGATCTTTTTTTTTGTGCCTTTCTTGAAAAATACATCTGTAGTTCTTCAGCACGTATGGGTTTAAATGGTATTCGTTTCAATTGTTAGAACTGACGGAAACAATAATTTGGCATACTTGTCGTTATGTTGAATCAAAGTCAGTTGATTTGAACTTGTGAAATAACTCTTTGGCATCATGTTTCTAACACATTGACTGCTGTGTTCCACCTCCTCTGTGCTGTAGAATCTACTCTACTGAGGTGGCAGAACCTGTATTTCAAGCTCTGTTTTATAAAAAGCCACTTCAAATAGCACTAAATAGCTCAGTATTTTATTTTGTGTCAGTTGTATTGCTCAGTTTCGGCTGGTAAAATACTTATTTTCTTATTGATATCCTCCAGCTCTCTTTTATTAATATGTTCTATAAGGATATCAGCATATGATTGTCAAAATTATATTGACGTAGATTGGCTACCATTCAATCTTGGGATGCTAAAAAAAAAAGTTGCTCATTATAAAGTTTCTGTTTCTCATTTTTGTTTGAAGAAAGCATTTATAAAGTGAAAGTCAGCAATTTTTGTTTGTGTAGAAAGAAACTTAGTGCAAGCAAGCACATGATCTGGAAAAAAAAAAACTTTTAAAAGAAGAAGTTTTCAGTTTGATTCTTCCCTTTTACAATCCTCCTTGACCTGGAAATACTCCAGGCTCACAAGGTTTTAGGCTTAGACTTTTAAAATACATATTTACAAACCACCTTCAAAACTAATGAAAGCAAAAAGCTTTTTCTATTATATTTTTCTTTCTTTTTTTCTATTATTTGTACTAAGAAAATGACTGGTGCTCAAACACATTTGTGAAGTTCATATGGCACCAGGACATCATGATCTTTGCAACAGGGAATCGAGAGACAGTTTGCCAGAATGTTACTCACAGCGTGGATGTATATTGTTGTAAAATAATCTTGTTAGAAGTAGTAGGTCATTGAGTAGTGTTTACCTACTCTTTTATGAGTACTGCAAATTTAGACACCCTTTTTTGTAACCTATATATTAGGGAAGTACGGTATGTGATTTTGGACGCAGCAATTGTCTTAAAGTCAGTATGAAACAGAAGTTGTGATAGTCTTTTCTTTCCTTTTGTGATTTATATCCAAGTGAAACGGCTTCTCGAACAAGAAAAGCTGTAGTGCAGGACTTGATTTTGTTAGTTGGGAATTGATTGGATTTTGTGTTTTGTTATTGCTGTGATGTCATGTGAGTGACAGGTTGTCCTGTCCTCATATGCCAGTAAACGTGTCATCAGAGTTGTGATGTGTTTTCTAGGGAGGGGAAGTCATTTTGATAAAAAATTACAAGAGCACATGAATTTAAAAAAAGAATGATGTGCGCACACAGATAAATACTTTATAATATTTACTGCAATATTCCTTTTTTTTTTTCATGATGATTTGATTTAATATTACAATAAATGTCATACCCCATTGACATCATAGATAAATGCCAGTGTATTCTTGTATTTACAAAAGGGAGTGTACACTGCAAAGGTTATATTGTGTTTGCACTTTGCAGTAATGTCTTAGTGAACTTTAAGAGCTGCTGCTCAACAGGACCACTTGCGGATCTTGTCTTTTAGGAAGCTGTTGTCCGGGGCTGGATGATGCGTCCTCTCCAGACACAGAGCCCCTCATAAAGGATCCAAGACCCAAGGACCTCAGCACCGTCTCACATATGGTACGATGTTAGGAAAATGCAAAAGTTTCTTGCTATTCTAGAACTTCAAATTTTAAAATCATAAAGTGTAATGTGATTTGTTTCTCAGGATGTTCAGGGGTACAGATGGGTGTGCTGGAAGGTGTGGTTGTGCCGCATCGGGGCGGTATGTTCTGCAGGCCTGCTGCTAGTGCTCTTCAACTGGCGCCCTCGCCTCGGCATCCTGGCCCGGTGCAAGTCGTGTCCCATTTCAATGGCGGATGTTTTGCTATTAAAGGTATTGTCTGTCTCCATATGCAGACTGTCTGCTACTTTACAAAATATTTAAATACTGGTTGGTAAAATATTGACAAATGGGAGAAGAATGTACATTAAATCACAGTTTTCCTTGTGATTATGATAGGACAGATATGGTCAGCAGTTTGTTGTAGACGTGCGTAAAGAGGAAATTGAGGAAGGCAGGTAAGACCCACAGCGCATTTATTACTGATGCTTCTCCTTTTTTCTTTTTATGTGTTTTATAAGTTTCTTTCTTTTAACCAGCTACTTGTGTAAAGCCATTCTTTGCTTTTTAAAATAATTTGGTAACTTGTTACTTGAAGATGTAAACCTTCATATTTGTATATAAACCGAAATATATATAAAATTTCTCATTTAAATCAAAAGGGAAAAATAATAATTTCAATAAGGTAATCTAATGTGAATTAACAATATTTGAATTGAATTTCAGAATAAATTTGAATCCCTTTAATCCCTCTTTTTGCATTGTGACATTATTTTCATAACAATTACGCACTTTCTGGCCTAAATTGTCATTGCTGTAATGTGGGAAAAATGAAATATAATTTTAATGGTAACCTTTTTTATTGTATGTATGTATTTATTTAATTATTATATTAAAAACATATTAAAAAAAATAAAAAATGTTTGTTTATAAAGCCATTTAACTATTTTATGTTGATCTCTTTCAGTTTGGAGTTTACCGTTGGAGAGGCGGACGAGAATGAATGGAGAGACACCGTGCAGCTACACAGTGAAAAGGTAACATAAGGGCAGTTCAAATAAAGGGTGTTATGTACATTTCAGGTCCATCTGCTTGATCATATCATGTTTTGCTTTCATCTAGAAAACACTGCTCAGATACTATGTGTTTGAGGGCATGCGCTACATATGGATTGCCAGGAAAGGAGCCTTTTGCAAAGCAAGGTACTGTCGGGTATATATTGTTTCCTCTGAAGCCTCTACATGGTTATATGATTATAAAGCTGAACTTGTGTGGTTGTAAATCTGTCTGTAGTATCCTCAACGAAGGCTGGACCTGCGCTGACCTGCATGGCCGACAGCAAGGACTGAGTCGAGCAGACCAAAGCACAAGGTCAGTACCCTTTTATTTGCTATATGACGTGAATATAATTCATTCCAAACACAAAATAGTTTTTTTTTACTCTGTCATGTAGAAAACAAATTTTTGGGGCCAATATCATTGATGTACCTGTGAAGTCTTACTTGGAACTTCTCTTTGAGGAGGTAGACCTTTTCTTCCCTACTTTTATATACGCTGTAAAATTATTATTTTGCTATTACAGACACTGTTTAGTGATTAAATAGTGCCATACCCTGGATTTATATATTAAATACTTAGTGAAAGATGTATGTATTGATCCGCTCTCCTTCTATTTTTCTATTTTCAGGTGCTCAATCCGTTCTACGTATTTCAGGTGTTCAGCATCATCCTGTGGATGTCAGACAGATACTATTATTATGCTGCTTGTATCTTCATCATATCCTTAATTTCAATCGCTGTGTCCCTTTATCAGATTCGTAAGGTATGCAAACATTGTTTGTACTACTTTTGGGCTCTTTTGTTTTGTTGTGAATTCGTATAATAACTAAGTTGTTAATAATATGTCGTTTTATGTCTCTGCAGCAAAGCACCACTCTCCACCGCATGGCCCGTTTGGTAGTGAACATTACTGTGCGCAGGGACACCGGAGGTGATATTACCAAACGTTAATAATATGCAGCCAGCAAAGTGCCGTTCCTCACAATGCTGGCTTGTTCTTTGCGAAAACATGTTTGTTTGTGTGTCTTTCCAGAGGAAGAGTGTATAAACTCTGAGGAGCTGGTTCCAGGTGACTGTGTTTTGATTCCAGCTGAGGGTTTGCTCCTGCCGTGCGACGCCGCCCTGCTGGCTGGCGAGTGCATGGTGAACGAAAGCATGCTGACTGGTGAGAGAATGCAAACGGCCTTTGAAATTGTGTATTGCGCTAAATCAATATGCATTAGAGGCTTTTCCGTTCTCACCACTGCCGCTTTACCAACTGACAGGTGAGAGCATACCAGTGATGAAGACGCCATTGTCTACTTCTGGAGCCACATACAGTCCAGAGTCTGAACGCAGACACACTTTGTTTTGTGGCACACAGCTCATCCAGGCTAAAGGAGGCGTTCCTGCTGGGAATGGAGCCATTGCTGTTGTAACGCACACAGGTGATTTATAAAGCAATACATAATTTTTTCTATTATACACCGCCGCTCAAATGTTTGGGGTCTGTAAGATGTATGTATGTGTGTGTTTTTACTATATATTAATTAATACTTTTATCCAGCAAGGACACATTAAATTGCCAAAAGTATTTTCTTTTGCAATGTTATCAGTGGTTTTGCCATTTTAAATAAATGCTGCTCTTTTAAACTTTCTGTTCATCAAAGAATCCTGAAAACAATGTATCCTGGTTTCCACGGACATATTAAGAAGCACAACTGTCTGATTGACAACTGACTGATTGATTTATATGAAATACTCTACAGTATACAATACACTTGCTATTAGCTACAAGGCAGAGAAGCCATTAAATGACTTTCAATTTTACTTTCTTTTGTTTTCTCTTTTGATTCTGTTCATCAGGGTTTTTTACTGCCAAAGGGGACCTTATTAGTTCTATCCTCTACCCTCAACCATTAGACTTTCGCTTCTACAAGGACGCAATGAAGTTCCTTCTTTTTCTAGGATTTCTGGGTAAGTTGGTGTACTTGGTAGGCTCTTATGTATGTGATATAATGGCGTTTGTTTATGTTTTAGACTCATATTGCAGAATATGGGTCTTTATCAATGTGAATATCTGTGTTTCAGCGTTGGTCGGCACTATTTATAGCGTTGTGATACTATCAAGGAGCCATGTAAGTAATTTACATTGGAGGGGACATCTCTTATACTTCTTTTTTAATACTTTTTTTTTTTTTTTCCTCCGTCAGTCAAGATTTTTTGCACTACAGTAATAGAGCGCAACCGTCGGGTTCCAGAAGTAAAAACTCCATTAATTTTTAACTCCAAGTTTTTGTTTCAAACTGAACTTTGTAGTTTTGTTATTCACCTCGAAAAAATATTAAAAAATATTTGTAGAACCTGTGCTGCTGTAAAAGCACTGTTGCACTTTATTTGTTTTTAAATTATTTCTTCCTAAATTGTATTTTATTTACAAATAATTATACTTTAGATTTAATTCCTCTGCTTATTCACTTCTTGTGTCATCAGACGCCCTGGAACCAATTACTTATCCGGTCTCTGGATATTGTGACAATAATAGTTCCACCTGCTCTTCCTGCTGCTCTAACTACAGCCGCTATCTACGCCCAGAATCGCCTGAAGCGTCATGGGGTGTTCTGCATTAGCCCACCTCGTATTAATATCTGCGGCAAGATATCACTTTTCTGTTTTGATAAGGTAAGTGATCAAGGTTTCACGCAATGATTTAAGGAAATCCTTAAAATGGTATCCTGATGATTCACACCTTGTAGATGGGTAGTTCAACTCAGAAATATTCATGCCACTGTAGTTTAAAAAATGTGCTTAATCTAATATTTGGCTTTTTAAAGCCTGAGCTTCAGGCTGTTCAAATAAACTTTGTTTCATTACTCAGTGAAGGTATTCTGTTTGTGTAATGATTACATCATCAGTGCCCTGGATTAGACCGATAGAGAACTTCATCCTTAACTCCCCATGTCAATTCTGTTGACTTTAGGAGTGTACCTTTTACACATAATCTAGCTAACATAGATAAGTTAATTGACAATATTATTATTATCATATTATGTATAATAGATTATATTATTATATGTTATGCATATATTTGTGTGTGGGTGTTTATAAATTAATTATATTTATAAATATTTTCTATCTACAGTAACTCCATCCATATCCATTTCTTATTGTTTTCCCATTACATAAAAAATAATTTTAAACTTTAAAAATACAAATAAGTTTTAGACTAAAACTTTTAAACTGAATTTTAAGGACGTATGATTCATATTTTTGTGGGTCAATCAAATTATTCAATAATAAAGTATATTTATAGTAAAGAATATATATATATATATTCTTTTTAATTCTCTAGTCACTCCATCCATATCCATTTCACAGTGCATAATAGTGTTTCTATTTGAATGTTTTAAAATAAACTACTCACAAGGTTTGCTTCATATTTTTGGGTGGGTGAAATATCAAATGAATCAATTAAAAAATATAAAATACTTTTCCAAGGACAGTTGTCCAGAGCAAAAATAAATGTCCAACCTCTTCCCATTAAAAATTAAAAGTCCCCTGGGATGTAGGTTTATTCTAAGTTTATTCCCGCCCTTTATTATTAAGCATTTAATTTTTCATTGCCATCTTACATGCATCATGTGTTTTCAAAGTAAAGACATTCTGTTTATTAGTGGCAGCATTATGCAATTGAGGGTTAGACTTAGCAATGACTGATATGATCTCTGCTGCTGCCTTGCTGAACATCAAGATCCTGTCTGAAGTAAATGAGGCTGCAGTCTAACATCCTGTCACACTGTATGCATTTTTTGTGTCAATTAAGAACAAGTCGTTTTATGAGATGTTTATATAAACTGATCTTACAGTGTTTTTATAGCATTTTAAAGTTAAACTAGTAAAAGAGAGTGGTGTATCATTTTCATTAGCAATATTTCCATCCAACTTTTTCCCCCCCACATTTTGGAAACTTACATTAAAAAAAGCACCGGGTAGAAACGCCAAGATGTGCATAAATTCTAAATGTGTGCATAAATTGCTCACTCAATTGAGGCGGTTACGTATTTTTATCCGATAAGACATGAGCATAAACTACGAGTGAAACCCATTTACTGAATAAATTCCTTGACCTCACGTGACTGCCTCAACCGTGGATGTGATTGGATAACTGGACTAACCAGCTGACCAATTTCATTGAACAGCATCTTAAATATTGGTTTGATTGTTCTGAAATGCCTGAGCCAAAGTCTATCATGGGGATCATTTGGTAATGACCTCCCAGAAACTTCTCACACGATTGCATTCCCAAACACTAGCATCTGAACGCATGATAACTTGACAACATTTATTGCGTTTCGTTTGCACGCTCTGAGACATAAGTCATTTATGATGGAGATAAAAAGAGCCACAGTGGCTTCCATTTTTATTACAGATATTTTGCGCCCGTTTCCCTGGAAGTGATTTTTCTCTCTTGACCACATGAGATGGAAACGCTGCTTTATTTGCAAATGTTTTATGTGATATTCCAGTTTTGTGCATAAGTTAAATTTGCTACTGTATAGAAACAAAGCTATTGTGAGTTGTGACAAAACCGATCAGTTTCTTTGTGTTTGTTTCAGACTGGCACTCTGACAGAGGAGGGTCTGGATGTGTGGGGCGTCATGGAAGCGAGTGGAGGGGTATTTGGCGAGCTGGTCCCTGACCCTCTCCTTCTCCCTCCTGGAATGATGCTCTTTGCACTTGCCTCCTGCCATTCAATAGCTTTGCTGGGGGGTCAAGCAATTGGAGACCCACTAGAGCTCAAAATGATTGAATCCACTGGATGGGTAATGGCTGGTTTCTCTCAGTGCTTCATGCTCTTAAAGGGATAGTTTACCCAGAAATGAAATTAAAATTCTTTCAACATTTATTCATCCTCATGTCGATCCAAAATTAATAATTTCTGTGCAACACAAAAGAAGATATTCTGCAAAATGTTTTTTTTCTTGTTCATTTAATGAAAGTCAATGGGCACCAAAACCTTTTAGCTACAGAATATCTTCTTTAGTCAACGTTTGGAATGACACAATGAGAGCTGTGAGCTGATTTCAGTAATTCGCATCTCATTTCTTTAAGCTTTTTACATATCAAAGGTGCCATAACATTAAACAAAACGGATTCATAACTTCTCATGTCATCTTGCATGCAAAATGACAGGAACTGACTGAGTCGGAGAATGAGATGGGACAAGATTCTGAATTTGGGAGACACAGAGTACTAGCAGTGATGAGACCTCCTGGGCCTGAGCTCCTGTCAGAAGGAAATGTAAGTTGATATGAATGAAAAGGATGGTTCACTCAAAAATGAAAATCATTTACCGGTACTCACCCTCATGTCGCTCCAAACCTGTATGACTTTCTCTCTTTTTGTGGAACATGAAAGAATAAAACTCTTTTTGACCGTACAGTTAAAGTCAATGGGTTTTGGTGTTGTTTGGACCCCAATGTTCTTTAAAATATCTTTTGTTTCACAGAAGAAAGATAGGCATACAGGTTTGGAATGTGCATGAGGAAATGGTGACAGAATGTTTATTTCTGGCTCTTTAAAACAAATATTTGACAAAAGAAAAAAGCCATTGGATAATGTTTTAATCCTAATTTACCTATCCTCTTATGTGTTTTTCAGTCTGTTAGTCAACCAGTAGCAATTGTGCGGAGATTCCCATTTTCCTCTTCTTTGCAAAGAATGAGCGTGGTGAGCGTTGGGCCAGGTGGAGCTTCTCCTGTTGCATTCCTTAAAGGAGCACCTGAGATGGTGGCCAGCTTCTGCCTCAGAGAAAGTGGTGAGGGCCTGACTCTTAAAACTTGTCCTGATTCTTATATCACCTTGAGAAGAGCAAGCCGGAGTAAATGAAACGCTACCTACCTATTCATTTTTGTTCTCAGTTTTGTTCTGTCTTTGTGCTTTCCTTGTGACAGTGCCTTCTCATTTTTCACCCACTCTCCGGGAGTATGCGAGCCAGGGCTTCAGGGTCCTTGCATTTGCCTACAAGCACCTCAATAAGGAGACTGACCTAGCCACTGTTGAAAGGTCAGCTGTTTTGTTTTATAAACTACAGTTTAAAGGTTTGGGGTCGGTAATATTAAAAACATTATGGTTTTCTTATGGTCACGAAGGCTGCATTTATTTGAAAATACAGCAAGAATTTAAAATGACAATTTTCTATTTTTATATATTTGAAGATGTATCATTCATTTAATCATCACTCCAGTCTTCAGTGTCACATGATCCTTCAGAAATCATTCTGATATGCTGATTTGCTGTTCAAGAAACATTTCTTATTATCAATGTTGAAAACAGTTGTTCTGCTTAATATTTTTGTGGGATTCTTTGATTTAGAAAGTTCAGCATTTATTTGAAATGGAACTCTTTGGTAACATTATAAATGTATTTGCTGTAACTTTGTATTAATTTAATGAATCCTTGCTGGATAAAAGTATTACATTATTTTTTTTAAATCCTACTGATCCCAAACATTTAAACTGTTGTGAATTTAATTATTATTGCATACTTAAATTTTATTATAAAATATAATAGATATTTAGAGAGAGGCAGATGCATGCTTTACATTCCTGCTGCCTCGTGTCATTTTATAATAATATATACGGAAGCTTTATTGTTTAAATTTACCTTTCAAACAAGTAAAGCATCTTTGTTTCTCTCTGAAACACAGTATGTAGAAAAGCTACATTTCTACATATGTAGAAAAGCTAAATGTCGAGCCCTGGTTATTATCAGCTCTTGATAAATGTTTGCTTGTAGGGTGGAGGTGGAGAAAGACTTGAACTTCCTGGGTCTGTTGGTAATGAAGAACCAAGTAAAGCCAGAGAGTGCCGAAGTCATTCGCACTCTTAAACTGGCACAATTACGGCCTGTTATGGTTACAGGTATGTCCAAAAACAACAAACGTAATATAAACATACACTATAAGGGTTTTTACAGCCAAGATTTGCTTTATGATGGTTAAATTGACACTAAACAGTGGCCTCTCTCTCTCTTAGCTTTATAGACAGAGAAGTGAAAATGATTTGTTTTTTCTGCTCTGTCAGGTGACAATATTCTCACTGCTGTGAATGTGGCGCGTGCGTGTGGAATGGTGCTGTCACATGAGAAGGTTATTTTCGTTCATGCATCGCCCCCTACTGCCAGTTCAATGGCCTCGCTGCAGTTTCATCAAGGAGATGGTGCAGTAGCCACCGTTAATACTCATGAGACTATTGATAATCCAGTACAGGTTTGCTCTTTGACCTATTAAGTGCTTTATAGGTGTTACCATTGACATATCATGTAGTAATGTCTTATACAGAGTTTGTATTAATTGAGAAATATTTCCTCTTCCTGTACCTTAAGGGTCTCTACCAGAACAGCGCCAGCTATCATTTGGCTATAAATGGAATGTCCTTTGCAGCACTTTGTGATTATTTCCCTGAATATCTACCCAAGGTGACTTGGATTATGTTTTACAAGTATTGATTCATTCCAGTTTTAGACTGGTGATGTGGGCACCATACTTTTCAAATTGATTTTCTGGAAATTGACAGTGCTCATTGTTTCTGTGTTACAGATTCTGATAAGGGGAACAGTGTACGCCCGCATGACCCCAGACCAGAAAACCCAGCTGGTAAAAGCACTGCAGAATCTCAAGTGAGTTTAGTTTTTTAAAAGTGTGGTCAAATGGGAATCAAGAGCAGTAGTGAGCATTGCTTGAGAATGATCTGTAAAAAATGTTGATGTACACAACATCATTGATAAATCAACAATAAATAGAGTAATATTGTGGAATTTGTTAGCAGGGGTTTGTAACACTGAATATAACGTCCATATCTCCTGACTCGTGTGCAGTTACAGGGTGGGCATGTGTGGGGATGGAGCCAATGACTGTGGAGCGTTGAGGGCTGCAGATGTCGGTGTGTCATTGTCTGAGGCTGAGGCCTCTGTGGCGTCTCCTTTCACATCCAAGTCTGATAACATTAGCTGTGTGCCTTTACTCATTAAGTAAATAACACACTTTTACCATACTGTGTACATTATTACCTGGCTTTTTAGCCATAAATAGTATAATGGATATTGTATTCTTGACTTAAGTTATTATAACATCAATATATAATATGTTTATGAATGTGTATTTATATTTATTTGTTATTATTATTACTATTCTTAATAAAAATTATTGCTTTTATTACAATTATTACTATTAACTACAGTAATATTAATCATGTTTATTTTTAATCAACAATGTTTTTTTAATAATAATACATTTTACTAGTAGTATTTATTTAATTTTGTATTTTTGACTTAAATTCCAATATCAATATATGATATATATAATAATGTATTTAGATTTAATAATAATACTTACTATTAATTAACTTTTTTCATTAAGTCAAATATTTCATTATAAAAATAGTAATTGTTTATTGAATATTTTATATATATATATATATATATATATATATATATATATATATATATATATATATACATGTTATAATTTACAATAATAAATGCATATAAATAACAACTAATTGTAATAAACTACGGTTATATGTAATGTTATAAAACTAAATGTAATGTCTAATTTGTTTGAAAACAGGGAAGGCAGGTGTTCACTGGTGACATCATTTAGTCTTTTCAAGTACATGGCCTTGTACAGTCTGATTCAGTTTGCCTCTGTACTTATTCTCTACACTGTGAGTGTTTGCCTTTTTTTTTTTTTTATCATGAGCTTAAAATCATCCAAATATACAATGAAGTAATTTGGGCATTTTAACAGGCAAGTTGATGGTTTCTTTTATCTATTGTAGGAGAAAACAAACTTGGGAGATTTTCAGTTCCTCTTCTTTGATTTAGTTTTGGTGACAGTTTTGGCTATAGTGATGGGCCGGGGAGGTCCCAGCGATGAGCTCCACCCCCAGCGACCAGCTGCCAGTCTTCTATCTGTGCCAGTCCTGGCTAGTTTACTGGTTCACACTGTGCTGCTGATCCTAGCTCAGGTGTCTGCCCTACTTATCACTGTCTCACAAGACTGGTAAGCAACTGACCTAAGTGACCTAGTTTTTAGGTAACATTAAAAATTCTTGTACCCTCATAACTGTTGCGTTAAAACCATACGACTGTTTGCAGGTATGTGCCTCTAAATTCCACTAGCACAGGGGCTGCAAACCTGCCCAACATGGAGGACACAAGCATATTTGCCTTATCGGGGTTCCAGTATATCATCATGTCTATTGTGATAACTAAAGGATATCCTTACAAAAAACCACTGTATTACAATGGTGAGAATTTTAACTTGACCCTAGACCTGTTTAACACCGCAAACATAGCAAACGATAATCTTTTATCATCAATATAAAATAATGGAGTAAACTAATCACAATTTGTTTAAAAAAAAAAATCCAGATAATTTGAGCAGTTTGTAGGTTCACGTAGGGGTTTCTGTTTTATTAAATGTAGATGTTGTCTATGAATGTAAATGTGTTTCCCCTCATCATGCAAATTAGATTTCACAGTGATTTTATAGAATTATTATAGAACAAGTAATAATTCTCAATGGCCCACTCCCGATAACCATTTAATAATCTGTAGAAATTTTTAAAGGAAATGCCCAATGTAGATGTAGTCTTTGTTTAGTTATTTTAAATGTTTTTTTCCTCCTCTTCTTAGTTTTGTTCCTAGTCGCACTGCTGCTCTTCTTTGCTCTCATGAGCTGGCTGGTGCTTTTCAATGGTACCATCATCCATCAGGTGCTGGAGCTCTATTACATCACTGATATGGAATATAAACTCCTGCTGGTGGCTGTAGCCGCACTCAACTTCTTCACATGCTACTTGATTGAGGTACAGACAAATACATGAATGACCACATGGCATCTGGAACGTGAAACCAATATCAGTAATTGCAGTTAAGTTATTTCTCTTTACAGATTCTCATTGACCAAGGTGCCCTGAACTGCCTTCGCAACCTCAGGGGAAAACGCGAGTCCAAAAAGCAGTTCAAACGTCTCGACGCCCAGCTTGCAGAAACACCCTCATGGCCGCCCCTGAACCAGACCTTGTTCCCACCACAGTGCACCGTCATCGGTGTTAGCTAACACCTACCTCCCGCTTTAGCATTTCAAATCTCCCAATGCACATATCCAGTGTTGCCAAAGATCTGATAGCACCTCTCAGTGCACTAGTGAGGTATGCGTACCAGATGCTGTCCTTGTCTGCCTATTATATATGGCAAAAACATATCATACAGTAACAAGAGTGAAGGTAAAGATCACTGTTAGTGATGGTATTTCTTATAATAGAACACATAAATGAAGAATTAAAAACTTTTTTAAAGTCTTTTGAAGGTGTGCTGAATGAATTAGAAAAGGGGTGGAAACATATTTACCAATTTATACATGCAAATTAACAGTTTATACAGAAAAAATGGGCATATTGCCTTGAGACTAACATTAATTCAAAATGTTGAGCATGTCGTTGTAAACCCATATGCTTTTTTTGTTTTTGTTTCTTGGACCATAAAAGTTCTACCAAAGCATTCAAGTTGCTTCAAGTTGTTGTATTGGAAAAGTTATGCATACATGCTGCCTACTTTATTTCCTAGTGGAACAGATTTTTTTTTTTTTTTTTTTTTTTTAAAGGGCATGGACTTGGTTTAATCCAGCCATTGTTGATTGGGTGCAGGCATGCTTGCAGTCGATTGTAAGAAAGGGGGCGGAGTTTAAGCAAACTAAATTATTGGAGATATGATCCACCATATGTCACCATAGAGCAATCTGATGCTTTCACCAGGGGGTCCAGTTAATACATTTTAATATAAATTACAAGGCCAAAAAAAAAAAACATCTTAAAAATAAAACGTAAGGGGAAAACATTCTTTATATGAGGATTTTTTTAGTTATCAGGATTTTGCAGTTGATAATTTGACATGATCTAGGATTGTTATCCGCTTATCCTGGAGTTGCTGTCATAGCAACAAGTCTATAAAGTCAAACCTGCTCAGGAGCAGCTTCTTTTACATGAACAATGATTTGACTGCGTCTTTTTAAAGGTGAAAGTCTGTGTCAGACATTGCTACTTTCTTACAATTACACCCTATTGAACCAGGGACAATAATTAAAAGATATAAATACATTTGTTTTTATATAAATCATTTTCAAATTAGTTGAAAATAATTATGTTGTTTCATCTGTAATAGACCCTTGCATTACAAACAGTCTGACCGCTATTGAAGCCGGTGGCTTGGTGCAGTGCAGGAGATGCAGATAAAATAACACAACGTACAAAATGTTGTCTACTGTGCCATTAGAAATATGTTCTTGACCCTTAAGAAGCTTTATCCACTTCATGTTTAAAATTAAATTAATTTCTAATTACCCCAGGCTACTCTTGACTGAAAAAAAAGTTAAAATCCTGTACAAATACTAGAAATCATGTAAAATGGAAATAATTTGGAATCGTTTTTACAAAACACAGAGTAATACAGAAACCTTAATCAAATCTGCAAGTTTGTTTGAAAAGCCAAATTAGCCAGAGATCAGTTATCATTATTAGAAGATCTGGCTTCTGTCAAATCATCTCAGATATATTAAGTGAGGTACGAAGAATGGACTCCTGATAACATCTGTTTAGAAAATAGGGAATTTTCATTTATAGCTGACTTATACATAGGCCTACATATATACAGGTGCTGGTCATATAATTAGAACATCATGAAAGAGTTGATCTAATTCAGTAATTCCATTCAAAAAGTGAAACTTGTATATTATATTCATTAATTACACACAGACTGATATATTTCAAATGTTTATTTCTTTTAATTTTGATGATTATAACCGACATCTAATGAAAATCCCAAATTCAGTATCTCAGAAAATTTGAATATTGCTTAAGACCAATACAAAAAAAGGATTTTTAGAAATGCTGGCCAACTGAAAAGTATGAGCATTTACAGCACTCAATACTTAGTTGGGGGTCCTTTTGCCTGAATTACTGCAGCAATGCGGCGTGGAGTCGGTCAGTCTGTGGCACTGCTCAGGTGTTATGAGAGCCCAGGTTGCTCTGATAGTGGCCTTCAGCTCTTCTGCATTGTTGGGTCTGGCGTATCACATCTTCCTCTTCACAATTCCCCATAGATTTTCTATAGGGTTAAGGTCAGGCGAGTTTGCTGGCCAATTAAGAAGAGGGATACCATGGTCCTTACACCAGGTACTGGGAGCTTTGGCACTGTGTGCAGGTGCCAAGTCCTGTTGGAAAATGAAATCTGCATCTCCATAAAGTTGGTCAGCAGCAGGAAGCATAAAGTGCTCTAAAACTTCCTGGTAGACGGCTGCGTTGACCTTGGACCTCAGAAAACACAGTGGACCAACACCAGCAGATGACATGGCACCCCAAACCATCACTGACTGTGGAAACTTCACACTGGACTTCAAGCAACGTGGATTCTGTGCCTCTCCTCTCTTCCTCCAGACTCTGGGACCTTGATTTCCAAATTAGATGCAAAATTTGCTCTCATCAGAAAAGAAGACTTTGGTCCACTGTGCTTTATTAAATCCAGAGTCAACGCAGCCGTCTACCAGGAAATTTCCAGAGCACTTCATGCTTCCTTCATTTTCCAGCAGGATTTGCACCTGCCCACACAAAATAACCAAAACCTGGTTCAATGACCATGGTATTACTGTGTGATTTCATGTAATATTCTAATTTTCTGGGATTTTGATTTCGTGGGTTTCATAAGCTGTAAGCCATAATCATCAAAATTATAACAAATAAAGGCTTGAATTTTGATGATATTCTAATTATATGACCAGCACCTATATATATATATATATATATATATATATATATACACACACACACACACATACATACATACAGTGATTTCTAGAAGAGGACGAGTTTGCATAATGTCTATAAACAGATAACATGAGGCAAGACAAAATTAAAAGTGAAAAGTAGAGCCGAGACACATTATAAAGAAAACAGACGTCATTTCAAGGAGAAGGAAGGTTAGAGTTTTTGACTAAAGATTACGAGGGCATAATTTGAAGAAAAAAAATTTGTGCGCATGGATAAATCCTATAACAAACACTGCAACATTCTGTTAAAACAAAACAAGATTTGTTGATTTTGATTCCATGGTGCCTAAATATTTTCAAAAAATGTTTTCCAGAGACATTATTTAAAAAGTCTTTATTAAATGGGCATTTTGAAAAGTATTTACAGACAGATTTCTGTGTTCTCAGGCAGGGCATGACACCCGTCTGGTCTGATTTGTTACAGCACAATGGGTGAACAATGACATATCAGATTAAAGGGTATTTCCATAAACTGCAGGAGTCAGAGATATCATTCCTGGACAGTACAGGAGACAAAGGTTTAGGAAGGAAACTAAAAAAAAAAAGAAAGAAAAAAAGCAGGGAGTTACAGTTAGGAAAGGTAGTATGGCTCTTAATGTATAGACATTGTATTGCAAGAGCCAAAGCAACTAAGTCAACTGACTTAACACTCCAATAAAGTTGCGTTGTTAAGCCACCGGTGACACTTTTCTCTTAGGTTTCAATAAAGTTAAATAATCTCTTATAGGATATTCTGCAATCCAGTCATAGAGGTGTTTTTCAAATGATCTTGAAGCCATACTTCATGTAAGCTTAACATTGCACCATCATTCAGTTAAAAACCTATTCACTGATACACAACTTCATTCATTCGCTCATATTTCCTCACAACAACCTGAGTTCCTACATAAGTAAAATAAAAGCAAGAGAGAGAGAGAGAGAAAAGAAAATGGCCAACAGCAGATCTGACGAGGAAGTGAGGCGAGGGGAACCAGCAAAATCATCCCCCCCCCGTCTCACTCCCTTCGGTTCTTCCCAGCACAACAAACATTTACAGAACTCATCCTTCTGTTGGATTTCACTTAAAAATGCAGATCTAAAACTGACTACCTTTTTCAAATTATATAAAAGGCATAGAAATGGGTTAAAAATGCCATTTGCTGCAATCATTTAATTCTGGACTAGTTTTTGTTTTTATTATTTTTACTTCATGTAGAAATCAGGACAGTCAGAGGAAGACTCTTAAGTAAAACAATAACAACAACAACAAAAAATAACCGTAAACAATAAAGAACTTAAAGTCAGCTTAAGTTTCCGCATTATACCCTCACCGTTTCTTACCCATTTAAAAACATATGGCAATTAGCAGACCGAGCCAGTAATAACCAAAATTAAAACAAAAGAAACTCAAGCAATAGAAAAGCTTGAGAGAACAGTGTGGAAGGGAGGTTTGAATAATTAGTGATATTTCTAGAATTATTGCTGAAGGAAGCTGGTGCCTCATACCATCCTTTTATCGGTTCAAGCACATCCAGCACTTGTTATCTTCCATTTCAAATGTCTCTTCAGAGGGCTTGCTTGCATGACTTTTCAGGCTGGCTGCCAGTGATGGCTGAGTTATGTGAGGAAGGGTCAATAGTTCTGTTTCGATTCTCTCTATTTTGATTTTGAGGGGCGGGGGCTGGACATCACAGTGAGCAGTGTCCGGAAGCGAGGTCCTCATCACAGTGTAAAAAGCAGGGAACGTTCCCCATCCGCTCCTCTGGATCATGTTTCTTTCCCCCCCGTTACATTCCACACACACCGTGAGGGATTCGAGGGGGTTTTATACTTATTTGAAAAACATCCCACATCCTAAATATTGATAAAAATGATTCGATTTTCAATCGTATTTTGGGAGACCGTATTTCACTATCGCCTCTCGCTTCCTCCCAGGAAAGGCTGCTATTCCTATCTGCGCTGGTGAAAGCCTTGTGTACCATCTGGACCTGCTGGCTGTCGAACAACATGGTTTCCTGATCGGTTTTCCTCTGAAAGTGTATGGCTGCTTCCACGTGGAGATCTGAATGAGGATAGAAAATATGTAAAATATCAAATCAATAATATCAAAAGCATTTTGACATTTAAAAGCAGCCATTCCTAAATAAGAAAATTGCTGCATCCTTGGTTCTGGAAGTACTTTTGCATTAAATCTCTTCAGATATTAGAGATTTGCATTAAATCTCTTCAGATATTATCTTAATATGCTCACCAAGGCTGCACTTGTTCAACAATACAGTAATACTGTGACTGACACACACACACACACACACACACACGTTCAAAAGTTTGGGATTGGTAAGATTTTTTATGTTTTTAAAATAAGTCTTATGCTCACCAAGGATGCATTTATTTAATTGATTAAAAATACAAATATAAACAGTAATATTGTTAAATATTATGACAATTTAAAACAACAGTTTTCTATTTGAATAGCCTATATTTTTAAATGTTATTTATTCCTATGATGCAAAGCTGAATTTTCAGCATCATTACTCCAGTCTTCAGTCACATGATCCTTCAGAAATCATTCTAATACGCTGATTTGATGCTCAAATTATTATAATCAAATTATTATAAGATTATAATCAATCTTGAAAAGTTTTGTTTTTCAGTGCACAATTTTTTTTTGAGTTCTTCGATGAATATAAAATTATATTTCATTTATTTGAAATAGAATCTTTCGTAACATTATAAATGTCTTTACTGTAACTTTTGATACATTTAATGCATCCTTGAATAAAAGTATTGATATTATTGTTTGTTTGTTTGTTTTTTCACACAAATGCAGCCTTGGTGAGCATAAGAGACTTCTTAAAAAAAATAATGTTTTATTGATCCCAAATGTTTGAATGGCAGTGTATATTTGGAAAGATAAGCCACTATAAAAAAGGCACTGTTGAGCAGCAAACAGGTATTTGAAGTCGCTGGTGTCTCTGGGGTTGTCAGTTGTTGCATTTCTGCCACCCCTAACCAAAGCTCACAAAGTGAAACGTTTACAGTGGTTTAGAAATACATTTTAAAAAAAAAAATTGATGGAGAGGTTCGTGCGACTTCAAATAGGCTACCTGTTTGCTGCTCAACAGTGGCTTTTTCATAGCTGCCCTTTTAATACAATTAATTTTTTTGACAAACTTTCCTTAAACTAACCTTTATCTGACAAGAGTTCTTCTGTGCTCTAAATTACTCACAAATATTTTGATAATTCGATAATCTCTATTCAGTTTTTGCAAGATATTAGTTGGTTTCAACTTTTATGCCTTTTGCAAGACATTGCACCATTTCATGCTTTTCCTCTTCAGAATGACCTTATCCTACTAATGTCGAACAGTGTGTGTACACACACACACACACACATACACACACTGAAGTTGAAATCGGCTTCTGGCTTCTACAGAAACATAAATAGCACACAATCTCAGATCTAACGGTACGTTCACACGGGGCTTCAGCGTCAACGCTTGACGGAAGGCGTGGCTGAAGTTTGGCAGACGCCATGGTCATAGCAGCGTCAGCCAATGAAATTAGACAGGAATGACAGGATGAACGTGATGAACGTGATTGGCTGCCGCCTGGCTACTGTATTTGCATAGAGCGATCCTGATTGGCTGACGCTTCCGTCTGCGGCGCTTCACTGGCGTTGCTCGCGGCAGAAGTTGAAAAATTCTCAACTTCTGCCGCGAGCAACGCCAGTGAAGCGCCGCCGACGGATCCACAATCCTTTTCGGCAACGCTTGACGTCACCCATTCAAAGTCAATGGGAAGCGTTGACGCTCACGCCCCGTGTGAACGTACCGTAATGGTGAGAATGCATGGGAAAGGTTAAACATTATCATAATTTGTACTTTTAGCTTCCAGAACCATGACAAGCTTTGCTCTATTCACCATGTCAGTATTTTACCGGTCTGAAATGGGTTTCTCCTGTGGTGTGTCATCAGGAGTAGCACTGCCAAGGATTCTCTTCCTGGCCTCTGCGTATTCTGCCTCTCGCTGAGCTAAGGATTTAACTTGCGGGGAGGGTCGAGTCTGCGTCACAGACGATCCTAAAGATCCATTACTGGAGGGTCGCTTCAAAATACGAATCTGTGGTGGGGGTGCCGCGGGGAGGGAGTCATCCTGGATTACGATTGCTGTTCTCATCGGAGAACGACTCGAACTGCCACTTGAAAGTCTGGAAGAGCATAAAACATTTTTTTTATGATTATTAGACTAAATCAAGACGAATTGAGCAAAAATATGGACACAAAACACAGGAATGACCACCTGACATACCTCTCTTTCTGACTGATTCGAAGCTTTTCCTCTAGTCTTCTCTCCATTTCCTAAGTTCAACGTTTAGACAAAAATAATAATTAAAACTTCTACTGGAGAAATATATCAATCTTCCAAAACAGTACATGCAGGCTCCTTCAGGGAGGGGCCTCTGAAGCAGCAGCAAGTTTTCAATTTCACAAAGTTATTTATACATCCATAGTGCCATGGCTAAATTAATGACCGGGCCAAATTACATAGTGCTGCTTGAGTAGGTAGACAATATAAGGTTTTTCTAAACAGACAGAGGAAACATACAAATGGAGGAAAATGTGTTTACAGAGCCTAATGGCAGGGGTGTGGACATTACTCCCAAACCTTTAAGAACAATAAGTCTCGGAATTCAATATTTGAAAGCAGATAAATTACATATTGCTTTATCAAATATACTCACTAAATCGGAGCGAAGAAAACAGGAGACAGGGTAAACCAATTTTTTCTATTAAAGGGTACCGTTAAAGGGACAGTACACCCAAAAATTTTAATTCTGTCATTTAATCATACACTCCATTGTAAACCTGTATGACTTTCTTCTGTGAAACACAACATGTTAGACAGAATATCATTCTCAGTCACAATTTACTTTCAATGTATTGACAAAAATTGTAATGAAAGTGAATGGAGACTGCTGAGACTGTCAGTCAATAAGATTCTGCCTCAACATAATCTATGATGTCAGTTGTACAGATGAAAACATTTAAGTAAAGTGAATCAAAGTTTTTATTTATTTTATTAAATAAAGATTTGCAAACACATTACCCCACGTAACATTTACAACAGACCCCAAGAGAAACTGAAAACTTGTGAAAACCGCCTGTTGACTGTCTGAATGGGGACTAACCCACCTCGATACTCGCTATTTCCACATAAAATCAACTCTGTCTAACTGTTACACATATTAAGACACGATTACAATACTTTATTTATGCACAGCCAACATGTCTCAGTGCATTCGGCAGCCATCTTTGGGTTCTGGCGCGATGGCAAAGAAAGATTTCCTCCTTTTTAAGCATCAGAAGTTGCACCGGCTAACTAGCATTAGTTAGCAGGTAGTTTATGTCCTTTGCTTAGAACACAAATTGTTTTACGTGACTCACGAACGTGCCGCTTCACCAACTGCCATCATCAAAATCGCCTCTATTTTTAACTAACGTTACTGGTTTAGAGTATAAATATCCCACAACATCTGTTTTGGGACCAGTTTCCCTTTAACTGCGGCCTACCACCCAACTCTAAATACACAGGCGTGACTAGCGAGCTAGCATGAAGCCAGGGCATGAATCGCCCTAAAGCTCCACGCGAGGCTGTCTACACTGAAAACACAGTTTGTGCAAGCGCGGAGAAAGCGCAACTAGCCCATATTTACCCCACTGTCGGCGGCCTCCTCCCAGCTCTCGGCGACCTCCTCATCATCCATGTTTCCACTCTTGGCTAACTAGGGGCTTCCCTCAGTCCACACGCTCACGCACATTTTCCCTCTACAGCGTCAGTGAGCCGCTTAGTGAGGTCGAGTTTTACACAGTAGCGCCACCTGCTGCAGGGAGGATAGAGATAACGTCACTGACTGTACAGGAGCGTATGGACAGTAGAAATTCATTAAAAAAAACACAAAAACAAACAAACAAAAAAACAGGAGAAATTCATTTCAAGAGCCAAATTTGGGAAGTTTAAAAAAAAAAAAAAAAAAACCGTCTTAGCAAACCATTAGATAATAAAATAGCTAATATAATACTGTTTTCCCCTATTTTAATTAACCGTCAAATAAAATAAAAAAAGTTTCCGTTTCTGCTTTTACCCTATTCATGGAATGCCAGATGTTAAACTGATGGACAGGGAAAATGCACATATACACTTTTATTCATCATACATAGTAGTAGGCTACAGACGTAAGTAACAATAAAATTAACTCATTGCAGTGCATCAGTTAAAACGACAACAACAAAACACTAATCATTTTTATTAAAACAAATAAAGAAATAAAACAGTCTGCTTTACTGTTTGTTGTTCAGATTACATCTTTAGGCCTATTTATTATTAAGTAGTTTATGAACTGCTCTTACACTTTATTAAGTAGAATATTAATTATTTTATAGGTTATGTCAAGGCTATATTTTTGTCTTATCCTGTAGTTTTAGCATATATCTTATATAATTCTCATATAATAACGATAAAAATGGTTTTAAAATAGTTTCGGGTAGCCTAAAGCAGACAGAGTGCGCATTAGGCTACTGCGCATGCATTTCGTTGACAAGCAGTGTACCAACCGGTACCACCCATAGACTGGTACCACCCCAACCGTCTATGCCAGTAACGACCAAATAAAACGTAAAATACAAATATCACCTGACCGGTCGGCTCCAGTCTACAGTTCTCAAGGTATTTGCTAATAGGAATTAAATACTCATAAAAAAGCATTGCCTATTTAATGTGTTTCGCTTGTACTAAATCGTTTAGCAACAGCATAATACATCATAAATGTCATCATAGCGAGCGATGACAATTGGACTCACAAAAGATCTTGTAAAAACATGCTTTGGTTAATAACTATGAAACTTAATCACAGCTCATTATTAGGGAAATATGGATGGGACAATACGCGATGCGATGAGTCAAGTGCAGGGTATCCCATTACCAGAGCGGGTGGTGAAGTTCTGGGCAAGAGTTGAGCGCTTCCAGGCGTCAAAAGAGGATTTGCTCATTGTCACATACCCTAAAGCAGGTAAAGTACAGAAGAAGAAAACAACATGACAAAAACAACACAACTCAATTTAAATATTTAAATAATAATATCATATCGTCTGTAAAAGGAACCACATGGACACAGGAAGTAGTGGATACCATCCTGAATGAAGGAAATGTGGAAAAGTGCAGGCGCGCGCCCACTCAGGTGCGCATGCCGTTCTTAGAGATGACCTCTGCAGACGGTTTAAATGCTGGTATGTTTTATAGAACACACACACACACACACACACACACACACACGTGGTTTACGGGCACTCTCCACAGGTGTAATGTTTTATACCGTACAAACTTCTATCCCATACACCCAAACCTACACCCCTAAACTTTTTTTTAATGTTAGCATTTCTTTTTATAAAAAAAAAAACAAATAATGTTTTGTATGTTTTTAAGTCCTTGTAAACCATGAATACATTGTAATACCTATGTCATTATACACATTTGTGCCCTCATAAACCATAGGCCATATATACAAGAACACACACAGACACACACACACATAGGCTACATATATACGAGGTATCCTTAATGCATCTTAAATTATTAAACTGTGCAATGTTTTAGGTATAACTAAGCTGGAGGTTATGGATCCGCCTCGTGTTATCAAGACTCATCTTCCTATCCAACTTGTGCCTTGTTCTTTCTGGGAGGCTGGTTGCAAGGTTAAAATAAGTTTTTGTGGGCTGTACTGAAACATATTAAGTTATTTTACGTGAATGCCAACCCCACCTGCATTTCTCCATAGGTTATATATATGGCCCGTAATCCGAAAGACACTGTGGTTTCATATTATCATTTTGACCGCATGAATCTAAGCCAGCCAGAGCCCGGCACTTGGGAACAATATCTGGAAAAGTTCATGACAGGGCAATGTGAGTCATGCTGCAGTTAGACCATTCATTCATTACACCAATTGCCTTATTCTGTGTCGTGTAAAATGTGAATGGCCTAAATGATGATGACTTGAATGAACTAATGACTGAATCATTTTTTCAGTGGCTTGGGGATCCTGGTATGACCATGTCAAAGGATACTGGAGGGAAAGGCAAAACAAGAAAATCCTTTACACATTCTTCGAAGACATGAAAGAGGTAAATCTGCTTTCTACAATAAATATATATTTTCCTATAAAAAAAGTCTCACTACTTCAGTCTTAGTTTGACTATAAATTACTTGACTTACTAATGATCTTTGCAACAGAAGTGAATCAATCAAAACGAACTTTAGCTGGACAATAACTTTATTCTAGAGCTGCTGTAAAGCCCAAACAATCTCTGTTACTGTAATTTCCTATTATCACTGTAAAGCTACTTTGAAACAATCTATATTGTTAAAAGCGCTATATAAATTAAGGTGGCTTGACTTGACTATAATTTATTTATAATTTCAGGACCCTGTTTGTGAAGTAACCCACATTGCTCAATTCCTCGGAAAGCAGTTATCAAAAAGTGTGATAGATCACATTGTGCAAGTGACAGCTTTTTCTGCTATGCGAGAAAACCCCATGGCAAACTACTCAACTATCCCAGACACAATCTTTGATCGTACCGTCTCTGAGTTCATGAGAAAAGGTTACTTCATTTTATTTTTTAAGTACAATTGAGCAACATGGCCTGAATGATTTTTCCTATTCTTTTTCTCAATTTGTATTTGTTATATTTTATAGGTGAGGTTGGTGACTGGAAGAATCACTTCAAGGCAGAAGAGGATGCAGCTTTTGATGAACATTACTGCAAATTAATGGCTGATTGTGTTATTCCAATACGGTTCACAATATGAAAGATTCACAGGGAGTGTCTCTATTTCCTAGCTCAGGAAAGACTATTACAATTTCCTAAATACATTAATATATTAATTATTCATGTTGAACATGTAATATTTGCTTCTATTATTGTGTCTACCTGTGCACTGACCAACAGAATATAATATTAATGTAGGCTACTGTAAATGGGTGGTAGCTGTTAAGTGAACACAACTCTTGTATGCAGGGTAAAGTTCAAGTGCCCTCATGAAATCAATGGGACATACATGTTATCTCCAGAACTGGAAATAAACCCCACCAGAGGGCATAAATGTTTTATTTTATTTTTTATTTTTTTAAGTTTCACAACTTTGAATCACAGGAACAAACCTCAGAAAAAAAACCTCTTGAAATACATGAATAGATTAAAACTTTGTGCTATAATAAATCAAATCTACATACAGTTGTAAAAAGTGATCAAGGCCTAAGTGACCTTTGAGACCTACCAAACCTCCAACTCTCATATCTGCAAATAATAAAGGTCTTTCACGTGAGTGAGGTTCGCAAACAACGCGACACAAAAATAAGGTCAGTGATATTGATGATTTTGATTTGTTAAGGTTTTTTGTGTGTGTGTGTGTGTGGCCAATTTGACTATCTAAACAATATTTGGAGCATTTAACAATTTTTCACTTTCATAGGCATGTTGTCCTTCATTTCCTGGTTTGTGCCAAGTGTTCCTACGTGGCTAACACCAAGTGCTATTCCTTTACACAGTATTTTACAAGGTAACTCATGAAATGAATGATCTGTCACAAATGTCAAATAATAAAGAAGTTAATTCATTGATATATATATTATATTGATAATAATGTATTTTATCTAATGTAATAAAAAGAAAATGATCTGTTGGTATAATCTTACTCTGTCTACATTGTATATATACATTTATTTAATCAAATAAAAATATTTCACATATTTCAAACATTTTTGTATGATACTATTCAAACATTTTTGGTAAGATTAAAAAAGAGAGAAATTAATACTTTTATTAATCTGCATTGGATTGATAAAAAAGTGGACAGTGAGGACATTTATAAATAAATACATTAATACATTTAATAAATAAATCTAATAAATGCGGTTCATTGAACTTTCTATTAAACAAAGAATCCTGACAAAAGTATCACCATTTGAACAAAAATGTTAAGCAGAACAACTGTTTCCAACTTTAATAATAAGAATAGGCTAATAGTAGAATAATAAATAGTAGAAATGAGCAGCAAATCAGGATATTAGAATTTACATTTACATTTATACATTTGGCAGAAGCTTTTATCCAAAGCGACTCACGTTGCATTTAAAGGGACACATTTTACATTCTTATCAGTTATCAGAATGATTTTGTAAAGATCATGTACACTAGACTGGAGTAATGATGCTGAAAATTCAGCCATCACAGGAATAAATTACATTTTAAAATATATTCAAATAGAAAACATTTATTTTAATTTGTAATATCTTAATATTTCACAATATTAGGCTACCGGTACTATTTTTACTATATTTTTGATTAAATAAATGCAGGCTTGGTGAGCATAAGAGACTCCTTTTAAAACATTAAACAATGTGTCTAAACTTTTGTTGTGTTGTATGTAAATCCCAGGGCTTGTGGGAGCGTGTGCGATCTGGGTTCTTCGTAACCTTTTAAAAACATACTTGTTTGTTGAGGCACAAAGGTAAGCCGGCCTATTAGTTAAGCTATTTAACCCATACTGCTGGGTTGAAGATATCTCCATTTGGATGGAGATGTTTTTGTATTGATGTTTTTTGCACATTTCACTTGTCTGTCCTTTTAAGTATTGCAGATCCTGAAACAGACCTTATACAAAAGAACAGACTTAATGGTGGACTAAAAGAGAAAATCCAGTTCTGGATCCTTACGGTGGTTCTTTCCGTTGTGGGGTCCCGTGTTGCATCACTGGTAGTTTTAGAGTTTTCCCTTAGAGCCATTTCAGCACGGATCACAGGACGATCAGTACGAACAAAATTCATTGTGACATTTCATACATTTGTGACAAGTTGTTATCATTCTAGATAAATCACCCCTGTTCTTTTTGTTTAGGACTCGATAATTGACCCATTGTTACTGCAGCTTGTTCTGTGCCAGTTCTCTTTGGGCTGCGCACTGACCTGCAGCCTAAATTTCCTCCATGAGGGGGCACCGCAAGGCTGGCTAAGCCTCCTCCTTGCAGTTGGACTGAGCTGGTTCTTGGCTAGCCGATGCAGCAAAGTATGGCAACATGTAAAGACAATGTATCCAGTACATAGCGCACAGCGCTATTGTGGACTTTGCATTGGACTCTTAACCACTGGCACTTCTATATTAACCTGGCTCTGCAAAGCCCTTATTATAACTTTTAGTGTATCTGGAATTGCTGCCATATCAAATATAAACAAACACTTTCTGTCAACCACTGAGGCTCTACGATTTTGGACCCCTCTTACAATCTGCTACACTCTACTGGTTGTGTATATGAATGGTAAGACAAACAAAAACTATAAGACTAAGTGGTTTCATCACTGGAATTCCCTTGACAAAGAATATAAACATTCATGCATTCAGAAAATCATATTAGGCTATGTATTATATAGCATAAAAATGTTTGGGGTTGGTAAAGATTTTCAGTGTTTTTTAAGAAGTCTCTTATGCTCACCAAGGCTATAATAGAATATATTAAACTGTTACTGATGACGAACCTGAATTTTCAGCATGAATTATTCCAGTTTTCAGTGTGACATGATCCTTTAGAAATCAATATGGTGATTTGGTGCTCAAGAAAAAATTCTTACCATTGATGCAAAAAAAGTTGTGCTGCATGCATAATTGAAACATGTGATAGCCTACCTTATTTTCTGTATTATTTGATGAATAGAGAGTTCAAAAGAACAGCATTTATTTTAAATAGAAGTCTTTTGTAACAGTATAATTTTATTTACTGTCACTTTTAATCATTTTAATGTGTCCTTGCTAAATAAAGTAGGAAAGTATAATTTCGTTAAATTTAAAAAAAAAAAAACACTAATCCCAAACATTTTAACTGGATATAAGTTGCTACATTTCATGCCAACATTGTCTAATCATGAATCTATACTATACTATTATTTCAGAGGATCGCTATCAACAGCCTGGCCAGCAGATTCTCAATACAGTTGTTGTGCGACTGGGTGGGCTTTTTGTGTTACTGATTACAGTAGGCAGTTGGTCAGATGTACTCCATGTTCTAATCTGTTTCATTGGTGAATCTGCGTGCCTGTTACCATCTCAAGACCTTTTGGAAGTCATATATCAGGTTAGCACTAATAATGGACTGTTTGGTGTTTTAGTCTGATCCCCACAGCATACATAGATTAGATTTTGTGGGGAAATATTATGAGCATTACATTTAATAACATACTGTATTTTTACAGCATGCCACCTACATGCGGCCCATTAAGAAGACCTGGAGACCGGAGAGAACAAAAGAAACTGGAAAAATCTGATCTGATATATATATATATATATATTTGTTTTGTTTTTCAAGAAAAAAATAAATATTCAGTAAATACCATCTAACACAACCCCATGAGGGTCTCTGGTTTATCTGAAAAAATGTACATCCGAGTAGCTAAAACTAGAGAGAGATTTTTCATTTCCTCACAAATGTCTAAACGTCATGGAATTAATGTTACATTTCAGTTCTTGCCACAATATTATATTCTTTATTAGGCCTATCTATGATGACTTGATTTTATCAAATACCTAAAGCATTATAATAGACATAGGCTAACTAATACAACAAAACAGTTATAACAATTACACTTATAAAACAATTATGCATGGCTTTTAACGTCTTTTAAACCCTTTATAACAATTTAGTTCCGTCAATTCCTTGGAAGCAGCACCCACGCGCTAAAGAAGTTAAACTGTTACTGAACTTGAACCCAAAATAGCTCCACTGGAAACAAAATGGCCGCGGAGCTGTCATTTCTTTTGTTATGCTGGGTTTTTTTGGTCTACACTTGGTTATGCTCAAAATGGCGTCAAATTTCAAACAGCATTCTATAACTGGCGCCGAAAATTAACAACTGAACAATCAAGAACATCGAGTGTGTGATCTGTGTGTGGCGTGTAAATCGCTCTGGTATAATCTGTGAGTGTTTAATTCTTCACGTTGAAGTTGTGCAGGATGTTTTCATGCGCTCAGACTTACATGGACAAAACATTTCTTTCAAACGCAATTCCACATTTTGTCCCTTTTTGTTTACAAACCCGTCGTTTCCTGTCGAATAAATAGATTACTTAAAAGAAAAAATTAAAACAATAAATGTCTTCATGTCCTTAGATGTTTGCCACACCGTCTTGAGTTGTTTAGGAGCGGAGAAAGAAAGTAACATTTGGTGTCCAAGTATCCAGGGGATTCATTTATTGTATAACATGCAACCACACTGTATATATAGGCCTAAAGTGCGCATTTGTATTTCCAATGTGCAATCAATCCCAAATCCAATCCCAAAAGCACTGTCAACGAATTACATTTTATTAGTTAAATTCCATAAATAATAAGGATTTAGGCATATCCAGAAAGTCCATGCAATTCCTGGGAAGACTCAAGACTGAATCTGAAGATTGTGTAGCTTGCTCAAGATCCAGTTTGAGAACCAGCTCCAACTCAGTACAAGTTCCAGAATTTTCTGCCAGTCGGAGGGTTTGTAATTGCTCTTTGTCAAAACTCTATGTGGGCGTATAAAGCGCACGCGCGATTCATCCATTGCAGTCCCTGTTTTGCCGCATTCTGGCGCATGCGTGAATCAAACCCTACTCCTCGTGCATAGTTGGACAACAGTCAAATGCTTATTTTAATAAGGAAATGTTATTTGATTGGGCATTATCTGGGCTGTTTCTTCAAGGAAGTATTGATTTCTACTAGCTGGGTACTAATAATCATTCTCATTTAAATGTTGGACAGTGTTGATCCTTGTTGTAAACAGGCTGCACTATCATTAATTATTAAGCATACATTCGACGCGATGCTTGTATTTTTAATAACTAATCATGTAAAAAGACATCGTTCTAGTATAGTTAGGACGGGGAGTCTGACCATAATCCACCACAAATACATTAGGTTTCTGGAGAGAATCATAGAGTTGTCTAAATTGTTTATGTAATAGGCACTCGTGATGTCTTTTGTTTTGACTTGTGAGTCGTATATCAAACAGACGGTTCCCACCTGGATGCTGGGAAAACAAATTGATGTGCAAACGTATACAAAGCAGCTAGACTGAAGCTAGTAATACTGTCAACACCGTCCTGCCACTGAGTCATGAATAGTTTGTGGTAAACCACAAGTCACAAACATTGTACACCCCAAGATTATGATTAACTTACATAGCCTATTTAAAGTCCTGTTCTACAAATAGGCTGTCAAATGTCAAACTAAAGCAAAGGGAACCAAATCTGACTTTTACCTTGTAACCTTAACCAGAACATAAATCCAACGTATATATACACATTTTAGCATTTAAAAGTGATATTCAATAAACTATCTCTTATCCGATTTGATCCATGTGGTATTCCGAGTGCTCATTGCATATGCGCGATCTCGTCAAGAACCGGAGCGCGCTCCTCGACAGCAAGGTTCAGGCTCTCGCAGTCAACACAGCTTTCAAGAGCAAGCGGGTCCAATCGTAGTGTCGAGTCAGAGGAACTACTCGCCCCACCGTAACACACATTCAGTCGGATTTAACTCAGTAAAATCTTCTGTATGATCGGGGGACACAAAAACGCAGTATGGTCCGGGAAACCAGACATTTATGGGTGGGGAATTTACCAGAAAATGTACGAGAGGAAAAAATTATCGAGCACTTCAAACGGTAAGTGACGATTTGTGTGAGCGAGACAACATCCAGCAATGTGCTTCCTTCAAGTGATTGGGGGAAAACAATAGCAGCACACCGGTCTAGAGTTTAACACATTAAATGTGTGCCACAACTTTCGCAGCAACGCTGCTATTGAGTTGGCTTGTTTTGGCTCACTTAACGTACGCTTGCTAGTGAGTTAGCTTTCGAGAGTCGCAGTCGTCGCTAGGTTGCTAATTAGCACGGAGGGTCGCATTCAAACGCATTACTTGTAGCTGCGTACATATTGGCTTCAGCTTGATTTATTTTGCAACCCAGACGTCAGTAGCACAACTTAAAGGTTGTAACGTCTGTTGTTGGATAGTTTAAAAAATACTGCGAGTGAGTTAAATGGGCTAAATGGTGTCTACTACTAAAGGCATTACAGTGGGTGTTGTTTTGAGCCTCCTCGGCTCAGATGTCATGAATGGCAGGCAAGCGGTGACCGTGGCTGCGTCTATAAGAAGTCAAACAATATCAGTCTGGGGATACTTTTAACACGAGTTCATGTATGAAAATGTTCATGACCAACCTGCAAATTATCATTATGCTACTCTGTGAACATGTGGCGACAGTTCCTACTACTGCACCAATCGGACGTTTTAAGTTGTCAGTCAGAAGTTTGAGTATGGCTGTGGTGTGGATATATTCACATACATGGGCTATTTAGTCTTTTATGGCAACACGAAATTATTTTAATTGTTCTCAGAATAAATAAAAAACACACACCAATGACTGCACGTTGCACCCACATAAGTTACCTGATGGGTTTTATGCCAATGTATGACCTGTATGGATTCAGGTAATGCGAGGTGTCGTTTTTCATTGAATTCACGGGTTGCTTAATCAGAATAACACGGTTTGTTAAAACTAAATGGTGTGAATCTGTCTTGATCTGTCGTCTGATAAAGCGTTGCGAGATTTCATGAGTGACATCGCAATATTGTATATTACACGGTTGAACACATGACTGACGTTATTGTTTATAAAACGTAAACTTTATCGTCTAGGTCTATATACATAAAGTTGTATATATATAGACATATCAAACTTGATCATACATACTGTATTCTCACAAGCGATACTATAGCAAATGTCAACTGCTTGATTGTTTTTATCGTCTCAAAATGTAAACTATATTATCCCTCAGACTCAGCTGTCATCAACTAAATGCGACTAACGTTAATGCATTAAGATATTATAAACATTAACGTCATGATCTCTTTTGTAAAGCTGCCTTGAAACAATGTGTATTCTAAGCGGTAATATTGCCTTGCAAAGACTGTCTAACGACTTTATTGGCCATATTCATTACCTACACGTAGTACGCACAGTTATGTATTTGTACAAAATACAATCAAAACATACTAACGTAGTCTTTGAAAAATGCAGGTGTGATCGGACTCATTATTATTATAATGGTGTTTGTGTATGGTTGTAGCTTGTATTGATGTTCAGGCTGGAGTTTACGAGCATAACACTAGACCTCACTATCGTTAGAAATTACTTTGCGAGTCGAGGAGGGCAGGCACTAGTATGAGAAAACCTACATATAAGATTTGAGTAAATAATTTATTCATCTTGGAACAAGCGCTTTGTTGTCTCTACGGCAGCCTTTTGTTCAATGACTGTCCATTTAGCTTTGAATTGTGGCAATAACGGTCGCCCTTTGAACGGGAACTAAATTAAAACACGCTCATGCTCATTTATTGTGAGCAACATTAAAGGAGAAATTGTTTTCTGATATATACAGGAGAGAAATACAGTTATACATTTGTAAAATAAAAAAAATAAATGGTACCCCCCGAAGTGATTTGTGTACGGTGACTCTCAAAGCTCAGGTCAGTGCGGCAGAGGTACTTATTGAAGATGGGGGACGGGAGAATGAATAAGCAGTGTGAATAGGTTTGTAAAATGGCGACGGAGATTGTGTGAGAACTGGTGTGTCAGACAGCTGCTCACCTAGAGCACCCATTTGAATGCCTATTGTTTGACTAATTTTCATACTTTGATTACCAAGAGTTGTTTTAACCCATATGTACACCTGTCATCTATTTTTGTTTTGTTTAGTTGTTTAATGATTGACAGCAAATTTATGTGTAGTATATTAGTATATTTACATGAAGTTTATATAAGCACTAGCCTATATATCAAGGTTTTTAAAGGGACGCAAATTCATCAAACATGTCCAGAAGAGGAATAGAGCAGATCAAGACATCATAATGAGGTTTCAAGCCTGAATGATTCGACAGAATTATGACATTTGACTGATTTCTGGCATTCGTATACATCTTAATGGTGCAATAAAACTGAAGGGAAAGAAGAGAGAGGTTGTTTTGCAATGATGTGCTGGGCCAGAAACAGACAATCAAAATCTGATGTTTGTTTTCCTGTCATAATAATTGGATGTATTCAAATGAAGGGAGATATTACTAGTCAGGCATATGGTTAATACTACTCATACTGTGGTACATCTTTGTGTGGTGATGAAGAAGGCAGGCTGTTTTTATTTGAGTCTACTTATTTACATATTGCACAAATGACTGGCACACAGGTTTGTTTTCACTCAGTCTTTTGCGCAATCAAATCTGCCCTTTTGCGGATTAGCTGTATGCATAATGGTTGTTCATATCAGCATAATTGACTGCATATCATGCAATTAATTTGTGTTGGCCATTAGTTAATACCCTTTTTCACCTTTTTTTAAAGGTATGGACGTGTGGAGAGTGTCAAGGTCCTCCCAAAACGTGGATCGGAGGGTGGAGTGGCAGCTTTTGTGGATTTTGTGGACATTAAGAGTGCTCAGAAAGCTCATAATTCTGTCAACAAGATGGGAGACAGGGACCTACGCACCGATTACAATGAGCCAGGAACTATTCCCAGTGCAGCTCGAGGCCTGGATGATAGCCTGTCCATAGCCACTCGTGGGCGGGATGTTTCAGGGTTCACAAGGGGGGCGGGGGGCCCTGTGTATGTGCCCCCTGTGTCACTCCACAGCAGAGAGGGACGCTTTGAACGCAGACTAGACGGGTAAGTGGACATAGTTTTTCTGAAGGCAAGGGGACCATTCGTTTCTTGTAACTCATCTCTCCCTCCCAATTATTTCCGTCATTAATTGGGCTAATTTATTGTTTTGGGGGCGGGGGACATATGGGAAATTAAGTGAACACTGGAGGGTAGTGATTTGGGCATCACGCTTTGATGGTTGAGGTCTGTCGTCGCTCACCGTGTAAAGATGAGCCAGTTTTGAAGTTTGTCAAAGCATGGTGAACATGCATCGAAATTCATAATCATTATGTAGAGCTTAGCGTGCCTCTGCATGGGGATTCTCTCAGAGTTGGATATCGCTGCGAAGAGAATCCAGGGCATGTTTCGGATATCAAAATATTTCGGGATTTCTGGAAGCGAGAGCGCATCCGTGACCGCAGCCTTACCTGGAATTGCCCTATTCTGGAGTACTGTACCGCACAAGGTGGATTAATGTCTTACTTCATGTTTTTTACTCTGTTATTGTAACACAATTACGGTGTTGATCAATTAAGACCCATTGATTGGTAATTGGATTAATGAAATGGGTGGTTTAGGATCAGTTCTTTCCCTTCGATGGTCTGGAACGCTCTGGATGATGTTCTGTGGATTCTTAATCACACTGGATTAATATTACCCAATGAAAAGGATATTCTATCACTACAAATTCTTTTCTCTTTTTTTTCGGGATTATTTGTGGTGTTAGGGTTTTGCTGTTAATTACATGGGAGACTTCTGCCATTGATCAACATGGTAGAATGTGACAGAAACACAGTGAGCAACTCTCTTTGTTTATTCATTACTTATTTATAGACCATTTAAGTTCATTTTTGCTTTTTTCCCCCTAATCGCCGAAGAAAAAAATAATGGATTTAAAGTAGTTCATGTTCTACTCTCCTGAAGAATTAACTGATTTTTGGATCCATAAAGTAAAGCATGGAGGTATTGCTGTTGTGGGGTTGAAGACTTCTCGCTTTGGATGTGAAATATCCCAGTGGATTACAAAGCCCCATAAAGGATCTGGAACTACAGAAGACTGTGGATACACTACCCTATAGCTAAGATGAAAGTCGGGTTTTTCCTAATGGACTATTCCAATGGCCAATGGATTATTGATCTCTTTTTCCAAACATCAATGAAGATTCCACTGGGATTTGTAAAACATTGATCGAACACCCATGTTTTCTGAGTTGACTTGGATTATTAACATCACAGCGGTTCGAATACTGGTACCTTGTTCTGATGGTATATCTGGAAAGTGAACTGTTTTCAGTCGTAAGGAGGTGGCGGGATAAGATTCAATTTTTTTTTATAACTGCACAGAAGAGGGATTTAAAGTCTCAGAGGCATCATGCAGACCAATTTTACATTTTCATATTTTTAAAGATCCACAGAGACATTTAGGCTAGTTTCAAAGGACTAATGAAAATGAAGAACAGAAGTAATGCTGTATGAAGACCCAAATTATGGATTTATTATGTTTTTGGACTTCTTTCTCCAGCCTGTTTTTGATCTGATGGGGATCTTTGCACTAAATCTGAGTTGGACATTCTACCTCCTGACTTTTACCTCCATATGCTTTTCCCATATCGATTTTTTTTTTGGCCGAACTATTCCGTTGGACCCTCAAAGATAAGGATTACTTCGTTGGTTTTTTTCTTACCATTTTTTCATTCTACATTTTGAACCCCCTTTTTTGCTCACAAAGTTCTGTCTCCCTAAATTGTATTTGGAATTGTAGGTCGGGTTACCGCTGTCTGAAAAGGTTGGTATGTTCTGCCCTGTGTATATTAGCTGTTCTCTAACCCCTAGTTTGATCCCCTGTCTTTTTTCCATCTCCCACTAACAGATGTAGCTGTTAAACAGGCTGTTTTTAGTAGCTTGTTGGCATTTGCAGATTTTTACCTCACTTTGCTGTCCCTTTCGTGATTCTCACTCTTTCACACTCCCTGGCTTTTTGCCTCTCTGCTTTACCTACGTGAATAATTTGAATAGTGTTTGAGGCATGTCACAATAAAATAAAAGGTTCAAAAGACTTTAAAGATACAGCAAAGCTGACCAAACACATTACAGCTCTATGGAAATGGAGGAGATGGCAAATGAGCTGTGGAGTGTTGTGATGCAATGTTTCACCACTGTTTGTCAGTTCTTGTGGAAATTACAGGAGTGGACTATATGTATTGTAAAGGTTGATCACAGTCAAGTTACACAGCTGGCTTTCACTAAACAAAAGCATCTTTTTCTAATAGAAACCAAACCAATTAACTAGGTCAGATTTGTTGCTACATGCTCACTTTTCACACACTGTCAATGACTAACAAATACTTATTCTGGAGAAGCTGTAGCCTATCTCAAGCTTTAACTGTAACTTTTCAGTTATTATTTAAACCTTTTAGTGATTAGAAATGACAGAATTCACTTGCATTATACATAGCTAATATATTAGCTAATGCATAAATTTGCTATGTTGCTTGGCAACCATACAGTTATTAATGGTCAGTGTTTTTTTCTTTTTTTCTGAAGAAACAAATGTAATGCTGTATGAAGAACCACATTATTATTTTTAATAAATGTAACTATTGGTGGCTCTGTTGTGGGGTTAAGGGGACTTTTGGCAAAATGCTGCTTCTTGTGCCTAAGAAAACTACACGTGTAATAAATTATTGCATATTAATATTTTCTTTCACACACTGAAGACTTTTGAAGTTCGAAAAAGTAAATGAAATAATCACTTTTATTTGTAATCTAATAACTTAATAAATGTTTAAATACCCAAGGGTTTATCAATATAAGGAACTGAAAAACCTACAGTAGTCGGTTAGATTAACTAATTTAAAATTAAGCTTTGTGTTATAAAATTAACAGAATTCACTAGTCTAAAAAATTAATTATCTGTTACTGCTTATTTCCCAGCAATTTGAAAATATCTCTAGCTATTTGACTCAAGAAAGGTTGCGGAATGGTTCCAGTTAATAGTTTGAAAAGGGTTAGGCTACTAAAAATACAATCTTCAGGCATTTCAAAATGGCTATTAAAGTGAAGCTATCATAGAGCTTAGCGTATCATAGCATCCCCTTCACTCATTTCCCTTTCTTTAGGGTGTATATTGTTCCTCTTTTTAAAAAAAAAAACATGGTTTAGATTCACTCTTCACACAAATCATTATTCTACAGCATGACCAGAACAAATGATGTTGGACCGTATTATTGCAAAAGACCTTTATTCCAAAATAATGAGTTTTTATAACCTGTGGCTTTGATTTAATTCTTTGAGAATGATTTCATGTTATTCATTAAACTTCATTCTTGTTAGTTAAATAAAAAATCACAAACTGAAGCGGGAGGGAAGTAGAAGGTAAAGAATTTGTAATCAAAACCCATTTTTGCTTCATTATTTTCATGGTAATACATAATAAATTAACTGCATCTAATTGGTCCAAAAAAAAAATCAAACTTAGTTTTTTAGGTAGGGTAATGAAAATACATTTTCTCACTAAAAAGACAAAAACAGTAGTTTTATGCATAAAAATAAATAAATCAAGTTCACTTCTATTTAAGAAATTGTAAACTGCCATTGTAAAATAAGTGAACCTCTGGCTTTTCCCCCCCTCTACCCTGTGTAACTTGGAATGTGACTGACCATGGCATGCATGACTTTTGTCATGCATATTTCTATTCCCATTTGTTTTCAATATAGATTCAGTATGATTTCAGAAATGCAAAAAGTAAATTGCAAAAAAATACTTCTTAAACACCCCCTCCCATACCCCTCCCCTCCAAAAAACAATTCCAAGTTGGAACCAAGAACCAAGTGACCTGATATCAATGTTTGGATTGAATGCTACGTTTAAAGGAAAATTCTAAGACAGCATCTTTCCAACATGCACTTGCAGTCTATGTTTTGATTAAATCACTTCAACGCATGTCACTTGATTCGTATACCTGTCAGGGATGAAAATAACATTCATTTCATTCTTTCCATTTTTCTTTGCCATCCTCCATCCCTTTCCTTGTCATGTAGGGCTGCGGACAGTCGGGAGCGATCTTACGACCATAGTTCCTATGGACACCATGAGCGCAGCAGCAGCACCAACACCAGTAGTTTCGATCGCCAGCGGCACTATGAGACTGATTATTACAGAGACTCTAGGGACCGGGACCGGGCCCTCAGTGGAGCCAGCGGGAGTGTCAGTTCTGCCAGTGGCAGCATTGGAGGCGGCTCATCAGCAGCCAGTGTAGGTGTCGCAGGGAGCGTTGCAGGAAGCAGCAGTGCTGCTGGAAGCAGTAGCAGCACTGCCGGAGTGGGAAGTGGCGGCTCGACACCGGGAGGCATTGTCTACTATGGTTCACGAAGCCGGAGCCCTAGTCGTTTTGAGACTACAGAGACTCGTTATGAGCCCCGTGCCCGTGAAGCTTTCACACTCGCCAGTGTGGTCCATCGGGATTTATACAGAGAAGAAAGAGGTAGACGAGGAGATAGGACATACCACCACAGTCGCAGTCGATCGCCACAGTCTTCACACAATCCATCACCACAGAGGCTGACGAGTCAGGCAGCGCGGCCGGCACGCTCCCGCAGTGGCTCAGGATCCCGCAGTCGTTCCTCCAGCTCTGACTCCGTCAGCAGCACCAGCAGTAGTGGCAGTGGCAGGTAAGTGCTTTGATGTATCTTGGTGCATCCCATTAGCATATCTATGGCAGTAAATTTGCATGATGTAAAATATTTGTCAGAGCTCAGCAAAAAAATTTTGGGGGCCAAAAGTTAGGATTTTTATTTTCCTGCCAATGTTTTCAAAGGCAAAGGGATCATACATTTTTATTTTTTAGCAATCTATCTGTGCTCGGATCCCTCTTGGAATACTACAGCAATGTAGATTACATCACGGAAAATAAAACATTTAAGTTTGCAAGGCATAAAAATGGATGTAAAATATCAAAGAATGTAATATTTCAGTGGCAAAGGCCAAGTTCTGAAAACTGGCCCAAAATTCCCTCGTGTGGGTCATCTTTATTGTTGAGCCTTGTTTCTTTTGAAGATTATGCACTAAATTCTTCAGTGAGTGCAGTGTGCATTGTCAATGTTAAAATGCTTTGTCCTAAAATGAATATGAAAGCAATTGATATGTCGTCGTGACTTCATGGCACTATTGAACATTGTTTCTTTGCACATCTTGTTTAAGATGTGCAACATAACATCTCAACTTTGGCTCAACCTACAGCACTAGTTTGAGTCAGGACTATTTGCTTGGTTGATGTAGGTCTGAGAAATCTGTTTGGAAAGTGACACAGAAATTACATTAGTTAGCATGGTGATACTTCAAGTCCCACAAGATATATTAGCTATATTAGTATAAATTGCATTACAAAGGTGGTTGTAGTAGGATACTTCTCAGTTGCAAAGTTCTTGATCTTTAGACTCAAGCCACATGCTTGCGTAATGGCAATGATAACCTTGTTTCGGTGGTCTTGGTGATCACCTAGGTTTCTGAAGTAGTCAGTAACCAACCATGGATACTGATTACGAATTAAGTAGTTAGCCAGCAACAGTATTCTTCTGTTGTCATTCAGCTTTCATCATTATTTATCAACCAGTCAGGCTTTTCAGTTTAAAAAATAAAAATGCTCAACTTGTTGTCTAGCTTTTGTATTACATTTTCACAGGATGTTTGACGCTACAGTACTTCTGCTTTTCTGTCACTTGAATTGAATAATGTTGTTCTGTTGATCACAAAACAACTTTTTATGAAATATATTAGTTATTATGAGTATTCACCCCATTCAAGTCATAATGTTATAGGGATGGGCAACATCGGTCCTGGAGTGCCGCTGTCCTGCAGAGTTGGGGCCTGTTCACATATCGCGCCTAAGAACGTGTAGAAAACGCTAGGTGCGCCCCGTTCTCCTTTTTCCAAAGCACTATGGCGGTTGCGTTCCGGAGGCTTCTGTCGTTGCTAAGCAACCATCAGCTGCGCTCTCCGTTACAGCAAGGATAAATAATGAGAGCTTGACAAGTCATAAAGTTCAGGAAATCCCTGGTCCGCAATGATGAGCTGCTCCTCCATTTTTCTGCTGAGGTAGCAACGTAAACAGAAAAGGTGAGGAAGCTGATTGGTTGGTTCTTGTTAAGTGACCTACGGTGCGCTTGCGGCATTTTGAAAAGTTGAGATGTTTTTATCTCGATGCGGCGCGGACGCGCTTGGAAAAAACGAGCGCGTCGCTTCCAATATGAGGGCGCATACCGCGCGCCTACATTTGAAATAATGAACTTGAGCGCGCAAAAGATGCGATATGTGAACAGGCCCTTAAGCTCCAACCCTGATAAAAAAATAAAAAAACTCAACTCTCTGTAGCTTTTGCAGAGATAGTCTTAGGGAGATACAGGGGTCCAAGGCTCTACCATTGGAGAAAAATCTAACAGCTAACTTGGATCACGTGTGCCTTGATAACCAATCACATTACAGCCTTGACTTCATTACATTTTGTTCAGAGTTGTACGACAGTCAGTCACTTTTGTGGATACCATAGAAATGAATGAGATGGGATGTAAACGGAATCATACCTGTCGCGCAATTGTCCATTGCATTTCTCTTATAAAACAGCATTTATTGGGTGTAAACTCTAAAAATAGATCAATCCAAAATTAATGTTTAAGAGCAAACATGTTGAAGATTAGCCGGTGGGCTGTTGATTCATTAGGCTAAATTATAATTTCCTCACAAAAGTGGTTTATTCCGCATAGTGAAGCCTCTCCTCTGTGGACATCCATTCAACGGCCTCTTGTCTCCTTCCCTGCGTACCGCAGTGTTAGCTGGCTTTATGCTTTTTTCGGCTGAGGTTGCAGGCTTGCCTTCAAGTGGCTTTGGCTTTAGTAATCCTGAAGACATTGATTAGCTTGTTCGGGTGTGTTTGATAAGGGTTAAAGCTAAACTCTGCAGGACAGCAGCAATCTAAGACCGGCGTTGCCCATCCCTGATGTAGGCTAGTATATGCACCTTTGGTCTGTGTGGAAAGGCCTCTGTCATGTGACCTGCTGGCCACTTAAATCTTTACTTATTTTCTTTTTTGTAAAATTGGTCAAGCTCAGACAGATTATATGGAGATTGTGAGTGCACTGTCACCCAGTGTTGAGGATGACTCAAATTCTTAATTATTGATTACTAACTTTTTATTTACCTTTAACGCCTTTTGTTTTACTACATTAAGTAGGCCTACATTGATTGTGTGACTATTTGTGTGATGTTTAAAATATTAATAACTAGTGCAGCCAATTGGATTATGGATAATTATTTTACATTTTGTTTTTGGAGGGTTTTATGTTTATCTGAGACATTTCTGCTGATTAAATGCTGTAAACTGCAACACAACTTGAAAAAGTTGAAGGGAGGTATTAATCATTTTTATGGGAACTGTATTTTCTCTCATTCTTGACCAAGTTGCAGATTTGGCTTCGAGCACTTTGGGTCGGCATATTGGGATGCCCTGGAGCTAGGGGTGGAACGGTACATGTATTTGTATTGAACCGAAACGGTACCGGCGTCACGGTTCGGTGCATGAATTTACACAGAGAATACACGGTATAAAAATAAATTAAACTCGCGTGCAAATTAATGAATGTAATGCGGAACTACTGTTAGATATGCGGGTTCTTTATGGACACCTAATCTGTAGCCCCGCCTTAAGCTAGGTTTGTTTATACTTTTGCCTGCCTCCGCAGCGCGAGCCCCCGATGACTGCGTGCGCGCCTCCCCAAATGGACGAGGCATTTACTTCGCGCTTGCCGGTGTACTAGGCTATTCTTTGAAACGACAGGGTGCGACTCTGTGTAATTGTCCTCTAAACCATCAGGAATGTTTATTTTAGTACAACACTTTAGTACACCAAAACCACACTACAAAAAAATCGTGTAAAGCAGTAAACCAGATTATTCCCTGTGACATTAGAGAGAGAAAAAAAATGGATATGAGAACTTAACGTTACATATTTTCTAAACATTTTTATTTAGTTTTGTGAACCTTTTTATAAAACATGGCCATTTATTTTTATTTAAAGGGCTTATGTCTGCAATTGTAGGCTCATTTTGTTAATGTAAGCAACTAATTTAGACGCAAGAACTGGGTGCCGGTGCTGTGAGATGTACATGCTCGGCCAGATTCGACTCGAAATCGTGCATCCTCGGATGCGGAGCCGCGAGCGCTGTTACAAAAAAAATCCATGCACTGCACACCGCCACGCAAAATGTGGCCTTGCGCACCCAACGCGCACGACCGCCCACACTGCAATGATGACATTTTTGCCGCGCGCACCTTCGCGCTCGTGCGTCCGCACATATAAGCGATGCTGTATTTTCAGTTTTATGGCTGATTGTCTTATTTTGTTTACAAGTTACAGATGGAGTCTGGAGATGATGTGGGGTAATTGTTTACTGTTTACATCTTACTTTACACACTTCAGGGCAGGCTGTGGCAGCTAGCTCAGGGGAGAGACTGTATAGGTGGTACTAACAGACATGCACAATAAAAAAAAATTGCCTTCTGCATTTTTGTTTTGCTTTTCCCTCCATTGTACCGAACTCGTACCAAACCGTGATGTCTGAACCGAGGTATGAACCGAATGATGACTTCTGTGTACCGTTCCACCCCTACCTGGAGCAGATGCGTGTGTAAGCCATAACAGCTCTAGTCAAGAGGCGCTTTTCCACCGTCGGGCCGAATGGTTTTCATTGCGTAAATGTTCCATTCCGTGCCGATCCGGGCCAGCTGGTACGGTTACGGTTTCATTTTCCACTGTGGGGCTTTGGAATGTAATACAAACGCATCAGTCGTTGCCTTGGTAAAGGTTTACTGATGTTATGAGATGTAAATAGCGACCGCTTTATGGAGAATGATTCGCTATTGCTTTTAATTTTATTATCGCTCCGTTTACTTCACTCACATTGCGTGCTTAACCAGCAACAGAGAAACTGGTTGCCAGGCAACAGACAAGTGACAAATCCTGAGTGGCGACGTCACTTCACGGATTCTACCAGCTGGCTAACCATGCCGAGAATTCCGGGCCGAGAACGGTTTGTAATCGTGCGCTGTGTCGTACCAGGCTCAAGTGGAAACACAACTGGAACCGTACCTAACCATTACCGTTCGGCCCGACAGTGGAAAAGCGGGTGAGCTTTGCCCCCAGCAGGTTTTAGATTATAACTTTATCTTTTTACCCTTGAATTTTAAAGGGGACCTATTATGCAAAAAATCTAAAAGTGTTTGAACACTGATGTGTGTCCACAGTGTGTGTAAACAACCAACCTATAATTGTACAAATCCACCCACTACTTTTTTATTTTTTATAATCCTCATAAATCATAAACCGTCTCCAAACAAGCAGTTCCAAATTTCCCCCTACTCTTAGGTGAGCCTGTGACGATCTGCCCTCTTAGCATTAACACCGCCCTGAGTGAGCCTCAGCAGTCCGCCATTTCTGTTTCCTCTCTGTACCAGCTGGAGATATAGTCTGCACCAAAAAAAACATTACAAATATTCTGTTATTGAATGTACAAACAACAAACATAAGGAGTCTCCATAGATTCGCGGCATCTGAGCCACTGAGGACACCATGGTTGAATTTAAAGGAGAACTCCAGCGCAAAATGAACCTTTGGTCTAATTACACATTGTTACCTAGTCAACCGTTATCTGAAATTTGTTTTCATGATTATCGAATGTAAATAGTTTTATCTCTAAAAACAGTTTAGCCTATAACGCTAGTATATTGGGCATAGAGTAATGACAAATAAAAATCGCTTGTTAATACCACTAACAAGGCTCAAAATAGCCCCACACTAACACGGTAGCATAATGAGGGTCCCTACCTTCAAACCGAAGCATTGAGAACTTTGACAGTGTCCAGACAGTTTAATAAGAAGATATTTTATACATACAGTCAACTTCACGTATACAAGCAGAAGCCATCTTTGAAAAACAGACTCGATCAGTCGATCAACGAAACACACTCGATCAGTCGATCAACGAAACACAGATCCAAATGCGCTGGACCATAAGATTCTACACAGTTCAGCGCATTTGGATCGATGTTTCGTTGATCGACTGATCGAGTCTGTTTTTTGGCATAATTTGTGTTATGGTTTGTTCAAGCCCGAAAGAGAACTCGATACTGACGCGCGTCTTTTCTGTGTGTAATAGGTAGGACTTACAGCGCGGTCTCTTTAGTCTTGTCACGCTTGAACGGTTTAAAAGCATTCACATTAATAAGAGCGTGATCATACAGCGCTAGTCAATTTTATAATTTTTTTTGCGGTGCCGCGGTGGGCAAGTGATGAAACCGGTGTTGTGACTGAACACTGTGTAAGACCGACTATCGTAGCAAGCCTAGCCGATAGTAGAACCTCAGATTCAGGAGGAACAGTGTGGTTTACATCCCGGTCGTGGAACACTGGACCAGCTCTTTACCCTCTCCAGAGTGCTGGAGGGTTCATGGGAGTTTGCCCAACCAATCCACATGTGCTGTGTGAATTTGGAGAAGGCCTTTGATTGTGTCTCTCGTGGCGGCCTGTGGAGGGTGCTCTGGGAGTATGGGGTCCGGGGCCCTTTGCTAAGGAGCGGAGCAGGAGCTTGGTTCGCATTGGCGTCAGTAAGTCAGAATTGTTCCCGGCAGGGCTGCCCTTTGTCACCGGTTCTGTTCATAATTTTTATGGACTGAATGTCTAGGCGCAGCCAGGGGCCAGAGGGTGTCAGGTTTGGGGACCACACGATTTCGTCTCTGCTTTTTGCAGATGATGTTGTCGTGCTGGCCCCATCAGACCAGGACCTTCAGCGGCTGGGATGAGAATCAGCACCTCCAAATCCGAGGCCACGGTTCTCAGTCGGTGGCTTGCCCACTTCAGGTTCTTTCCTGCCTCAAGTGGAGGAGTTCAAGTATCCTTGGGGTCTTGTTCACGAGTGAGGAAAGGATGGAACGGGAGATTGACAGATGGATCGGTGCAGCTTCTGCAGTAATGCGGTCGATGTACCGGTCTGTCGTGGTGAAGAAGGAGCTGAGCTGCAAGGCGAAGCTCACGATTTACCATTCAATCTACGTTCCTACTTTCACCTATGATCATGAGCTGTGGGTCATGATCGAAAGGACAAGATCCCGGATACAGGCGGCCGAAATTAGCTTTTTTCGCTGGGTGGCTAGGCAATCCCTTGGAGATAGTGTGAGGAGCTCGGTCACTTGGGAGGAGCTCAGAGTGGAGCCGCTGCTCCTCCACATCAAGAGGAGCCAGCTGAGGTTTGTTTATTTCTCCCATATAAATGATTGTGTTCCCTTTTGTCACTACCAAAAGAATGATGACATGTTTTGGTAGTGACAAATTTTAGATACTTTTGAGCCTAGCTCAAAGATGATAGCCAGCACAAGGTTACCTAGCACAGGTTTGAACAGTTATATAAAAACACATTTTACATAAAGTTTCATGATTTAAAAATAAAATACAAAATAAATGTTTTTTTTTCTTTACTTTTTAAAAGAAAGTTTTAAAAACAACAATGGAAAAATAAAAAACAACAACATTTAAATATATTTTTCACAAGTTGAAATTTAGGGGTTTAATATTTTAAATGCTATTGTGGATTCAATAGATAATAGAAGGATCTTTGTAAACATCTAAAATTTGAATACCTAAATTCTTTTTAAATGTGTTTTTTGTTTGTGGGACAGCAGTTTGCACCAAATCTGTAGAATGGCCCATATAACAACATTTTTATTTTTATTACAATGGTCATGTTTGTGATTTTTGATTAGGCCATTTATTATGTGCAACATTTAAATTAATATTCAGAAACGGGTAAAGTTACTTCTACCTCTTGTTTTTCTGATTAACTTTTATTAGCCTGCAAACCAAAATAAAATAGGCCTAGGCTACTTGATTAGCCTATATATATATATTTTTTAATTGGATATATCTCTGCTATTCTGAATTAACAGGATAGTTTAATTTTTTCATCTGCAGGACAGAATTGTATAAAAACTAATAGCATATGAATAAAAAGAATCATGTAAAGATCAAGAAATCCAGAATTCTTTTTTAACAAAATTACTAAAGTAAGGATGAATGATGTTTGACAGGGAACGCATCTCAAGGTCGCATACACTGACTCATGTTGCCGTTGGAGCAGTCAGCACTGAACAACAGGCAAATAAAATATTAAGCTATTTAAAGTTACAAAAGTTCAGTGAGTGATTTTCTTTTGTTCTTTGATCAACATTAATGGTGGTAGCGAGTATAGGTTGGCAATGCACTGGTTCAATGGACATGGGCCTACTGTTCTTTCTCAACCTTTTAAGACAAAACCGACTTTACGGGGATATTTGAACTTGAAAAAAGGTGTGTACCTACTGACGTCTTTCCGTGGTTGAAACAACAATTTTTCTGATGTTTATTCATGTTTATTTTATGCTATAAATTAACTAGAAGGGTAATTGTGTATGTGTCCGTACACTATATAAGAGGCAGCTCTTCGCACGCTTTGTGAGTGCGCTGTACAGAAAACAGTGCGCATGCAGTCGTGTCCTCTTGCGTCTATCGCTTAAAGAATGCTATCAAGAAGAATCGATTTTCTATTCCTAATCCTCCTAACTAGCCTATAAAAAAAATTAATTCATGTTATTGTATGTGAATAAATGTGTATAACTATAGGGCTATGTGAGAAATATGTAATTTTTTATATTGACGATTATCGTCTGGAAGCAGACTGTTATAATCGACATCGCGATACTTGCGAGACATCGTCGATATACGATAATATTGTCATATCGCCCAGCCCTAGTGACTATATCAAAGGGAATGCATTTAGTTTAACCACTCTACAAATGTCATTTTTAACCAAATCTGTAAGACAGAAGCCTTTGTGCTATGTAAATGTAATGAATCCAATAAAAATTGTAAATGTTTGGTCCAAAAAATCTTGGATGTTGAAAATGTACATCATAAAAGCAGCCTTATGAATCGTTTGCATGTTATCACTAAGCAGGTTGGTAAAGTTCATACATTTCTTGGCCTACCCCTCTGTGTTATAGACATGCATATCCAGGAAGTATATGTCTGTTGAAATAGTGACAAACAAACATGTAGATGTGGTGCAAAGTAACTCCCATAAATCATTTCCAGCTATAGGAAGTAATTGGAAACCATTTTTTAACAACAATGACATCATACTTGAGTGTTCCAAATGTCAAGAAAGGTGTCCGTATCATTTTCTGTATTTTTAGCTGCTCTGTTTGCCAATGACAAGCCCACTGTTAAAGGGTCATGAAGATCTAAAGGCCTGTTCAAAAAGAGACACATTTTTAGAGTGATATACATTTTTTTATTTGAAATAATTTCAGACAAACAATTACATGTTTTCATCTCGACATATTTTTCGAAGCGACAGTAAATAAGAGAAGATTGAATCCAGAACCGGTTGTTTTGTCACTTTACTGTTCACTATTTGGTATTGTTTGATATAAATACCATCGTGAAAACCAAAATCTGAACGGCTCCATGACAAGCAAGTGTCAGAAATGGAAAGTTGCGTACCACAGCCCTTGTGTATCACTGCACATTTTGTTATTTCTTTTGCTTTGGATCACTTGAGTTTTTGTGCTGAACATATGTCTTGACTCTTGATGTAAGAAAACCTTAAAATATTAGTTAAGATGTTGACTGACCTAGTTGAGTTGCGTACTTTCACCCTTTGATGCTGACTGGGCTAGACTACAGGCATTGGGTCAGTCAGACATCAATGCCTGATAATTCAGAAAACTTTGTGTTCAAGGTCCATTTTGATTTACAGTTGGCCTGTGGCTTTAGGACATCACTACAGACTTTCATTTGTAATGAGACGTGGGACATTTTGTAGAGATTGTCACCCAAAGGGTGAAAGATTCTGCTGGTTACTGATTTTATTTTTGGTGCAGCCAAAGCAATTAATATAAATATCCAGTTTTTAACAAGTGTCGTTTGTTAGAGATTTTTCTAAGCATGCACCACAAAACCATTTTGTGTCATTTTTCTGCAAATTATAGGGTGGGCATCCATAATTAAGTGCTGTTATATATTTATTTTTGTTTTGTTTTAGAAACTCATCTTTATGTGACTTAAATGTTTTGATTGTTTTTTAACAAACATTTTGAGGTTGCCTTTTTAACCACTGTACTTGTATAATTAAGTTTTTTTTATGACATTCATGGCATTTGTAAAAAAAAAAAAAATGAAAAGGAAACATTCATTTCCCTTTTATTTTATTTGAATGCAGAGTTTGTTCTTTTCTAAATAAGGGCCAATGTGCATAACCAAAAATGAAGCGTATTGCTTTCCTATATCCTAGGTGTATTGTATGCTTTTTGAGGAGAAAAGGCTGTAGGGGAATTTTAAGAAACAACGGCTGATGTATTTTCACACTGCCCACTTGAACTCCCCCCACCCCCGTGAGATCCAGTTGGAACTGGAAATTTCTAGCCACTGCTGGCTCCCTGCCCACTCCCACAGGCCAGTCCCTATCAGCCGCACTTCTGAGAGTGAGAGTGAGAGGGAGTGAGAAAAGAGGGCAGTGCAAAGATGTAAACAGACAAAAGGAAAGCCATGTTAATGGCTGAATCATAGTGGGGACAGAACAGAAGTATCCACTGTAATGTCAAAATGTCAGGTTTAGGCAGTCAAGGTAGTATTTGAAACGTATTAAGCTTAATGAAAGAAAGATGGATTTGCTAATTTGTGTATTTATTTTATTATTATGATTATAAATTATTTGTATTATGCTTTTATGCTTAATATTATTATTATGCTTAATAACTATATACTTGAGTGGTTGGTTCTTTCTGGTAAAGCAATAAAAATAAATAAAAAATGTTTTAGTTTTAGCATTGTTTGCTTGCACAGTTGTTTGGCTCTTGTCAGTGGCTATTTGATGAGATTTAGATAAATAGCCTAAAGGAGTGTCACAGTTGTTTCAATATTTGAAACTTGGATAAGCTAGAGTGTTGTAAATATTTTCAGTCACTGACAGACACTTTTTTTTTTTTTTTTTTTGCAATAGTGCCTCTCTGAGGTGGGAAAATAAACTGCATGAAAAACTGGAATTTGTAAATTCCCTTAAAGGAACCATTCTGAGCGTGTTTGTGTTCTCTTACAGTAGTGATTCCAGCAGTAGCTCCAGTGATCGATCTCCAGCTCGATCGGTTCAGTCAGCAGCTGTACCTGCCCCTTCTGCTCAAACCCTACCTTCACTGGACAAAGATGAACCTCGTAAAAGTTTTGGTATCAAAGTGCAGAACCTCCCTGTGCGCTCAACAGGTGAGGCTTTTATGAGTTTGTCAAATTAAGTCGAAATGAAGACATACAACCTTTTAAAAAGCAAAGCAAAAACCATATTGCCCAACAAATTTGATTATTTTCCAACATGCTTTGGTGAGACTAAGAGTATTAATGTAATTATGCTCTTCCTATCAATTTTAGATACAAGCCTGAAGGATGGCCTTTTCCATGAATTTAAGAAACATGGCAAAGTCACATCAGTTCAGATCCATGGTGCCTCTGAGGAACGATATGGATTAGTGTTTTTTCGCCAGCAAGAAGACCAAGAGAAAGCTCTAAGTGCATCTAAAGGGAAGCTGTTTTTTGGCATGCAAATTGATGTCACTGCTTGGCATGGCCCAGGTTAGTTTCTTGCATTTAGTGCACAATTCCTTGTTATTAAAAGGTTTAATATTAGCATTGGGCCTAACATTGTGCTCTAATCTGTCGCTGAATAGAAACCGAGAGTGAGAATGAGTTCCGGCCTTTGGATGAACGAATAGATGAGTTTCACCCCAAAGCTACAAGGACATTATTCATAGGAAATCTAGAGAAAACCACAACCTATCATGACCTGCTGAATATATTTCAGCGTTTCGGAGAGATTGTTGTAAGTAGAATTTTGAAAATTTTGTGTTTTCAAAATTGTGCAAGTCTTTAAACCAATATTTTTTTTCTGTATTGTCAACACTGCTTATGTATGTACTGTTTTTGTTTTGTTTTGTTTTTTAACCAGGATATCGATATAAAAAAGGTAAATGGTTCCCCACAATATGCCTTTCTCCAGTATTGTGACATAGCAAGTGTCTGCAAAGCAATTAAGAAAATGGATGGTGAATACCTTGGCAACAACAGGTTAAAGGTGAGGATGAGATTAGATTAATCAAGTGATTCAAAATGTGGTTGTCTAATTATTAATTAATCTTAATTATTTAGCTACTTACAATTAACCTACAATCTTCATTTAGTAGAATATTTTTAGAGAAGAAACAGGAGTATTTACAATTATTTTACAATTCTACTCATTAGAACTAAAACCTATACATTACACAGGACATATTGGTTGACTAAATGGGTTTTCTTTCCTGCAGCTTGGTTTTGGCAAGAGTATGCCTACTACATGTGTATGGTTGGACGGCTTGTCCTCCAGTATTACCGAACAGTATCTAACAAGGCACTTTTGTCGTTACGGACATGTTGTAAAGGTATTCATCCTGTGCATGATTTAAAGTTTCTGTATTTTTCTTAAACTCATGTTCTGTACTCTATTTCAATAGAATAAATGCATTAAAATATGATGTTTACTTTATTTCTACATATTGCTTTTTTAAAACTTTTTTTTAGGTTGTGTTTGACCGACTGAAAGGAATGGCCCTTATCTTATATAATAATATAGAGTATGCGCAGGCCGCTGTCAAGGAAACAAAGGGTTGGAAAATTGGAGGAAATAAAATAAAGGTCTGTAATATAATATGAATTTTACCGCTGGACTTCAGAGTAAATTGACAAACTCACTATTTGTTTGTCTAGCATTGATAAATAAATTTGTTTGTAGGTTGACTTTGCCAACCAGGAAAGCCAGATGGCTTTCTACCGTTCAATGCAGGCATCTGGACAAGACATAAGAGATTTCTGTGAAATCATATCTGAACGAAGGTGAGATGTTGTATATTAACAACTCTTTCATTGTGTAGAATCACGGTGCCTTTTATATTCTTTTATATTTAATAATTTATCTATTTTTTTGCAGAGATGAGCGCCGGCCGCCATATGAGTTCACAGCTGAGCGGGCATACTTTGAGAATGTGCGTACCCCAGGTTCCTACACAGAGGATCCACGTCGAAAATATCCTGCCAGAAGTCGAGAGTTTTATTCAGAATGGGATCCTTACCAGGGAGATTACTATGATCCACGATACTATGATGACCCCCGTGAATACAGGGATTATAGAGACCCATATGAGCAGGATATTCGAAAGTACAGCTACTTACAAAGAGAACGTGAGAGGGAAAGAGAGAGGTTTGAAACAGATCATGAACGCGACCATGGTCGACGGACAATTGAACACAATCAAAGCCCATCCCATCCACGTCGTCCTGCTAGCCCTGCTGCCTCCCCATCCATTTCTGAACGTCCTCCCAGTGACTCTGAACATCATGTTTACAGCCGCTCATCTGAGCAAAGTGGCAGCTGCAGCTCACTTTCTCCACCACGATTTGAAAAGCCAGATAAAATTCGTTTGGAGAGGCACAATAAGAGTGATAAATCAGAGAAAGACAAATCAGTCTTTGAGGCGGATCGTGGAAATGGAGGAGAAAAAGAAAGACGGGCTGGACGTAAGGAAAAAGGAGATAAGGACAGGACTGAGAAGCAGAAGTTGAGGAAATCAAAACTTGCATCTCCCACTGTTCCATCATCAGAGACAGACCTTGAACTTGACAGGGACACTAGCCCAGAAGCTAGCTTAACTTTGCGAGGTAAAGCCAGTAAATCATTCGTCAAAGACTACTCTGGAAAAGGAAAACTTGATCTGCCACCTTGTGTTGTACAGCTGACAAGAGTAAAGGAGAAGGAAGGGAAATTAATAGATAGTATCCTTAGTGAAAAACAAAAAACAAAGGTTGGGAGTGATTCTGTTCGGTCTCCAACCACCCCACCCTCAGTTGATCACAAGAGTATGCCTTTCCGCATAGACACTCAGGCTAGAGATTTCTTTAAGCATGGAAAACATCTCAAGGAGAAGGGCTTGGCTAGTCAAGTTGAGGTTGTGGATAAAGAGGGCAAGGTGAAAAACAAAAAATACTTCAAAACTGATCTTCAATTTGACACCATCTCTTCTGTGGATGCTGACCGCTTGGCTGCACGAAAGAGGCGCTTTGAAGAAACATCTGGAAAGGCTGATAATTTGAGGAGGATAAGTCAGGAGGAGGATGAAGGGAAGTTAAGGAGATTTATTGATGAACCTTTGCTGAAAGACATTGATTTTGATAAAAAGTTGCTACGAAAAGCAGCACACAAGAGAGAACAAAAAATGAAGCCAGAGAGGATGGTTACTGTTAGTACTCTAAACGAAGACCTAGACACTGTAATGTCAGTAGGCCTCAGTCTAGACCTTCAGGCCCGACTTGGGGAACCAATTGAGGAGGCATTAGATTCCTTAGATAGTCTTGATCAAAAGATAGGTTCTTTTGGAGCTAATAGTCAACCAAGTTTCAGTCTTGCAGTCTCTGATGATGGAAGTGTAGATATGGAATTTTCTAGAGACCAAGAACAGCAGCACTTAACTAGCTACAACGTACTACCCTCAAGGCTGGAAAGAGATTCTGAAAGTAAGGAAAGTTTGGTCTCGGATATTGATCACTCGCAGAGTTGCAGAAAACAAATGGAGCAGAACCGTCGTCTACAGCAACAATTGCTAGAGTGTGATAAATCTGATAAAACTGAAAGCACACCCAGCACTGATGCAGAAGACTTTGAGCATCGAAGTCTTGTGCATGAGTTAGGAAAACCACCTCAAGATGTAACTGGTGATTCACCACCCACTAAGCGAAAGAAGTTAGGAGCATTTGAATTTGATTTTGGCACTAACAGAGAGCAAGATTATCAGAGGTTTAGACAGATAAATGATGAACCTGAAAGGAGACTTGCTTCACTTCCAGTGACACCCTTTTCTGAGGAGGAGAGAAATGCATCACAATTGCTGGACAAAGAGCCAGATTCACCATTGGCAATGGAAAAAAAATGCTTGCATTTTGATGTATCAAAATACAATATTGGCAACACAGTGCACCAAGGGCTTTTGCCACATGCAGAGATTTTGAAAGTGAAAGCATCAGTGACAGAAGAGGAGTTCTGTTGGGAAAGCAATATTAGGCAGGCCACATTGAGAGGAGAAATGAGCTTCCCTACCAGTTTTGTTAAACGAGAAAGTATCAGAAAACGACCTGAATGTGAATTAGAGCCTGGGGAGGTTCAGTCAGACTCCGATGAAGATAGTGAAAGTAGGCACCTTTCACTAAAGCTAAACTCTTTCAAAAGAGAGCATGAGGAGAAGCTTTCAGATGTCAAGTCTTCTGAGTCTCTTGAAAAGAATAAGTTCTATGAATTTGCATTGGATAAGACCATAACGCCAGACACCAAAGCTCTACTCGAGCGTGCTAAGTCACTGTCTTCATCTAGGGAAGAAAACTGGTCTTTCCTTGGTCATGACTCAAAATTCAAAAGCTTTCGAAATAGCGCAGACAAGGAGAAGTCTGAACCCACTCCAAGACCTATTCCTTCTTGGTACATGAAAAAAAAGAAAATTCGCTCTGATTCTGATGGAAAGTTAGATGCTAAAAAGGAAGATGCCAAGCCTAATGAACAAGAACGACAAGAGCTCTTTGCTTCACGCTTTCTTCATAGCTCCATCTTTGAACAGGACTCAAGGCGACTTCAACACCTTGAGCGGAAAAATAGCGACCCTGAAGTTAGAGTTTGGAGAGAGAGTATTCCAAATGATTCCCAAGGGGAACAAGCTGGAGCAGGAGGAACAGACCTCTCTCAAGAACCAAGAGTACTTTTTCATAGTCGCTTCTTAGAACTTCAACAAAGAGATAAGAACCAACAGCTGCCCATTTCAGAAAGAGTTAGTGTAAATGATCAGATGGAGGAGGAGAAGACACTGGATGAAGAGTTTGGGCCATCCCCCAATGTATCAGAAATTTCCCAAGAGTTGTCAGTAAGTCATATCCCAGCTATAACATCACCAATACCTCTCTCTAAAGTTTCAGAGATTTCTGTGCAGCATGATATGCCAGTTTTGCCCTCTACATTAATAAACCTAGATGGTCGAGCAGTTGTGAATGAGCGGCCTGAAGATGCTCCAAAAGATTTTTCTCCATTAATTAACCTAAAGGAGGAGAACACAGCTGTTGCTGTGAGTACTACACCTCCTGAACCCATGATAAAGGAAGATGTGACTGTCAAAGAACCTAATGAAAAGCTGGGTGAGTCCAAAAGAACTGTAAGCCCAATTGTTGAACAGGATATTGATGTCAAACCACCTACTCCTGGTGCATCTTTAAGTAATGTTAAGCCAGAATGTGATCCTTTTCAGGCATCTTCTCTATCGTTTCCAAAGCCCGGTCAAGCTCAAGAGATTGCTGAGCTTTCAGAAATAAAAATGGAACCTGCTAATACTTATCTTCACAAGGTTGAATCCCCACTAGATGTGGAGCTGCCAGACACAGAACCTGAGATTGAACTGGTACATACACCGCGTAAACAACCTAAGAGTAAAAAGGTAAAAACTGTCTCACCAGCATCAACACCAATCCCTCAAGTTTCTAATGAGAAACCAGCTACACGAAAGAGTGAACGCATTGATAGAGAAAAGCTAAAAAGATCTTCATCCCCCAGAGGAGACTCCACAAAACTCATTGCTGACGCCAGAAACTCAGCGAAATCTCCTGTTCATGCTACAGATTCAGAGCAGGGCCATGAATCAAACACAAACCATGGCAGAACACGACAGCGACGGAATGTACGATCTGTCTATGCAACACCCCTTGAGGATGAAGCTCCACAATCAGGAAAAGAGATTACAGAACCTCCCCGTGTCACCCGTAAGCGCTGTAGTGAAAAGGAGGCTGGAACACAGCATATGGTAACCACACTTGGTAGAAGAGGTCGTCCACCCAAGACTCGTAGAAGAGGTGATGAAATGTCTCCAGTTAAGGGAGATCATACCAAAAATTCTGAGAGTGAAGACTCTGAAAATAAAGAGTCAGCATGTAGTGGAGAAATATCTAAACCAGCAGAGGCATGGCGTTCTCCACGATCTCAAAAAGGGCAGTCTTCACCAATAAGAGCAGGACAAAGCAGAAAAACATTGAAATTGGACAAAGTGCCAGGTAGCCCAGAATCCATTCAGTCAGACAAAGCAGGGGTTGATGTGTCACCTGCCCTCGATCACCAAGCTGAATCCAAAGATGATACTTCAATGCAAGTTGGACAGATGTCACAAGATACCAAACAACATAACATATCTAAAAGAGAAAATGAATTTGCACATTCTGGTAAGGAAAAAACAACTGATGCCGTTATAGAAATCACTCCTGTAGAAAAAACACAGCCATTAGATAAGAAAATCAGGGTATCAAGGCCAACAAGAAATACCAAAACAATGCCTGAAGATAAGCCTGTCAACGTTATTAATCTCACTGTGGATGCAGCTAAGAATGCCCTTCATTCAGGTGAGGACAAAGCTGTAAGTTTAGAAGGGTCTTTGAAAACCAATGACCCACAGTTAGTAAAAGAAGAGTCAACCATCCGAGTTTACCACAAAGAGGAAGATGTGCACAGAACTGATGAAAAGGATGAGTCTCTTTCAGAAATGGAGCCTCCTACTGATCCTGTTGCTGCCTTGCTTGCTCGTCAAATGGAACTGGAAAGGGCAGTGGAGAATATTTCAAAACTTACAGATGAACAGCTTCCAGCACCTTACAAAGAACCTTGTACTGAGCCACCAACCCTAACACCACCTGTCATAGTACAACCTGCAGACGATACAGAGGTAGAAAAGCCTGCCAATCCAGCAAGTGAAACTGAACTGGCAGCTGCAATTGATTCCATTACTGCTGAGGATATATCTGGTGATGCAGATGGATTCTCTGCTCCAACAACATACACAGCCCTCCTTCCCACACCAGAGACACTTGTACTGCCTGTATCAGGTGAGGTTATTGAACCTGAGACAAACTCTACTGTAAAGACCACTGTACAATCTGAACAAGATCGTGTTAAAGTTCCAGATTCAAAATCTTATCGAACATGTAAAACAGATACTTCATTCACAGAATCTCCATTATCAGAGGCAGCCAAAAAAGGAGGAAGAGCACGACCAAAAACTCCAAAGAAATCCAGAGGTCGGAAGGTTACTTTGAACAGAAAATTACATATAGCTGAGGATGCAGTGCTGGAACCTGAGTCCACTACAGTCAAACTTCCAGAATCTATCCCAGAAGAGATTAAAACCGCCAACCCTAAGGCAGCGACATCAGCAGCTGCAGCAGCTGTAGTCACTGTTGCTGCTGCATGCAAACATGAAGCTACATCTACAGTGATTCTGGACACACCGAAAGAGGCAGAACAGCCTGCTGTCGACCAGCCAGAACCTCAAGAATCTGCCTTCCACTCTGGAAATAACAGTCCTTCTTATTCAAGGACACAGCAGCTATCTCCTGAGCCAGTAGCATCTACCCTTACTTCATCTACAGCCTGCCTGAATTCACCTACATCCTCTAAGACTCCTCTCTCCCCCCTTGAGTGGAACACCAGGACAGAGGAGAAGGGAATTATCCCTAAACCTCAAGTTAATGTGTCTTTGTCTACACCAGGAGTTGGGGGACCTCCAGGAAATCCTCCCATGCCTCGTGACACAAAGGCCTCTGATATTGACCCAAGCTCCAGCACATTGCGAAAGATTCTAATGGAACCAAAGTATGTATCTGCTTCAAATAGCAATGCAGTCCCAGGTATGCAGTTCACAACCACATTAGCAGATCCACGGATGTCTAATAATGAAAATTCAGTTGAGGCTGTGCTGCCTTTAAAGACCTCTCTACCTGAAGATAGACCTAGCCCTATAACTCGACGGGTACCTTGTACAGCACCACCACAACCGCCTCTTCTGCAACAATGTGGTACTCCGCAGATCTTAAAGGAGAAACTGGCTGTAACTTCCACCGCTACTTCAGTCATTAGTCGGATCCCTATGCCCTTTGATTTCGAGGACACTCCTCGGATCTCTTTAAGCAACCGTAGCTCTGGAATGTCTATACCCAAGCAGAAGTATTGTACAGGCTTGAATGAAAATAGCAAGTATCATGGACTTAACACCTCTGAGGATGGCGGAAGTGTTGGGCGCCCTGTTGTTGAAAGCACACATTGTAACACAGGGTCAAGTACTGGTTTAAGGGTCAATACATCTGAGGGTGTGGTAGTGTTGAGTTATTCTGGACAAAAGACAGAGGGACCACAGCGGATCATAGCTAAAATAAGTCAAATCCCACCAGCCAGTGCAGTTGATATTGAGTTTCAGCAGTCTGTAACAAAATCACAGATAAAACAAGAACCACCATCTTACCCATCTACACCAAAAGGATCACAGACACCTACGGGTTATGGACATGCAGGGGTAGTATTAGCTGGTCATACCTTTAGTGCTCAGCCTGTTATTTCCTCGATTAATCAGGAATGTCCTAGCTCTGAAAAATCTGAACCATCCTACCACACTGGTCAACATGGAGGTTCTATGAAAACCTTCCAACAGTCCACAAGCCATCCTCAACTTCTGAGGTATAGCCAGTCAATTACACATCAGCAGCATTTTAAGAAAAATGGAGTAACTGAAACCATTTCAATGAAAACTGACATAAAACCATCACAGAACTTCAATGTTAAACCAGTTTTAAGCCCACACCATCCATCTTTGGTAGGCAATCACATTTTAGGTTCAAGTGCTCCACATGAAAGAGTGGTCTCACAACCCAAGCAAGATTCACATTCTCCAAGGTCGTCAGGCCATTCCACGTCACCCTTTCCAAAAGTTTGCCCTCCTAGCAGCTCAGTTTTGGGACCAGCTGGCCCTATATCTCAGTATGTGTCAAATATACACCATGCTGAGCAATCAGTGATAATGCCCCCTCATAGTGTCACCCAGTCTATGCCCATAGGTCATTTGTCCCAAGGAGATGTCAGAGCCAGTACGGCATCGTTATCTGGAATAGGTTATGGAATCCGTTCAGAAAACCTCTTATCCCCTCGATCTGCACCTCCACAACGTTCCACGACTCCTCAACCTGCAGTGATCTGCAGATCTGCAGATGTTGTGCTGAAGTCACATGCAGGTTTATCTGGTGGTGGCCAGGTTGAGACAAGCAATGATGATATGCTGAATCTCCCACAAGGACTTCGTAGAGCTTCTGCACCACAGTTACAACCGGAAAGCATAGTAATGCAGCCTGAATTCAAAGGTCTGCATCACAGGGCATTGCGTCTAGATCAGTATGCCAGAGATGTGCGTTTACTTGTGCACCAGCATTTAACTGACCATCCAGGTGTTGTAGAAAATCGCCAAACTCGAACACCAGAGGCAATGCAGTCATCTTCACACATATCGTCTACTTCTAAAGCTTCTCCTGTGGTAAAGAATGCTCCACATATTGTGAGGGATGCACCAAAAGCAATGGAGCTGAAGATGACACCCTCCCCTCACTCAGACAGCAGGATAATAGGGCACAACCCTGGCTCTGTGATGGTATCTTCTCAAGGAGTTCAATTGATTCATACTGGAAATCCAAACTCCATGTCTGAATACTACAGAGAAATGCGTGGCTTCCATTCTCAATATCCAAGTCATTCAGTAATTGGAATTAATTTGGCTAATCGTGGAATTGCTGCATCTCAGGTGAGTTTTTGTGCTCTGCAATTATAATTTATTCAATACAGTAATAAGTTATGTTAGCCATGATATATAAATCTTGTCTTGATTTAAGATGTGCTTTCTTCGCTAGGTCTCACAAGTTGATCAATGTCAAAGACAGAAGGTTCCCTCTGTCTCCTCGGAGTCTGTGGGAAGTTTTGGTGAATCAAAACTTGACTGTTCTCACATTCGACACCCAAGCTCCATGGATTTGTCTCACATATCTCGAGTTCAGAGTGAGACTGGCTCTCCCTCTTACACTTCTCCAGTGAATATAACACCCAAATTGGAGTTGCCTATCACTGTGCAGAAGGGACCTCAAGGACCTATTTCTAACCAGTTGCCACGTCCATCCTCAGCCTCTTCTCAGATGCGATCAGAATTTAAACTTGACCACACAGGACTTCGGTCCGTTGATATGGTGCAGTTGTTAACGGTTTGTAATCTTATTTTACTATTATTTCTATTGATTTTTAATTCCTTCAGAAGTACAATGGATATAATAAAACATTTTGTCATTGTGGTTGTAACTGTTTCTTGTCTTTAAACAGAAATACCCAATTATTTGGCAAGGTCACCTGGCACTTAAGAATGACACTGCAGCAGTACAGCTACACTTTGTGTCTGGTAACAATGTTCTGGCTCACCGTTCACTGCCACCACCAGAAGGAGGTGCCTTTCTTCGCATTGCCCAGAGAATGCGTTTAGAGGTCTCACAACTTGAGGGAGTTGCAAGACGTATGACTGTAAGTATCCTGTCTTATTTTATACCTCTTTCTCAAACCATATTAAGGATTTGTCTTAAAGTGCCCCTATTATGCTATTTTAAAGTTTCCTAATGTTGTTTTGGAGTCTCTTACAACAGGTTTACATGCATCAAAGGTAAAAAAAAAACGGTTCAATTTTCTCATAATATACATTTGCACATCACCACATTTTCAATGATTCTCAAACGACTCGTCAGATGAATCAATCTCTCTAAATCCCTCCTTTCTGTGAGCTGCTCTGATTGGCCAGACAGCTCAGTATGTTGTGATTGGTCTACTGCGTGCAGCGCGTGTGTCTAAAACAAAACCGCCCATTGGCATAACCACGTCAGCTCTGCTTGTAAACTAAACACAGAAACGAACAATGACGTTGATTTTACTATATCAATCCTAGCGCGAGTCCGATGATGAAACATTAGAAGAACTAGTTATTCAACCCGAACCTCCATCGCAAGGACGACTCGAGCAGGACGTTTCTCAGTGATGCGCTACTCAGTTTGAGGTACATTATGAGATGTTGCAACTGTTATTCCTCAGCATTAACAAGTGCATATCCATCAAACAAACCAATCATTTTACTTGCACTTATTTATTTACAGAGTATTTTTATAATTTATTGCGGCGAACATGTGGAAACTGTATCATTAGCCGAGCTCTAGCATGAATGACTGATGTAACATAAACGTTGGTAAAACAAATCTTGCTCCATGCTTAATCTTTCCTCAAAGTAGTGAGAACGACAGACAATCTGCATTAATAGACACAGTTTTAAGTAATAGTGACCCACAACCAGTGTTGGGTATAGTTACTTTGGAAAGTAGTTAATTAGGTTACAACGTTACCATCAATTAAAAGTAATCAGTTACGTTACTGCGTTATCTATTCATAAAAGTAACGCGTTAGAGTACTCATGCGTTACCAAAAATTAAAAGCCGTTTGCAGCGCCTCACACATGCTGCAGCTTAATTTACAGACACGGCCCCCTTTAAATGCACCTAGAAGTCGTGACTCCTGGCAATGAATAACGTCAGTCATCCGACTAAACTAACACTGCAGGATAACAATAACAGGAAAGACAGTCATCAATAGGCTATTCCACATAGCGTTTTATTTATTTATTATCACAGAACATATTAATCAATTCACACCTTCCCAGCCCGGGTAGTAGAGATGCGCGGATGGGCTATTATTTCAATAAAAAAATCAATATTTATAATGCCAATATTAATTCAGTATAGAAATGCAGACATCCCAAGTCTAACGGAAGGTCCGGGAGTCTCCCGCATATTGATAGCGGCTCACTGATGCCCGCGAATTAGTTAAAATCTCCCGGAATCTAGAGCGAGCGCGCCCGCGAGACAGAGTCTGTGCTCCGAACCGCGTAGCGCGTGCACAGCAGAGAGAGCAAGAGACCGCGCGCGTGTGCCTTAATGAAGCGCATGTAAACGAGACTCCCGAGGCTGAAAAGCCTCTCCACGGGTTCGCTGGAGGGTGGTGGGGTATTGAAGCGCAGAAACACTGTCTTGATCCTGGGGAAATTTTTTTATTCGGGATTTTCCTTTCCTTAAAATAACGGATTACTTTTTTTTAAAAATAACGAAGTTACTGATTACTTAACACACAAAACTAACGCGTTAAGTTACACATTTCACGAAAAAGGTAATTAGAGTACTCTAACGCGTTACCCACAACACTGCCCACAACTGATCAGCTGAAGTATTTCAGTAAGACCGTAATAATGTGAGTTAGCCAGTTAGCTGGAGACCTACACAATATAAAACTCAAAACTAAGCATTTTGAACACCATCTTTCAAGAGCAAACGGTGTGCGAATCCTACACTGAACTCCGAGATTTGATAAGCAGTCGTAAGTAAAATAAAGGGAACAGCAAAAGTTTAGGATTATACTGCTGTAGTATCATGGTAAAGATGAATTCTAACTACTGATACTTCACATGCTTTTCCTTGGGCAGTGAAAAATAAAACTGGCTTTACCTTCACATTGTAGAGCACAGCATCTTCTCGACATGATGCTATCCAGTATCCACAGGAATCAGCTGCTGGTTTGAAGGGGTTCAAGTGTTCCCTGGTGTCTGCATGCTCAATAAGTGGGCGGGCAATATGCTAATGTTTCGTCTTGACTTCACAACGAACCGGCTTATGACTCGTTTGAAAAACGATTCATTTCATTGACTTTTGAAAGACAATAACTTTATATACGGTGCACTTTCAGATTTAAAACTTTGCAGGATGTTTTCATTCTTTTAGAGCAGTTACACACTACATGAAAGGTTATTTTCAAAAAGACATAATAGGGGCACTTTAAATCTCATTTTAAATATATCTATTAAATCAAAGCGAAACAAAATCTACTGAAATGTCAGGATAATATTTGGAATTTAAAGGAAAAAAATTGTTTCTAGGCTGAAAATGAATACTGCCTTCTGTTGGCATTGCCTTGTGGATTGGACCAAGAGGATGTCCACAACCAGACACATGCTCTTAAAACTGGTTTTATCACTTACCTGCAAGCAAAACAAGCTGCTGGAATTATCAATGTCCCGAACCCAGGCTCGAATCAGGTTAGTTCTTTTAAGAATAAAAATGATAATCGTGTGCAGAGTTTTTACTGAAAGAAAATAGTTTAGCAAGATTCTCATGTCTAGCCACATATAGAAGATTAGATGCTTTCATATGTGAAAATAAATAATTTAGCCATCTGCTGACTTAAAATGGGACGTTCCACTAACAAATAATTTTCTTTTGTCTTCCTTGTAGCCAGCCTATGTTGTCCAGATTTTCCCTCCTTGTGAGTTTTCTGAGAGCCACTTGTCTCATCTGGCTCCGGACCTTCTCAATAGCATCTCCAGTATCTCTCCCCATCTTATGATTGTCATAGCTTCTGTATAAGAGGGAGATCCCAGCTTTCCACACCAACATGCCAACACCAGCCTTTGAGACTTGCCAGTTTTCTTCTTTTTTTTTACTCTGGAAAGCACCTCAATGTCCTTCTTGGCCATGTACTCGCTCTTTTTGTTTTTTCACCAGCCTTTTAATCCATTGACTCATTGCCACTTTCGTTTAACTGTGTATCACCTTAAAGTACACAGGGATAAATGGAGCTATCCACAACGATCAATTCTCTGATCATTTTTTCCCTTTTGTTTCATTTGGAGATTTGTATCTATGGTTTTTAAAACACTGAAGATCTTTGGGATTATTAGGACATGGGAGAATTTTTTTATTGATTTTTTTTTTTCTTTTCTTTTTTCTGAAGAATAATCAGACCAATCATTGCACTATGTTATGAAAATCAAAAAAAGAAAAAAAAAGAAAAACAAGTTTGTACAAATTTGGTTATTGAAATTGTAATTTTACTTTATTACTTGGACATGCTTCATTCACCAGCCATTTGTGGTAGAGACTAAAAATGTTATTAAGTCAAAGTAGTTCAATTGAATTGCTTTGACACATTTTATAAAAAAAATAAAAATAAAAAAAGAATAATGTAATATAAAGCAGTTACTGTTCAGTCATAAGTAAAAAAAGGTTACTTCCATGTTATTTGTAGAAATTGCTCTCAATATAGCCCTTGTTCTTTCCTAAAGGGACAAAATGTTGGAGCATTGTAAGTTGTACAGTTTACACTTGATGCCTCAATTGGGGATTGTATGTATACTTTTTTTCGCTTTCTTAATACTTGCAAAGTGAATCAGGTGAAGGCCTGGTTGTAAATATGATGTATATTTAAAGACTTTCAAAGCAGTCGGTAGACACTGCATATGACAAGCATAACCAGATTGACAACCTATTGCCATCAACCGTGAAAGTGAACTGTCAGTTACCACTTGAGTATCATTTCATTTTTATTTTTATTTTGATGTTTTTGAAATCAATCCTGTGCCATAATTTTTAATGGAGAAAGCTAAATGAATTGAGATTTATCTAGTTTTATTTTGATACTTGACTTTGTATTTGTCGCTTGATCTTTAAGGCCTGCTTTTACATTGCCTTGTTTTATGCTTTTTGTCCCCTACCTCTATTTCTGTCTTTTTTTATTGTCATTGTCAACTATTGGGGGGATCCTAAATTATGATATTGTCCGTAGGACCCCTGAAGTGTTCAATTCTGGTTTCCACTGTTTTTTTTTGTTTTTTTTTTAACATACCTCTGAATGTCCAATAAGAACAGTGCAATGCAAGTGGTAAATATACTTTGTAAAGAGAGAGAGAGAGAGAGATAGAGAAAAAAAAAGATGAAAATATGTACAAATCTGTCAGGAGACATGATAGAGACTGGCTTTTTTTGGTCTCCTTTCTTCATTGGTGTCTCCTTGAGCCAAGCTGTAAATAATCATTTTCATTTTGTTTCTTTTGTTTTCTTCTTTGTCTTTTGTTTAATGTCAGGGTCACTATTTTGTTTTGTGAGACAAAACAATAGTATGTAAAGAAAACCGATGCAGAAAGTAAACCATGAGTCTTAGTTTTGCAGTTTCATTGGGTTACTACAAATTCGCTCATGGCTATTTTGAAGGCACTTACATTTTTGATATACAACTTTAAAATATCAAAATACCAAAAGAAAGAAAACAAGAACGGCTGATCTTAAAATTTTGTCTGATTTATTTTATTTCATCATTTTGCGTATATTTTGCTGTTCCTCTATGAGGACATTTAAAGATGTAAAATAAATTTTGTTTGTTAACACCTCTGCAGATCATTAAATGGTCATTCACTCTGTCTTGGTGTTTGTTTTTTTGCTTCACTCTGATCTCCATTTACTATCAATTTTACACTGTAATACTTGCCTATCATGTACAGTTTAGTTCAGATTGGTTATTGCATATTATGCAATGTATTGGTCAACTTTTTAATCATTTCAATTTTGCATTGTACAAAATGGCAGCCTTTGAAATTAATCAATTCAAGCATAACATTTAGTTGGAGATCAATGGCCTACAGTGTTAGTGTCACTTATAGCCACTTGATGGCAGTGTTGTGATACCGAAAACACGTTCTGTATTTTCATCTAATGGTTTATGATGGGTTTTGGCTACCGTGAACTTAAGTCTTTTAAGTACTCTGTGGTTGTACAGTGAACCTGAAAAAGACTGAAAGAATATATCTATGAGAGGTTTATTCCTCAGGCACAGCACATCTGATGATGATAAAATGATGATTATAAATAGAGACATCGGAATAGATTTTTATAAAAGTATAGTATCATACTATACGAAGTTATAAGGACCCAAAAATGTATCATTCCAACCCTGCATGACTTTTTTCCCTTATTTTTATAAAAGAAAATATTTTGAGAAATGCCCTTTTTTGTACACACAATAGAAGTCAGTTTGGTACAGTCTTCAAATTATTATAAAGTTAATGATACAAATATTTGGTTAAAATATTTTAAGGTGTCATTGTTACAGTGTAATTATATATTTAAGTACTGAGTAATATTAATTAATGTGTACTTACTAGGGTTAGGGTAGGATTAGGGTTTGGTTGAGGGTTAGTTGCATGTAATTATCCATAATTTACTGTTATTATATGCAACAAGGACACTGTAAAATAAAGTGTTACCAGTTAAAATTTTGGGGTGAACTATGCCTTTAAGAACATTTCGTGTTATTTTGACGTTTTGTATACTTTCCAAAAAGTGTTTTATTTGCCTGTGTTTTAGCCAACTATGCCTGTACAAGATGTTTATAAAAGTTTAAGAATAAATGTCTGTGTATTTGTATTTAGGTGTGTGATGAGGGAGGGTGAGGAGGAAATAGGTGTTTTGTATTCTGGCCAGCTCTTGGTTTGATTTGGCTGATCCCGTATGAATCAAATTCACAAACCCGCATTATGTTCCTCCACAGGGAATTCACTGAATTCCCATGGGCAGTGTTTTGTGGTAGCGCTGGCATGACCTTGAAGACCGGGAAATTTGTGAATATGGTGAGTTGGAAGAAACATCACAGAGAAAACTTTAATGATCCAAATGTACCCCATCCCGACCACAACGCTTATATTGAAGAATACTATCTTGCTCCAAAGCTGTGGCTTTTATGTCAGGTTTAATCATAGAATATACATATTTTAAACTTGCATTTTACTTGAATGAAACATGTTCTTAGAGACTGAGGTTTAGCATGCGATAAAATCTGGTAAACTTTGTTCTACCTATAAATCTGAAAGACAAAACGAAGGGCATGTTGCAAAGCCCTCAAAGACATATCGCTCTCCTCATCTTTCTTTTCATCCCAGTAGGAAGGGGTGTGTTCATGGAAAAAAAGGAGGTGAAGAATATAAGATTTACAATGCCATGACAAACCAAGACCAGGAATGTTAATTGACACCCACTCCCGGCAAAGCGCAGTGATGCATTTGCAGGAAGTATGAAGATCTGGAGGGCCCAAAATAATGAAAGGAAAGTAGAGGTATAGCATATGACTCCTCTACCGTTATAAACCAGGCCGACGGCAAAGGTAGCAGTAGGAAGTTTGGTATGTAGTAAAAAACCACAGTTGGAGGACATTGCAACAAGAACAGGCATGCAAATATCTAATTCGTTCAAATTGCTGGGAGGGTTTCTGACTGCTTTATTGAGCCCATATGTCGGTGACCAAGTACATGTGATATGATACTTAGATGGTATTTTTATAAACACATCAGGCCGCTTTAGAAAGATCTGTTTTGCATTTCTCCTTAAGCGCTTACTTATGGAAATTAGAGCACACAAATATGAGAAGTATTTGCTTATGACCACCACAGTTATCCATAAATGTTTTTATTATTTTGTATTTGGTCATCGTGCATGGATAATGTGTGTACGCAGGTGCAGGAATGAAGGGCAAAAGCGTCTCTTTAAGGCACGTGTTTGTACTGTCCTTCATCCTTCTAGCTCTCTGTAATTCTATGGGCATGAACCACGCTGACTGGGCTCCAAAAGACCAAATTAGAAAGAGGAGGAAAATGTTAAGAATGCTGAAAATACTGGGGTTGGCTTTTCTTTTTCTGATAAGTGTCCACTTTCCACCAGTCATTTGGGCACACTAAACATCCTTGCAATTTAAATTATCTCACAAGCTCTGCTGAGCTGATGCATTCCTTATCACAAATAGATTTACATGTGCGTGTGTTCGCTCCTTTTGTTTCCTTAAACCTAAAACTTGGAATTCTCGGTTTATTAACTCCACATATCAAACAAGATAACAGGGCTGGGAGTTGATGCACAGATTGTGGAGGAATGTAACTGTCAATGTGCTCTCAAATGGTAGGACTGAAACATGGAGACATTCTGAGAAATTTTGTAACTGAATGACTAGCCTCAGTTACAGTGACTGGTTACTGAAACTCAGATGTTGAAATTATGTAACGGATCATTTACACTGAGACGGTCTGAAATAAATACCAATAATACAGAGACAGATAGACATAACACGTGCGCAGGTAAAGGCAGGGTCAAAAAAGGGTCCATTGTCAAGTGTAGTGAAGCATTCGTGACCAACTTAAACACGAACAAAAACACTCTATCAAAATGCTGGGTTTTGCAACAGCATATATGACCATACATGCATTGATTGACCAATCAATATCATTATACAATTATGCTAAATTTGATTCTGATTGGTAAAATATTTTTTGTCTCATGTCAATAACTGTGCGCTTCACCATTGTCCCAAATGAAGCACTACACTCTGCACTTATACGGTTGAGTTTATTTTGTCATTCAACATAAGTCTGATAGCACCCCTTCCTCCCCTACGTAATTAAAGCTGCGTCGATTGAGTGCATGAAGTATCCACTTTTACACTCGTGAACTTCCCACAGCACTTCCCCTCGAGGGAATCCCCGGCCCGCAGCCATTTTAAAGTGCGTTCAACTTCGTCAAGTAAAGAAGTTTATTTGGACAGACCCTCGACCCCTCCATTTTGACAGAGGGAGCAAGTCTACTCATTTCTACACTTCAGGCAGATCTAGACCACAATGCAAAATGATTATGACGTCACAATAGCAACTCACAGTGCTCGCACTTAACCCATAAGAACCCACTGTGACGCGGGCGTCACAAACACTGGTGATTATCTGGAAAGGTCTTTTCAAAGCATTATCCCTCACTTTCAACCCAGGAAGTCCCTAAGTGACATTTAAGGAACACCCAGGTTCAGTCATGTGACAATGTGTGCATTTTTGTTGCCATGGCAACATTTCCAAAATGGTGGCCTGTCTGGTCTGCACATGTTGCAGTGTTTTTAAAAACACTTGTTTTTGTTACTAAAAGTATGTTTCAACCCATACAACAATTCTAATGTTTTAATAACATATCCTAGATTACACTTGACCTGATTTTAATACCTTTCTTGTACAAATTGATATAAAACAAGTTATGAAAATATTGTGGTGACATATATGTCACATAGGGCTTTTAACCTTAAAACAGTAGGTTGAATTTTGATGTGACGTATATGTCACATTAAGAAAAATGGTAATGAGCTGCTCAAATAATTTAGCTGATTCAATTATTTTAGGGTTATATATGTTCTGCTGCTCATTTCAAAGCATATTTTAACAAATGTAAAAAAAAAAAAAAAAGCCAAATTAATAACATTGTTTAATATTGGTACAGGCCCACAGCCATTACACATTTAAAACAGTAATATCCTATACTAAACCTAAACTAATCTTGACAAACTATATATAATTTTAAAGCTTACAATCTCTAGTTTACATATTTGGTGACTGATTTTCAAAATAAATGACAGAGGAGCCGTAATTGATCAATTTGCAACAAGAATATGTTCATACTCCTAAAGCGTGTTCAGACCTTTATTTTGAAATAGTGATGAACATTAAAAATCATGAAAGAATGGTAGAAACCTCAGTTTGTTTTCATGCCAAGAGTTCAAAAGATAGCATCCATTCAATTATTTTAGAAAAAAAGGTCTGAAAATGTTTTAAATATAAAGAAAATAATAATAGATTCAGCTTTAGTGATGTGGCAGCGTAGCCTGGCCAGCCCGCTAGGGGCGTCTAGATTTCTAGGCTAGTGGCAGCGAGCTATAATGCACATACGGGATCTTCTGTGTTTCTTAGAGGTTGAATTTATTTCAAAACCTGCCAAACTTCCAATGCTACTTCTGAATAGGATGTCTACTTCATAAATTGTATGACAATTGTAAAAATAATGGTTCAGATCACTCAAACAACATATGGAAATGGAGGCGCCCTTATATGGGCAGTAATGTCAAGTGGAAAAGTTTGGTACTGCGCCCAAACTAAATCTCACTGAAAGCTTATTTTTTGAGATATCAACCTAAAATTTGAAACACAACTTGTTCAGATTATTGGCTTTGAATTTGTTGGATTTTTAGAGTCCACCAGGTTTTGAAAATATATATTTTATATAAAATATGAATAATAAAATTTTTAATATTGTACATTTTCATGAACTCAAACTTCTATAACTTTTTTTCTTTTTAACTTTCTTAATTTATTTACAAAAACTTACTTCTACAAAAATCTGCCAAATGTCTTCTATAAAACAAGACCAATCTTACATCTATATTCCAAAGCATTCTTGAATTACAGCCATTTAAGGACAAAGAAGACTAAATCTATTTATGAGAAATAAAAGCCCAATGTGACATATATGTAACTTAAAAAATTTAAACATGTTTTAAGTGGTCCATTTGGTCTATTTTATATCCCCCATAATTTTCCTATAAGGGGAAATTGTTCCGGGTTCTTATGGGTTAATTTACCCACAAGTGATCAAGGGCTTAAAGTGTTTCATTTCAACCCAAGGGAAGGGAAGGCCATACAAAATGGATTTAAAAGCAGCCCAAGATTCCAGACATTTTTGGAATGTGCATCAAGGGTATTTAAAATATGAACAAACTCCTCACACTATTTAAACTACAAAATGGCGTAATAGGCTAGTGCAAGTACGTCAATTGGGAGTTTGGGACACTATTTGGCATAAGGCAGTGCTACACTGTAAAAAAAAATATATGATCAATAAGTTATGACAACATGTGTTTTTAAATAGCTTTAACTCATCAAAATAAATTAAGAGGGTCATCCCAGATTACCTAATCCTTCCGGCGAGATTCTTAAGTGTGCATACGATGGACACGGGAGAGTGGCATGGAGACACCATGAGGCCACGGGAGAGCTATGAATGGCACACCTGCCGCTGGTAGGTCGCAAAGACTCGACAAGAGAGTAGGCCTATAATATTTCGGACGCAGCCGAAGTGTGAATGGTATACGCACGTACGTCATTCACTCAACTGTCGTATCTTTGCTGTAGCGCTGTCAGGCTGTCAGACTAATGTTTAATGACAAATAACCTAATCAAATTAATACAGTAGGCCTATCCTACTCAATTGATTAGGCTGCATAGTGCATCGTATAAGTGCATACTGTATTGTAGCGTACGCGTCATTTTGGACACATCTTTCTCATTTTTACGTTCGTAAGAATAGCTCGTTGGTGCCATCGTAGTCTCCAAATGGATAACATTAGTTACGGTAGTTACCAACCGGACGTTTGGCGGACTTCAACTTTATGGTGAGAATTTCACATCAGACCAAGCTGAACAAATTTGGAGGAGGACAGCAGCGAACCGGTAAGGGACTTGTGATGATCATCTACCTACCATTGGAAAACCTGGCAGATTAATAAATAAATAACGTTAAATTAATATTGTAATACAAGGTCTTGTCTTGAGGTCGTGGCGTGGATTATCGTACTTAAGATAGCCTAATTGAAACTCTAATCCTATGTGTTTATTTTGTGCTTGTTTATTTTATTGGCCTTGTAGTTTTATAATAGCCCTACAGCATAGACCTAAACCCCGTAAAATGTTTATTTAACGGCTGTATATTTGTAGATAGCCTAATTTTAGTATTTTTCAAGCCTTGACGTGGATGTCAAATGAGTGTGTGTGTGTGTGTGTGTGTGTGTGTGTGTGTGTGTGTGTGGTGGAGAGAGTCATAAAGTTATGGAGTGTATATTTTTGGAGTGTACATTTTTTTCTTTACTTTTATTTTCTTTCTTAGCTGTACCCCCTTTAGTGACAGGAGAGACACACAAACAGCACACACATAAATAGGCGGATAGGCATGTAGGCCTAGAAAACAATGGCTCCTTTCATAGCCATTTTTGTTAGTTATGGTGGTCTTGACCTCTGAAAGGCTATCACATATAGGCTAATTTGAAATCATCTTTTAGAGACATGAAAATCTGCTGAAGACACTTTTGGACGATTAAAATGCTCAGTATTCCTCTCCTAATGTCACTCTCCTTTGATAACATAGCAGAGCAGACATTTGATAACATAAATATAGGCTGCAGTGCATTTAGATAATTGCTTCACTTCAATAACATACTGTATTTATCTGATATGAACCTCTTGTATGATGGCAAATTCAAACCAGACCTCTTGATTTTTGTCTTTTTTGGGCCCGTTGAAGCACCGTGTCAAGCTTCAACAGTTTACTGTGAATAGCTGAATCAAAACAAAGCAACAAAAAGGTTTGAATATGAGAGCCTTCTGACCTTTCAGTTAGGGCAGACTGAAATTAAGATGTTTGAATGGGCAATGTTCCATTTTTATCTCTGAATTAGTCATAGGAAAAAGGAGACCTCACTGTTGATCACGCGAAAATACTGTAACAGATGACGTATGACCAGAAGCCACATTGTTGTGTGTCACTTGCTTTGCAGTTGCAGAATAGTCTGAAGAAAACATTAGGATTTGATGCTGCTCTTCTTTTCATACTGAAAACAATGGCCAGGATGTGTTCAGTGCTGGATCAGGTGGCACTGGGGTCCGCGTAGAAAAAGACTGGAAAAGGTCAATGCTACTGGGATAGGATTCACCTGGTGACATAAGCCATGCAAATGCATTACCTCCCATGTGACATCATCTCCTCTGCTCTGAGGCTGAAATATAATCTCAGACGCAAGGAAAGCCTTGTGCAGAATTTAACTCACTGCAAAAAATTTTGAGTTTGAGTACAACTCAGATCAGGGTGGTATAGTGTGGACTGGAATCTGGTTTTGATATTCTGGTTTCAATACAAGTTAAGCTCAGTTTGTGGCATAATTTTGATTGCCACATAAAATAATTTCAACTCATTCATCATTTTCTTTGAAACAAAAAAGAAGCAGTAAAAATCAAGGTTGCAGTGAGACCCTTACAATGGAAGTGATGGGCTCAGTTTAGGAGGATTTAAAAGCAGAAATGTGGAGTGTATAATTTTACAAGCACTCACATTAATAATTCTGTGTAAACCTGTGTTTGAGTTGTATGGTTGTTCTCATTGTTACGGACATAAACAATATGCATGTTAACATTGTTAGTGTGTTAATGTCTTGTGGCTATACTGTTTAACCAGTGAATATTGAATTTTAACAACAATTGAGTTGTAAGTACTTTTTTAATTTTAAGAGATGGAGGGATGAGTCAATTCATTTTGTGTTATTGATTAGCTTAACTTGTATTGAACCTGTAATATTCTTTTAAGCACAATCATACAATGCTCTGTGTGTGTGGAGTTTGTGTTTAGTTTAGAGCATGCATGGATTTGACAAACCCAGAACTTCCACAATGCCTGAGTTTTGGGTGAGGCAGCATTTGGTATATCTGTTGCCCTGTGAAATTAATCCATTAAAGTCAATGGATTACACCAAGTTTGAAAAAGGAAAATCCACAAGCCAGACAGTAAGCTTTTTCTGACTTGTTGAAATTGTTAAAACAACATAAGATGAATGCAGTCCCAGCAAGGATATATTATTCAGAGCGCTTGACAGTAAGACTAGTGTAGGCGTATTTACCTGACTGGCTATTTCGCTTAAAGGGAGTGAATTTCATTAGTCTATACACTGTCTGGCATTTATTTTCACTTTTTGTCAACTTTTTTTGGAGGAAAATAGCTTTTCTGTATTTACAAAATCAGGCCTTTCTTGTCTTTTTAAATTAGCAGTTTTTGTTTTGTTTTTTGTTGAAAGGATACAACAAATAGACCAATTAAAAATGGATAATGACCACATTCTGTAATTTAAGTTAAGAGTTTGAGTTAATTTCCTAACTGGGTTTTAGAACAAAATAAAACTTTGTACTTAATTTAAAAAAAACTAGGCTATGTTAAAAAAGGTAAAAATTGTTTGTCGTGTGTTTAACTTCTGTAGGCAGAAATGTTTATAGAAGTTCATGGATTCAAATTAGTAACTGTTCATTACATTTTAGATGTCACTTGCTGTTCAGATATAGAGGGCATGTGTGATCTTGACAGAATCATATGTGGAGGACGACAATGCAACATTTTGCATTGCATAAGTCGTTCCTGCCTGTTCGAAGTCTCTCACACACACCCTACCAACACACCTGATTTATTTGTGGTTAAGGTGGAACTTTTGGGACATGTAAGAGCAAGCAGAAGGAGCTGGGAGAGAGAGAAATAGAGCATTAAAAAGGAGGAAGAGATGCAGTATAGGAGTGCTACAGGATCGCCACCAATTTAACCGTCACATGTACCGCACCGTTGCCTAAAGCACTAGGAGAAAGAGACACCTTCTGTAATGTGACATGCTCTGTTCAGCTCCATGCATTTTCAAGTATGCATTAGGGCTGCATGATGCTATATCTGCCATATGAAGAAATAGAGGAATGTTCACCAGATAACTTGATATTTACAAAGAATTATTCATTCTAGAACGAGGGGCAGGTAGTGGAAAAATAAAAAATAATGGTGTAAAATGGTATTTTACTCCTGAAGACATTTTTTTGCGGCAATGCGGACCATTCTTTTAGATAAACGATTTATTTTATTTCTTTATTTTTTTTACTGGGTTTACTCTATAAGAACGCCAACCTCTTTCAGTAACTGAAATCACTTCTCTTGAGTTTGCATAGAGTAGATTCACAGTTTTTGACCAATTGCGTCTAAAATTATTGTGATTTTTACACAGTTTTGTGATTAGCCTATTATTAAATTGAATGCTAAACAAAAAAAATAATATATATTTTAGTATTGTAACTGTTGTACTGTGAAATAAGAAATCGAATTAAAGAATGTAATAAAAACACTAATTATCGAGGATTTAATAAAAAATAGAACATCATAGAATAATGATTTAAATACCCTAAGTGCTTTTTATTAGTTTTTAATGTTTATGCAGTGTTTTTGTACACCTGTTTTTGTGTCTGTGCTTGTAACAAGCAGCTTGTTGGAAGGGGGTTGGGAAAGGGAGAGGCATTTTTAAATGGTCACCATGTGCCAATGTGTTTAAATTGAAGAGGGCTGCTGTCATCTGGTGAATCATTCTGAGGGTGGTGTTTAAGTCGGGCCAGCAAGGACAGACATGTTCTCGTACCTCACTTAAAGCCCCCCATGAGAAGATGATGGGCCACAGATTCACAGCACTGTGTAAGATGGGACATCTGTCAGCAAATAAGGAAATGATTTGCAGCCTTCAATCCCACACCACTACTTACCTGTCAAAACAGAGGAGCTGTCAACATGATCTGACTTTTTGGGTCAGTGAATTTTAATTTGAGATTGACCAATTTTAGGGTCAATTAAAAAAAATGTTTTGTCCTACTTTATTCATTTATTCAAGAATACATTGAAAACACAACCTGTTGAGAATGTTTTAATTTTCTTAATTTTCATTTGTCATGTTGTGCGACTCTCCAAAAATTCAAATTTTTGAATAAATAATCCATGCTATTTGTAAAAGAAAAATGCTTTATACATTGGAAAATATATTTAATTCTTAATACTCAATATTTATATCAAATAATCAGTATTTTACATTCATGTACTTATGATTAAGTATAAGGGCTACAAGGAAAATTTTATTTTTTTTACTTGATGGTTACCCATGACGAGGTATTATGTTCTTGAAAATGGTATATAAATCATTTTAAAAGCCATATGAAACCAATGTAAATACAAAGAGTACATTTCTAAGAACGTGGCGTCTATTTTAAAAGTCAATTTTAAAAGATTTTCTTTTCTTTATCACTGTCGCATGTCATTGACCCTTTAAAATCCGTCTCATAAAGTATTGACAGAGAATTTTGCAATCAAAGTATTATTGAATGCAGTTTTTGTAGGACACATTCGATTACACTGTTCTGTGCTGCACCCAAACGGTCTCTCATTGGTTTCCATTGTTATCTACCCATTGGTAATGAGGCTTCCGTGACCTACATAACCGTACAACATATCATCCTTGAGCTGGTACTTCGAAAAACTTAAGGTCCCTCGTTCTTATCAAGTGGATAACACATTTCCATCTGTTGTAATCCTTTTTATCTCGGATTTGACTAATCTCCACTTTGATCCTCCTTTTTCCTCCTTTTCCTTATGTGATACCACTACATTATGAGTTTCCCCCTCCATCAGTAATTTACACAGCTGCCTTCCACTTTCTCTTGGCTCTGGCCCCTTTGAGGGTGAGGGAGGAAGGAAGGGCCAGTCAGCTGGTTGGGGGGGGACGACATGCCTGACGTTCCTAATGCCTACCTCAATAAACCAATGTTAACCTCCTGGGGCTCAGACTGCTGGAACAGGTGCCTTATTGCCGTCTGCTCACTCAATACAGCGCAGTGAAGCCGTAACTACTTAGCTGACCACAAGTGCACACAAACAGTCTCGCACAGAATTCAATCACGCAGTTTGGACACACAAACCCGTGTATATTATTTGCTGCTCTCTCTTCCTGCTGCCAGGCTCATCTGATATGACGCATGACTGAACACAGTCAATGTTGGGTGGGTCATGTGCACTGAATCAACAGGTGGCCATTCAACAAGACTGTCATTAATACAGTAAGCAACTCTAACTTAGTTAGAGTTAAGTAAACGGCATTTGTGGTTATTTTCATTCTCAGTCTCTCCATCTCTTACACACATAAACCATTCCCTCGCATAGATAATTTTGTTGGTGGATGAATTCCCCAGTGACAAGGTCATTCACCTCCAATGAACATCTAGAACATCCCTTTTGCTGGTCTTGTGTTAACTGAGCCTTGAGCATATCTAATTGAACAGGAGGTATATTGTTGTGTTCCAAGTCAGAGCATTGGAATGTTGTTATAAAGGCCCTTGGTGCCCAGAGAGCATTTATTCATTCAAGTGAATATGTGCAACGCTTTATGTAGTCTGATCACATGATTGGCCAGCTATCAGTGGCTGCTCATTTCCTTGTCGGTCTCGACTCTTTGGTCTGTTTGTGTTGGGGTGTGTCGGTGAAATGATAAATGAGATTTATGGTACCAAGCACAAGAATTAAAATTGCAGGAATGTTGCATCAGATTATCAGTTAGACGGTTTGCTCTACTGTATTGAGAAATATAAAGGAATAGTTCTGAGTCTCAATTCTGATTGGATAAGACATTCGAAGTTGTTAAATGACTATATGTGAATGTATTTTATATATTTTAAAGGGACAGTTCATCCAAAAAAAAGTAATCATTTACTCACCCTCATGTTGTCCCAAACTTGCATTATTTTCCTTCTGGGGAACACACACACAAAAACACACACACACACACACGCTCACACAAAAAAATATAATTTAAAGAATGTTGGTAACCAAACCATTTTGTTAACCATTGATTTTTATTGTATGTACAAAAAATATTTTTTCCCTCAAAATGTCTTCTTTTGTGTTCCACAGAAGAAAAGCCATTGAGGATTGGAACAACGTGAAGGTTAGTTTGACAGAATGAAACTTTTACACTTTAATTCGCCAAGTTGCTTACGGTACTACTTTGATGGCAACTGCAAACAGCCTGCTGGATATTTATGCTTTTGACACAATGATACCTAAATAAAATCACTACAGTTACAACAATATAACAATAAAAAACATGATTACAGGTTTTAGTTATGCAAAGTTGTTTTGCAAGTCATCTTGAATACTATGAGTGAACGTAAAATGTTGGATAATTATAAAATTACATTTTATAAAACGAATGAGCCAGAAGAAGATATAGGCCCTCCGCCTCACTGCCCCTCACTGTAATGCAAAACTACTCATGGCTTATTGCTTTAATTAAACCTGTTTTGCTCAATGTGCTATTTATAATAATTTAATTTTCATGATTACAGTGTTGTTAAAACTCTCTAGTCTATACCTATGAAAATAAACATTTGATCCACAAAGAAGTTGTGATACTAAAGAAAAGAGTGGTGAAGACCCCTTTATCCGAATCAACAGAGATGCTGAAGTGTTGGAAAATCGGTCAGTGGAGTGGAATTTCTCTTTATGTCTCTTTCTACCGACCACACAGTCTTGCAGTAATTTTAGGGTTAGGGCCTCAGTGGCATCTCCTCTATTCCCATCATTATCTCCATCTGTGACCACATACGGTAGACAAGAGTCTACATTGCAGCTCAACTGAGATGCTGAAACTACATTTAAAGCATTGGCTATATGTGGACTATAGCTACCAGTGACTACTCTCACTCCAATTCAACCAAACAAACGTAGACCAATCGTTGAACTCTCTACCCAATCCTGTCTGTCGTTAAAGGCAAAAGTGACCACACCTAATGTTTAGTGCTCTTAGTTGTCCTCATTCAAGTCCTCTGTTTTATGATTACGTATGTTATCGCTAAAGTCGAATCATAAACTTTCTGTGGTGATGGTTCCCAAGCGAAACCCCTGTTTAGCCCCTTAATGTGGCTCAGCTGTGTGTGGTCTTTGCTCTGAGCATCTTTTGAGGATCGTGTGTCCCACATGGTCTGTGATCTTACAGTAAAATGAACTCTGACCGTGATTCAAGTAAATATTCTACCAAGGAGAACTCCGTGTCGCAATAACAAATCATCTTCTTGAACTTTTGACCTGGTTTGCGAATTTAGCTAATGACTCTTATCATGTGATTACACACAATGTGTCAATACCGATTCAATCGTTACCATAACAAACAGAAAGCCATATAAAATTCACACACTCATTCAGTTTCAATGCTAAAATGGAATATTCTACGAATTTCCCTTTATTATTAAGATTTCAATGTGATTTATATACTATTATAGTTTTTATTAATTCTTTGAATTAGTTTTTTTTTCCCATTATCAGTTTGATTTGAATGTTTTATTAATTTTTTGGGGCTTTTATCATTTCTGGTTTTCTTTTTTGTTTTCTTCCTAAATAGGTATAGTGTTAGTTTTAGTTATTTTAGTACTTCAAGTTAAACTAAACAAAAATGAGAAATGTTGCCTTGGCAAATGTTTATTTTCATTTCAAGTAAAATGGTTTTAGTTTTAATTAATGATAATAACGTTGCAGGTTTCTGGTATATTGTAGACTATACAACAACATTTGTAGAGACAGACTTTAAAGGGATAGTTCACCCAAAAATAAAGATTATTTTGTCAATTACATACTCACATTTGAAATATATATATATATATATTTAGTTTTTTTTTGTTCATAAAATGAACTACTTTTGTTTTCAGTACAAAAGAAAGAAAGTCCTACAGGTTTGGTGGAACGACATGAGGGTGAGTAAATGATATCAGAATTTTCATTATTAGGTGAGCTATCCCTTTAAGAGCAGGAAGTCCCGGTGTTACCACAGAGGTGATTCACTGAGATATACATTAGCTCACACATGCGTCTTTGAGCAACACTTGCTGCTGTATGTTGATGGGTTAGTAACAATGGACCTGCTGTTTGCTTCTCTGCTGTTGAGTGGACTACCACCTGTCCTTCAAGCACTCCCTTCACAACTTCCCCCACACTTTCAAACAACCCTTTTCTCCATTCGTTCATGACTGTTATGTTTTAAGATTTACGATGTTATGACCACCTTATAACTAGTGTACTTTCAGTACTTAACATTTTATCATTTAAAATTGCTCGTATGTAAGAAGCAGAACATAAACTGTATCGTAAGGAATTCAAAATAAGAATACAGATCTCTCATCATTCAAAGCCTATAGGCCTTAAGACGTAATTAAAATAATTGATTGTAAAAATGATTATACACAGTGAATGAATAATGTAGAGTAGCTAGTACTTTTTTAGTGCAATGTTTTAATTCTCAAATGAAGTTCATGTGAATGTGTGAAAAAAGGGTGTGAGGTGAGAATGGTGTGGGGAAGTTAAGGAGATGGCATTGTTAACCAAAAAAATCTCTAAAATGTTGGGAGCAGCCCCTGGTGTGAAAGACTTTGTGGGTATGGTGTCGTCAGAGGTGTGGAAAGTGAATATTTTGACAAGAGCAGTGCCATGACAGCAGCAATGAACTAAAAAATTAGGGGTTGCACATAAGGGCTTGCATGTTTTATGAAATATGTTGAGACTGAAAAAAACTGAAAGTGGGGTGACTGCTGTAAAATGCTCTCTGTCAAGTAAATCCTTTCACTTGTGCACTTTTTCCTCAGAGACACCGTGTGGCTGTCAGTGGAGCAGCTAAGTAGAGGTCTCAAACACAAGGAGCTTGACTCCTAAATTCCTAAGAGTTGCCATGGGACACTTTTGTCTCGATTTAAGTCCTGTACTCAAGCTATTACCAGTTCTGCTTACAGTTGATACATTTTTAACCAGACACCATCTTTGATTTTGCCATTTCTTTTAGCAGTAAACATTATTGTAAACAATAAATGTTGCTCAATTAAAATGATTACTGCAATGATTTGAATATCAGTTCAAAAGTTATTGTAAAAAATTATGACATTTGTTGTATAGGCTAGCTGAGAAGATCAAGATCTTTGACATTGGACAGTACAAAATCCCCATTTAAGAAGGGAGATTGAGTTGGGTAAACTTTAAATTTTACAGGTAAGTTACACGTTGAAAGAAAGGTGAGGGGCGGGGTCCCAAGACGGAACTCATGCATGTCAATGCCCACGACCACCCCTCCTTCCTATAAAGACGTCGATCACATTCCAGCGGGCGGGGTCCGGTTCATGACGCTCCGCGTTTCTCAATGAGTCTGTCGAGAGCGCAACTGGAACAGCAACTGGATTGAGCGTGGAGCGTGGAGCAGCCAACATCACTGTCCACTCCGAACACAACATGGATTACAGACGGATTAAGCGTGTTTTATTTGTCATTGTTTTTATGAACTTTGTATTTATTTCTCTACAAAAAAAAGAAGGTAAGTAGGCTAAGTCTCTCTGAAACTTTCTAAAACTTCTCACTTAGGTTCACACACATGGCTTAAACGTTTTCAAAGTTATCCCATGCCCTGTAGCTTAAAATAACTGGCAAAAAGTGCAACAACACAAGTCGTCGGCATATGTTATATCAACCTGTGCGAGAAAAAAATCCTTTAAATGTTAATAATAGCCTACTAGCTTCGTCGATCGGGTGCAAGTATGTGCATTTTTGTGAATTTAAACACTTTTCAATGTTGACATTTTTTTAAATGTTGAGCATTTTAGTAAGGTATTTTAGACTTTATAAGTGGCATTTAATGCATCATACGCGAACGCAAGCAAATCAGTCTAGGTTTGAAGCTAAATAAGCGAAGTGAGAAGGTTCCTTAGCGATGAGAAATAATTAACCGTATGACTTTGCAACACGGAACATTTTTGTTATTATAAGTTGTTATGAAATGTTACTTTTGTAATTATGTAGCCGACTGAAATGTGTTTTATTAGCAGCAGTAAGTTAGCAAACATTATTTCCTCGTTTCTTGTGTGCTTGTGTGCATTTACTTTATTGCTGCTTTATGAATTAGTCTATCCGGACAAAAATATTTAATATAGCCTATAATATAATATTTAATATTTTTGCGTTATTATCACAGAGGTGCTGTTGGATATGGTGGCATCGGGAGCAGAGTTGGGTTGGTTGACATCGCCTGTTGAGCGCGGGGTGAGTTTATTCTTCATACGAGCCTTCATTTTCTTTCTGCATTTCTTTTCGTTTGTTTCACGTAATTTTAAAATGATAAGGTTTTTTATGTTATATTATTTTATTATAGTTATTGCTTGAGGATAATTCAGACTTTACCGTCTAAAAAAATTCCTGAAAAGGTTTGGAGGATTCTTTGCCTGCTGAACACTTGTAGTCTCGTGCGATTTTAAAGCCCTGTGTTAGGGACTGTAAAACTGAGGGTGTAATTAACTTTTAAAGGTTGGCGCATATGGTGCTTTTTGTGACGTTAACTGAAGCTATAATGTTTACCAGAATCTAGACGCATAATTGATTTTGAAATCAAAAGGATGTGTTTTAGAACATGGTAGCTGTTTTTTTAACCTTGTAGACCAATTTGACTAGCAACAAATGCTACTGGTCATAGGGTTGTCAAGCTGGGTATTGAATGGTAGCTGGTTGACAATCTTAGACCAGCTAGTGTATTTCAAACCCTTGTTCCAAAAGAGCTACTGTTTTTTTTTTTTTTTATCAGGGAATGATCCGATAGGGCAAGTACAGACTTGTTAAGTCTTCCTCCCATCAATAGCCAGTCTAAAACTGAAGGTTACATCTACCTTAAAATGTGGAAAAAACAAATACTAAATAATTAAATGCAAAGCATTTTTTTCCCCCTCAGACTGTCGTGGAAAAAGCTGAGAAATTAAGATTGTGAACAAGGTGTCAGCGTGTTCAATTTTATAGAAAGTTAATTGCACTCTTAATGAGCTGCTGCTTATTTAAAGAGTTTAATGTCTTTCAAACGTATGCAATGCTTTAAACCACAAAGTTCCTTTTATTTGGAAGCATTCGTTGCAGAGACCATTTTACTGCCATGCCACACACTACGAAAACAATGCACCTCTCCTGTAATTAAAACCACGGTAACACATGAAATAAGAGCTAAAAACACACATGTATGCTGCATGTGAACAGATATGTTTTAGCATATTACATCAGTCATGCAGTAGAAAGACTACCGCATTGTTCTTTGCCAGAAGTTGGTGGGTAATTGACCAGCATCCTTACTACTACTTAAAATTCCATGGTCAGGACATTTTGTGTTATTTTTGTTCTCAGCCTTCGCTGGCATCTTTTCTTTGAATTTATTTTCCACAATCTTGGTTTTGACTTTATTGCTAACATCCATTTTTTAAAATTTCACGTTGCAGTGGGAGATTGGCCAGCGGGCTGTGAACGGCTCTCTGCTGTATAACTATTATATATGTAACGTGGAGGAACGAGAACAAGACAACTGGCTGCGTACTACGTTCATCCAGCGCAACCCCACTGCTTCTCGGGTCTTCGTGGAGTTGCGATTCGTGGTCCGTGACTGCAACTCTTTCATTGCAGACTCGCTTACCTGCAAGGAGACCTTTAACTTGTACACCTCTGAGGCTGATGCGGACATCGGCACTGCTTTCCGCAAAGGCCAGTTCCGCAAGGTGGCCACCATTGCTCCAGATGAAATATCCAGCCTCGGGGAGATGAAGATGAACATTGAGACAAAAGTACTGGAAAATCTTTCTCACAAGGGCTTCTACCTGGCCTTCCAGGACATTGGGGCCTGCGTAGCCATCTACTCTGTCAGGGTTTACTATAAAACATGTCCAGCAACAGTGAAGAGCTTGGCAGTGTTCCCTGAGACAGTGGCAGGGGGAGAGAACCAAGCCCTGCGGGAGGTGGCTGGAAGTTGTGTCGAAAATGCTGTAAGCGAGGACCAACCTCGCATTTATTGTACCACGGATGGGGAATGGGTGGTACCTGTGAGCCAATGCCAGTGCAGACCCGGGTTCGAAGCCATGAACGATGCATGCCAAGGTAAGACATTAGTTTCTTTGTTTGGTTTCTATAGATCGAGGCCAGCACCAGCTGTTGTCAGTTAAGATTTCTGGTTGGGTCAGGAATTTGAATATTGACTAGACTTCCTCATGGATAGTGATTAACATTTCATTCGTAGTATATCATTATATGAATTCCTCTATTATTTTATAAAAATGTTTTGTATTATTGTGGATTTTATCTATCCTTATTATACAAGGCACTGATTATATACTATATATATGAAGTCTAAGTCAGTTTTTTCACATTTTATTTGGCTCGCCAGTATCTTTTCCATACATGCTTCCAGTACTTTTTTTGGGGAAAAAACACCTTTTCATTTTTTTGCTCATCAGCTTTTTTGTTCATGCTGGTACTTTTAAACTTTCAAGTGCTTTGAAACCTGTTTGCTCTTCGTCACTGTGCGTTTGACTCCCATAACCCCCAGCATTCTTTGAAACACAAGTTCAGACGTCAACGACTATTGCAAACCTATTGTGCTTAGTGCTTTAGGCAGAACCTTTGACAGATTTAATTCTAGCTTTGAGGATGTGACAATTTCTCTTGTTGTCACAGTCACTTGTTTTGTTTTTTCTCCTCTTGTGTTTCTGTCCCTGCCACACCAGAGCGAGATCAACCATGTGAGTGACAGTCCTAAAGTTCTTTCTGACTGCAGAAATGAGAGCACTGGCATGTTGTAACTTGTTTAGAATAATTCAGTTTTAAACGTCCTCTAACCTCAACACTTTAACATATTTCCACAATTCAGCCACATGCAGTGACAGGTAAAAACGCAAGCAAATGAAACTGAAATGATAGCAGATATTCAAATTGGCAATCTGGGTTACAATTTCTTAATTGTAGCGGTTACACATTACCATTGCCAAGCTCATGCACATGCATTTTTTTGGTTAGCACACATTCCTTGTTTTATAGACTAGGAATTGTGGGAACAGGTGTGTGTGCCTGGTTTAGAATGGGAAAAGATAAAGTGTCAGACATTGGAGAGGGAGGAGATTGTAGTGGAAAGGTGGAGAATGGAATGTAAAGGTAGCAGAACAATGTAGTGCTGTGTTCAGAGACATGCACATACCTTTGCTGACCACACAAAGACTGCTGCCTGACCTGCGCTGGGAATTCATGCCCACACCCTGTCACTCACAGTAAACTGAGGTTGCCAGAGTTGGATAACTATAGTTTCTGGAACGTTTCAAACTGCTATTGGCCTCCATATTGTTGATCTATAGGAAAGATTCAACACTGATGAAGCCGGATGGTCTTGAATCTTCCATAGTGACATTTCTATATAACAAGCTTTGTGTTTACAGTAAATAAGGCCTTTTCTGCATCGGAACAAGCTAAAGCTGAGAGTTATGGGTGTCCAAGTTAGAGTTTTGTGTATATTGTGTGGTGAGTGACTGGCTGGGTAGTAATTGACTTGGGTGTGTGTCCTCAAGAGCCATAAGTACTGGTTTTGGATGCTTCCTATCCTGTTACTCTGGCCCTTTCTTTCTTTCTCTCTTTCTTTTTCGCTTGCTCTTAGTTGGTCCCACCGTTATAGCCTCTCCCAAACTGATTGTGATCCCTAGAGTTTTCCCAAATTAAACCAACTAGGCATGGTTTATATTTATTGTTATTGGCTGTTCTGATGACAATATGTTATTTTAGGCCTTGACTGCAGGTCTTGGAAGTGACATGTATTGAAAGTTTAAACATCCACTTTCACACGGCCCTGAAAACACTGTTGTAACTCTTCTGGGAGATTTCAAATGGTGTCTTGTAAATAAACAGCTTTGCTTATCCCCATCTGTCTCCCAAAGACAAATAGATGGTTTTAGACCATCCCCAGTTTACATGCAAAAGCATTTAAAATAAACGTTAACTCCGACTCGCATGCATTTATGTGTACGGTCAAAAGGTTGTGAAATTTTGGAATTCCTTGCTTGAGAAAGTCCACACAATGTTCAAATACCACGAGGCATTGGGCGGCAGTGCAGAAGGAGAACACAGACATCCTCCAAAAGTGAGATATCTGGACTACAAGTAAAAAATATGATTGTGCAAGCTTATTTGCACTAAATATAGTTCCACCAGAATCCTAAGTAAATTTGATGAAAGCTGTGATGATCTGTACCCTGAGGTGTAATTATTCTCTGCTTTATGTGATACTTATGCTCTCTTCTTTGGTTTATTAAGCCACAGAAACCATTTATCTCTACCTTTGGGATTTCTAATCTTACTTAACTAGCAGTCAACCGCAACAATCCATTCCCGGTTCTTTCCATTGCTGTAGCATTTGCCTGGGCAAGTTTAGATAATGATGAGCACTTCCAAATGGGGTTGTTTGACTTCTTTGATCCTCTGTCAACTTCATGTGCCAACATCAAATGAAACTTGAGTTGATGACATGTTTTTTCTGTTCATTTCAGTATAATGACTGCTGAAACTTACTAATTAAATGAAACTTTACTCACTGGAACTGAAAATGTTCATGTGGAATTCAAATGTTCACGATGACCATGTAGGAGGAGTTCTCTATGATAAAGTGAGTCACCAGAGGGAGGGAAATGTGTGGATTTCTTCCGCCTTAGTGATATGATAAAAATGGTTGCATACAATTCTGCCATTTTTGTGTATATAATTTTGTTTATTTTTCATCAGTGAGATAGTTGGTGGACCAATGGGGTGGAATATTGAGGTTAGATGTATACATTGAAGCTCTTACATTAAAGGAGTTAACTTCAGGATTGTGTGCATGTGCTGAGTGTATTGTGCAGGCAGTGTGTGAGATCAGCAGTTTCCTGCCCCTGTGTCAGCTCTGCGTCCCCGAAACAGGACAGGCTATAGCGGAAACCGGAGGCCTGCTAATCCTCGGTGACCCTCCAACTCGTCCGCTCAGGGGTTTTAATTGTCACTGCCTTCATTCACTTATTCATTTTCCACTTAAGGAATTTTGTTTATGGCTTTACTTCACATTTTTGGCCTAAACCAGATTTTACCCATATGTGTTGTCATCTCAAAGTTTGAACTATGGGCCAGAATGAGAGCAAACCAGAGCACTGCTCACTAGATTCGTGTTTTAGGTTTCTTAGTTAACTCCTTTCTTAATTAACAAATCTTCTGGATGGGTCTCAATGTTTGTGTCCTTTTGTGCTCTGCCATCTTCTCTTCCTCTTGCCCTCTTTCCTTTAGAATGAGTGAAAAGTGTGAAAAGAGAGGGATTAGAGCATTTATTGTGTCTGTTAACGACTAGATGAAAGAGTAAGTGGAATTGTAAAGCGTAGATGTAATTCTCTTACAACTATTCCATTGGGCTGATAATCCTTTGCACTAATGCTCTCACCACACCTAGAGACTATTCCCTCCCTGCTGGCTTCATGTTACCACTGCATCCCCCCCCCCATATACATACAAACACACACTCAAAGCTCTTGCTTTGTCCCGTCTGACCATAAGAACCACTCCACTGACTATTCAGAGATAGTACAAATGTTTTCTGTGGAAACTATTGCAAGCTATTGTTGTAATATGCATATTAACCTTCTAAAATCATAGGTTTTAGGGATGAACTGATATTACATATAAACTCAAACTAAAAAATATTTTATTTTATAAAAAAAAAACTATATATATATATATATATATATATTGGAATTATTTAAGAAAGATCAGTTAGATCTAGCAGCACATATAGCTGAGTTGTAAATTTGTCTTCACCTCAGTGTAGGCCACAGAAAACCAATGTTTATGATTGCACCATGCTATCTTTATCTTCATTTTCTTATGTGTACATGTTTTATTTTTTCAGAGGCTCTCTGTCTGAATTTTAACCTCTTCCCCTGTGAAACGAGCCCCTGGCCGCTGTCCGCACTCACTCCGCTGTGGTGTTTGTTTTACTTGGCCATCAACACCTGGCGGAGCAGCACACTTTAACTCAACTCTGCCTAGGGCTACATGTAAGCCCCCTCCGTGCCTAGGTTTAAATGACTAGGCCTTTTGTTTTTCTTTCCTTTTTCTCATTCGAAACCCCCCCGTCAAACTCTTGTCCTGGAGGGGTTCGCGCTGTCCCGCCGCCATGTAAACACTCATTCATTCAGCCCTCCTTCCCCTTCTCGGTCTACCCATCCATCCATACATCCGTCCATTAACGTCACCCTCTCATCAGTCTTCGCTCCGACTGCTCCACTCAACCCATACGGATCACAGACCCCATAGGTCACCGGCGAGCAGGATCCAACTACTCTCACAATAAACAAACAGTCACTCAGAGGCTCTTATGGCCTGGGCCCTCGGTGCCAGATAGCGAAATGGGGCACTGAGAGACGACCGACACATCTATGCATCTCTGCTAAGAAGTTTGTATTACATAAATGTAATCAACATTCCTCAAAAGCCATAAGTCGTCTTTCGCCTCTGACCTCTCATTACGATTTTTGCAATTGAGCTAGTTCTCTTTTCCAGAGCATGTCCAACATTCGCCTTCTCTGTCCCTGCATGCTTTGATTGGCTGCCTTAGGAAGGAAGCTTCGAGTCAGCCTTGTGCTTCCTGCTTCCTGTTGTGTCCAAAATGCGAAGACAAAGCCCCTCGCGCTGAATCACATTCCGGCTGTATTTTGGAAAGTGAAGCGTTGATTTAAAAAACCCATATTAACTTTAGAATGCAACCGACTATCCACTGTAAAAAAAAAAAAAGAGTTGTAAATAACAACAAAATCGACTGGAGCACATTTTACAAGAAATTAAGTTAAGTGAATGTAGAAATGACAACATTATTAGTTACATTTATTTATGTATTATTTTGTTGTTTAAGAAAAATAGGCAGAAAGAGACCATCCTCAATTAAATATCCAATATTGACTTAAACATTCAAATATTCAATATTGATTGAAATGATAAATAAAAAATGTCTAATATCGGCCGAAGCCAGATATGGTATTCTATTTTTATATTGTGCATCCCTAAAAAAACAAAAATGTATTTATTATACATAGTTACATTTTTTATTTATGTATATATATATATATATATATATATATATATATATATATATACACTGTATATATATGTGTGTAATGTGATTATTGAATAATTGTGAAATTTACTAGCAATTTAAAAATTAAGTAAAACTTGATTCAAAGTAAATCCTACGTCGAATTTGTTTTACTTTGGTTTGAAAAGTTGGTAGATCTGATTCGTTACACACAAAGTGTTTTGAATAAAAGTTTCAAGTCGTCCAAATTCTTTTGTAAACTCTTTGCATAAAAGGATTAAAGCAGCCCTCCAAAACGCTGTCAGGTTTTTGTCCGTGGCTGTTAAGCAGCCAGCCAGCGTATTAACGCGTCATGTGGCATCTACACTATTCGAAACAAGTGTTTTCTCTCTCGCTGCCCCGAGTGGCTTTCTGTGCCTGTTGTCCGGAGTGAATGGGCTGCCGAATGTTGTGCTAGACCCTCACATGTGGCCATGAGGCAAGCGAGGGGACTTAAGAATTTGGAGATTACGAGTGGAGAGCTGAGACGGGGGCTATGAAACGGGGTTCGCAGCAGCAGCTGTTTGGCCCCCTTCACTGTGAATAGGACAATTCTTTTTCTTTCCCTACTCCCCCCTTTCCTTTCAAATCCCACCAGGACTCGTTATCCCTCTCTGTCTCTCCCTCAGTCCCCCTGTCTATCCCACACTATCCCCACCTCCGCAGAGGGGTGCGTTAATGAGTTGCAGTAAAGTCTCCACAACAGCTGGCACAGAAACAAGATGAGGAGTCGACTTGAAAGAAGGAATAAATAACACATTGGCTCGATCTTCGCTGCCATGCTGAATTCTTTTCATGCTGCGAGTTTTCTTTTGAAATAAGAGAATGCATGCTCTCAAATATTAGAGGTAATGTATACCACCGTTAACCCCCTTCCTGTGAGGGAGAGCAAGTGGCTCAACCCAAAACAAGGCCTCAATTGATGCAAAGCATTCAGGAAGGAGGAAGCACCCTACTCTGTAATTATAACTGTTTGGCAAATCTTCAGATAACAAACCATTAGAAAATGGAAACAATGATTTGGTTTGTGGCCACTGTGCTACTGAAATACAATGACTGCAAAGAGTATTTGGACACTTTTAGCCACACTTAAAAATCCGCGTGATGAGCTACATCTGTGGTTGCTCTGCTGGGACATCTGTGTGAATTTGAGGGAACTGTCTTCATACATCCACTAAAATCACAGTAGTTGGATTAAAATGCATTAAACAATAGCTTAGAAAAGAGAATTCAGTTCTGTGGAAATTGAATGCATTGTCTTTTTATACTGTGGATGACTTCCTCACTTTCCATTCAGTCACGTCTTTAAAGCGTCCTAATACTGAAACTACTGAGCAAATGTTTAATCATCTCTCTGGTATTACAGTCTTTGCCTCTGGCAGTATTTCAACACACAAATACAAATATCTCACCTGATCAGAAACATGGTGTACTTGATTGTGTAATATTGCTATAATTTATGCCTTGCGTGTGTCTCAGCTTGTCTCTCGACTGATAAAACTTGCAATTGAAACTAAAAACCAGGTATCACTGCTTTATTGTGAAAGTAAATAAATGGTCCTGTATGTGGCTGCTCCAAGAAAAACGAAAGAGCCAGATTCAGAAAGGAAGCAGTGTGTGTGTACACAGGGTGGTGGTGGATTGTGAATGAGACTCTGGACAGCGGAAGGACATGAGCTGGCCATGTTGGAATGTTTCTAGATAGATTCCATGGACACCTTTCTTTTTCTTCCTGTTTATACATGGATTCCTGTTAGTCATTCATATGTCTGAATGACTAAATTTATGCATGTTTGCAAATTCAAATTTTTTTTTTTTTTTTTTTTATAATAGAATGCAGTAATTAATAAGCAACTTTTTTGGGGGGGGGGGGGGTGAATATTTCATAAAAATATGAATATTTTTTCATAATTAATGTATGATCTCTCTTTTTTTTTACTATTTATTTTAATGACATTCAACTAACTGATCTCAAGGTGATTATTAGCGCATGTATGATGTTATTTCCCCTGAAGTTCACACACAAGTGTCCTACCTAGAAGAGTAACCAGAGGTGTTGTTTCAATGATGTTTGATATCTAAACAAAACATATCCAAATACTTACTTTTATACAATATATTTATCATTTGAAACTGAAGTCATTGCCCTGCAAATAAATGCCACATTATGTAATATTTTGTTATATAATGCAAAGTTATACATACATTTTTAAGTGTGGCCTTAAGTTTCCAGATACTTGTTGGAGCCACTGTATGCCATTGTCCATATTTGTCAATGTAAAATATTTATAAAATATCCACAAGAGTTGGCTGACAAAATATTTATTTTGTATTAAATCCTTTGTTAGATGCAGCATTCACCCTGTTTGTTGGTTTTATTGGTTTTGTTCTGTTTTCTCTCGTGGTTGAGTTTTGAGAGCAGAGGTACCGAGCTGGAATGTGGGATGACAGGTCCTGTTTGTAGAGAATGAGGGGGATGGTTCACACAGGATGAGTAGGAGTGTGCTTAGTCTTGCTCTGTCAACTTTGCGCACTCTTGCACAGAGCTAAAAAAAAATAGAAAGACTGTAGAGGAAAAAAAACATCTTCAAAGGAGGTTAATTTACTTTGTTCATACATAGATGATCACTTGACATATACGGTGTGTGCAGTTTAATTGCACAGTTTCCTCTCATCCACATCCAAGTCATCATCAATGTGTTTTTTTTCTTCTATGTGTGTGTGTGCAGAATGCCAGCCAGGCTTCTTCAAATCTTCAGTGTCCAGTGAGGCCTGCAAACCCTGTCCAAAAAACACCCAGCCCTCGGGCCGTGGCGCCATCAGCTGTTCCTGCCAGGAGGGCTTTTATCGAGCACCTGAGGAACCAGGGACAGCCGTTTGCTCTGGTGAGAAGTCAAAACGTCTACCTTGAACATTCATTGCTGTCATGAGCCAGTCATTTTATATTTACCTACAAGATCCTTTCTCTGTCACTCTCTTCTTTAGGGATTAGCTAAACCAGTATAGGTGAACAGGACAGGTAAATAAAAGGCTTGTCTGCTCTTTGTCTACTCAGGTTTACCCTCTGCTCCTCTGAGTCTGCTGGCCACCACAGCTCAGATGTCAATAGGCAGGCTTCAGTTGTCATGGAGCCCCCCTGCAGACACCGGTGGCCGCAGTGATATCACTTACACTGTGGTTTGCGAGCGGTGTGAGGGGAAGGCATGTCAGTCTTGTGCCGAGAAAGTGCGTTTCGACCCAAGCAACTCTGACCTGAAGGAGACCAGAGTCACTGTGAGTGAACTGGAGCCCCATTTGAACTACACCTTCTCTGTGGAGGCGCGGAGCGGAGTGTCTCAGTTCAGCAATAAGAGAGCCATTAGCAGCATCAACACCGCTTTACATTATACAGGTCAGTATTGATCACAACAGAGGATGGAAAAATTTACTGAAACTAATGGGTTGAATCATTTGAAGTAGTGTACTTCGTTGTTGGTTTCATTTTTGTGGGAATTTACACTCTACTGTTCAAATGTTTGAAGTCAGTAAGAATTGTTTTTTAATAAAATAAAATAACTTTTTTTTTTTAGCAAAGATGCCTTAAATTGGTCAAAATGTCACAGAAAAAAACATTTATAATGTTACAAATGATTTCTATTTAAAATAAATGCTGTTCTTTTCATCAAAGAATCCTGAAGAATCACTGTTTCCACAAATATATTAAGCAGCATCATAACTGTTTTTGACAATACATTTTTAACAATGTGATACTTAAGTTTCAGCTGTGCCATCACATGCATAACTTGCATTTTAAAATATATTCAAATTTAAAACTGTTATTTTAAATTGTAATAATTGTTCACAATATTTCTGTTTTTACTATTTTTGATCAAATAAATGCAGATCTTTTAAAAATCTTAACGACCCCAAACCTTTAAACTGTTGTGTGTTTTTTTCTCGTCATTCTGTTTTGTCCTTTTTGGAAATCAAAGATTAAGATTATATTATAAATACTTTAGGCAACAAGGTAAAACATGCAGCAAAAATCTGATTCCTTGTTCATTTTTTACTCAAATCTTTTTTCTTTTCTTTTTTTGTAGTCTAAACAGCAAAAAAACACAATCTAATGTTTACAAACCCAAACCCAACCACTTCCATTTGTGGTTGGAAATCCGATTAAAATCAGATATTTTGTGAATTATAGTCTGTACGGTGACTCCGGTCAGATCAGATTTCAAGTTTTTTTTTCACAACGTCATCGTAAGTGCACAGTGTTTACTAGAGCTGTTTCCAATTAAACTCATTTCCCCCCAACTCTTTTCTCAAATGGCAAACCATGTGACATTCACTTTTGCCTCAACGTTAGTCCTGTAGATCAGATTTTAAAGTTTGCAGTACGAACAAACATATATGCTTTAGAGACTCACACTTAACTGCTGTTTTACCCCCAGATCCCCCAAAAGTGACTGCAATGCACCTCGTTGAAAGTAGCCCCACCAGCCTGTCGCTTCAGTGGTCTGTCTCTCACCGTGCCAAGCCAGTTGCCGCACATTACGAGCTGATGTATCGCAAGAAGGTCAGTAATAATATCCTTTTCAGCCCTAATACTTCACTGCAAATCCTGATCTATGCTAGTGGCATTGTTATTCTCCATTTCATCATGTTCCTTTCATTGTCATGTCTACAGGAAAATGATGAGGAGAAGGCCAGTGGAAAGGTCACTACCTACACTGTTCTGGTGCTGGAAAAGAACTCGGCTAAGATCAGTGATCTGTCTCCTTCCACCGTCTACTTGTTTAAAGTCCAAGCTCTTAGCTCAGAGGGAAACTCTGGAAGCTACAGCATGGAACAGGAGTTTTCAACACTCCCCCAAGGTGAAGAAAGTCACAATGTTTGCGTTTATATTTTACAATTATGCATTTGAGGTTTTTTTAGGATCAAAATTATATTTTTGCGGCTTTTAATTCTTTGGATTTGAGATAATTTATATACTTATATATACCTAAACATTAACATTTTTAACAGAACTATTTAAAATTCATGGGGTATTTAATAATGAATAAAAATATACACAATACAAAAATTTATAGTTTTTGAGAAATATATATTGTAAATGAATTAAATTCTATCATTATTATTATTAATAAAAGATAATTAAAAAAAAACAGTCAGAAAGACTCTGTTTAGCCTGAACAGCATACTTGTACTAAAGTGACTGAGAACGTTTGCTTGTTCTTTTATGTTATGGAGTGTGTTGTTTTATTTTTGAGTGATTCATTTGCCTGACTGCTTTGTTGTTGTTTTCCCAGCTCTTCAAAAAACGGGAAACACACCAGTGATCCTTGGGGCAGCGATTGGGGGAGGCGTCATGCTTTTCATCGTGGTAGTGGTCCTGCTTCTGCGAAAACGGTTAGGAACAAGCACTTCACGCACACACCCAGCTTTGTACCTCTCCCCCAGTCACTCCTTCAAGCCGCCCCTTTTCTTTCTCCTTAAAAATCCATTCACTGTTCCCTTTTCACCGCTCTCACACTCTTACTGAAATTGCTCCTTACCAATTTTGAGGAAGAATCAATTCGCTAACTGTCCGCTGACTGCTCAGTAAGTGTATCTTAACGAGAGGCATGTTTGAAAGGAGCTGAATCAGAGAGGCATATTGTGTAAGATAAGAGGCGATGGGTTTGTAGCGGTTCTGTGAAGGTGACCTGAGCCCTTCTAGTTCCTGTGATAACCTAGACCTCTGTCACCACTTGGCAAACACAGACCGCTTTTTTTCCCTCCTAAACACTCCTCGTATGAATGGAGCCAGTCCAGCGCTAGCCGCTCTTCAAACTCAAGTCTTAAAAGAAATGTGTCGGTTTGCTAAAAAAAAACAAAAAGAGGCCTCATTGAGCTGTTTTTCTTCTACAGACGAAGAAACTCTCACACCAGGCAAGGGCCAGAGGACACTTATTTCTCCAGCCCAGGTTAGTGGCATTGAATTTCATTTGCTGGCTTTCTTGTTTTAAAACCCTGTCCCTTTCCTCCTCTTAAATTCTCCCTAAATTCTTGTCAACCCAGATCAGTTGAAGCCGTTGAAGACCTACGTTGATCCTCACACTTATGAAGATCCCAACACTGCAGTGCTTAAGTTCGCCAGCGAGATCCCTCCTAGTCACGTCACCAAGCAGAAAGTCATCGGAGCAGGTTGGTACATCCGTGGAAGTTTGACAACCCGCTGTGGGGCTGTTTTGAATGCATTCTGGGGGATGGGACTTTCAACACTCATTGATTTAAAGTTATGTTACAGTTCATTGAAAGTGACAGCTTTTTTACAGTTCATTGGAGTGACAGCTTAAACAAGGCGAACATTGAAATTGTCTAATTCGAGCTTTACATGTTAGAGCTGGAATATTTTTATTGTAGTAATTTCCTCCAGAGATGTTTTTTTCCCTCCCAATGTCATTCAAATTGAATTAGTGTTGTTTTCTTAACCCGCTCTAGAGCTTTTTTTCATATCCCACATGGAGGAGTACTGCTATAAAAAACCTTAGGTTATTAATCATGACTTGAAAATAAAAGAAAAACAACCGCTAAATTAGTCTTAATTCCTAAAGTATTTATAGGCTACATCTCAAACATCAACTTTAAATAAGAAGATCAGTGTGCCGTGGTCACGTTTCCCCTCTCAAGCCGCCCACAGGACATGGCCCTTGTCCACTTTGTGTCTGCTTGTTGTACACAAATTCTCATGCCCTTTCTGACCCCCTCCCATGAATCCACTTACTAACCGTTCATAGGAATCTCCGTGGCCTTAGCACCACTGGTTATATTTCCAAGTGTCTTTTTCATGTTTTTAAATAACCCCTATTTGTCATGAGACACGATTAAGGAGTTGCCCTTTGGTATGTTGCTTATCTGATGCCTCTCCCTTTGGCGGTTTGTGTTGCTGTGCTGTAGGTGAGTTTGGAGAGGTGTATCGAGGAATTCTAAAAGTTCCCGGTCGAAAAGAAGCGGCGGTAGCAATAAAGACGCTGAAGCCAGGCTACACCGAGAAACAGAGGCAGGACTTCCTTAGTGAGGCCAGCATCATGGGACAGTTCTCACATCAGAACATCATCCGACTGGAGGGGGTGGTCACCAAATGTGAGTTTTAATTTTTTTATTGCTTTTTAAAAATAAATATTTAAAATATATTGAAAACAATATTTCTTCTAAATAAAAAAGATGATTTTTTTTTTAAATAATTTGATTGATTCAATTATGTAAATTAAGTTAACCCCTTTAATGATGAAAATTAACCCCTTCACACACACACACACACACACACACTTTTATTTAATTCAGGAACAAAATATTGATTTTTTTTTCACTTTAGAATATAAATATAAAATGTTTGCATTAAATTAATAGTATAATTTTCCATATTTTTATTTAATTAAAACTATATAATAAAATAGATTTTAGTTATAATATTTTTTTTATATTACTGTAAATTAATAGTAAAATAGTTTTTTTAATTACTTGACTTTTTCCTCTGAATACATTTGAGTAGAATTTGGTTTTACTTTTTATGTTGTAAAGCCGCTTTATGTCTGTTTTTTCTTTTGCAGTCAAGCATGCCATGATTGTGACTGAGTACATGGAAAATGGAGCTCTTGACAAATACCTGAAGGTACGTTTGTCACAATTCACCACTTAGACAGAAAAATTATGACAGATGACAATGGCATACTTTCAAAGTGATGTAACATAGCAATGTTACATGTAATTTAGTCAAAGTTCATGTAAGTTACATGTAATTTAGTAAAACTTTAATTTCTTCACAGGACCATGATTGCGAGATGTCGTCCTTCCAGTTGGTTGGTATGCTCCGTGGCATTGCGGCCGGAATGAAATATCTCTCAGACATGAGCTATGTACACAGGGATCTGGCTGCCAGAAACATCTTGGTCAACTGCAACCTGGAGTGCAAGGTGTCTGACTTTGGTTTGTCACGTGTTTTGGAGGATGACCCTGAAGGAACCTACACCACCAGTGTAAGTTCATATTGCAAATAAATGTGTGGTTTGAATGTTCTCTGAAACTGCACTTAACTCCAGATGTCTTTATTTTACTATTACTACAACCTGGTTATTATTTCAGGATTTTCGGAAATTACAAGGGATTGCCTGACACTTGTTTATATGTTTTTTTCCCAACAGGGAGGTAAAATTCCTATTCGCTGGACTGCACCAGAAGCCATAGCTTACAGGAAATTCACGTCAGCAAGTGATGTGTGGAGTTTTGGCATTGTCATATGGGAGGTCATGGCCTTTGGAGAGAGGCCCTACTGGGACATGAGTAACCATGAGGTACGGACTGGCCACACCACACTGGCTATGAACAATAACTCTGTTTGTCTCGAAGGATCTTCCTTTGAGCAAAATGTCTTATCTGACTATCCTTTTTTCTAGGTAATGAAGGCCATTAATGAGGCTTTCCGCCTTCCTGCTCCGATGGACTGTCCCTCTGCCGTGTATCAGCTGATGTTACAGTGCTGGCTGCAAGATCGCTCCAAACGGCCTCGCTTTGGTGACATTGTCAGTCTACTAGACAAACTCCTCAAGAGCCCAGATTCTCTGAAGGCCATAGCAGATTTTGACCCTCGGTAAGAGCTCAACACATACTCTGAATTCTTAAACGGCTGATATGAATTTTTACAAGACTGGAACGGCAGAGAGAAGTTGAGGCATGCACCGTCTATTACACAATTTTGTGCTAGAAAGTCAAGTGGTGGTTCAAACAAAGTCATTCCTCTGGAAAGTTTAGACATGCACCATACCAATGGTACTTCTGAATGGTTTTAGTATCTGATGTTTATCACACTGTATGTGTGTAAGAGAGAATATCTGACAGTTTCGTATCTTTATCAGATACTTAAACTGAACGGACAGGTTTTCCTCTCGAAGTGTGTCTCTTCCACCCAACAATTACAACAAGGGAAAGGCAAAAAAGGTCTCACTGTGTGGTTTGCTGAATGTATTTGTGTTCTGTTTTTGTCAGAGTTTCCATTCGGCTTCCCAGCACCAGTGGCTCAGACGGCTCTCCCTTCAGGTCTGTGGCCGAGTGGTTGGAGTCCATCAAGATGAGCCAGTACAGTGAAAACTTCAACATAGCCGGGATCGTCAGCATGGAGCAGGTGCTGCAGATGAAGAGCGAGTGAGTAATGCTAATCATTTAGCACGCTATCAATGGAAGTTTAGCTGTGAACAATCAGATGAGATCACGCAAGTCCAAAGGCATTTCTGCTAAATTGATTTCTGCCTTACTTGGCGTGTCATTTCCTGGAGTTCCAGGTAAATGTAATGTTTGACTTCCGGCCAATAAGAAACTAGGATTGTCAGTAGATTAAAATTAAATGATTGATCTTTCTATAGTTAATATGGTTCATTTCATGTTTTGAATTTAGTCTCTAAATATATAACAAATATTGTTTTACTTTTTCTTTTCTCATGACTCTTTGCCCGTAAATGTTTCATACTTATTGAACTAATTCATTTAAATATTTTGTGAAAAGTTTTTTTTAAATTTAATTTATAAATAAATAAGCAAGCTGTTAAGAAGGTCTTAACAAGTTCACAAATAAAACTAAATAAATGTATTATTATTTATTATTATATAATTTAGTAAAATAATGATAATAATACAAATATTAATAATTATTATTATCATCTCACTATTAAAAAATGTAATGTTTGGACATACAGTATCGAATTTGGCAAAAAAAATATCTTATACTGTATAATACAAAATTAGTTAGGCTACAATTCTGACATTATTTAAAATAGTCCTTTGAATAAAATGGCCCCAGATGAACATAATTTGAGAGTTCTGGGAATTTGTGAAGGAATTTAGAGTGTTTGGAAAGTTCTCTTTCCTGTGGCATACAGCCTACACTGAGGCAGATTGGTCAGGACAAGATCGTATTTAAGTAAGATCGTATCTTTTAGCTTTTAATAATTCCTAGAACATATAAATATTTTCCATGTTTTTGTTGTTAGGGATCCGGTAATTGAACGTGGCTTAAATGTATGCTTTGGTTACAAGGATAATCTCGCACCACCGCAGACCATTTTTGATTTACTGTATCTGGCGAGAGCGGAAACCACATATATTGTAACAACAATTTAACCTTTTTAAGACTTTTAATCAAGTCAGGCGGTAACTTTTTACTTAAAATTTTTCAAACGTCTTTACAGCTTAAAATGCTACTCGTTGCTTTAAGGTTGAGTGGAAAACATTGTGGCAGCAGAGAAAGAATAGTCTTGGTTTTTAGTGGCCTCGATGTGGTGGATAGTGGCATGCTTCTCCCCCTCCCCTGTTCTGCCATTCCTCCCTTCCTGTTTCGGCAGGCTCTCTCATCCCTCCCATTCCCAACAGCGCTAGTCGAGGACTGTGCTTTCACTGCAGCCAGGAACCACTGTTTCTGCCTGCTGGGGCCATGAGGCTATGCGGCTACTCCCCCTCACATCAACAGGATCGGACTTAAAAGTCAGGACATGAGATGAAAGAGTGTAGGGATGGTGAACGAGAGAGCTGATGCACATGTGGAGGTAGAGACGACAGTGCTGGACCTCACGGAGGAGGCAGTTTGACTGATGAAGGGGTTGGGAGTGTAGTAACAGCGTACTGTAGCTCTAAGACCTCTGGCTCAGCTCCCGTGGGTGTTTTTAGCCTAGAAGCTTGCTGAACTTTGTGTGGAGGACCAGAAATGCCTTTGATGTGTTTGTCTTTTATTTTATGGCGGACTGTTCCATCTGGTGTCATCTGGTAGCACTCTTTAAAACCAGAAACTATTTACAAGTCCTCCGCTGGCTGTGTCCCGGCCAGCTCTGGTTCATGGTGGGTGAAGGGAATACTTGTTAAATCATCAAGGCGCTAATTAAAAATGTAATTAGGATTTGGATACCATGTCATCTTTCAAACGCAGCTTCAAAATTACTTTTTGAAAGATAAGATTGTCATTTTCGAGTACACTCCCACAGTGTTATCATTTGATGAAAACTAAAGCAAAATCTATAAGAATATTTTTCCACACAAAAAAGGATAATACAATTTAAAAAAAAAGAAAAGAAAAATATAAACTAAATTAACTGGAGAAACTAAAATGAAATGGATTTTCATGACTCCAAAGACCAAGTAAAATAATATGAAATGGACATAAATTATTTAAAAAAAAATTAATACATGGATAAATAAAGCTTTGCATTAACTTTGGCTAAAACTAAAATAAAAACTGGAACTAAACTAAAACTGTAAAAAACTAATAAAAAACTATAAGAGAAACTAAAAAAATGTTTTTTGAGTGAATGAAGGAATGAATAAGAACTTGAAACCAAACTCAAATACATTGACTAAAATAAAAATATTATTTTTTATAAAATTTAGCGTGCACTCTATAAGACAAATATTAAGAAAATTAAGAAAAAAAATGGTTCTTTGAGGAAACAAAAATGGTTCTTCTAATCTAATCTATGCCATCGCTGCAAAAAAAAAACAGTTTTGGAACCATTATCTTAAAGAGCGTATTAACTTTAGCTAAAAATCTAAATTAAGCAAAAACTGTGAGAACGAACAAAAAATAAAAGGAAAAGGCAAATTGAGGATAAAAAAAAAAAGTAATAACCCTGTCTCACGTTCTCACACGTTCTTTTCTGTTTCCCAGGGATATCCGTAACATCGGAGTCCGTCTGCCGGGCCATCTGAAGAGGATTGCCTACAGCATCTTGGGGCTTAAGGACCAGACGAGCACCCTGAGTGTGTTTGCAGTGTGAACTGTCTTTAAAATGCACCGAAGGGACCAAACCCTTTGGCTGTGGACTAAATAAACTCTCAGCTGCCTCAGGATTGGACTGCAGGGACAGCCCTTGACCTGGCCTTAACCCTCCAGCCTAGCGAGATGGACTCTCACCGCCGTGGAGACTTGTAGCATTTGATGTACTTCTCAAAAATGGAGGAAGTGTGAAACAATCAAAAAGCTATTGATGTATGCATCAAACCATGTATATTAGATCTATTTTTACCATATGCATATGTTTATTTTCTAGTCACAAATATAGTAATTTCTTTAGTTTAGTTTTTAAATTTTTGTTTAGTTTCATATGCATGCTTAATTCTCACCAGAGAGTGATCAGTGCCAGTTAGCGCTCACTTTACTCTCAGATCTTATACGTTGCTCTTCCAATGGGTTTGAAGGAGAACTGGCACTGTATTGCTCTGTACTTGACTGAACTCTTCAGCATTACGAGAGAAAAACAGACCAACAGGTCTTTCTATACCAGAAATGTGGGTTTAACGTAAGACTTAGTGATGTTCCGCTGAGATCAAGGTGATTGTAATGCTCTCTGGTTTCTATCATGCTTGAGTTGGCCGTGATTTTATGTCTCGCACGATGACATTTTCATTACAATTGCACTCTCAGCGCTATATGCTTTGGACCATCAAGTTTAAAGTCTCTGGTTTAGATGAAACGGAGCAGCAAGGCGTTCCTTAAATCCTGTGTTTTCTCTGCAAACAAGAAGAGCGGAGGCACCGCCATGAAATAGCACTTAAATCAGAAATCTCAGCAGCTGTCTCATCCCTTATCGTTATGAAAGGTTGCAGCAATGATGACATTAAGGATTGAAGGAACAAAGAGCGAGCGAAATGACAAAATGGAAATGGGTTAAAAAGAAAAAAACTGTTCTGGAACAGATTGCCGGTCTAAATCAAATGGGAAAATGTAATCCGGCGGTCTTCTGCAAACAAAGGCACGGTTCTGATTTTCAGATATTTGCACCAAGTGACAGTCCTCGCAAACTAAGAAAATGATCAAACAGACAGTTGTGTTTACCAGGGTATGTGGATGATATACCAAGGTCTGTTATTCATTTTGTATCAGCAGATTAAAGTCGCCTGGAGCTGTGAATTGCGGAGACTATCTTCAGCAGATCTGGTTTATGATTAACTGATTCAAGCTTTGCTGAAACGCTACGACCTTCCTTGATTATTTCCTCTGACTTTTTAGGACCACAGTAGGGTTTCAGATGGGGGTTTAGATACAAGCCTCCCTGTAAGGGAAAAACTCTGTTTAAATGTTAAACTCCTTTTCAAGGCTATTTTGTGTTTTCAGAGGAGAGTCCTGAACTCCTAATGGATGATATTGCAGTTCCTTGTTAATTTCACATTATTCTGATTATTTCTAGATTTTAAATGCAGATGAGTTCTTCCATATTTAGAAATGACATATTTAGTGTTTGTTTGCAGTTGATATTGTGTTTCAAATCTTTTCTGAATGGGACGTTGATACTGGCAAACTGTAATAATGGCAGGACTTTTTGGAAAGGGAAATTTGTAATTTTTTTAAATCTATCTTAGTTCTGACCTTTTTCTAAATATTGAAATTTTATAAGCTCTGTATGAACCCCACTCATGGGCATATTTCCACACAAACAAAAACATGTTTGATTTGGCCAATTGTTTTGTATTTTATTTAATAGTCTATTTATTTTTTACTTTATTTATTGTTTCAAGGACACTGAATTGGGATTTATTTGTAATGGAAGTTTGTCTTTCAGTCACAATAAAATCTGTGTAGCCTTTAAATTCAATGTCACTATGATTTCTTTATTTGTGTCTTCATCCACAACAATAAAAAGGCATAATAGAATAGAAATGAAGTCGCTTCTCCCAATTACAGCCTCATTGTAGTACATTAAGAAGTACTGAGCGAGTCAATACAGCTCTAATGTACTCAAGGAAGCCAGCAGCTTTGCATGACTGCATTATCTAATTGGTCAGAGCAGCCCCTATTTAATTAGTTGCCGGTTTGCAGTCCATCTGTAAACTATGACAGAAACCAATGAACCTTATAACCCGTGCAGGACAATTTACTTTGTTCTCAATTTAGCCCCTCCTGTCCATAACCGCAGCCTCACTGAACCCAAATTAAGAGAGGCTTTTGTCTGGCGCCCAAAGTATTGAATTTATCAGCTGCTGCTGAGTGATGTAGGTAACAATGCCACTAATGCACCCTTTTGATAAGGTGGAAAATGTCAAGGTTGGAATGTAAATATTTATATACGAAAATAATCGGACAGGGGAAGCTGGCTGAAGAATGAAATGCCATCATGGAAGTCAAACAGGTACAGCAGGGGAACAAAAAGTGCCCTGCATCCGTTTTATGTCTACATGTCTGTCATTGTCTAGGCTAGGGCATGCTTTGTCTTCTTTTGATCAGATGTACCATCAGTGGCCTCGAATAATATTTTTCAATTGTACATAATACAGGTGAAACTCGAAAAATTTGTTTATTTCAGTAGCTAATTCAACTTAAAAGGTGAAACTAATATTATTTAGACTCATTACATGCAAAGTGAGATATTTCAAGCCTTTACTTGTTATAATTTAATGATTATGGCTTACAGCTATGAAAACCTTTTCTAATTTTGAATTTGGGTTTTTCATAAGCTGAATAATCATCAAAATTATAACAGGCTTGGCTTGAAGCACCTGCTTGGTTTTAAAAGGCTTGAAATGTCTCACTTTGCATGAGTCTAATAATATATTAGTTTCACCTTTTAAGTTGAATTACTGAAATAAATTATTTCTAATTAAATAATTAATAGGCTATTCTAGATGTGCCTCATGTGGTTCAGTCAGTGTGTGTATGACCCCGATGAATCAAAAACAAAAGTTCCTGGTCTTTTAGTGAGTTTTGTGGTTCATTGGTTATTCCAATTAACCACAAGCTAAGTTATTCCAAAGTAATAATGTTGTATTTTAAGTATTTTATTAAAATGTAATATCTTGCTTCACCTCTGAAAACACTTTCCTGTTCCACTGACGTCTTGAACTGTTTGACAGTTCAGCAGGTGAGTCAGATGTTGATTCATTAACAGCATTGAGAGATTCATTTCAGTAAACTTGTCCTTTTGATCAATTCATTAAAAGAGCCGGGTTGTAAGAGAAATTAGTTCGGAAACCACAGTTTTCGTGCTGTAGCCTATGTTTTTGATTCACACACAAAAAAAGGTTGATTCATAACAGTTAATGCGAGAATGGATAGTCGGCGAGGACAACGAGAAAAACGGTAGGCCTAATGCTCGTATTTCGTTTTTTCTCTTGCATTCAGTAGGTACAGATTGCGAAATTTTGCTCACATTAAAAACGTTGACTATGACTGACTTTCCGTGACGCTTCCAGTCACACCCTACATTTCTTTCTTTCTTATTATTATTTTTTTTTTACTCATTGAATATCCTATTTCAGTTGGATAAACGTCACATTGTGGATGTAAATGGGTTGTGAATGGAAAATGAATGTTTACTGTAAAGAAAATACAAAGAGAAAACCAGTGAAAAGAATGATAGTCAGTGTCAGGTTACTGTAAAAGTGAGGGGAAGACATTTTGAAAACACCCTCAGCATTTAGCAATTAAAGAAAACATTTACATTGCATGTAAGTACCGCCGTTCCCATCTATGAGTAGAAATGTTCCAGAATTTGGATTATGGGAGGACATTTTTTTACCCTGTTTGTGTGTAAAGCCTAAATTACAGGCTACAATAGCATAGGTGAGGACTGTGTTGAAGGCTGGGCTGAAGGCTGGGCTGTGGTGCTTTATGCGCTGTACACATGGTTTAACCTTAATGGCGAAATGTCCTGTGTGAGGCCTGTGGCTTTCATTTTTAGGTTTCCTCCTCCTTTACAGTGGCTTTGAGAATGTCCCCGCTCTTTAAAGAACTCCCATTGTAAAAATCATCATTATACAGTTCAAGTATGAGTTTTCCCTTTTATATTTATTTCATTTCTTTTCTTTTCCATCGCCCTCTTTTTCATCTGAACACACAAAGTCAGAAACGTTGTGGAATTTACATCCCTGGCTAATTTTAGAGATGGGTTTCTGACCAAAAAACACATCCTCCAATTTGGGGCTATATTGGTCTTCCTCCCTCAGTTTTTCTCTCTGTGTTTCTCACTCTCTCCTCTCTTATCCTCACTCTCTTTCTCCTCTTCAATTCATTCTGGTTGTCTTCGTGACTTTTTAAAAATGTTTTTAGGCTATGCTGCCACACTCACCAGCTCTTTTTTTCTGCATCATTGGTGTTTTTGGTAACTTATAAAGTGGTTCTCAAAGTTGTAGATTTTGCATTGGGCATCAAATTCGACCCGAATGAAATAGTTAAGCATACAAAAGTTAACAAAACGTTCTCAAATCCAACATTAAATGTATTAAAAGTGGACGGCATAGATCCAGTAATGTACAAATTTAATACTATTACATAAGCTGAACTAGGAAAATGTCAGGTCTTGGTGTTTAAATGCCTCTTTTTTTCTTTTTTCTTTTTTTTGACGGTTTCATGCTCTCAGCAGTGCACAGCCAATAGTTTACCATACAAAACACAGTGGAGTCAGCCCTAAACCACATTTATTCTCTCTGCATGTGAACCTATATTTGATGTAATCAGTTTTTTTGTTTGTTTGTTTTTAGATTGTGTAGTTTTGTTCATCATTTTCAAGGAATAACCAACCGTCACTCAACCATCAATGTTGGCATCTTTGTAATTTGACCACACTTTAAAAAAAATAACGGTTCTTTATTGGCATCCATGGTTCCATGAAGAATCTTTCCATTGCACAAAAAGGTCCTTAATAGTGGGAAAAGGTTCTTTATGTTCACACTTTTAAATCAAGCTCTGGTACGATTGCTCTGTTAGTGTGGTTCACTTGAATAAGTGTGAAAAATTATAGTGAGAACGGTAAGTGAACCAGGACTAAATGTAACATAATTTTTTGGTCCGGACCAAAAGAACCAAGATAACTGAACTATAAGTGTGAACACACCCTTAGATTATAATGTTCTTCACATTAAGAAAAAAATATTATTTTAAGAACTTTTCACAAAAGGTTCTTTGGGGAGCCAAAAATGGTTCTTTATGGCATTGCTGCAGAAATACCCTTTAGGAAACTTTATTTTAACATGAGTGTATAGCAAATATTGACATTATTTTTCAAACAAAATTCTGATCGATAAGTTTACTGATAATAATTGCTATTTAAATTGTTGCATTTTATTGTTGAGTATTTCCTAAAGTATATACAAAACAGATGAGTGACTCACCAGTTGAGAACCAGTTTAGCGTATGCTTCTTCATTAATTTGTGGCAACAACTTGCTGTTTATGTAATTATTTAAACTTGCTGTAATGCCATTTATTCAGCTATGTGTGAAAAAATGTTTTTTCTACAAACAGTTATATACATTTTACATTTAAAAAAGGTTTAAATGTTTGTTCTCAGCTAAAAACACACACATTTGAATGTAATATTATAGGACAACACCCAGTGTATGTATTAAGCAAAAATGTAACATTTCCTTCCACAATTAAAATGTCAGTGTTATTGGTGACAGCTCTTATGGAAACAGATTTATAATTTTAGCAGTTGTGACACGTATACATTTATAATGGTGCCTAAACAAATGCTGCTTTGTGATGAAAGTGCCCTTGATATGTTTATTTTTAACATAGCTTATCTTATCCGCATTGTTACAATGTGCAGGGAAGTGTATATTGGTTAATTATGCTTACTAGACTGTAACTCATTTATCAGTGTGCCTTAAATTCGGTTCTTTCAGACATTGACAGCTTGACAGTGAAATATGAACTTGTCCCCTTTGTTTCCCCTGTTACGCTTTAAAGAAGACAGCTGCAAACGGTACAAAACTAGCATGATTGCTTCCCGTGAAGTTTCACTGTGTTGTTTTAAGTTTTCAGGTCAAATATTTACCCGCTCAACAACACAAGCTCTATTTTTCGGTTCTCTGTAGTATTCTTTCAATTAGATCTGTTTTGCCTTGTCCCTGAGTGGCCATGACAGTCCTTTCAAACTTTATCGGCCCTCTTTCTGCTGGCATTCTTCAGCAGCTCCCTTCTCTTCTACTCCTGTCTGCATGTGTTCTTGAAGCCATTAATCGTTCCTGCCTGCACAATGTGAACCCCAGCAGATAATTACAGTAATTAAACCAATTAGGGCAGCATATGGAACGAGAGTTAACATGCCCTGAGGACACTGAGGTCTGCTATTCATCCCCTGCATGAGCCTCTGCTGAGGTGGTCCCCATATCTGGCACTGCTTAAGGAAGGGGCCGGGGAAATTGCTTCAACCCAATTTTGGATTAAAGCAATTTCCTTTTAGCTGAGCCTTGAATACGGTGTTGCAGATGTATGCTGCTGGCCTGCTCCAAGAGAGGACTTCAAACAAAGGAGGGGAACGTAAAAGACAACTGAGAAAAAGAGATATGAATAGGTCATCCCTCTGTCAACAGCATATTGATTTCAACAGCATATTTGATGCTTCATGCTCAGATTAATTTTTTTTATTATATTAACCTACTTAAAGTGAACTAATTACTTATTACAATGATTATTACATGGCTCTCTGTAGTACTTGATTCTGATTCGTCAATCAGACCAATTCAGTTCCGGTCCTCTTTACTTTACTGCACCAGAGTGAGCTAACAGCTAGTTTACATCTACTGCCCTGGGCAGGTTAATCAAATAAAATAACATACAATATTACATATACTGTACACCACATAAAACATCAAAATACTATGTCCAGGAATGTAAGATTAATGGAATTAGTATATAAAAACAAAAAGTTTAGCCTACAACAAAGTCAGTAGTGGAAGCAGATTTGTTCTGATAGTAGCAAGTGCTTAAGCTTGGTTTTTAAAAATGTGAAGCTATCAATGCTTTGGATGTTTATGGGTAAGGAATTTCATATTCCCACTCTAACCAAAAAAGCTGTTTGACCAAAGGCTGTTCTTCTATACTGTGGTACCAAGTCTCCCCTAGCAGGTCTAGTCCTACCGGCACTTCCGTTATTGGCCAAGCATCCCTTAAGAGGAGGAGGAGCAAGATTATGGATAATTTTGTATTAATCAGTGTAAAATACTAAATTGTTCAAATGTTAAAAATGTAACTTTTTCAAAATGATACTATGAGGACAGTCCCTTGTTTTTTTTTGTCTAGCACTCAAATTTAATTGGTTGAGCGGCGTTCCAAAAATGTTTCTTTTTTTCTGCAGGACACATCGTTAAGTAGGATGCATAAAATTATCCCTTTATACAAATGTCTACTTCCATATGTGACAAAACAGTGGCAGACAAAACAACATTAATTGTAGTAATTAAATATTTGCTTTGTTATCACCAAAGCTCTCTGTTTTGTACTTCATTAAAAAGTAATGCTGCCTCAGAAGTCTGCATCAGCTGCCAAAGCTTTCAAATGCAGCCAGTGCCAGTATGTCTGAATTAATATATTCATAAAACATTGCCTGTCTAAAAAGGATGCTAGGAAAGAAAATGAGGACAGATTAGTTTATAGCACTGATTCATTAAGAAAAAGAAAAAACAAACTTTATGAGTGAGTAATTGAATCACTCACAGCCGATTTAGACCAAACAGATGATTCATTCAGGACCAGAACTTCACCACTGTGTTTTGTTTGTTTAAAAGATGGGTAAACAGTTTATTCTGCTATGTCTTCATGTGGAACTTTTGTCGCTGGCAGAACAAAACGAACTGGTATTATTGTGTGTAAAATGTAAGGTACTCAATTACTGTTGTATAAACAACATCACATTCACAATGGTGAATGTCAGCACAGCTCTTGCTCGTGTAGTAGCCTACGTTAAATAATGACCGAACTGTATGGTTTCACTGACATACTACTCTGTAAAAAATATTAGGTGAAATTAACATTTTATTTTAATATATTTACTTATTTGGTAAGTGTTCTCATAAAAAAGCATGTAATAGTTAAAGGATAATTCCGGTATTTAACACATTGAGTCTATATTGTAGTTTGTTTTGGATGAACAAGAGTGGTGGACAACAATTTTTTGACAATGGTTCCTCTCTCGAGTTTTTGACTATAAAAGAATTGGCCATGGACCCATTTAACATTGGAGTCAATGGGCAGGTCCGAAAATGTCATTAAAACAACCTTTAACATTAGTTTTCAAAACTGTGCAACTCACCGAGTGATTAGTGATGTTAGTTGATGTTCCAGAAACAAAAAGTGTTGCGAAATACAGTTTCTGTCGTGTTTTATTCGTCATTTTGTAAAATCCCATTGAATTCTGTTGAAGGACTGAGTGCTCGTTAATATAAATGCGCTACTGGAAACGGAAAGGGGGCTGTTTACATTTGGTCGATGTAGTCTTTTTGCTCGCTTCCGTTTCTCATAAGGCTAGCGAGCAGAGCAACTGTGCTCCGGGAGAGTAAGCGAAATAAACAAACAAAACCTTGAAAATATTGAAAGACGTGACCACTGACCAGTGCAATATGAAGTTGAACTCGACTGTGACCGTGAGTGTCCCGCGAGACATAAACATCGGTTATCGCCATCAAGTGGTCGGGAGTGTGCTAACGCTTCAGATTCAAATATTGAGCGGAAGTTACACGGTTGTGAAGTGTCTGAAAAAATAGTTCCACTATAGCAAAATAAACGGATTGGAATCATATATTGCGACGACGATATATTGTTTATAATCATCAACGAACACCACTAACCACTCGGTGAGTTTAACAGTTTTGTAAACGAACATTATTGGCTGTTTTAATGACATTTTTGGACATGCCCATTGACTCCAATGTTAAATGGGTCCATGGCCAATTCTATTATAGGCAAAAACTCGAGAGAGGAACCATTGTCAAAAAAAATTTGTCCACCACTCTTGTTCATCCAAAACAAACTACAATATAGACTCAAGGTGTTAAATACCGGAATTATCCTTTAATGTGCAGTTGTATTTACAGTTATTTGGCCAATTTTCAATGGCGAAATCCAGTCATTTCTATCCAAGCTGCTATTGAAAATTATTTTTTTTGCCTGCAGAATTTTGCTAATGTTGACTTGGCTATCATTATCGAAATAAAGCCCTTCAGGCTGATACCAGACCTCAGCTTCGTATCATGAGATGCATGTGATGTCACCATCTTCCTTTCATGTTTCTGTTTTTACTCTGAAATGGCTCTTTAACACAATTACACTTTTGTTTAACAAAAGTACACTGGCTTTCTTGTGCTGATATTATGATCTTGATTCTTCATGAGCTAAATTCTTGTGGTGCTGCAACACATTTGTCCTGAAGCATTTAAACCCTGAAAAATGAGATTTGTCGAGTTTAAGTTTTCTTATGTTACAGCACAAGATTTACTGCCATAAAACAGTTTAGGTTAACAGTATTAGCCAAGAAACAGAAATGGACTGGAAACTAAATCCCTCCTCTGCTTCTTCTCTTCCTGACAGGCTTTTGCGAGCACTGGACCAAACCTCTGCAGGGAGACGTTCAGCATCAGTAGAAATGACAAGAAATGCCACATGCAGATCATATCTGTGAATCCACCTTTCAGCATTTTCTTTGGAGCAGATAAAGAATGTGGAGGGTTTTCTCTTCGACAGCAACAAGTGGGGGGTCTCAGAGGATTTGCTCGCAGCAGGTGAGGCGGGTGAGATTATCTTTGCCTGAAGTGTGAGAACAGCAGACAGTGGGAGGGAGTCAACAGTAGTGGGAACCTGCTGAGCTGGTGCTGTGGAGCAGGGATGGGCCTTTACAGCGGGAAGAGCAGATCAGGTTTCTGATGGATTGAAGCTGTAAATGCGTGAGATTTTGATCAATAATGGCTTCTGGCTCATGGAAAATACAATACTTTGAACAAATGACATGGAATTTATGGGTTTGTGGTGATTTATTAGGGCAAGAATGTGTTGTTACAAAGCACCAGCATTGGAAATTCCCTAGCGTCGCCCTTCAAGGCTGATGTTGAATTTAAGTGACACACATTTGTCATGTTTTAACATGCTCAATTGCACATTAAAAGAAAAATAGGTAATGTCTAACAGTTTCTTTGGTAGTCATTGTATTGAATCTTTTTTTGGTAGACCTTTGTCATATACGGATTACTCAAATGTCAAGAAACACTATTTTTTGGTGTGGTGTCTATTATTTATTTTTAAATGTTTGATTATATATCTTATTATTTATCATTTATTAAATATCATCTTCTGTAAACATAATTTTCATTCAATTCTGTTATTCAAAAGTGCACATTTTGTTTGCACCTTCAATTTTGTTTGTGTAGATTATTCAATCTTTTTTATTTTTTTATTAAAGTCAAATTATTATTATTATGTTTAACAGGATCTTTTTAAAATACACTATGTTGTAATTAAAGCTAGATTGCAACAAATATTTAGACATTTGGAAAACATCCTCTGACTGCATCTCTTCTTAAAGGAGTTAACCTTATGTCTCAGGCCACTGCTCTGCGTAAAGCGTTCAGTCCAGCCTCTCCGGGGGAATAACCACTGACAACTCATAAAATGGATTATTGCTTTAGTTATGTTATTTATGGTGACAGAAGTATGTAAACTGTATGGAGACAGAGAGAAGAAAAACACTGAGCCAAAGACCTCCAAAGTCAGCAGCCCAAAATAAAATCAGCGGTGTTGAGTGTGTTGTTGTGAGTGACGGGATCAAACTGACAAGTCCCACGGGAAAGGATTTTTTTTCTTGAACCAAAGTGAACAAAACTGTTTGTTTTTTTAATAACAGAATCCTTTAAATCCCTTCTTTTGTGTGTGTGTGTGTGTGTGTGGGGGGGGGGGGGGGGGGGGTGGTGGTACTTTGTACTATCAAAGTACAAAGTACAAAATTTGTACTTTGATAGTAAAGCTTTTTTTTCTGGAATAGAGAAATACAAAGCTCTGTCTTGAAACTCTAGAAGACACAAGCTGATAGTCTTAACTCAATCAGATTGCAATCACATCATTCTCTGTAGGGCACAGCTGATTGGTTCCTGCTGTATCAGTAGCCAATGAGCTCGCTGCTCAAACTTCAAACACTTAGTCAGCATTTGCTGTAGCAGTTCAGCACACTTTCAGAAACCCTCCATCCCCAGCTCCACCTGTATATAGTAGATCTGCTACGGGAAATTCATGTATGCTATATTGTACAGCAGCAGCATGCTTACTTGCTCACCGCAGAGTGTTGTGTATGTGTTGGCAGTAGCAAGTCCTGTACTTGATCTGCAGCAGCAGCAATAATACCAGCAGCGTAGCAGATCTATTACGCCAAGACCAAACATATCAACATTGTCATATCCATTACCATTCCAAACACTCTTGAGAGTTGTCATGACAGAAGGGGTGTAACGATGCCCTCATGTTTCGATACATATCACGATACTGAACTCACGATACAATATTATTGCTATACTCCAAGCATGGTTAACAAAAAATGTATTGTTGATTAAAATACTAAATTTGGTATTACATTGGTGTGGAAATGAATGGGCTTGGACTAATATCCCAATGCACAGGACAATGGTGACACCAGAATAAAAATATTCATGATTCTGAAGCTGAAAATACAGAATTATTTTAGAAGAATATGCTCACACTGTGTCACAGACACATATATTTTTAAAATAATCTAGGACACTTTTTACTGGTAACAAAAGACATGTTTGGCACTATCATCATGACCCACAAATACTCCCCCATTGCATTATTTTACATTGTTCAATATAATGTCACTAAAACTCTGTAAACTTGATTTTTTTCTCACAGTAATTTTCATGTTGGGTGAACTATGCCCAATACAGATGCATGAAAGGCATACGAGTGAAGCCCTGAGTCGTGGGCACTAGAGCCGTGCCTTTGAGTGATTTGTATTGTTGTCGTTCATTCGTATGATTTATTATTCATGATGAATCTGATTACGAGGAGAGTTAATCAGAAAAAACTCATATAAATGATGGTAGAAGTTGTTCAGAAGACCCTGTGGAGTCCAGGATCGGCAATTAAACTGATGAAGCACACTAGCGTGATTTAAGTGTTCACTCAGATGTTTAGTTACACAAAGCCACACACATTTGCTGTGCCCTGTTCTCCAATTATAATTCATCACTCATGTCTCATTGTCATTGGCAAGATTACATTAGCAAATCTCCAAGCACCACACAAACCCTGAACACACAAAAACAGATGACGTCAAAAATGTTCTCCCTATTAACCTGTTTAGCGACTTTTTGAGACATAGATTTGTTTTGTTTTGTTTTAGTTTTTTTTTGTGTGTGGGGGGGATTCATATCAATTAAAATATTTTCGTGTAAGGTAATGTAAAATATATTTTTTTTAACTATATATATAAAACAAGCCTTTTTATAGTGCTCTCATATTTTTTTGGACCAATATCTTATGTCATTATTGTGATTTCAGAGGTGGAAGCGACCTCTCATTTTTTTTCTCTTAGATGTAAAATATATGTTATGTCGTTTTTTCATGCTGTGATGAAGTTGAGAAATAGATAGAGCTTGTGTGAATGGGCAGGAAAATCTGTGGGGATAGTGACTAGTTAAATGCAGAATGGAAATTTATGTAGGTACACTTTTGTACTGACTTTAGTCAGACGCACATTTGCAACCTCAGAGAGGGACGGAATAACCCATTTTGACATGGTGGAATTTGTGTAAATCTTTACTATTTTCACATAGAAAGCTCATTTAAATCAAGTACTCTTTTGTGTAAAAAACCTCATAATGAATACATGTCTGTGCAGAGTGCAAGTGCATTGATTTACCACAAGGTGTCAGACTTCCATTAAGCTAAAATATACCCTCTAGCTTTGAGCTAACGCCAAAGTAGCATATCTATGCATATGAGCATTACTGAGGTAAGCGAGAGATGTTTAGCAAATTAAATTATATTTGCATTGTTGTATATAAACTAAACAAACTTTTCATACTTTTTTTTATCGCAGAGTATTGCAGTGCCATTAAAAGGGCGCAGAGTTTCCCTTGTGCAAGAACATGACTTGAGGTGATGTCAGTAAAAAACAATTTGAACAATGTTTGCTTACTGGATTACTGGTTGACAAGAGACAAAGAGAGTGAAAAGAATTTCTTTTTGAAGCCACAAGTTCAGACATGTGTCCTGCATGCTCTGAGACAAAACCCAAGAGCATTTTCTTTTGTGATAACAAACTTTAATAATGTACAAAAATGACCAAAACACACATTGAGCTTCTTGTTTTGTTAAATAAAAGCATTAAAAATGTGCATAGTTTAAAATACAGTTAAACTAACCTTATATTATATTTTTTAAATATATTTTAGTCTAATTTCCTCAAAGTTTGTCGTTAAACACCAATTATTCACATGCCATTAAAACTAATATTTATCATATTTAGCCAGATATATAGCAACATGTTCAAACCAGAGTTGGTAATTGATTAAAATGTTGGTTGTTTGCCAATGTTTTGCTGTCTAAATCTGATCCACGCTCATAAAGGCACATTGCAGTTCTGTACACTCTAAAAAATGCTGGGTTATTTTTAAACCCAAATGTTGGGTTGAGCATTTTGACAATGCTGCTGGGTTATTTTCTCCATAATCTGCTGACAATGACCCAGCATTTGTGGTTGTTTTGGAAACGTTGACCCAGCGTTTACCTCCTCGCGCGCTTTTGTCCCCCTCACACTGTTCAAATTACAACGTCAACAGGAGGACGAGAGGTTCAAGGCAAGCAGGAGCGAGCGTAAAGGTGAGTAACACTGTTTTATTAAAACTATCCTAACGTTACGTAGTCAAAGAAGTCAGAAAGTCAATAAGAAGTTATGTTGAAATTAACTTTGAATTATTGACGACGGACCCTTATATTATTTAACGTAACACTAATGCTCCAGATTTAGCGTCTGTCGAACTAGCGACCGTTAGTCAGCGGCTTCGCATAACATTCATCATTTTTACACGGTCTGTCATCAATTATTCCACTTATAACACGGTCACAATGTCTAAATACAGTTGTTGGTGTTTTATCTCCAGAAATTTTGCGGGTTTCTTGTAACGTTACTGACTCGGCGGTGTTGGATGCAGTGTAACGTCACTGGCTAGTGGCTGCATATGCTAAAGAAGCTGTAAGTTACGTCTCTACCTATTATTTATCTGTTTTTGTCAGTCATTTTCGAAAGGTAGCTTTACATAAAATGTTATTATGTTGCAGTATGTTCTCTGTGTTTAACGTTATGCGTGCGTCAATTCTCATGCTAGCTGTCATGTTCAGCTGAAGTCAATTCAATGTTGCTTCAGTAACGTTACCGTTCAAAAACTGTGTAAAGATCATAAATTATGAAGTAACTGTTAGTTACTGTAACGTTAGTTCAATTTGGTCTTAAAGCGGCTCTGAAGAAAAGTAGTTCAGTTCTCATCTGATATTGCCAGTGCAATCAAATCAACAATATTGTTGAATGTGCCCCCAACTTAGCAAGCCAGAGGCAACAGTGGCAAGGAACCCAAACTATCAGGTGACAGAATGGAGAGAGAAAAAAACATTAGGAGAAACCAGTCTTATGTATTAAATATACAATTTATTATTTTGGGTTGTCATGCAACTTGGTACACAATCATTAAAATAATTATGATGATCATTGAATCGTGCATTTAAAAAAAAATGCCAGGAAGAATAAACATTTAACAACATTTATTTATTATTTTTACTATCTTGAAACTGCAATCAAATAAGTCAATGGGTGCAATGCTCGCAGGCGATCTTTATACGAATAGACTGATACATTGGAATGAATAAAAAAATATTCTATGAAATTAAAATATCTACAGGTGAATTTATAAAATATTTTTGAATTATCCACAAAATTAAAATTTCTTCTGTTTACAGCCTTGTGAATTAACTATAGTTAATTAAGCTGTTAAAAAAATATTTTTGTCTATTTATTTAATTTTTTAATTAAGTAATGATTCATTATTTTATTTTATTTTTAACCGCGAGCCAGCACAAAAATAAATTTTAAAAGCAGGTATAAGACTTGTTAGCACTGCCAGCTAGCTTTGTAAAGATATTACTAATCAGATGTTTCCTTCTGTTCTTTTACAGCAATGGACATTTTTGTTCAACAAAAACTTATCAACTGGAATCTTGAGTGCCTCATTGAAAAATTTGCTGGTAAATATTCTCTTTCAAAATCATTATGATTAATCATTTTTCACAGTTGCATCCAGTGCCAGCCCTAGCACTTAACCAAGTTTGCTACACCATTCACAATAAGATCAAAAACATGAATGGGCAATTAATTTACTTGTCCAAAGTACAAGCACATGGCTTAATGTCAAATCCTGTAGGGTGAATTTAAATCACTTATATTGTAGGGCTGGCATAGGATACCACTTCTGTGCCTAGTCGATGTCAGTGTAATTTCATAGATAGCCTTGTTTGTTTGTGTTATCTTCCTTTTAGATGAGCAGATAGATGATGACAGTTTCCTGTTGCTGGATGAGAACTCAATTGCAACACTCATCCCCAAAATTGGCGTGCGGTTAAAATTTTTAAAACATTTCAAAGAACTGAAATTTGTAAGTCTATAATGCATTATAGGTGTTTTCGATGCCAAGCTATCATAGCTGACTTGAAACAGTTTTTTACCCACTTAAGAGCAGTCCACAGTATTAACAGTGCTTCCACACATTTTGAATGCAATCAGCATGGTTGTCGGAGGACTTTTTTTTATATGAGGTCGTACAGAAGACACTTACTTCAACACAATAATGCCCACAATGAGACTAACAATGCATCTAGATGTAATGCTAACCAAGCACCCATTTCAACATTTGAGGCACTTGATGCTCAAGAGCATTCATGCATGGAAGAGTCTGACATTGGTGGGGTCAGTGACATGGATGATTTGGAGGAAGAGGATATGACAGATAGGGTAGCTCTTTTCCTGGCAAAACTCAAATCAAAGTCTTCACAGACTTTTTCTGCAGTAAATTTTACAGTGCAAGAAACCTCAAGTCTGTTGTCAGATATAGTCTCCAAGCTTCAGGATAGAACTATGTCTTTCCTTAAGGCTCTTGGGCAGGACAAAAGCATAGAGGCACAGGAATTGAACCATCAATTCCAGGCAGCATCTGAGCCTTTCAAAGGCCTAGAGACTGAATATAGGCAAATGAAATATTTTATGCAGTCTGGAAACTTTATTCAGCCAATTGAGGAGACTTTCCCTGGCATTTCCTATGTTCAGCACATAGATTCCAGCAGTGGTGCAGTAAAACAAATTTCAACGCGTGACACATTTCAGCGCATTCCACTTAGACCACTCCTGAAAAAGATACTTGAACTACCAGGCATCATGTCCAAGGTCGTTGCCTGGCAGAAGAGCACTAATGGTCTCCTGCAAGACTTTTGTGATGGTGAGCTCTGCCAAAACCATGCCCTGTTCTCTCAGGAGGTCTCTATTCCTCTCCTTATTTATGTTGATGATGTAGAGACTGTGAATCCACTTGGCTCAAAGACATCTGTCCACAAATTAGGGTTTATGTATTTTGCCATCAAATGTTTACCGAAAGAGCTGCTTTCCAGCTTATCCTCCATTTTTCTGCTGGCAGTCTACAAAACGGATGACGCTAAAACCTATGGCATTGATGCGGTTTTAAAGCCCGTAGTGGAGGACATCAAATCTTTGGAGAAAGAGGGTGTGGATATCAAAACACCATCATTTGATGGAAAAGTAAAAGTCAGCATTTGCCAGGTTGTTGGTGATAACTTGGCACTAAATGGAATTCTTGGATTCACCGAAAGCTTTGCAAGCAATTATGCTTGTCGGTGGTGCCGTGTACCAAAAGACATCCTTAGAGTACAGACTAAGGAAGACCGTGACATTCTTCGGACTGCTGAGTCCAACGAGAGAGACCTCAGTCTTGGCAGTGTCTCAGACACTGGCTTAAAACAAGCAAGTCTCTTAAATGATCTCCACTTTTTTGATGTCAGCAAGAACATAGCACCAGACATTATGCACGACATCTTAGAAGGTGTAGGGTGTTATGAGATGAAATTAATCATAAACTCACTGATTGAGGAAGGACACTTCACATTAGATACATTAAATTGCAGGATCACCAGCTTTGATTACGGCTTCAGTGATGCCCACAACAAGCCTTCTCTGATTACAAAGAATTACCTGCGTAAAAAAGATGGGACCATGAGACAGACAGCAGCACAGATGTGGTGCTTTTTGAGACTGCTGCCTCTAATGATGGGAGATCTAGTTCCAGAGTCAAATAGGTTCTGGCAGCTACTGCTTCTCCTCCTTTCCTGCTTGGAATTGATTTTTTCAGTATCTCTCACTGTTGAAAGTACGATCTACTTGAAGTGGATCATAGAGGAACATCATACTATGTTCCTTGAGTTGTACCCACAGCAACATCTAAAACCTAAACACCACTTTATGTTGCATTATCCAAGAGCCATAAGACAGCTTGGGCCATTGATGCTGTATTGGACTATGCGGTTTGAAGCAAAGCATAACTTCTTTAAACGCATTAGCCATGTCACATGCAACTTCAAGAATGTCTGTAAAACTATGGCCATTAGACATCAAGTAATGCTGTGTTACAATTTCTTTTCTGGAAATGTCTTTGATCACCCAACTGAAGTGGGCCCAGGTCACAGCACTATTCTTGCAGACCTTGAGAGATGTCATGATATCCAAGGAGGCTTGGAAAATGTTCCAGCCCACACAGAGATGTATGTACCAGCCTGGGTTACATTTAAAGGAACGACATATAGGCCAGGTATGACACTTTTTGTGTCTTACTGTTCAAGTGGTGACCCCCAGTTTGGACGTATAAGACACTGTTTGGCTTTTGACTCCAAACTGAAATTTGTGATTCAAAAGTTTGAAACTGTCGGATTTGAAAGGCATTTGTTTGCCTATGCTGTGCAATACACTCATGTCTTCACATGTATTGATGTCACTGACCTCACTGATCATCATCCCCTCCATGCTGTTCAGTCATTCAGAAAAAATGACGATTGTTTCTATGTATCTCTCCGATACAGGGTGTTTTAATTATCTGAAACCAATGGAATTCATTTTTTGTTTGAAACGGTCGAATCAAAATGAACTTTTTTAGTATTCAGTGTTACTTAGTTAGGGGAGAGATCAGGCAAGCTTCATCATTATCTGGCTCCAAGCATGCATACAGTTGTTAGAAACAGGAGCCTTCTTCACAAACCAGATATGGAGACACAGGGGTCAGGACCTGTACAGCTTTGGCATAGAATGTTTGCACAATTCAGGCTTGGCAGTTGAGTGAGTGGAAAAAATGCAAATTTAAATATGCTTTAATTCAGTTTTAATGTACTCTAGTGCTATAGTAAAATGTAGTGTTTTTTTTTTATAGGGCTGCACGATATTGAAAAAAAAAAGTTAATTGCATAGAAAATAATAAACAAATTACAAGCATAGGTAAATACAATAGAAAGTTCAGTGTTGATTAATTTCTGTTGTAAAAAAGTTATTAATTCTGTTCATATATCTATATAGCCATTCTAAAGAAAACTGATGTCATCAGTTTAGTTCAGTTCAGTTCTCCTATAATGGTGTCAATGATAGATCAAAAGTATTGTTGAATATTAAGTTTCTAATTCTTAAATATATCGATTCTAAAACAATATATCGTGCAGCCCTAGTTTTTAATGTACAGTATGTAGAAAACTGTTTGAATACCATATATTTGCTTAAACTATTTTTATTTTTTTATTCATTTTGTAGAATAGTGTCCCACCACACTCTAGCATTGCTCCTGAAAATACGCAGCCAAGCACTGCACCTGAAAATACAGAGCCATTATTTGGACGCACTTCTCCTGACAATACAGAGCCATTATTTGGACGCACTTCTCCTGAAAATACAGAGTCAACATTTCGACGCACTTCTCCTGAAAATACAGAGCCAACATTTCGACGCACTTCTCCTGAAAATACAGAGCCAACATTTGTTCTTCAGCTTGTTCCAGATGATACGCATGTATGTTTTTAAAACTAATTTGAATTAGATATGACAGTCTTCTTGCAAAATAACTTGAAATATACTATTTGCAATCAAAAAGACAACTCTGCTATGTACCCCAGGATATCCGTGCAGTACTGATGAAAGCACCTCATGGACCCTCTATTGTGGAGAGCCTAGAGAGTAATAAAATTACCACCCAGCAAAGGCGTGCAATGGTGCGAATTATTGTTGCTCATCTTATTGAGAAATATGGCGAAACGTGAGTATTAACTTTTTTTTTTTTTTACTGTATGAAACTTTCACATTTCAAATTACAAGCTTTCCTTTCATATTTGACCATCATAATGCAGACCATCAACAGAGACCAAAAAAGCAATGGCCATCTCTTTAGTAGAGACATTCTCCTGTCTGCGTGACCCTGAAGGCAATGGCTATGTGAGTATATGTATCTTACTTTACTTTTATTTGTCTATTTCTGCAGTCACTAAACTTTCCTGTCCAGCCAAGTTATCAAGTTATTCTGGTCTTCAACCAATCTTGTCTTAACCCATATGATTGTATATGTTTTGGAGTGTGTGTCTACTTTTGGAATTATTTGTGCTCACTCATGAAGATGTCTTGTGTTTTGAGAAATCAAATTTTCAATGTAATACATAACTCAATAACATCATCTTTCAGGAGGCATGGTTCAGCCCGGGGCAAAGGCACAGACCTTCCACAGGATTTCTTGAGGAGCGCCTTCGCAATATTAGGAAGAGAATGCGGCGATTAAGAACACCATCTTCTGTGGCTTTTATCTGTGAGAAGAGGTCGACTGTTATTCCAGGTAATACAATTCCTTTTGTCGTAATCTTCACACAAAGCACTACAGTTTTTCTTTTCACTGCAAAACAGCGTACAGACGACTTTAATTGCAAAGTTTAATCATCGAGTGAAAGTTTATCATTTGCATGTGCTTTTAAGTCCTGTCAGTTTAAACATCAAGAGCAAGAAGACTGGAACTCACACACTGTTTAAGAACAATTGCTCTTGTTAACATGATCGGAAAAAATATAGAAAATCAAAAGCTGACAATATGCACTAATGACAAGGTCTCTAGAAAGGGGTTTGGTTTATTTCATCTAATTAAAATGTAGCAAACCTTTCTCCATAAGAGCGCAGCCTCACTATAAAACTGGCTCTGAAATGGCCTAGATTAGAATATGCCGTTTATACCCTTTATCAAGAATTACATGTGCTGATGTAAGTTAACCAATATGACTTTATATTTTATTTACCTTTCAACAGATTCAACTTTGTCTCCTGAGAGGGCAGTTCAACTGAAAGAATGGCTAAAAAATAATACCAGACCACAGGACCAAGTGGAGCAGTATATGAAAGAAACCGCTCCTTTTAGGGCTCATTGGATTCGTGAGAATGGCTCCAAGCCAATATCTGAAATTTTATCAGAGTTCCCTCGTCTCATGGACACCCCAGGCATGGTAAATATAATTTAAACTCAATATCTTCTTAACTCTCTTCCTCTCCCATTGGTTTGAAGGATATAATTTTTATTTATAATTAATTAACATTAATTATGGTAGAATGCTAGCCTCACATTCAGCTTTTTTTTTTTTTAAAGACAAAAATATAAATGACTGTTTTTTCCCCAAAAAACAGATATCTCAGGACTTCAGTATACTTCACCCTGATGCAGCAGACAAAATGTGCTTATCCTGGTTGCCTGTCTTTGCTGACAAGATCCTGGCCTTTGCTAAAAGAGATGGACGACAGATGGATGTCCTCAATAATTTAGACAACATGTCTGCAGGTTAGTAGAAATGTTAAAATAAAAACAGAATAAATTATTGCATTTAAAGGGGTCATGAATTGCCTTTTTTATAATGTTCCCTGAGGTCCTTTTATAGTGTTAGTAAGCACAACATTGGAAAACTTAGCAGATATCTATATGTATTTTTATTCCAAGTGATCCTGTTGTACTATCACTCCCTTCACTTATGTGCCTGTGGGCACAAAGAGGCTATGATCTGTTTCTGTGAAGGCAATCTTGCACGGATGTTCTATTGCGTAATAAACAATCGGAAGTGGAAAATTAGTCATTTTTTGGGCAGCATACTATCAATAAAAGTTGTTTTATGTTTTTTTTATAGTACAATGACCTCTTGTATGACAAAAGATTGTATGAACATTTTATTTCTCAGTTCATGACCCCTTTAAAAGTACTTGCCCCTTTCTTGGTTTAACAGTGGTTCTCAAATGTCCTGGGACCTCCCATCATTTTGGATGTCTCCCTCATCAGACAAACCCAATTTAAGTCTTGCAGTCTGTACTAATGAGCTGATGACTTAAATCAGGTGTGTTAGATGAGGGAGAGATACAAAATGTGCAGTGATATGGGGTCCCCAGGGCCGGTTTGAGAAGCACTGCTTTAAGGGATAGTTCACCCGAAAGTGAAATTATGTCGTCATTTACTCACCCTCATGTTATTACATGACTTTCTTCTCCTGAACAAAAAATAAGATATTTTGAAGAATGTTGGTAACAAAACAGTTAACCGTAGCCATTTACTTTTATAGTACTTTTTTCCTATTATGGAAGTCAGTGGCTACCGTTAACTGTCTGGTTACTGACATTCTTTAAAATATATTTTTGTGTTCTGCAGAAGAAAGAAACTTGTAGAGGTTTGGAACAACATAAGGGTGAGTAAATTTGACATGAGGGCAAGTAAATTTGCATTTTAAGGTGAACTATCCCTTTAATAACACTAAATGTTTTCAGATTACCAGAGTACATATTTAACTGTTACATATTTAAGCTAATTTCAATCATTCTAAGTTGACCTTAGTTAGAAATGCACTTTGCTTAATTTAAAAGCTGATGAACAAACAAGTTTTAATTTGCCATTTATCTCTTCTTAGATTCCAAAGGCATACAAGCACTTAAAATCTTGCCTGTCATTCTTCCCCCGCCTGTGTACAAGATTGGCCACAAAACCTTTCGGCCAACTATTCAAGAGGCAAGAACCTCATTCATTGATGTACAACCTGTAAGTAAAACAACAGAGCAGGCTCATTTCTTTACACCTGTTTGTAGGGCTGCACGATAAATCGTTTTAATCATGATCATGGTTATTGCTGCATGGATCTGACACGCATTTCATTTTCTCACAACTCTTTTAAGTTAATTTAAGATGTTATTTAACTAATTTAAGACTGCTCTTATGAAAACCTAAGACACACTTTTAAAGAATTATCTGTGTCTGATATTGTCATTTCCTCATTTAGTCTGGAACCAACATGGTGCTTTACCTGGAAAGGCAGAGAGAAGCGAAACCCTTTCCCTTTGTCTTGGAGCTTGGAATGGCTGGACAGTTTTTTGTGGTGGTGAATGGGCAAGCTCTGGAACAGTTGACTCTCCTCAAGGCTGTGGATGTTTGTTTCAAGGCATTTTATTGCTTTGACATTCACTATCCGAAACAATGTGCCCCTGTTTGGGAATTTTTGCAGCAGGTAGTTTATGGAATGCCTGGGACAGAAAATTCTAGCATTCGGTTTTTGCGGGCCTCCATTTTTGCTGCAGAGGACTAAATTATAGCCATTCATAGCAATTAAGCAATATATGTACATTTTTCTTTCTTTTTTGTTTTGAATATTTTGAATCTTTAACTTAGTGTCAAAACACTGCCTGGTATACAAAATTCAAGTACCGTTTTCACGTGTGTCCCATTTTGCTTGACAGGACTAATTGATTGCTTATTTAAATGAATTGCAATGTATGTATTTGTTTTTTTGTTTTTTTATTGTATCTTTTTTGTGAAGAGAATCTTTAGCTAGGCTATTTTACAGTTTATAAGTATAGAGTTTTTATGTTTTTATTTTATTTTGCTACGCAGGACTAAATGATTGCTTATTTAAATGAATTACAATGTATGTACTTAGGTTTTTTATTTGTAATTTTTTGTGTGAAGAGAATCTTTAGCTATTGTATACAGTTTATACGCAAAGTTCTTATGTGCCTCCCATTTTTGCTGCACATGACTAATTTACTTATTTAAATGAATTGCAATGTACTTATGCTCTTTTTTTTGTGAAGAGAATCTTTAGCTATTGGCTATTTTACAGTTTAGTTTTTATGTTTTTATTTTGCTACACAGGACTAAAATGATTGCAATGTACATTGTTTGTTTTGAATTTTGAGAATCTCACCATTTTATTATCTTTTAACATGCCAACATTTTAGCACAAATGATTTTTGTGGGCCTCCGAGATGACTAATTGTTGATTAAACATGAATGTATTCATTATTATATTAATTTCCTGGAATAAACACTTTTATTGAATCATAATAAATAGTAGTGTTATTATTGTTATTATTAATATTATTATTAATATAATAATTATTATTATTTAGTAGTATTTTTATTATTATTATTATCTAAAATGAATAACCTGTAACATGGGGTTGTTTGACCCAGCACTGATTAAAAAAACAACCCAGCAAATGGGTTAATGTATAAAACCCAACCTGCTGGGTCAAAATAACCCAGCATGTGTTCTGTCCAATATTTACCCAGCGCTGGGTTGCCAAATAACCCAAATTGGGTTGTTTTTAACCCAGCATTTTTTAGAGTGTATTTACAGTATTGTCAATAATGTTTGTCTTGCATGAATTGAACAAGAGCAGAGGTGGACAAAGTACACAACTTCCTTACTTGAGTGAAAGTACAGATACCACTGGTAAAATATTACTCCGTTACAAGTAAAAGTTGTAAAGACCGATTTTACAGAAGTACTCGTTTTTAAAAGTAAGTATCAGAAGTAAAAAGTAAATGTCAATGTTGTTTTATTAATGTTGCATTGTTGTAGGCCTATGTAATACTTACAGTACCTTATGCCTCTGAATCTACCCTCATATCAATATAACATTTATTTCTATAACACAGTAGCCTACCAGTAGTGGGATTGAATGTGCACTCAATAACGTCCACAATGGTTTCAGACACCCAAATGGCTGCTCCCTCAAATAGTGCTCTATTTAAAAAAATTAGTTTTAGTATGAATATGTTAGCCTTACTGTTATCTATAAGCTAGTGTGACAAAATTTGCATTTAGAAGACTAAACCCAACGTTGAAAATGAAAATCAGGTTGATGTCAGAATCCAACGTCAGATTGGTGTTAATCTCCAACGTTGGACAGACGTTGTATTGTGGTTGAAAATTAAAATCGGGTTGATGTCAATCCAACATCAGTCGGGTTCTGACGTCAATCCGACGTCGGTTTCTGGCGTCAACCCGTCTTTCATTTCCAACCAAAATGCAACCCCTGCAACTAAAATCATCCCCTGATCCCACTGACGTTAACTTTCTATTTAAGGACCTTGACAGACATGTAGTGGAGTAAAAAGTACGATATTTGCCTTTCAAATGTAATGAAGTAAGTAAAAAGTTTCTAGAAAAAATTATACTTTAGTATAGTACAGATACCAAAAATTGTACTTAAGTAAAGTACTCAAGTAAATTTTGTTTGTTACTGTCATTTACAAGAGTAAATGTAAAATCAACTCAAATGCTTAAATTCAAAGGATAATAGGTATCTACATTAGTGGTTAATCACAGAATACTGCTGTTCAGTTTTTACAGATAAATTAAGAAATCATTTATAATTTGTCATGTCATGGAAGTGGCACTTCTTTGAAGATCCATGTACATATAATTCTCAGCTCTTCCTCTGAACTGTTGTGTCATCTGCTCAAGATGTATAGTGAAAATCACATTACATAAGAAATCATGTTAATACATTGCTGTAAATTAGATACGATTTTTATTTTATTTTAGCATTCACGTCGAGTGTTTATGCATGCAACTTTACCTCTGTGACACTGGAGGGCAGCAGAAGTCAATAAGTAGCTACAGAAACTTCTATTCTGTTCTGCAGCTCTGGAAATGTCAGCTGTCTTGCAGAATCTTACCTGAAAAGATCTAATTGTAAACCCACATTTATATTCCATTTGGACTGTTGTATGTGTATATAAATCTATCCTTTTCTCCTTCTCATTTAATTTTTTTCCACTTCCCATTTCTCTTTCTCATTTCAGTTCCAATTTATGTAACCTAGTGATGCGCAATCAGATTCATACCAAATCGGTAATCGTCTGATATTCCGAGTTTTTTATTTATTGTTGCCGGTTAGATATTTAATTATGCATGCTAATGTCCCCTATTTTCATTCTCACTTAAAAAAAAAAAAATGTTTTTAAACTCAAATATTTTCATAACACTGTGATATATTGCTAATTTTGGAATTAATATACATTTTTCACACTGTACATGTAAATATAATGCTGTGATGCCTAAATTCACCAATGAATTATCTTAGTTTTTATTATTTATTTTCAGTTTATGTTGGCTAAATTAAATAGAATTTTAATATGAGCCATTATTCATGACATGAAAATAATTATCGGCTTATCGCAGTCTGCCAGAATTTGAATACCAGTGCATCCCTAATGTAACTGTGAAAGTTGTGTCTGAGAGAGAAAATGAGAGCAGAAGGGGGAGGAGAAGAGAGGGGAGGAGGGGAGGGACTGAGTGCACACAGTCAGTGTGCTGTTTCTCCCCACTTCTCTCTCTCTTTCCCTCTCCTCACTTCCATCCACACTTAAGAAACAGTGCTTCACTGTACCGGATGGACACCGAATCCCTTTTTTCCTCCAGTCTTTTCCCTAGTTCCCTCATTTCTCCACCTCTATCCTCCAGTTGGCTCTCTCTGCCTGCTCTACACCCCTTTCTTCCAAACACGCAGTCATCTCTCTCTCTCACTGTTGCTAATTTCCCCCCGTCGCCCCGCTCTCTGTCAGCATGGTGAACAGATAACTGCAAAGCTGTTGAACATGGGCTCCTGCTTCTGCAAAGGTCACCAAGGTCAGTCTCTTCCTGATTGTATCTGAGTTTGTGTCTCTGTCCGCCCTGTGTGCATTAGCCTACCTGTTGGTCTGTCCGGTTATCACACTTACTGGTATCTGTTTATCCACCTGTCTGCTCATCTCCAGCATAAAGAGCATTTTACATAATGCATGAATGTGTGTGTATGTGTGTGTGTGTGGGGGGGGGGTCATAACATTCAAAAATATTGCAAACTGAGCACGTAGTTGTTAGCGACTAAAATAAGTTGTATATAAATTGTTTAATTATGAGCAGGTTTTATGCTTTATGATACTGATGCACAGTACACAGATGCTCAGAAGAAAGCATTTTCCTGCTAAAATTCTGATGCTTACGTACTGTACTATAATTAAATACTACGCGGCTCTTTGGAATTCTTGATTCTGATTGGTCCATCGCTACGTCCTATCAGTCTGCTCCTCCCTCGAAATCGGGTCTCCATCAACTAGGGTCTCCAAAACGACATACATTTAAAACATAAATCAATTTAAAGTGTAGGCTATAGGTGTATATATTATGTATGTCATGTCTCATTGCAGCTAAGTCCTACAAACACAGTTTGGGCCATCTTGTGCTCATTTACCGTTTGAAGCGAAAATACCCTCAGAGAACTTATGTAGGTCTATTAATATTACTGTTACAGCGTTATTAGGCCGCTTAGTTGAATATTTTCTTTGCGGTAGTTTGTGACGTCAGAAACACCATCGATTTCAAACCGCGTTTTTAGACTGTCTTTGGTTCATTGCAGTTTTAAGGAGAAAATACTCAGCAATGATACTGACTTATGAATTTACACATGGTTTGTCTTTAAAACATATTAAAAACACCACATAGACATATATAAACTACATTAAAAGCAGGATTTTTACAACAGGGGGACTTTAAATCATTCTCAAGTCAATATTTCATGTCCATGTGTTGATTTGGTGAGTTGCTGTGTACATTATTGCTTACTGGCCGTCTTTCTACGCTGAGGGATTTATTTTAGTTATTTGAAGCAAAATTTGCATGCCACATTTAGATAACAACGGATTCTGAGAAGTTTCCTCTGAGAGCACCAGAGGGAAAATATTCTGTTCTTCTTTGTATCATATCATCTCATCTGACCAGTGTATTATGGTAAGGCAGGCTGCGAGACAGTTCAATCTGAGTACACAGGTGTTGTGTCTCATATTTACGAATGGAGTCTAAGGTAAGAGGTGACATTTTATCCTCAAGGTGTCCTCCAAGGAAATGGCACCAATGAAGTGGATAATTTGTAAATCCCAGGAAGCGAAGGGTAGCTTGTTTGTCTGAGCCTGTGAGGGTTAGAAGGTCCAGAGCTCCGTAGCTATGGCTTGCGAAATGCCATTGCCAAAACTACATGTATAATGCATAGGCTATGTGAGATGGATGGAGTTTCACCGTGATGAATGGGAGGTGGGTTTTAGAGGGGGAGACACGCATGATGTGTGACATTGTAAAGGTCACACATTGTCAGTTGATACCTGTTAGTAAATAACATGCTGGCGGGTGCCTGAAGCTCTACAGGTCTGAGATTAGCTGTCCTCTTTGAGGTCTAACCTCAATGAGATGCGGCCAGTGACGAAAAACGTGCTCTTGAACATTGGGGATCCCCAGGGAGGTGTTGTCAAGACAATCTCTTGTTCCCATGGAAACATGAGTGCAACAGGAGTGTGTCCCGTCCATCCACTCCAGATAAAACTCAATGCACACTGCCACATGCACGCACACTGTTGGAAAGATAAATGAAATAAACAGCTATTTACAATTAATAGCATTATATTTTGCCCCTGTAGAGCTGCAAAGTGGCCAGCAACACCCCATGGAAGAGCTTCACTCATACGCTGAAGGACAGCCCATCTTCAAGGTGTGTTTTCTCACTAAAATCAAAAATTGAATCCTGTCGTATATGTATAAATGGATAATTTTCAGTGATACATGGGAGTTCTTTCACACTCTGAATGTGTAAGATCTGATAAAAGTGACTTGTTAGGTGTAATTAGCACTTGTGATTCACTGTGTTGCTTGCAAATGTGATATTCTGAAAGGTTTTATTTGGTATGCTAGGCTGTCATATGTGTTTCCCGTCGTGTCATGTTATTCAGGGTAACCATCAGCCCTACAATGGCAGCATGTCAGATAAAAGGAGCAGCAGCGGGTATGACATCGGAGAATTGGCTACATCTTCCCTGCTGGGTGAGGAGCAAAGAGCACTTATTAGACACCGTCACACTGTGTGTTGTTTTGCTATCGCTCAGAATCATTCATCTGAATCAGAAGAGCAGTCGACCTTTACAGAAGCTTGCTAATGTAATTTCCCTCTGCCTGCGTATCTCTCATTTATGAACAGTCTCCCTCTCTCCTTCTCTAGTGCCTCTTTTTCCACCTGTTTTCTTTTCTGACTGTGTTTTTGCTTGACTTCTCCAGGCCCACTCTCTTCAGGAAGTTAATTACAGAGACTAATAATGCGTTATGGGTTTTTAAGCTTTTCCAAAGAACATTTTTGATCATTTCAGTCTAATTATAAATTCAGTCACCAGCCGATGAATATGTATAATGAGCAAAAAAGAACCACAAATCTCAGCTCAATCCCCCCAAAAAAAGACCTGAAAAAAGAAACTGCTTGTGTAAAAATGCTATTAGAAAGATTCATTTATAAAACACATGTTATGTTATTTCCAAACTACGATTGCGATTAACAGATTTGGCAGCACTATTTACAACATATTTATAATTGAATAAAAATTAAATACACACACACACACACACACACACACACACACACACACACACACACACATTTGCCCTATATCACCCAGTAATTAGTTTGGGACCAAATGTTGATTTGTAGTTAATAAATTAACAAAACAAAGAAATACATATTTGTTTGAATATATAAAACCTTTTTTCTTCCAATAACTTGGGTAAAGCTAAATAAGATTTATTTATTTATTACTACAACAAAGTGAAAACCAATTCAGCAGATCGTGTCAAAATTATGACATTGTTTTATGATTTAATTGTTGGACACAATTGTGAATATCAAGACCTCTGAGGTGCTAATGGCCAAAATGACCAATTTAAGGGGAATGATACTGTTTAAAACAAGCCTTTTTTGATGCTAGGCTAGTTTTATGTTAGATAATCTAAATATCAAAACAGAAAATAGGGAATTTGTGTTCATTTTCTTTTTAACCTTTGGGGCACCAAAGTGTAATGCATTAAAAAAGTATCCTCTAGTCTCTGCTTTTAGACACTAATCCTAAAAAGCTGTTCAGTTTTTGATGACTTGGAGAGACTAAACTCGATTTATCCGTTCTCACCCTTTCCCCCTCTTTAGCAGTACCTCTTCATATCCTTCCCTCTTTTCATTTCTTTTATTTATTTTAATATAGATGTGCACCCATGCTAATCCCTCTGATCTCTTTAGGACTGCTTGCCACTTTTAAAGACCACATCACCAAGCCCACAGCGATGGCCCAGGGCCGAGTCGCCCACCTGATTGAGTGGAAGAGCTGGGGAGGCGAGGCGGCGTCTCGGGGCGGCTGGTGTGGAGGATGGGGAGGTGTGGGAGCCGCACTGCAGGAGGACGAGCAGCTCTACTCCCACCTCACTGATGAAATCAAAGAAGCACGCTTTGCTGCGGGTGAAACAGCATTTATATATTTAACATGTAGCTACCAAGTTTCGAACATACCTCTAACCCTAAGTATAAAACTTCAGCCCTGCATAAAAGTATATACGGTATTACCTCGTTTATGTTATCTAACGCTCCTCACAAGTTCAGCACTGCGTAAAATAAAGGACAGAGGCAGGATTTTTCCATCCTTTCTTTCCACACTGACAGGTCTTCTTGTATGTCTCTTGGTGACGTGTTGACGTCAGAACTATAGCAACCAATGTAGAAATACCGGATATTGACTACATTGTCTGAACAAACAGATCAGATTTCATCACTTGCAAAATGATAGTGTCATTAGCAACGCCTTGTCATTGTCTTGGTGACTCAGGGACAGCAAACATGCTAATATTTTCTTCATAAATGGAATTAATACTCTTTTACAGACAAACAGGTGTGAAATACTTTTGATCTTGGTAATTGCCTATAATATTTATTTAAAGGTTAAATGCTTCTACATAGGACATGAGTGAGAAACGTAGAGTAGGTAGTTTCTTCTTTTTTTCTGGTTCTCTGTGTATCTGTGACCTTTTATCTCTTTTTGCCTGTCTCAGGTGTGGCGGAGCAGTTTGCTCTGGCTGAGGCAGCGATGAATGCCTGGTCCACACAGGACATTGAAAATCAAACCACAGCCGGCACAATCCCATTACAAGGTAATGATAGCACTGTCAATATCCCCTAACTCAAAGCTGCAATACCCAAATAGATGTGACCAGGGTCCAAAATGAACACTGCACACACACTAGCTATTGTGAGTAAATACAATTTGCCAGTGAGCTAGTGATTTTATAGGAACTGCAATATAATACATGGCTTACATCATATTTGAACAATGATCTGAATCGAATCATGCCAATGTTAGTGACATGAAGGATTCAAATCTATGTTAAACTACACACTAAGAAAACACCTGTTGTAACTCAAACATCTTTTGACTTCAATGGAAGATTAGATAAACTAGACTTTTTAAAATTACCATGAGAAGTTTATTTAGTCTTCCTCCAGCACTCCATGCAGCAACATGTATGAAATAAAACACCAATTTTTTTTTTTTTTTTTCGTCACAGGTGCAGATTTAGACTCTTCTCATATATGATGCTGTGAGAAACACACTATGAACTGTGGCTAGATCATTTCATTATTATAGGGAATAAATAATATTATTTACAAAAATAAGGCAAAACACAGTTTCATGGTTGGAAAGAAACATTTCTGGTAGAGGTGTTAAAAAGTTCATTTAGACCCTACATGTAACCATGCTGAAATAATCAGCTTCACTGGTCACCAGTATGTTAGCTGGTCCATGTGAAAATATACTGGCTATTCTGGTCCACTAGCAAGACCAGCTCTAAACCAGCCGGAATGTAAATAAACTGTTTTTGAAGAAGATCTTGTGTCTTACTTACCCATGTATCATTTAAATGATTCTGTATATATAATATTCATATTCACAGCCCTTGATTAAAAGCAGAACAGTAGTTATGGAGGTTATTAGCCCCTTTCACACAGCAATCCTGCTAAATTACAGTAAAATGACCAGAAGGACTTTTCAGGTAAATACAGAAACACAAGCAACAGTGTTCCGTCTTTTTACAGGTAAGATTCACACATCAATATCAAAATACGGATAAACTCTGCAATATCAATAACTGGAAATGCCCTTTAAACGCTGAGCCGTTTTCTTCATCCACCCGGTGATCACACAGAACCTGGTTTTGCTCTTAAAAACACAAGACGCATAATAGTTACTATAGTACTGCAGTTGCTATAGTACGCAATAACTCCCGAGCCGCAGCACTGGTAAATGGAAAAGAAGGCAGGGTCAGATGTTCGTCTAGCGCATGTCTACATAAAAAAAAACAGTTAAAAGCAGCAGAACTTACCGTAAACTGCTCCGACAGAGCTTTACAATTGGCCCAAAGCAAATTTCTTATGTCAGTGTGTTCTGACATCGCACTCATACTCAATTTTTGTTCACACACAGCATCATACCAGTAATTTACTGGTAATGTTGCAACTTTTGAAAAGGTCCTGTTCACCTGTTCCTGTTTACCAGTAAAGACTGTATGTGTGAAAGGGGCTATTCTCACCATCTGGTTCATCTCACACAACCCCAGCTTGTTTAAAAATAGTGCTATTTCATTATGAAGGGGAACATCATGACAGCCGTGCAGTAATACGCCCAGAACAAAGACAAATGATATGACCTGTTTAGCCAGATGAGCCAGGTTCAAAAAAACATTTTGCCCTGGTACTTAGGAGTCTTACAGTCGAATAAATGACTACAAAACAGAAATGTCTGAATGTGTCTGGGACATGATGACTCATGGATCAAGCAGATCAGAGCTCTATATTGAGTTTGGGGCTTATTAGGCTTATTCATTTATGCTACAATTTTCATTCTAGAAGATGTGTGTGCTTGAGGTCTTTTTAATTTCTGCTCTCATAAAGATGACGCTGTCTTCACAGACCCCGAGGGCCTCTATCTCTCTCAGTTCCTGTTAGATGGAGGGAGTCTGGGCGTTCCTCAGCACCTGTACAGAATGCACATGGACGTTGATGACACCAGTTCCCTGGCACCTTCTCATCCTCCTCAGCCTCATTCCCCCAGTCATTCCCATTCTCCGCTGGACTCTCAGCGTCCGCCTCAGGAGCAGAGGATCTCGCCGTCGGAAGGGCCAGTGCGACACGCAGACAGCATCTCCCTGTCGGAGGATGAGGTTTTTTATAACTGAAGTTTTGATGACACAGCGGAACAAAAAGAGAAAAGGTTTTTCTTCTATTCTTTGTGTTCGTTGATGAGGAAGAGACACGTGTGAGGTTACGTCTGGGGTTATCGCTTTACCGTTAATAGCTACAGCTGAGCCTCTTCGACAAGCAAAGAACGCAGGGATCGTTGTACATGCGGACATGTCAATTCATTCACATATCACATTGCCTTTTTGCAAGTGAAAGTCTCTCCGTTAGCGGTAACGATGTTGGAGATGAACACTAATTATGTTTACAGGAAGGTAAAAGGTCATCGCACATAAATGCATCTAAAATTCTACATCAAGACCATAATGCCCTTTCACCTTTAACTGAGTGTTTGTGGATATTTACAGCAGCCTTTCACCATCAAAAAGAAGCGGAGGGCTTTTAGCCCTATAGACTGAAGAAGAAAGAGTCACAATAAAACACGCTTTCATCTCCACAGACATTTTTTCTGGTGCATTTCCTCTAAGAACGGCTCAATGGGGCTACAGGGTTAATAGGATCCTTTTGTGAGGACTCTGAAGGGTGAAAGTGACTTGTTGACCTTTGAGCAAAGCCGTAATCATTACTTGGGACAGCGAAGTGGAGATTTTAAAGATTTTTCATAATGCTAAATGTTTCTATGGGAATTTTGAGTATAAAACGCACACAAACGTCTAACGCACCAAATGACTAGATGTATCCTTAAAGCTGAAGTGTGTAATTTTGCTATCATCAAATAAAAGTTCCAAAATATTGACTGTTTTCAAATACATTTCCAAACACTCCCACCATCTGCTATTGGATGGAGAAAAAGATAGCCCCGCCCCAAACTCATGCCATTGGTTGAGCCAGTGTTGCTGGTCGGAAAGACTCACAGATAATCAAATCAACCTACAAATGGCTTCCTTGTAGTAAAAAAAAGAGGTTAATTATTATTAATTTGATTAGGTTAATTTATGTAATTAACCAATTCCAATATTATTAATATGAATTATAATCATATTAAGATGGAAAATGAGATTAAATTGATCTACAAACGCTTACATTTAGTAAAAAAATTGGTTCAATTCTTAATATTGTGTTAATAATATCCATATTATTAATATGGAATATGAGACATGAGGTATAAATGACTTAATTGTAGCAATTATTTGGTTTATTAATATCGGAACACTTTAGGGTCCTATTCTCTCTATTAACTATGTGCTTATAGCATAAAGTGTGACCATTAACATTTGTGTAATATTAAATTGACATATAGTAAAATGGTTAATTATTATTAATATTATATAATAATTATTATAAATAATTAATTAAATATTAATAATATTAAGATGGCAGATTAAATCAAACTACTAAAATGGCTTGTAGCAAGGATTTGTTCACCAATATTAATGTTATTTTTGACATATTAAACTAGAAAGTATTTTAACAAAAAATTACACACTTCAACTTTTTTTATTTTAATAGTGGGTATGGTCACAATTGCCACAGATTTATAAATCACATGAAGTAGAAGTGAAGTGGAAGAAAGTGTTACCTCAGCTGCCTTTGAGTAACTTGCCTCCATATTGTGTTAATAATTGTCAGCTTGTTCTGTTTTGTGCAGTTCTTTGTACGTGTAAATTATGGTTGAATCTTTAAAGACCTCTAATCTACATTGCTGCAGAAATCACTTGCTTTCAAGAACATTCTAGTGAAAGCTGGAATAACAAACGTCTTGCCTTTTCTCTGTCATTAGCCCTATTCACACTCACTGACAAAGAAAGGTGATTGAAAGAGAGAGATGGAGGGAGCGAGTGAGGTATGAGGTAGAAGAGGGGATCATAGTAAATGCAGTGGCAGGAGAGGGTGTTGGGAGGTGGAATGGTCAAGTGTTATCATGCTCCAGAGTCTTTTAATAGAAGTTTACACAGTGTGATCCTCATGTGCGGTGTCAGATAATGTGTGTGACAGCTTTGTGCTCCACAAGTAGGGTTTAATTGTGTAGATAGAGGCTCTGTGGAGTGTGGAGGTGAGCAGAATTGGAATTGTGTTTGTATTTCAACACAATATATTAAGGAACAACACACTGGGAATTTAAATGAATTCTTATAAAACCTTTTCTGTGCAAAAAGCACAGGGAATAAATAATGAGAGAAAAAGGGATGGTTGAGAAATCAAACAAAGGCTGTTTATTACTGAAGCCTTTCTTCTGCTCTTTTCTCCCAGTGTGAGGCTCACAAAGTTAACAAGCTGCATGAGGCTACAAACAGATGTCTCATTTCATTCAAACTCTAGACATGCATATGATATTATACAGGGTCAGTTTCATCAGACCCACCCACAACGCTTGACAGCAGCCGGGTACTGAATGTCCCCTTTAGTTTTTTTCTGGTCCCAAAGTGTATGACTATTCAAGAATAATATATTCTGTTTAATTGAAAATTGGTGGAGAAATTTTTTTTGTGAGAATGAAATAATAATAAGAAATTTGGATAACACTTTACTTAAAGCCTTTATGTATAATGCATTTTAGAGGTATTCATAATGTACATTGTAATGCATTATATCGTTTCATTAATAACTGTAACCAAAGTTAAAATGCATTATTAATAACCACAGATTTCTTGTTGCATCTGAAAGCGTCTTTTAATGCATTATACTTTCTAAGGGTGTATTATAATGTATTATAACTGTGGTTACAATTATTGACGAGATCACAATGCATTATAAGGTGCATATAATGCAATAAAAATACTTTTATAATGCATTATACACAAAGGCTCTAAGTTAAGTGTTACTGATATTTGCAAAAGTGTGCAGATATACAAGTGTTGAGGGACAAAAGGCTGTCGGGGGCAATACATATGTGACCCTGGATCACAAAACCGGTCACAAGTCGCACGGGTATATTTGTGGCAATAGCCAACAATACATTGTATTGCTCAAAATTATCGAATTTTCTGCCAGAGAAAATCATTAGGATATTAAGCAAAGATCATGTTCCATGAAGATATTTTGTCAATTTCCTACCGTAAATATATTAAAAATTTATTTTTGTGAGTGAATGCAGTATAAATGGAAAACTTTAAAGGTGATTTTTCTCAATGTTTCAATTTTTTTGCACCCTCAGATTTCAGATTTACAAATAGTTGTATCTCTGCCAAATATTATCCTATCCTATCAAACCATACATCAATGGAACGCTTATTTATTCAGCTCTCATATGATGTGTAGATCTCTATTTCAAAAAATTTACCCATGTGACTGGTTTTGTGGTACAGGGTCACATATAGGCCTAGTATAGATATCAAAGCAACAGAGATTGAAATATGCATAAGCAGATACATTTGCTATAGCAAGATGTTTAAACATAATTGTTATGTTTAAACATAATTGGACGCAACATTTAAACATAATTGAATTTTTATCTGCAGCCAACACAATCTCTGTCGTGGCATATTTGATGTTGTGTCTTTATAAGATGCAATAAAAGGGGCTTTGTCGATGGTTATTGAATATCTATTGATTCAATTAGCTTGACAAAAACTGAAAACCATAAATGCATCTTTGGTCTCAAAATATATGTGATAATTTTAGAGATTCTCATTAGTCCTATAAATCTACATTTAAAAAATATATTTAAATATACATATGATTTTAAGGTAGATGATATCTACCTCAAAATTAACCATTTGTCAAGATGTTCAGGAAAGTGTTCTGGTGGTGTTTGTTGCTATTTTTGATTTAAAAAAATAAATATTTTAGCTTGGAGAGACTTTCTCTTTGTGGTACCCTATTAAATTGCTGCTTCATTTCATTCTTAATTATTTCACTATCCCCGTTTCACCGACAAGGCTTAAGATAATCCCATGCATATTTGAGCTGTTTTTACTGAAAGCAACTTGCACTGTGATATCTTAAAATATGTCAGTGCCATTGTCTCAAGATTCACACCAGTAATGGGTTTTTCTAGGGCACGTTTATAAAAGGGACTTAAATGTCCTAATTGAACTAAGGCATAATCCTGGTTTAATCAAAGCCCTATATGTGAAACCAGGCATATGCATAATTATTCATTGATCTCCTCACTATAATCCATGTAAAATCTCCAGCAGATGAAATATTAACTATTATTATCTAAATGGCAAGCACAAATTGATGACTGTCCTGGATGCTGATGTCTGAGCTGATTGTCCATGCATCAGACTTCCTTTGCCATCTCTTCGATAATTTTCTTCATCTGAAAGTAAAAATCACGTGTCATAAGTCCATCCTTTTTGCAATAAGTACATTAGCTAGTGCGACTGGTGTATTCATCATTATTTTGTTTGTGTTTAGAAGTATGCGTGTGTACATATTTGTCCTCGTGCAGACTGCTCTTATCACCTCTTTCCATGCGACGACTCCACACAGCCGCCCACTCTCCGTTATAAACAGACGCTGCTCACCCGTGACACTCATGATACAATGAGCCTGACAGAACACACACAGACACGCACATAGTAGAGGAACACCTCAACAAAAACATAATGTGAAGGAAACGGTCAGCAGTTTATTCTCACTGCACCTGCTTTACGGTGGACTCGGGAGTCAGATGTAGACGCACAGGTTGAATAGAACATACTTCTTCTAGCCGTTTACATGAACCCTGCAAGACAAATTATTTAATGATGCTGAAAAGCAGGAGCGTCATGTGCACTATCGGATTTTGAATGTAACTTAAAACAAAAACAAATGATTAACACTTAACAATAAGGTCCCATTAGTTAACATTAGTTAACGCATCAACTAACAATGACTAATACATTTTTTACTGTATTTCTTCATCACGTTAGTTAATAAAAATACAACGGTTTATTGTTAGTTCATGTCAGGGCCCTTAAATAATATTAACAGATAGAACTTTTGATCTTAGTAATGTATTAGTAAATGTTGAAATGAACACTTAAGGCTTTGGGAGTACTTTTCATTGTTAGTTCATGTTAACTAATGTATTTAACAAAAGGAATCTTACTGTAAATTGGGTAACACTTTATTTCAGTCCATTTTAGACATTCTACTAACTATAAGTAACTTTGCAATTATATCTCTACTAACTCTTAGTAGAGTATTAGTAGACTGTATGCTTCATATTTGCTAACACCTTATTTTGACATTCTACTGACTATAAGCAACTTGAACTTGAACTTATTCAACTAAACCCAAACCCCAACAGTCTACTACAGTCGACTAATACTCTAATGAGAATTAGTTTATCTGTAGTTGCAAAGTTACTCACAGTTAGTAAAGTGGACCATCAAAATAAAGGGAAACCATACATTTTTACCAAAAATTATTGGATGAAAAATGTTTCATGCTTTTAAAATAAACCCTTCCTTCTTCTGACATTTTGGTCATCATTTTCTTTTTTCTATAGAACAAAGAAACTGCATAGTGATCATAGACTGTCAAGTTCAACCGCAATTTAGCTTGATTCATTATTTAAAACAATGACAGTAACAGATTTGAACCTGGATCTCATTGCATACTAATTGAAAACTGTAACACTAGAGCTTTGGGGTCTTTCACACACAACTTTTGCATTCCACTGCGCAGCTTTTTAATTGCTAAACTTGCACTAGATTGATGTTTTTGACTGTTGTGGCATGTCTCACTGCTTACAGATATGTGAAGAACTACTATGTTCAGAAGTTGTAAAAGTTTACCCCAAATTGAAAATTCTGTCATCTTTTACTCAGTCTCATGTCATTCCAACCCTGTATGACTGACTTGATTATGTGGAAGATATTTTAAAGAATGTTTCAATTGTTTTTTGCACTTATAATAAAAGTCAGTGGGGTCCAAAACATTAAAACCCATTGAATTTCATTGTATATATAGGCAAATAAACCCCAACTGAGACAAGGTGCAGTGTCATTGGAAAAAAAACACAGTGGAATGCAAAAACACTGTGAACTGGCCCTAAAATGGCAAAGGTAAAACTGACACTGGTGCCACCCAAAACAAAATAAGAAAAAAGACAAGAACAAAAAAGAAGCCCCAGCTGAGAATCCAGCTTCTGAATTGAAATGCTTTGATTATTCTTTCGATATTTTTTTATTATTCCTTCAGCACAACTTCTGTTATGACTCAGCACATTATGGGTTCAATTACCTCATTTCTATGCTCTTGCAGACACTCCCGCAGCTGCGATTTGTTGATTGTTCCCAGGAGAATAGGAGAGTCTGGGAGACAAGAGAAAAAGTAAATGGCATCGCTAAGCCCAAGCCTCAGACTGTCGGCCTCATTTCAAACAATAGTACTGTCATTGTAAAGTACTGTACTGGAACATTATCCTGAGGGTGCAGTCTTGAGTGTTTCACCTCATCAACACACAATCATTTGGCTTTTGGCCCTTATCAGCACACACATTTAACTGGCTTTCTCTCTTTTCTGTCAAGCACCGGAGGTGTGTTATTAAAGTGAGATTGTGTCATTGAGCTGGTGATATTAGTTAGGCTCACCGTGAGAGTCCACCACAGGAACTTCGGTGTCTGTGCTGTCGTTTAGGATGTGCTGAACACTTGTCAGTGTGTCTGTCCTCTTCAGCACGGCTCCCGCTGGGACCGCAAACTGCTTGATCTGAACATTGGCCAACCTGTGGGAGAGCGTTCATGATGAAAACCATTTCCTATCCAGCCATCACTACCTTGATGTCTCCCTCCAGAATCTTGTTTTGCACACAAGGATTGTGTCATCTGAAGAAAAATGCGATGTAATTTTCAAGTTATAACATGGCGGAGCCTGAAGGCAGACGAGCAGATATTTTACTCACTTTGGACAAGCCCGGATGAGAGATGGCAAGTGCGGGAGCTGTTTAATAAGGGATATGCCATCGTAGAAAGATGGACGGTGCTTTGCACGAGCCACAGCGTTGGATACCAGCGTAGCAACCAGAGCGGGGACGGCGTGAGAGCATTGGCCGGTCATTTCCAGAGCCAATAGGGCAGGAGAGAGTGTGTGTGTCACAGCCCCAGAGAAGGCAGCTGCTCCTGCACACACACACACACACACACACACACACACACACACACACACACACACAGAATATGACCCCATTAATGCATTTAGACAGGCCTTATCGTCTCTGTGAGCCTGCAGTGTTCATAATCCTCCTTCAGAAAACTGACAGGATAATAAGATTGTTTACCTGCTAAAGCATAGCCGCCCGGGTTTATTAAACTCTTTGTTGATGAGATTCCATCTGAGAGCAGATAGGCTGAGCCCTCGCCTACGAAACGTCCCACTGCGGCACCTAAAACACAGACAATTGCTGTTTCAATGGGCTGTTTAAAAAAACATATTTTGGTCCACTGGATTCATTGAAAACTGTATTTGGTTAAACTAATACATTATAAATTATCGCTAACTACATTTTGACAACTACAATACTACATTTTATTGATATATTTTTAATTATACTTAATTTTATTATTTTTATTTTGTCATTTTATTATTTTTCACTTATGGTAATTATACAAGTTATTGTTTTAGTATTTTATCCCATTTTGTTTTATATTTATTTTATCACATCACATTTTATTTTTTATTTGATCATTATTATTATAATTTTTATATTATAATTTTAATGGTTTATAATTTTGTGGTCCAGGGTCACATTTGTTCGGGGGTTTTTTATGTTTCAAAATTGTATAATATTTTAATGATTCATATTCTATTCAATATTTTAACTACTATTATACTTTTATTTTATAATAATCATAATATTTTTTTCCTCCTAATTAGCATGATGCAAATCCCATGGTATGAAGACCTACCGTAAACAAATACTGGCATGAAATAGCCAGCAGGTAAAGGCAGAGTACAAGCCACGACCAACAGCCCAACCTTACAGAGAGATGGTAGAAATCATGAAATCTGCTTATGATAACCTTTTTAAATTCTTCAACAAGCAGCTTATGAACACCATGATACTATTGTTACTTAATTGCTACTCATTTTATTTTACCTTCACAGTAATGAAAAATCCTAGCGTTTGGAAGTAACCTCTGCCGGGAGGGTTCCATGCCTGCCAGAATGTGTTCTGAGGCTCAGGCAGGGCAGAGGCATTCTGGGAAACAGTGTACCAGGAAGTGCCGTCTAACAGGGAAGTAAGCAGCTGCTTCATTGTGAGCTAGAAGAAAACCAAGAGAAATTTAAAGTAAATACAAAACGAACACCAGAGCACCAAAGTTTGAAGTACTGCCAATATTCCAGAAATAGGCATATCCTCACCTCAGCAGCAATGAAATGTCCCGCTGAGTGATAAAACGTAAAGCAGGCGAGGAGAAATGCCACAATGGCTGAATAAAGTGTCTTTCTGGATATGATTATGAATACAAACAAAGTTAGATCACAACAAATATCTTCAGGCATCCAATTAAAATACATATATTTGATGTCAACATACAGTGGGTGTCCATATATCTAAGACTATGATGGAAATATGGGATTAAAAATCAAATTTACACCTGGAAATAAAATATTTTAGGTTTGAAGACGTAAAGATTTCAAGTTAAACATTACATTCACAATTTCATTATTCTGATTTCCCAAAAAAAAGAAGAAAGAAAGAAAGTAGAACCATTTCAATAGTGGTTGTTTGGACCTCGTGTGTGTGTGTGTGTGTGTGTGTGTGTGTGTGTGTGTGTGTGTGTGTGTGTGTGTGTGTGTGTGTGTGTGTGTGTGTTTTATGAGGACACAAATTTGTATAATGGCATATTTATTACACTGGCATTACAACTTAAACAGGGTTTATGAGGACATTTCATGAGTCCTCGTAATTCGAATAGCTTAAAAAACAATGTTTTATTAAAAAATGTAAAAATGCAGAATGTTTCCTGTGATGGGTAGGTTTAGGGATAGGAACAGTGTAAGGGGATAGAATATGCAGTTTGTACAGTATAAAAACCATTACGCCTATGGAGAATCCTCATAATGTAGTTGCACCAACATGCACACGCACACACACACACACACACACACACACACACACACACACACACACACCAAATGAGGACAAGGAAGAGTCTGAAAAAGTATGAAATTGTCTGCTGGAATAATTTTTTCCGCTCACTCTGTTGCCAGAAATCTGCTGATGGTTTTGTTTGTTTTGACAAAACGCAGAGCCCAGCGATGACAAAATAAGTAAATACAGCTGAGAATACTGCAGAACAGCCTGAATCAGAGGAAAACACCATTAGAACAATTACTGCTTCATGAATTTTAATAATAGAAACACTGAGATAACAGACACGACTTAGCAATATTTAATTTATGACTGTCCATCACCAATCTGCCAATTGAGAGCTTACCCAAGCAGAGCGAAAATGAAGATTTCAAAAGGCTGGTAAGGCAGCTCACTAGAGAAGCTGGTTTTAAACAGGGCCTGGATTGTCTCTGTTGACATGGATCAAAGAAAGATTGAATCATTTCTCTCATATATCCTTCTGGCTTATGGTGGTGTGATACTTTCAGTTTAATCATATTTAAATTCAATTATGCCAATTCATAGCTTCCCATAAGGCTAACTAATGGTCTTGTGGTGGATGAGATTACTACAAAGACACCAGTAGCAACCATTAGGGGGCGCTATAGGTAATGTAAACCTCTCACCTTGATCTCGACTACAGACAGAGAGCAGCCTGAAGGTGATCGCTCCACAAGCTGCTGCAAAGAAGCAGGGACAGTAATCTCTGACTGAATAATGAGTCCCCATCACCTCTACACTGAACAGAACGCCTACAGTGGTAGAACAGAGACAACCGTTCAGGGAAAGGTCAGGTGACAGACTGTCAAGAAGTGACTGATGAGATGCATTAATGACTTTGTGTTTTTTAGTACTAAAGGATATCACGGACCACGGTGACGTCAACTCACCGCTGATTGGAGCCCCAAAACAGCTCGCAACGCCCACTGCTGACGCCACAACCAGCATTTCCCCTTTAGCTGCTCTCTGTGAATGATTCGAGCCACAAGAGAGTCATTAGTATAAGTAGCCTTCTATACAATTTCCATCTGGGTCTCATGATACAAAATTAAAGAGGGCAGCATGGTTCATTTGTTGCAGTGCAGTTCAGCTACCTGCTTTCCACCACGACAGGAAACATGCAGGCGATTCATGAACGCACCCACCATGATGGATAAATGGACAAATGGGCCCTATTGAAATGAGTTTTATTGCAAAATGTCAATATATTCAGGACGTCAAATTTATGGTTACGCTCCACATTCTCATTTGCATATAAGATAGGTGCTTACCACTTTGCCAAGAAACACTGTGCTGCCCGAAGCTAGTGTGCATATCAAGCCAAACAGTTTAGCAAACAGATTGGAGAGGGACAGATAACCTGGCATGTCTATCCCTAAGAGAATAGCCCTCGCCTCAGGAACACCAGAGCCTGAAGGGTCATGGGTGAAACACATAATGCATGACCAAATAAGTTTGATGTTTTATGATCAAACCAACAAGCAAAGCAGGTGAATTGATGCATTTTTATTTACAATAGGCCTACACTAAAAATATGTTGGTGATTTTGTCTCGTGCATTTACATACGTGAAGCACATTATATTTTAATCATGGATTTAAATCATTATAATAAATCAGATTGGATGTACCTACTCTAAATAAGCTCTAAATTACTCTACATTTTGCAATGATAGCAAAATTATTTTTATTATTATTATTTTACCATGTACAGATGTGATGAGTGTCTAGCTGACCTGCAGAGAATGGGCAGATGCTGTGGGCGAAGCTGGTGGACAGGGCACAGAGGCAGGCTGGGTAAAGCGTCCAGCAGAGGAACTGCAGCAGGTGGTGACCCTTCAGACAACCGTACAGCCATTGGTGAGCTAAGAAGAGAGAAGGACTGAGGTTTAACACTGTGTGAGAAATAAAAAATAATCTAAGGTCGTCTGTTTTTGAAAGACCTTGCCCCACTCAGCTGCTAGAATGATTCTTCAGTGCTCCAACAGTTAGACCAAACTGACCCACCTGCATCTGTATGTACATTTTGTACTAACCATTTTTTAAGTGACAATGTGGAACTGCTCACCATTCAGCAGCTTGGCCACAGTCATGTCCATGAAGAAGCTCATTAGAGCGGTGATGATCCCTAAGAGGGCATAACAGTACCACTCCATGCTAGCAAAAGACACCAGAACCTTCTTCACATATAGCACACACTCTGCCCAAATGCAAAGCACATAAATCACAGTGGTTAATTATGATAGTTTGAGTTTCTGCATGGAGGATTGATAGAGTGAGATCATTGATGACGGGGAGGAAATTGCAAATGATCCGCCTCACCTCTGATGCGTGACCGTGATTGTTGCCAGGGTCTCCATGAATGCTCATTAGAGCTGATGAGCTTTTCCTCCACCGTATCTGTGCCTGTCTTATCTTCATGTGTGCATTGTTCTTCAGTTTCTTCAAGATGCTTTACATTTACACTAATTGCATCCATTGTCTGAAATGCAACATGCATGGTCTTTGTGTCATCATGAAATTAAAATGGGCAATTCTTATTTTTTCATGGAATATTGCAGTTATAAATGCACATCATTATATATATATATATATATATATATATATATATATATATATATATATATATATATATATTTTTTATTTTATTTTTTATGTATGTGTCCTCATAATCTTTAATCAAAATAACGTCCCTCTTGTAGTCACATGTCTTTTGTGATGACGTGTTTACTTATACGAGGGTGGGACAACAATTTGAGCTCAAATCATTGTTTAATGTCCATCATGCATTTATTTATTTGGCAAGTAGCTGTGTAAGACGCGGGTTATTTTCATTTCACCGTGGTACTTTTCGACTGGACTGCACATGGTTCCTAATAACGTCAGTATAGATAGGCCTAGGCCTAACAGATAGTCCCGAAATATTGGAAATGATTTATTTAATGTCAAACTAAAGTCATTTGAAAACTAAAATATAAAGTTAGAGAGCTCACCTTTCAGCCTGTTGACTCATTCCAAATGAAAGACCGTTGAGGTCAGTATCGACTCTTTACCCTGGCGTCACCAGATGTAGCTTGAAAGGAAAATTAAGCTTTAACTTATTTATGGAGCACGCCCTCTGCTGCTTTGCCTCTGGGCAGGCACTGAATTGGAACAATGCGAGATTAAAGTTTCCTTTTCTGTTTTCTCTGAAATTAATTTCGATCTCATAAATGTCATTCGGACATAACTCATTGTGGCCTTTTGGAACTTTCAATTAGGCGGTTAATGAAATGACCTGTGATGCGTTATGAACCTTTGTTGTCAGGCCGAGAGGCTAGAGAGTGATAGAACCCAAATGACCTTTAGAATTGTCATCGTCACTGGCCCTGTCCCAAATGGCACACTCCGGACTTGTGGACTTCCTCAGAGTCCACACTTTGCTGACGTCATGTAGTGCAGACCTAAAGGGCCCTTGGCGCAAGTCCACGAGGGCGCATTGAGAGGTATTTTTGGGACAGACTCGATCGTCACGCCGGAAATAGGAAGACGGTCCGGTTGTTGTTTAAATATTATATTTCTACATTTATATATGACTCAGTAAAGCCCTGCCATTCGGTTCTATTTATTTAATGAATCATAATGCGATCGTAGCCTATTATTCAGCAAGCTATTTATGTTTATAAAATGTTTGAGATATCAACCACTGGTTGATGACCATAATGTTTGTATAAACTGTAGGTAATAACTGGTAAAATGTACACATAGGTCATAAAAACGCTAGTTACGCATGTAACTGTGGTTCTGTGAATTCTGGATGACCGCCAGAGGCAGTGTAAACACTATGGATTATCGCAGCGCCAGCCAGATAGGTCGAGAGAATATACCAACAAAGTCACGTGGCGTGACGTATGCTGAGCCCTGGAGGTTATAGGCTACAGTAGCTCAGCACTCTACCTCGGTACGCCTTTCTCGCGCATTCCGAGTGACTGAGAACTCTGGCGGTCATCCAGAATTCACAGAACCACAGTTACATGCGTAACTAGCGTTCTGTTTCATTCTTACTGACCGCCAGAGGCAGTGTAAACACTATGGATGACACATACCAACATAGTCATGAGGAATGCCACCCACCTGATGAAATTAAGGCTGCTCCAGAAGAACCGCAGAACTAACGGCATGATGAGCAGCAACGTTGACTTTATAAAACCGGGCAAACGTGCATGGAGAAGTCCAGGTAGCAGCAGTGCAGATATCCACCAGAGAAACTCCTCTGAAAACAGCCCATGAAGATGAGATGGCCCTAGTGGAATGGCAAGTTAGTCCCCAGGGCAGTGGTCTCCCTGCTGCCTTGTAAGCCAGTGTAATGGTCTCTACTATCCAGTTCGACAACCTCTGCTTCGACACTGGAGCACCTTTCTTCGCACCACCATAGCAGACAAATAACTGGTCCGTCTGTCTAAATTGAACAGTAGAGTTCACATAATACTTCAAGGCACGAACAGGACACAAAAGTTGGGCACTTGAATCAGACCCTGAAGAAGTCTGAAAAGACGCCAGTTCAATGTGCTGATTTATGAACTGAGGAAGAAGGACCTTCGGAAGAAAAGAAGGATTGGGTCGTAGAACCACCCCGGAGTCATCCGGTAACCAACGCAAGCACGGTTCGCTAACAGACAGCGCGTGCAACTCACTGACCCGTTTCGCAGTAGCAATAGCTAACAAAAAAGAAGTCTTCAAGGACAACATTTTAACGTCAATGCCTTGCAAGGGCTCAAACTGGGGTGAACACAGGAATGCAAGCACAAGTGACAAATCCCACACAGGAAAACTAGGATTCCGAGCAGGGTTCAGACGGCGCGCGCCCTTCAGAAAACTGCAGACAAGACTGTGAGAGCCCAGCGAAGAGCCGCCAACTGGAACATGATACGCAGAAATCGCAGCAACGTATACTTTCAACGTGGAAGCTGCTTTTCCTTCCTCCAGTAAGCGTTGAAGAAAGCTTAAGATATTCGGGATGTCACATTTTGCAGGATCAAGCCCTTGTTCCTCACACCATGTAGAAAAAAGCTTCCAACGGGAAGCATAAATCTGCCGTGTGGAAGAAGCCCTGGCATTAGAGATGGTGTGAATAACAGCAGGGTCACAATGCTCCAGGGAAGGATTTAGCCCAATGGCCAGACCCAAAGCTGCAGACGTGCCGGGTCCGGGTGCCAGACACTGGCCTCCAGCTGGGAGAGGAGGTCCTTCCTGGAGGGAAGCTTCCATGGATTCCCTGTCAGAAGTCTCAGCAACAAAGGAAACCATGGTCTGGCTGGCCACCGTGGTGCCACCAGCAACACTCTGTGCTTGCGCAGGGAGATCCTGTGCAACGTCTCCCATAACAGAGGGATAGGTGGAAACGCATATAGCAGGCAGTTCGGCCATTCGTGAGACAGCGCATCCTGGCCCAGGGGGCTGGACACTTCTGTTCTTGCGAACCATAATCGGCAGTGGGTGGTCATCTCTGAAGCAAAAAGATCCACCTCTGCTCTTCCAAATCGTAGCCAGATCTCCTGCACTACAACTGGATGAAGCCTCCATTCTCCTGGGTGTACTTGATCCCTGGAAAGAGCATCCGCTGTCTGGTTGCACACTCCTGGAATATGAGCTGCCCTCAGTGAAGCGAGTCGTGGCTGACACCAAGTCAGGATCTCTTGAGTCAGCTGCAGAGACCTGCGGGATCTCGTGCCGCCCTGGTGGTTCAGATGGAACACCGTTGAGGTATTGTCGGACCGAACGAGAACATGGCGGCCTGCCAGAACCGGCATGAAGTACTTTAGGGCCAAGAACACTGCTCTTAGTTCTAGCAGGTTGATATGTTCTGTGGCCTGGATCGGTGTCCAGCGCCCGCAAATACCCCTCCGATTCCACGTTGCTCCCCATCCTGTGAGGGAAGCGTCTGTCGTGACCAACTCCCGACGAGAGGGAACAACACCCAGGGGCACTCCTGCCTTCAGAAACTCTAACTGTCTCCACCGCCTCAACGCACATATGCAACGGTGAGAAATCACAACCAGTCGATGGCGATGCCTGGTGGGATCTAGCCGCAAACTGTTGTTCCATAACTGGAGTGGCCTGAGGTGGAGTAAACCCAGGGGAATCACCACTGTAGCCGCTGTTAACATCCCTATCAGTCGTAGGACCACCTCGTACTGCAAAGACACCCCCGGGCGAAAGCGAGCCAAAAGTTGCAGAATGTTCGTCACACGTTCCTGAGACAGGGAGGCAGACATTAGACAGGAATTCAGGGTCATTCCTATGAACGTAGTGGTCCGTGATGGAATCAGACGGCTCTTTTTCTCGTTCACAGAAAACCCCAGCTTCTGCACATGTCTCAAAAGCAGTCTGGAGTCTTGTACAGCCTGCCGCTCTGTTGGGGCACAGAGAAGCCAGTCGTCCAAATAAGGAAGAATACGCATGCCTCTCATCCAAAGAGGAGACAGAGCTGCGCTCACACACCTTGTGAAGACGCGAGGAGCAAGGGAAAGGCCGAAGGGTAGCACTTTGAACTGATAGGCTTGATTCAGGAAACTGAAACGCAGAAACTTTCTGTGATGTACAGCAATTGGGACATGAAAGTAAGCATCTTTCAGGTCGACACTTACAAACCAATCGTCTGCAGTCACAGACCGAAGAACATCGGCTGTGCGCAGCATTCGAAAAGGAAGGACCTTCAGGAACAAATTCAGAAGCCTCAAATCGAGAATTGGGCGGAAACCACCGTCCTTCTTCGGAACAAGAAAATATGTTGAATAGAACCCGTCTCTCTGAACGAGGGGATGAACTTTTTCTATGGCTCCCTTCTCTAACAGTGAACAAATTTCCAGAGAGAGAGCCACCGCGCGAACCGCGTCTCTGACAATCGTAGGAACAATTCTTGAAAATCTGGGAGGCCGACGTCGAAACTGTAGAGTATATCCCCTGCTCAGAGTCGCCAACACCCAGGGGTCTGCTGTGTTGGATCTCCAGTACTCCAGTTGATCTATTGAAAAGCGATCGACCGCCGGCCTGGCTGTCTCAGGCTTTATGTGTGCGATTTTTAGTGTTCGCGGGGGGACGCTGACGGGGTCCTCCTGGAAACTGTCGATGAGGTGGGCGAAAAACTCTCGCCTCTTCAGGAGCACGAGGTCTCTGAGGGGGCTGTGACTGAGGTGTAGCATGCCGGCGGAAACGTTGCTCCGATGTGGCATAGTGCTGTCGGGTCTGAACCGCTGGCATCCTAAAGGTAGGGTTGCGCTGCACCTGTGTCAGTTGACGAGTAGCTTCAGACAGCTTTATCCTCTTTTCCAACAGTTCCGGAACATTTGGACCAAAAAGATGCCCGGGAACGAATGGAAGTTCTCTCAAGGTTTTCTTACAGTCCTCCGGCAGTCGTGCTTGGGCAAGCCACACTTGGCGGCGGGCTGCCAGAAGCGTGGCTGTAAGACTACCCAGCTCGCGGGTCACATGGCCTGTTGCCAACAGAGCAGTTTGCAGAAACTGTGAAACAGAGGGATCCGCATTCGCAGGTTCCAGCGTACTGGTGGTAGCAAGAAGTAACTGGCAGATTGTGTTTTCTGCTCGAGTAATGTAGGCAACAGACTCGTATGCCTTTTTCAGCAAGGAATCCGTACGACCGCATTGCGCACTGGGACATCGCACATTCCCTCGCAGAGCCTCATCAGGAGACACCACCAAAGCTGCCACAGGCTGCTCTATTTCTGGAGCACGACCCACCCCGATAGAATCTGCTTCAGCCATAGATGCTAGCGTTCGAGCAATCTTAGAGCGCCGTTTAGGCGGACCAGAACCAGTGAGAGCATTTGAGAATTCAGCCACAAAATCCTTACATGGTGGCATGGCAAAAGAAGTTGCTGCTGTGTTCTGTCTGAAAAACACATTTGTTTGGGCAGATTGGACAGGTGACTCATCAAGTCCTAGACGAGCAACTGCCATTCGAAGCACATCCAAAGTATCATCGGAGGAGGACTGGGCTTGTCCAGACGACTGAACTGAACCCCCACTAGACCCCTCCGCTGCTGGGTAACCAGTGAAAACAGCCTGAGGTGATGGTTGTGCAGCAACATCCATAGTATCCCCATGATCGTGAAAAAAGGAATCTGAAGCACTTGTAGAAAGCACATCAAACTCTGAACGATGAGAAAAACCAGGGAAATCAAGAGACTCTTCCCCAGCTCCCTGATTCTGAACATTCTCATCCTCCTGTGTCAGCTTCACAGGTGTAGCAGATGAGACAGGCTGAAGCGAGTGAAGCAGACGTTTCAGCTCTGCCATCTCTGAAGAAAGCACCGACACCGTCATAGAAAGTGAACTTTTCTCAACACGTGAATGTTCATCACCTCGCGATTTGACTTTCTTAGATGGGGGGGGGGGCACCAGCTGCCGCCGACGCTTTGCGCTTCCGAGTGCGTGAAGGGGCTGCATCCAACTGCCCAAGTTTCACTGTCGAATTAGGGTCTAACTCGGCAAGACGGAGCTGTCGTTCCGAAATAGGCAAAAGGCTGCAGTGCATGCACGGGTCCGTGAGAGCATCTCGCAGATGTTGAACACCCAAACACGACGGGCAGAAGTCATGACCGTCGTCAGGGAGAAGATGATTAGGGCACAGCTTACAAGTCAGTGGAAAACCAGTGGCGATCGAGCTGTGAGCCATAGTTACTCGTTAATAACACCTTCGGATAGCACCGTAAGGTTAAGTTGAGCGGGATGAAAAAAATAATAAAAATAAATAAAACAATTACCTCGGGCAAACCGACAGGTAATACCAACAAATATCTCACGAAAAAGAAAAAATGTCTAAAATGGCCGGCGGATTGAACCGATGGACAAATAATGTAACATGGATTCGAGGAAAAAACAGTCTGAGTAACGTTAGATATGTCAACGGGAGACCGTTAACTCAGTCGCGGAAAACACAAGCCACCGGATAGCACCGAGAGGCACAGAGTGTTACCGACGAAGTAATGTTAATATGACTCACCAAGCGCTGTAAAATAAATCCAAATCCTTGAAATTGCGTAGACGCGCGCTGTCACAGCTTGTGAGGACGAATCTCGCTGCTCTTGTAAGCTGCACTTGACAGCGCGAATAATCACTCAAAAACAACCTATCTCAACCAGGCGAGAAAGCGAAAGAGGTAGAGTGCTGAGCTACTGTAGCCAGTGTTGCCAGATTGGGACGGTGATTTCCAGCCCAACAGCTCACCAAAACCCGCCCACTCCAAGAAAAAACCGCCCAAAATTTTACTACCAAAATAATGTGATATAATTTTATGGCCATGTCATTCAAGGTTGATAAGCAGAATTTGTGTCTCCTTAAAACAAAATAACGATGGTAAATTAAAAAATAAAAATAAACAAATTTCCAAGGAAAACGCATCAAACCAGGGCAATAATTAAGGAGAATTAGCAAATATGACTTTAAATGTCCAGGTGGACACTGTCAAAACGGCAATCAAGAAATGAACAATGACTTTAGCCCTCGGAAGCACACTGCAGAACATAACGCAGAATTTAGCAGTCAAAACTGATTCATCGTTGATTCAAACCTTTTTCAGCAGCTTTCAGGGACAAGAGTGCATGCAGTCTGGACGGTGTAAAAGTGGCAGATGTCTGGTTAGGCTAGTGTGCACATGATATGACCATGGAAATGACTCTGTGTCGTCTCATATTCAGTTTCAATTCAAGTAATTCAACTGTGCTCTCCTCTCAGTTATTCACCATCAAGTCATCAACCCCCACATATGTACGTTTATTGCTCACTATCTAAATTTTTACTGTAGATGCAATTTACTGCATGTCACTTTGGCATTAGCGATCACTTGAATATACAGCTACAAGTTATCGCGCTAAATCGCGTCTTCCTGCTGATCCCTCGTTGATTGGCTGAAAGTGCGTGCTCGCCGGTGACGTCAACACCAACGCCAGCTGACTCTGCGCTGCGTGTGTGTGTGTGTTGTAATGTCATGATGACCGATTTTATGCACTACATGCACACTTTAGTTTAGTTTTTTAACCAATTATACTTTAAAATGTAGATGTTTGAAAACCGCCGAACTGACCCCAAACCAGCCCAAATTTTGTCCACCCGCCCAAACCCTTTTTTACCCGCACAATCAAATTCAAAACAGCCCAATTGGGCGGGAACCCGCCCAATCTGGCAACACTGACTGTAGCCTATAACCTCCAGGGCTCAGCATACGTCACGCCACGTGACTTTGTTGGTATATTCTCTCGACCTATCTGGCTGGCGCTGCGATAATCCATAGTGTTTACACTGCCTCTGGCGGTCAGTAAGAATGAAACAGAACCATAATGATATTTACACTTAAATATTTTTTTCTCATCCATGTTAACGTGAGCGAAAGCTCCTCCCATTCGTTGTCTGATTGGCCTTTCGCAAATTCGCAAGGATTCCTGGGTAGTTAAAGTGCGTGAAGCCTGCATCTATGCGGGCTTCGCGGAAGACCGCTTCAAGGGCACAAAGGGGGCGCTGCTGAGCACACTTCAGAGAGTTAAAGTGATGAATGGGACGGCCTACGGACTCGTAGACTCAGCGAGCACGCGCAATTTAAGTCCACGAGACCGAAAGTCCACATCAAGTGCGCCATTTGGGACAGGGCCACTCACTCGCTTTAATGAGCCCTGACTACATTTCTTAACAGGTGAAAAGAGCAGCATTAATTAAAAAGTGTACCCAGCTTTTCTCATGTATTGCATAATTTAGATAGTGATTGCCCCCCTTTATATGGTCTCTATTTGAGCACTGTTTCATATTGCATTAACCTTCGTTCAAGGTGAAAGCAATCACACTCACACACACACACACACACACTCCAAATCAATGTCACGCAGAATAATTGATTCACACAGAATTTCCAAAATCACATAGCTGCGGTGAAAATACTTAATAATATAATTTCATTATGCATCAGTGGATTCCATTAAGCTATTTCAGACCATAAAAACATTAATGCATCATTATGTTCCTGCATTTTTAAAGTCCTGTTGTTTCATGCCCTGTGGAATTTATATTATTGTCACGATGACCAGCACTATCTCAGACGATAAATCGATCTTTTCGAACAAACATCAAGATGTATTATTAATTTTCTTAGGTCACACAAAGGCAAACAATAAAGCTATATTGTTGCACATGCTCATATAATTTCCTATTGTCTAATTTATCTGAGGGCTTGGCCTAATGCTTTATAGATAACTTGAAACAATTTCTTGTCCTTTGATTTTGGATTCTTTTCTACTTTCTCGATTTGTGAGACACCCCTCACTGCAAACTGAGTGACAGAAGGTTTTATTTTTTATTTTGAAATTTAAAACTCCCTGATCATTTTGGAATTGTTTTATCCCCGCTGACAGAACCAATCTGCTACTCACAAAGCAGTGACTGGATCACAGTGTGAATATGTGTGAAATGTCACAATAATAAATCCTTCCCTAGTTCCTGCCATGACTGATGAGTGGCTACCCTCTGACTGTCATTCCGCATTCTGTTCATTCTCCCTGTCAATTTCCATTCGTTTTTCTTGGATGGGTCCAGACGCCGGTGGTTTTTATAGAATCACAGCCGCAAATGCAAAAAGAGTATATATTGACTGAGGGGTATAGACGGCAGCAGTCTATTTAAATGCATTTTCTTTCTCATCTCAGCCTTTACTATTATATGATTTGTTTTGGTACTATAATTTGTCTATTTTAGTCTAGAATAGTCTATTTTGTCAGTCCCAGCAAAACAAGCCATTCACATTGAGTGACAATGAAAATCCCACATATGTAATGATCAGCAGCTGAGAAAATCACAGACAGTAACACAATACAAACTCTCTCTGAGCTTCCATGTACATGTTTACATGCAGTGGTCCTTGAATCTTTGCAGTCCAAGGACCCTCTGTATATAGTGTAAAGAGTCTTGCACCATGCGTACAGTACTACCAACAGTAGCCTAATGTATTCACGTATGATACCTATGGAAAATGAAAAAACTAAATTTCGGTCCATTAATCTACACACCCTTATGTTTATTCATACTGTTACAAAACCGTCCCCTGAGGGCTGTCCTATGACATCCACAAACTAGCGGAATACTTGTGAGGATATCAAGTGAACTTTCTGAAGTGAACTCACACTAAGCCTGAGGACAAACTGTGCTAGTCGCGATTATACTGTTGACTGATTAAATGCTCTCTCTCTCTCTCTCTCTCTCTCTCTCTCTCTCTCTCTCTCTCTCTCTCTCTTTCTCTCTCTCTCTCTCTCTCTCTCTCTCTCTCTCCCTCTCTCTTGCACAGAATCAAATTAGAAGAGCTGCATTGGTGTCATGACACATGCTGTTAGAAGTAATGTTAAGTTTCTCTGCTAGATTTAGACAATGTTTGAAGAATGCCTATTGTTTTAAAAACATCCAATACTTTACATGCAATTAACATCTTAAAGGGATAGTTTACCCCAAAAAAGGAAATTCTGTCAGCATCAGCAAGAAGAAAACAATATCTTCTTTTATGCTTGTTATCTTTTTTGAGTGAATTATCCCTTTAACACTATGGATACCAAATAAGTTATCAGCTGATATTAGAGATGTTTTAATTTATCAGTATTGGTCAGTATCGGATATTTAATAATTTCCTCTTTTTTACATTCAGATTGCCTTTGCTGTCATCGAACACTCAGTTAAATCTTTAAAATCTCTAAAGATTTTTATCTTTAGCAAAATAAATATTACATTTAATGTGCATTATTCTTCAATTTTAGCATTTTATAAATTGATCTATTTACACAAAACTGTATAGAATTTGAATACTGGCCATTTATTTGACCATACCATAAAAGTAATTATTGGCTTATCAGTATTAGTCTGAAATGTAATATCAGTGCACCCCTATCTTAAACAACTCATGAAAAGGAAACGGTAATTCTGTAATGAACCAACACTAAAATGTCTATTATTAGTAGCTCTCCTCCAAAAACAAATGCCTCCTAATCCGTTTTCCTAACGTCATCTGTCCCTCAACGTCACTCTCTCATCGACATTCCTTCCATCTTTCTGTTAATCCTCATTTTGAACTGTCATTCCTCAGCATTGTTGTTTATGCAGAGATGAACACCCTCAGGACCTGTGTTTACTGTAATTTTCAGATTGACAGGCATCACGAGCCTCTGACGCCTGTATTTGTAAATCATGGCAAATTGCTGTGGATGGCAGGCTGGAGAAAAATGGATGGAGAGCACACAGAACGGGAGAGAGGAAGAGAACGGCTATTTCAGGGAGCGAGTGTCTGGAATGCCAGCTGTTGACCCCCCCCCCCCCCCCCCCATATCTCTCTCCCTTTCCTATCTTTGAGTCTTTGTCAGAGCCCCTTTCTCAACCTCAAGTCCTCATCCCACAAAACTTTTCCGACCACAGAGCCCCTCTCCCTCGCATGATAATTATAGCACACTGTCATCCTACAATTAACACACACACACATAGAAGTAAGAAGCTAGAGCCACCATATAAAAGACAGCCAGCCAGACAATAGCCACACCAGGGAGACACGGCTAATACAAACAGGCTTGAGAGTGGATTCATACCATGTTTTAATAAAGGGCAGGGCACAAAACCACCTCATTTATAAACTCTGTGCTCTGCGTATCAATACAAAGCCCTGACTGGATATCAAATTGAGGCAAACAAACCATCTAAAGACTAATGAGTGCGACCAACTCCTCTGCCTACCGGTCGGAGCGCAGTTACCACCAGAAATCATCCTCCTCATCTTCATCCTCAACCTCAACAAACCCATACATGGAGAAGAGCCGGGGACTCTTTGCTGAGGACTTTGGATCTTTCATGTGTCCAAAGGATGCTTTGGGATTTCCAAGTGAGTTATTAGGAAAAAGGCTGGTTTCAGTTCTTACTGGATAGAGCCTAATGTTTCTTTATCAGTTTTAACTCATTAAACATTTTTGTTTTGGATGATAATCAGTTTTGACTGGATATAGTCACATTCTAATTATACTTTTAAAGACTGTACACAAAAAATGGGCACTGACTGTAGAAATGTGTCAACTGCATGAGGCCTGAAAATGTATTTATGATAGTATATTCAAGACTGACTTGACTTGAGATTTGACTGTTTGTCTGCGTGATATGTATGTGAAGGCAGATGTATTTAATATTCACATTGCATCTTGGTAACTGTAGAAGTATGTAAAAACAACAGATTGTTCACATGCTATACAAGGGCACATGGGGGGCAGAGAAAGGGTAAATTAAGGAATGTTTTGGGCCAGAGCCAGTGCTGTGACTTCACTGTTGGGGAATGACTCGAGGGCGATCTGTTGCTGAGCCTGATATATGGATATGAAGTGATAGTCTGAGATACATCAAGGCAAATTTTCACACATCATTAGAAGGGTATTAATTAACAGGAATGCCCATTTGTAACATAGTGGTGTTTGTGTAACATAACAGAGTATATTCAATACTCATTGCTGATTTAACTGGTGGTATTTTATGTTGTGAATTATGTTGTGAATGTTTAAGTTTTTCTACATCGGAATGGTACGACACTTGATGGCTTGGCACCTGCTATATAAACACACACAAAATAGTGGCAATGGATAATGTCAAAATATATATCCAAATGGAAAAACTAATAAAAGTAATTATGTCTGAAAATACTTCAATAACTAGTTAGTGAAAATATATACTGTACATACAGATGAATACTGTCCAGAATCATCCTCTAAAAAAATAACCCCCAAAATATTAAAGAATACAAATTGAAAAAATATAGTATTAGTACATCCCTATCATTAAAAAAAAGTTATGCTTATTTTCTTGACCCAGAAGTGAGGAATAACAGGTTAGTTTCAGTCACATTCAGAATGCATTTAAGTATAGCATGAGTTTGTCACTGAAAAATAAAAAAAAATAAAAAATAATAAATGGAATTTTGAGTTGATTTTATTTTATAATCTTGGCTATTTTAAGCTCCCACTAAGAAGAAAAAAAAAGTCCATCACGATGTAGGCTACAAAACAATCTGCCTAGCTACAAGATGAAACCTGCAACAATTCTACAGTAATAGACCTATTAATATCATTTTAACCACCGTCTATAATTGAGACGCAAGCTGACGCCAGTTACGCTTGTATGTAAACATAAAAACATGGGCACAAAAGAGCCCTTGATGGTGCGACTGACCAATCAGAATCAAGTATTCCAGAACGCTTGTGTAATATATTTCAGAAATCACATTAGATTTTATGTTTTCCTTTAGACAGAACAGGGACAGTTGGGAACATCAAGACTCTGGGAGACACATACCAATTCACAGTGGATGTCCAAGACTTCTCACCTGAGGATGTGATAGTCACCACCTCAAACAATCAGATTGAAGTTCATGCTGAAAAGGTAAACAGATACAGACCTCTGTATAATACTACTGAATTGTTCAGAAAATAATTAATTCCCTTATGTATGCGTTTTGTTTAACAGCTTGCTACTGATGGGACAGTGTTGAACACTTTTACCCATAAATGCCAACTACCAGAGGATGTGGACCCCACCTCGGTCAAGTCATGTTTAGGGGCTGATGGGACTCTCACTATAAAAGCACAGAGAAACACTGCAAAACTCGAGCACGCACAGACGTTCCGCACAGAGATCAAAATTTAGATCTTTCCCCTCCTGCTGTATCTGTTTCCCTGTGATAAATGACCTCGAAAATATAGTTACTTAGTCCTGCTTTGTCATTCCTCCATGACCTTCTCTCATTTCTTCTCATTAGACTTGGATGGAATTTAATCCTGTCATATGTATTCAAAACATTCAAGACAAATGCACTGCTAACTTCAATTCTCTGCCAACTGCATATCACCTTACAATATACGTACAGTGGGGTCCAAAAGTCAGAGACCACATTTAAAATCTGAGATTCAAAAGTTAAACTTAGAAAGAAAGAGAACATTTTAGAATTTTGAGAGTAGGAAAGAAAATTATGTATATTTAAATGAATAGGAAGTGTTGCAGATTCTGCACTATTTCCGTGTTACTAATCAAGTAAACAAATTTGTTACACTAATCATGTGACTCTTTGTAGGCGGTTAGATGTTCTTGCTTTCATTAAAGCTCAAGATGTTTTTCTCAAATTATGCTGGAGAATCATGATCATCAGGTTTGACATAAACTTGTGGAGTCCATGCAGCTTGAATGCTGCTATCATTCAATGAAAAAGGACAAACCTTCTTGAAAAAAGTTGTCTCTCACATTTTTGGAGCCCACTGTATGACAAACAATCAGAACAAATAACGCAACTCGTTCCCAAATGGTGAGAAACATATTTATTGAACTGATTGTTATTGTTATCAAAAGGTACATTTTCTAAATGTTCAATTGTTGTGTTGTGTGATTAAAACCACTTTAGAACAGAATAAAACCAGAACACCTTTGATGAATATTTTGAGCTTGTGAGTCAGTGATTTGGTTTATGTCCACTTCCATTAAAGTGGACATCATGAGCAAATGACAGGTACTGTGTCTCTGAGTATTCTATAAATAGAGTCTGGTGCTGTTATTATTCAGTCTTATCATCAACTATTTTTATGCTTTGTCATCCATATACCTGTCACTGTGCTGCTGAACCAGATAGGCCTAGAAATGTATGCAAATCAGTTGTACATATTAAGACAGTTTATTATTTCCTTCAAAATCTGAAATTAAAACTATAAAATAAATTATCTTAAAATCCTAAAATAATCAGCTGGACTAGATTTGGCTGGTCTTCCAGTCGTCTTTGCTGGTTTAGCTGAAAGGTCAGTTGGTCTCCAAACCAAACCAACTAAAAAATGTCCAAACCCCTTTAAAACCAGATTGGGAGAGCAGCTAAAACCAGAAAATCAGCTGGTTAAGGGAGTGTTTTCCAGCGTTCAAAATTATTGAGGAAATATGAACATTTACATGAGATTAAAATTTTTGAAACATACTAGCGTTCTGATGTAGATTCGATGTAGATTTAAGTTCTTAAATGTGAATTGGGAACATAAAGCACCTAAATAGCAGAAATAGGTCTGCCATTTTTTGCCTAAAGCTACATAATGGTTCACTGATGGTTTGGTTAATAACTAAAATGTGCACTATAATTTATAGTCTATAAATGCCTTAGATTGGCATCAATTCAAAACATATTTTGATATGTAACCCGTGGTGGTGTTAAAAAGCATTAATGGACCAATTAATATACTAGCTGCGTTTTATTTTATGGATATTTCCTTACTCTGGTCTGGTCTTTTATTATTACTAGACCACTGTATTTAATAATAGCTCAAGTTCGCCGTCATGTGGCCAAAACAGTTACAAGAAAAGTTCGCGCATGCGCTGTGGTGCTTAACTTCCAGCCATTCGCTCGGCCACTATCAATCGATCAGAGAGCGGAAGATGGCGGCGCGACGAGGCTGAGCAGTGAGATCGATCACCGAAACACTCGATTGGACGGGATCAGCTGAAGTCAGGGAAAGCTAGAAACTCGTCCATTATATAAGGTAAAGAACGTCAAACATGACCCGATCGTCGAATTGTTTTAGGGCTACTTTCCAGGCAAGTCTCTAAGGAACGCGCAGCTAAAATAAGCAAAGAACAGGCAGGATTATAGCCCGCCTCTGTCAGCGCCATCTTGATCCAGCAGGGCCAGGCACGCTGAATTAATCCCGGAGCTAACAGAGACAGAGAGGACTCATAATCAATCAGCAACATCGTCACATTCTTGTTGGAGTATTGCGCAGTTACTCTCCAAATCACTAGATACATTTACTCGCTAAAGCCAGACATTCAGACATCATTGTGCTCGATTAGGCTGATAATGAAAGTTTGAATTAGACTGCTGGACAAAATGTCCCTAGCGAGCTCGTTTCAGTGTCGTACAGAAACACACGGACTGTTACATAATGATGTTTGTTTATTGAAGTAAATAACGTCTTAACAAGTCTGTTGGATGATTCATGTTTGTCTATATACACGCACTGAATCATAATGAATATAAAGCACCATAAGAGGGATAATTTTGTACTGTATTAGATATTCCACAGATATTCCATTAGATGTCCAGATATAGGAGTAAGTTACATTTGGATGAGATGTAGATCACAGAACAAAAATTAATATTCAGTTTTAGTACTTTTTGTGAAAGTACTTAAAAAAATACAATATTTAATTATGGCCATAATCAATATTCTCTGCATTTTTCATACATATGGTAAAATTCACAGGGGCTGGGACTGGGACATAATTGATATGAATGGCTAGGGAGAACGTTGACCAGACTAAGGCCCTGGTTCACCTCAAATTGTTTACATCCTTGCAAACTGGGGCATTTAGTTTGTAAGCCTCAAATGCAAAAGCAGCAAATAGTCCAACCATTTATTTATTTTTCTCCTTTTTTTATGAATAGGATACTGTGGCCTAAAGTGCAATAGTCTGCTCCATCCGTCATGGACTTTCCTTGGCATAGTGGGAAAGTCCTAGGGCAACTTAATGAACAACGTCAGTTGGGTCTTCTTTGTGACTGCACTTTTGTGGTGGATGGAGTTGACTTCAAGGCCCATAAGGCTGTGCTGGCGGCATGTAGTGCTTACTTCCGCACACTCTTTTTGGACCAGAAAGATGTTGTTCATCTTGATATCAGCAATGCATCAGGTAGGCTTGCATTCTTACAGATAACTTTTATTAAAGGGACTGTCCACCTAAAAAATTTAATTTGGTCATCAATTACTCACCCTCATTTTGTTTCAAATGCATTTCTTTCATTCTGTGGAACGCAAAATAAAAATATTTTTTAGAACGTTGGGAGACAAAAAATTTATCTCCATTGTATGGACAAAGAACCATTGTTTTTTCATATTCCAAAAAAGAAAGAAAGCCATACACTTTTGGAACAACATAAGGGTGAGTAATTATTTTTGGGTGAATTATCCCATTAATTTGATCTTTTGTGGTTAATCATATGCAATTCAATTTGAACAGTTCTCTGCTCTTTGGTTGTTTGTTGTTTTCTGCCTTTGTCTAATGTGTTCAATTTTGTATTCAGGTCTTGAGCAAGTCCTTGAGTTTATGTACACCGCAAAGCTGACTTTGAGCCCTCAGAACATAGAGGACGTTATTGCTGTAGCTACTTTCCTTCAAATGCAGGAAATTGTCAATGCGTGTTCAGCTTTTCAGTCCTTGACTGTTCCTTCATCAACCAAGCCTGGTTAGTGCAGAATTCAGATTATCATATGCTGTTAGTTTAAGAAGGTACTGAAGTTATAAATCTATAAACCCTTTCTCATTTGTGTTCATGTAAAGTAGTAGTAACTGAGGAACAGCCGAGATCTGTGAGGAATCCGGTGGATGCAAGTTCCCAGGAGGAGCAGGAGAGTCATTCAGTGACTCCGAATGCGGTTCCTGAAGTGAAGGAAGCTCCCTCGCAGTCAGAAATAACAGAAACCCAGGAGGCTGCGAGTAGCATGACTGAGAAACAAAGCACAAAGTCTCTGAGAGCTGTCAGCAAATTTAGTAGGCCGTCTAAAATGAGGCTAAAAAAAGCCATTGTCTTGGATAGCAAGACAGAAACAGAAGAAGAGAAAGCCACAAAAGAGATTCCACCATACCAAGATGACCCTTCTGACACAGACTACACTCCTAGTTAGTGTCCATTCTCTACTCGTAACGATTTTGTTAATGTTAACCATGTTTCAATACTTGTGTGACACTATACTGCTCCTACAGAACTCTCACAGAGGATGGCGGCTAAACGGTCATTTGTTAGTAGAAGGAGAAGCAAGTCGAAATATGCAACCGTTCACACGTGTACGCAAGGTACATTCTGCCGTCTATAACTATGGTGTACATTCACCTTATATTTTTATGTTTAGGTTTAATAACTGTTAACATTTTTGCTAAAAGTTGATGATGCAGAGGAAAGTGTGTCAAAAGCTGAGAGCATGGAGAACGTGGTACAAGAAGAAGATGGAGAGGATGAAGACGAAGGAGAGGAGGAGGAGGAGGATGATGAGGACGAAGAAGAAGAAGAAGAAGACGAGGATATGGACACCGAGGATGAAGAAACGACAGGTTCGGAGGGGAGGCATTCCTTGTCCGCAGCTGAGCGCAGTGAGTCCAGAGCATATGGCTCCGTCACACACAAATGTGAGGTGAGAGATTCTTCAATTTTGTAATCCTTATTGTCTTTTTCCTTTCGGTCTGTTTGTTATACAGTACCAGTCAAAATGATAGACTTTTCCACTGTCAGGTTTAATAGTTCTATTTTCATTATAGTTTTTCTGATTACTTGCAGGACTGTGGAAAGAAGTTTACACACACAGGCAACTTTAAACGTCACATGCGCATACACACTGGTGAGAAGCCATTTAGTTGCAGAGACTGTGACAAAGCTTTCTCAGACCCAGCTGCCTGCAAAGCACATGAGAAAACACACAGGTGAGCACTATATCCATACAGTTTAATGCTCTTCCTCTACAGTCTCATCTGATTTGTCAACCATAAGATGAAATAAAGTAAACCATATTTACAGAAAAACTTCACCATGTGCAGTTTTCCTCACGTTCTTACCCGTTTCTGTTTCTCCAGTCCTCTAAAGCCATACTGCTGTTCCACGTGCGGAAAGAGTTATCGGCAAATCAGTCTGCTGAACCTACACAGGAAGCGTCACACGGATGAGGCGCGTTACAGCTGTGAGGACTGTGGGAAGCTCTTCACCACTTCTGGAAACCTGAAGCGGCATCAGTTGGTGCACAGTGGAGAAAAACCCTACCACTGTGACTACTGCGAACGGGCCTTTTCTGACCCCACTGCCAAGATGAGACACCTAGAGACCCACGACACTAACAAAGGTCACAAATGTCAACACTGTGACAAGAAATTCAACCAGGTGAGAGATCCTCTTAAAAACCTTACAGTCTTATAAAGATGTGTATATTATATGATATATAATTATTTTTGTGTGAGTCATTTTTGAGGGACTCAAATTCATTAATTAAATTCAGCACGGTTTCAACAAAAATCTTAAGCAGCACAACCGTTTACAATATTGATGATAATATTAAGAAATGTTTCTTGAGCAGAAAATCAGCATATAAGAATGATTACAGAAAGGTTCATGTGACACTGAAGACTGGAGTAATGATGTGGAAAATTCAGCTTTGCCATCACAAGAATAAAAAAAAGAATAAAAATAAAATTCCTGAAAAATTCAAATTATGATATTTCACAATATTACTGTTTTTATTGTAAAATAAGGTTCAATAAGGTCTCTTTTGTTAACATAAGTTAATGCATTAGCATTAATGCACAAATTAACAGTGAGCAATATATATTTTACAGGATTTATTAACCTTTTTTTAATGTTAGTAAAAATTAATACTCATATTATGCGTTAACTAATGTTAACAGATACAACTTTTGATTTTAAAAACTATTAGTAAATGTTGAGAATGACAATAATGAGCAATAGTTCTACAATAAATGCTGCTCATTGTTAGTTCATGTTTGTAGTTAACTAATGTTAACTACAAGCTAGATCAAATTAAATAATAATAATAATCTATATATATATATATATATATATTAATATTGTTAGCATCACAACAGAATGTTATACTCTTTTGCTTTTTATATATTATATGTAGAAATAATTCTGTAATAATATTAGAAATAATTCTGTGAATATAAATGTAATATAATAAAAATATAATATAATATTCAGACAAAATTTATAGATTATAACATATTATTGATATTGTACCATTTCTACAACAGTAGATTACATTACAAAGGCATTTTAATCAGGCATAACAAAAAGCTGAGGACACATAGTTTTTTTGTTTTTGAGACAGAATGCACAGATAACTGTGTGAACAAATAGATTTGATTTAATTATTATTATATTTTTTTTCTAGTTGGGGAACCTGAAAGCACATCTGAAGATCCACATTGCAGATGGGCCACTTAAGTGTAAGGAGTGTGGGAAACAGTTCACCACCTCAGGTGAGATTTACACATTGGGACAAGTTATGGCATTTTCACAGAAATATATGCATGCGCAAAGGAATTTTAATGTCCCTCTGTTCACAGGCAACCTGAAGAGACACCTGCGTGTGCACAGTGGTGAAAAGCCTTTCGTCTGCATGCACTGCCAGAGAGCCTTTGCCGACCCTGGGGCCTTGCAGAGACATGTGCGCATCCACACAGGTATGAGTCGTTTCTCATGTCCTCAGTCACAGTTGTCTATAAAGAGAGGACTCTTTTACAAAGTCTTGATTTTGTTTTGAATGTTCATGCTTGAATGTCAGTCTGTAACACTAGTTCTGGTCTCTATGAAGCCCTGTCTTCCGAAAAGTGCAGTGTGCTCTGATTGGTCAGCTGGATCGTGTGTTGTGATTGGTCAACCTCTTCAAGCGTTTTTCGGAAATGTCACATCCCTTACCATAACGCATTAGATCAGCATCTCTTGGAGATAGCGACAACACACTACTAACGCAACTCAACCAAATGAGTAATAATGTGACATGCACGTTCCCAGAAGAACACTGAAGACTACAATCGAGGTGTTTCTGGGAGTTCATAAACAGTGCTTACTGATATAGAGCAGACTTTGTGCTTCGTAACTTTGCAGGACTTTTTCATGCTCAAACAGCAACATTACACACTAAGGAAAGTTGAAAATGTAAAAAAAGCATAATAGGTCCTCTTTAAAAGTTGATTTGAATGTCTCTGTCTTTCTGTTTAAGGGGAAAAGCCCTGTCTGTGTCTGATTTGTGGAAAAGGCTTCACACAGGCCAGTTCACTCATTGCTCATGTTCGCCAACACACTGGGGAGAAACCGTACGTGTGTGACCGCTGTGGAAAAAGGTATTTGAGACACTGCATAAATGATTTAGCATAGATTCACAATGGCACCACACATTAAAAGTTCAATTTGACTATTATACCTCAAAGGTTTGTCCAGTCCAGCCAGCTGGCCAATCACATCCGTCATCATGATAATATTCGACCACACAAGTGCCACACCTGTAACAAAGCGTTTGTCAATGTGGGAGATCTCTCAAAGCATATCATCATTCACACAGGTAAGATGCAACATGTTTTTTTTATTTATAATTGAGCCTTTTCATATGTAGTTCTCTCCTATGTGCTTCTAATGACTTCTTGGTTGCAGGGGAGAAACCTTTCCTGTGCGATAAGTGTGGTCGAGGATTCAACCGTGTGGACAATCTGCGTTCCCATGTGAAGACGGTGCACCAGGGGAAGGCGGGCATGAAGAGACTGGTGGTGGCTGAGGAGGATGACGACGACGAGGAGGAGAAGCTGCTGTCTGACTCTGGCCCGGGCTCAGAGCTCGACAATAATGAAGTCAACATCGTCACGGTTACTACAGATGACATTGTGACTTTGGCCACAGAAGCTCTGGCTGGCAGTGCCGTAGCACAGCTCACGGGTAAGAGAATATGACAGAGGAGTGTGATAAAGCCTTGTAGAAAGGTGGTTCTAAGGGCATTTGCTAAATCTGAGTGTCACCATAATTGCCCCGGATGGTCTCCTAACATTATTTGTTGTTCTTGACCCCTGTAGTGTTGCCAGTGGCAACCTCTGTGTCCGTAGATGAAACTGAAGCACTGAAAGCAGAGATCACAAAAGCAGTGGAGAAAGTCCAAGAAGCAGGTGAGTACATACTTTATATACTGTATATATGAGTGCTGTCAACTAATTAATTGCACATTTTTATTAATCGCACCTAACATTCACATTTTTAAGATATTTTTATATTGTAATACATCATTTCACATTGAAACTCCTAATTAATGTAGAAACAACATAAAGACAGTATTTGTCAAATATTTGTGTAATGACACCTTTTTAGAAAGTGCAACGAATGAAGGCCAGTATCACCGACACCAAAACTGCTTCTGATTTTCTGGGGTGGAAATGAGTAAAAGTTATTGTTACAGTGTTTTTTTAAGGAATAAGGTTATGTCACCAACATTTTGCATACCAGTGAAATTTCACAATTCTCGAATTTGTATACCACACACACACACAAAACTAATATAAAGTTAAAAAAAAATTTTAAGGCAAGTAAACAATCAGTAGTAAAGCAAGAACAAATACACAAATTACAAGTGATAGCACAAATTAATACAAATGAACATAGATACAAATCAAATAAAGAGTGTTTTCAGGTACAGTACTCAGCAGCAGTTAACAAATTCTGAAAGTTAACAAATTCAGCTATTACCGGTACTCTTTACAAAGACATATAAGGGTTCCTTGAAGATATAATGTAAATATTAATCAGGAAAATTAGATTTTCCTATTAATGTGATAAAAATGTTTTGTTGTAAAAAGGAGTACACCTTCCTGAAAGTTACAAAATAAACTAAATACAAATTTACTGGTGCAAGTTAAAGGCGTTTTTATTTATTTATCAACAGGCGAGTATGTTGAACCAAAACATTTAAATAAGAGTATTTCTTGATAAAAGTGTTATATAGCCTATTGAATCATTTTCTGACTTATTTCTTTGCGTACAAGAGGATTACCATTTTAAGTGTGAAAATATACCAAAAGTAACACAGAGACTAAAAAAGAATGGACTTGTGACACAACCTGAAGTCCCTGAAACAACCAGGCAATCACTTTAAACTTTAATTTCGTGATGAGGGATTTTTGTTGTTGTTAAGAAAAGAGCAGGAGAAATGACAAGCAAGTGTCTCAGAGCTGGCAAAAGCTGTGAGAAGAGTGACTATTTCATCTCGCACAGTAATACGCTATGTGCAGAAGTGAAATGCATTGTTCTTGTCCACACAGGACACAAGAAACTCATTTAGTCTTTTCCAAGGTCCATATTGACAAAATATAGACTTCTGGTAATCAATACTATGGTCTTATGAGAGCAAATAAATCATTTGGGATCTAACAGCATCCAAAATGCATGACATTGCAAGGAGTAGTAAAACCCTGAACGAGTGGGCGAGTTGTACTTTATCGTGGTGTCATGAATTCACACACCATTATGTGATACAAAATCTTGAATGCAAGATTCTACCTTTTCCTTATTCCCTGTCCTTTTTTAACATGAAATGACTCTATACATTCTCCCAAGATAAAAATCCTTCAGTGAACAAGTATTTCACCCAACCTTTACTCTATTCCTGCAGATCCCAACACCCAGATCTTGTATGCATGCGACTCATGTGGTGAGAAGTTCCTGGATGCCAGCTCTCTCGCCCAGCACGTGCGCATTCACACTGCCCAGGCCCTGGTCATGTTTCAGGCAGACTCTGACTTTTATCAGCAGTACGCTGGAGACGGCACATGGCAAACCACTGAGCAGGTCATCCAGGGAGGGGAGCTCTTGTTCCGGACACGGGAAGAGGAGAGCGAGGAAGGAGAAGTAGCTCTAGTCCAGCCTGAATCTCAAACTGAGGGGGCAGAGGAGGTGACCAGTTCACAGGCAGAGACAGAGGAGGGCTCTGAAAACCAAGGAGAGTGAGGAGTTTCTGACCTGATTCAACCCAAGGAGAGTTAAAAGGACAGAGAGATCCACATGGAGTTTTAGACTGTCACAAAGTGTAATATTTCTCACCAGAGGTATGGTTATTACTGATTAACACTCTATAATTAAACGCTCATATTTAAATGAAAATGCTAGGTAGATGTCATAATATCTCAAACCACAGCGCTTTGTGTGCAGAGCTTATTAAAACTACATTGTATAGAGTTAAGTTTAAATAAAAAAGAACTTAAAAAAATTAATTTAATATGAACAAAACTTAATTTGTAATGCTGTCAAATCTTTTAATTCTGTTGTCTCCCTGTATATGTCCTCTGCCAGCTCATGTATTCACACTGTTGTAGACTGTTTTACTGAGGCCAATTAAACAATTGACTGTCCTACAAGTTAAATTTTTCAACAAATCAGCTACCGAACTTTTATTTGATTCATTTATTTGTGGTTTGTAGAGTTTACTCATTTTCCATTTGAGCATAGTACTGCTTGAACATTATCTTTTTAAAATGCATTGTGTTCTTGATAATGGACTATAAACTATTAAAAAATTTGTGTTACTTTAGATCAGTGAAGTGTGTTGCAATTAAGCTACTATTTTTGAATATCACAGATTTCAATGTCAGATTATATAAACTAGTATTACGAGTGATCAAGGTAATTTTGGTCCAATTGTGTTGGAGTTTACAGAACAGACAATTGGATATTGTATCACAATTAGATACAATATAAATTAAGCCACATTTATAGTGCAATACATGGAAAAACATTGCAATTTAATGGTTTGTTAATAAACCTTTTAAATAAATATTTTGGTTGGTATTGAATAATGTCTATACTATTGCCAGGAAAACAAGGCTACTGGTTGTTTACCCTAATTTAATTTTCATGAAAATGGTTTATCAAATGCATTAAGACTTTGATTAGAGCTTTAAAAATCAATATCAGTTTCGAAACAACATTATTTGGACCAAATTACAATGCATTTTGTTGAACGCAGTTTGACATGGACAGCAGTTATCAGAGGTATGGGTGCTTTGCTGTTTTAAAGTGTGGTTATTTTCAGTAAAAGGCTTCCAGTGATTGCAGTTGTTTCATGTGTCATAACTCATTGAGCTTTAGATATAACAACAGAGAAACAATTAGGTAAATGAACAGGAAAAACAGGTGTCGATTATTTGCCTTCTTTTTTTTTCCTTTTTAAAAATAAACATTTATTTGTTTTGGAGCTATTTGTCCCACTTTTTACTCCAGTGAATATTTCTAAGGTTTTTATTTTCTGTATAGGAACATATCCCAGGGATGAAGAAGGTGGGAGAAGTAGATCCAAATATAACTTGATTTAATAACAAAGAACTCAGGCTATGCACTAACAACGAACACGAGCAAAACAGTACCGGACAATGACTGTGAAAAACGGAGTGACTAAAAACCACAAGATGACGAACTTAATTAAAAACAGGTGTGCTCGTTAAATGAATATCCATGACAACTCATAGTGGCGGGAAACTAGAACAAAGGAAGGAAACAAGTAAACTGAATAGAAACAAATTAAAAGTCCATAAAAAAGAAATTAATACTAACTAAACTTGATACATACCTTGATAATTTCTGCCATTATTGTCTAAAGATTAAACGGGTGGTATAATGTCCTTTTCACAATATGTAAAATAAGTCTTTGATGTCCCCAGAGTGTGTATGTGAAGTTTTAGCTCACAATACCCCACAGATATTTTTATATAGCATAAAGTTATCACTTTTTGAGGGTGAGCAAAAACAATGTCATTTAAATGTAATTTAGCTGCTGCTCCCGTAGCTTCTACAGCTTGTCTCCTTTTACCTCACACACACATGCACTGCAAATTTAAAACACTTTTAGCCTTTTATGTTCAAACCGGAGTCAGACACTGATGGATAGACTCAAGTAGGCCTTGAAGTGACAACATGTAGAATGCATGGGGGGAGTGATGTCACTAACCAGGGAGGAATGTCGAGTAGTCCCTACCAGCCTTTGTTGTAGTCCTTAAAAAGCAATTTCTTTAAAAGCAAACATCTCCCTTTGCTTTGAACTTTGAGCGTTGTAACGTTGCAGATGTTGTTTATGCTCAAATAGCAACATTACACACTAACTAAAGTTAGAAAAGTGAAATCATAATCAACCACCCCTTTAAATTTATTGACACTATGGCCCGGTTAGACAAGGCCAGGATTAGGCCTTAGTTTAATTAGGGCATTAAGTAGCTTCTAGAAACGTGCCAAAAAAAAAAAAAAAAAACGTTACTGCATCTTGAGACAAACCTATGACACTGACATATTTTAAGATATACAGTCAGTGCAAGTTGCTTTCAGTAAAAACCGCTCAAATATGCATTTTAGCCCGGGTCTCGGTTCAGCCTCATCTAGTGTGTGAAACCGGTGCCACCATGTGGTAAGCTGTTACAAATAGAAATTGCAAGCAACATTTAAAACTTTACATTTACTTCAGTGTAAAAATTATGAAAAGTAATTTAATTCATGAAATGCCACACAAATGTAAAATGGAACATTCAGAAACATATCAAATAAAAGCCAAAGCCTATTAAAGGCTAATATATAAAAAGCATTGTTTTGGCAACAAACCAATTTTTATATATAAATATAGTGGATTAAATAACCAATAACTAACGTTATATAATTAATATAGATCTCCTCCACATTCATCGCTACCGTCACGTGCTATCGAAATGATCGTAAATACTAGTTTCCTAGTTAAAAAATTGGACATAAACAATTCAAGTCAAATAGTATTCACAACTTCAGAACCAGAAGTGGGAAGTAGGAAATTTCCGATAGCATGTGAAGTCAGCTTCACACCACACACCGAGGCCTGCCCACCGAAAATAGTTGTGTTGTACTGACCTCTGTTGGTCGTACATGTTTATAGAAAGATACGTTGTTGTACATAAACACAAAAATCCTATATTTTCTTCGAATGTATCTATACAAATAATCAGTTAACTCGCATTTATAAGTTAAATTAAATTAACAAATATTATTTGCGACCATTCTTGAAAGGCACTATACATATTATTATTGTTATTATTATTTGTTTTGAAATAAACGTGTACAAATAGTTGTTTCAAATTTCCTGCAAAATATATGTGCAGACGGTGACAGATTCTGATAGTCTCATTATAATATTAATGAGTCCATGAGGCAGCACGCGATTGGCTGCAGCTCTGGGTCAGAGTTCGTATCCGCGTTAGCGCTGACGTTGTCCAAAGGAGGAAAATGGCGATAGGTTGCTTGTCAATGAGGGACACCGCGACTCTTGCAACATTAACCTGCAAAAGACGGCGTGCTACAATGATTCCCACATTATCTGGCGGGTTCAGCAAAAGCACTTTGTTTGTTTTATCCGTGGCGTTAATGTTGCAGGTAGTTTTAGGAAACGGAAAGACTCTCGTTCTGGTGGACAATCCCAACATCAGAGACACTCATTCAATCTTCTTCCGCAGTTTAGCAGGTGAGCTACACATTATAGGATTTTTATTTATTTATTAAAAAACTTCAAATGATCACATTAACACCAGCAAATAAGTTTAATATGTTAATTTATATGCGATATGAGTTGAAGATGCGTGTTAAGAATATGTGACTGAGTAATTGGTGCACCAGCATGCCTGTACTGACAAAGAAAGGTATCGTACGTTTCTTAATTGTTTGAACCCATAATTACATTGTTGTTCTCAGATCGTGGGTTTGACCTTTCCTTCAAGACTGCTGATGATCCTGGTCTCTCTCTGATAAAGTATGGCCAGTTCCTCTACGACCATCTCATCATTTTCTCTCCATCCGTGGAAGGTGAAGCCTGTTACAGTTAACGTGAATTTCATGTCGTGCTGCCATTTTTATGTTTAAATAAACATCTTATGTTTACAAATTCCCATTGGAACAGATTTTGGGGGCAACATCAATGTAGAGACCATTACGGCCTTCATTGATGGTGGAGGGAATGTTCTTGTTGCTGCCAGCTCTGATATTGGTGAGTGCTGTATTGGTCTTGCAAGTGTGTACACATATTGGCCCGTTGATCATGACAATGTAATCTTTTTACCACTATGACTCTGGCAGGTGACCCTCTGAGAGAGCTAGGCAGTGAATGTGGGATTGAATTTGATGAGGAGAAAACTGCTGTCATTGACCACCATAACTATGATGTTTCTGATCCTGGCGAGGTAAGTTATGGAAGGAGGAAAAATAGAGCTTCAAACAATTTATATAAAATGAAATGTTCAACGTTAACATGAAATAATGTACTTTATTTTCTTAAAGGGGTCATGACATGGGTTATTTTATTTTATTATTATGTTCCCTTAGGTGCAATTATAGTATTACTATTTTTTTTTTTACAAAAAACTTTTAAAATGTAGTGATTTATGACCTTTTCCCAACCTGTTTCTCATCCTCTTATTCAAACAGTCTGTTTTGGGGGTGTTTCCCCTTTAAGAGTTCAGTGTTAACGCCCACTGCTATGATTGGCTAACGTCAGTGCCTATGCATCAATTATTAACGCCCCCAGCCAGAACATTTGCGGATTCAGCGTATTTAAAAAGTAGTTTAAAGTTTTAAATACATTACTTACAGTTTGCGTCGTCGTTGTTGAGCCCAGAATAGTCGACACGGACTTATCTTTGAGCAACAGTTTTCTGGCAAAGCCAGCATCATTTTGGGATTTGTTCTCAAAACAGTCATCCTTCAAATGTATAGAACAAACGCTTAAACTAACACTGCCGTGACTGGGACGTCCGCAAAAAATAAAGTGCATCCATTTTTCCCCTGACGACTGGATCTTTCGCAGCGTATTCAAAGATGTTGTTTGTCCACAGCCAGGAACAGCACATCTGCGTGGCATCATAATTTCCCTGTACAGACCCACTCGCTGTCCGTCGACTGAACACTTGTGAGGCGCGCAGCGCGCGGGCGCGACAATGATACGAAATGAGCGTAGTTGTCTTGCGCTTTAAGCGTAGTTGTCTTTTGCCGGAGGCGGTCATATGCAAACGCTGATACGTCACTTCGCACGTGACGTCACTTCTTACCATGGATCCAGAACGAGCTGTATTTAGAGCTTGATTAAATAAATGATTCGTTTATAATGGGGAGGACATCTTAAGCTATGAAACTTGCAGGACGTTTTAATGGTACAAAGACCTCTTATATACCAAAAGATCAAGGCAAATTTGGTTTCTCATGTCATGACCCCTTTAACGCTCTCTTCCAGTATTATTGTCTGTGATTTTTCAGTACACTAAATTAAAGTGAAAAAAAGTTTTGGGAATTTCATAATGTAATTATTTGCATAGTCTCTGGAATGATTTTTTGCTGATGTCACCTACATTAGGCTGTTTGGCTTTAACCAATAGCAAGATGGCCATTAAGTCACTGGTTTAGGCCAGGGATGGCCAACATTTTTTTTTCAGCCCATGCATTTATTTTTTTACCCATGCATTTTAAAGTTAATATTTCAATAATTTAACTGAAATTGGTAAGCGGTCACATGACATGGAGGTAAACAAATACAATTATTAATCTTTTTAATTTTTAGTAACTCTAGTTTTTTGTTTTATTTTGAAAGCAATATGTTCAATTAATATAGCAATTATTTTACTCTCTTGACATTCGCCACAGTTTCAAATCTTTTTTTTAAGACTTGTCATGTGTATTAAAGTTGAATTCTTTATTTTTTTACAGCACACACTGATTGTTGCAGATCCAGATAATCTTCTTAAAGCCCCAACTATAGTTGGCAAGCCCACAGATAAACCAGTCCTGTTCAAAGGTGTTGGGTAAGTGCTCTCTTGATACCCTGTTACTTGCTAATTGTAAAAATGTAATTAATCCAATTACAAGTTACCTCTTTTCCTCAGCATGGTGGCTGACCCAGATAACTCTCTGGTGCTGGACATTCTGACAGGATCCTCTACCTCTTACTCCTACTTCCCTGATCGTCCCATCACACAGGTCAATATTTCAAAATGTGGTGCTTGAGGACAGTCAAAATATTTTGTTACATTTTTTTATAAATTAATTTGCACTCACCTCAGTTCGGTTTTTGCTTCCCAGTATCCTCATGCAGTTGGAAAGAACACCCTCCTGATTGCCGGTCTGCAGGCAAGAAACAATGCGCGTGTGGTTTTCAGCGGGTCTTTGCACTTCTTCAGTGATGCTTTCTTCAACTCCCCCGTGCAGAAGGCTACCCCTGGGTCAAAGAGGTCTGTTATGCTGGATTGCTATATATTCAGACATTAAAATACATTGTGACATTAGGTTGAAATCGTATGTATTAGTGATCAGCCAATATGGCCGATTCTGAAATAAAGATGATAGGCCAAATGTGATATCGCACTATTTATTTTAAAGATAGTAAATAACACATGCATAACAATAAAAATATTTACTTTACTTAAGAAGGAAGTAATTGTAAAATGTATCATTCTGAAAAACAATACTTTGAACTTGACAAATACATCTCTAAAATTAACGGATTGAAACTTTATAACTTTAAACTTTTTTAATGCTATTTAGCTATTATAGTATTTTTCACAAATAAAGAGATGGATAAAAATATGAATAAAAAGGAAGTAAACACTGTAACCAGCAGTGCACTAAGTAATCTGATAAATCTGTGTAACAAACGGGTAGGGCTTATTTACATACAGTAAATATGATATAGCGGCCAACTGAATATAGCAGAGCATTGTTTGAAGGAAATATCTGAGTATGTCTGTTATATTCAAAGTCTTGAATATAATTCAAGTCTTGCTGAATGCTGCTAACACTGTATGTGAAAGTATTACAGTGTTTGCATGTTTGTTACTAATAACAGAAAAGCAAATGCTGTAATACATTTTTCATATGCCTTTCGTTTTCCTAATTAAGACAGAACCGTTAAACAAAGACGGTAAACTAATGAAGACGGACAATCTGCCACTTTTGACACTTATTGGCCAAACATAAAATCATTAAATGCCAAATATTGGCTGATATATTGGCCATGGTGATCTATTGGTCAATCACTAATATCTATTCTTTAAAGTTTGATCAGTTGTGAAGTGAAGGCCTTCAACTTAATTAACTGTTACATTTGTTTAGTGTTTTTATTGTGTGATATGTATATTCTTAGATATGAACAGACTGGTAACCAGGAGCTGGCTGAGTCCCTGTCCCGCTGGGTGTTTAAGGAGGCTGGTGTTCTGAGGGTTGGGGCGGTTACCCATCATCCCGTTGGAGAGAGCACACCCCCTGCTGCCTATACCATCACTGACCTTGTGGTGAGGCATAGCATATATTGGTTTTGTAGGAATTATAGTTCATTTGACAGATTTGGCACTGGAAGTGTTTTCTGATTTGGGACTATGAATCAATCAAATATTTTGCTTGTTAATTATGAAGAAGTTTTTGCTTAGAAATGGATAAATATTCATTTTTCTTTTAAAGAAACATAGTATGCTCAAGAAACAGAGCAATTTGACTTACTACTACTGTCTGCATTGTCTCTACAGGAATACAGCATTGTGATTGAGATGCTGTCTGGTGGAAAGTGGGTGCCCTTTGATGGAGATGATATTCAGCTGGAATTTGTCAGAATTGATCCATTTGTTAGGACCTACCTTAAGAAAAAAGGTATGTCATTATTATAAGTGCATCTACACCACTGTTCAAAAGTTTAAGGTCAGTAAGTTTTTTAATACCTTTGTTCAGCAAGGATGCATTAAATTGAGCAGAAGACACAGTAAAGACATTTTTGTGTTACAAAAGGTTTCTATTTTAAATAAAAGATTTCTATAAAACGTTCTATTCATCAGAGTCCTGAAAGAAAGAAAAATCACAAAAATGTTTTCAACAATGATGAGTGTTTCTTGAGCACCAAATCGGCATATTAGAATTATTTCTGAAGGAATGAAGACTGGCGTAATTATGCTGAATATTTCATAATATTACTGCTTTGTATTTTTGATCAAATAAATGCAGCCTTGGCTGAGTGTAAGAGACATCTTTCAAAAACATTAGAAAACAATCTTACTGACCCCAAACTTTTAAATGATAGTTTGTTAATAATGAATTGCATTAAAAAAATATGACTGCTTGTTTAGGTGGAAAATACAGTGTACAGTTCAAGCTTCCAGATGTATATGGAGTTTTTCAGTTCAAAGTTGACTACAACAGACTTGGCTACACACACCTCTACTCCTCAACCCAGGTGAGATTCAAAATTAATTTCAAAACTTTCTATATAGTTCAGGTCCTCAACATTTCCGCAGCGATTTACTCAGACTCTTGATATTCACTGATTTTTGTGTGTGTTATTCCACAGGTTTCTGTCCGTCCACTGCAGCACACCCAATATGAGCGCTTCATACCCTCCGCCTTTCCATATTATGCCAGTGCCTTCTCTATGATGGCAGGACTCTTTGTCTTCAGTTTTGTCTTTCTGCATATGAGAGAAAAAGAGAAGTCTGATTAAAATGAGTACCAGTAATGAGGAGTACAAGAAAACGATGGGAAAAAAAAAAGATGTGCTCCACAGACCTCTAGCAGTCATGATATCTGAATTATGTTTGTATCGGCTCATTTTGGTGAGTTGGATGGTGTGCCATTGCGAAAAAACAATTGTAAATTGTTCTTTGAAAGGGGGGTTGGGTAATCTGTCAAAATGTTTTTGTTTTCTGGTTTGCAATTTGGTTATTTAAAGTGATTTTGGGGCACTCTTCTTTTATTTGTATAAAAGGCAACTTTAATTGTTTTTTATTATACAATGTGCACTGATGTTTCAGCTCTTGCTATGAAAAGATTGTTTTGAAATCTACCATTTGTAAAAAGAGGAATGGATGCTCAAAATGTGGATGAAACACCTGAAAGCAGTAAAGTTTTAACATTCCACCACTACACTTTTTCTGCTCTCTGTTCAGTTGCATCACTTTTGAAAGTGCCTGATTTTAGCAGTTATAAACTAGTTATAACTCTCATCTCTCATGCATGTGATTATTATGAATGTGACAATAGACTATATAGTTCAAATGTTTGGGGTTGAGAATTGTATTTGTTTGTTTTTGAAAGAAATCTATTGTGCTCAGAAAGGCTGCATTTATTTGATCAAGAATACAATAAAAACAGTAATTATGGTAAAATATTATTACAATTTAAAATAACTTTTCTATATCTAGAAACAATATTTCTATTTTAAAATGTACCGTAATTTAATCCTGAGATAGTAGATTTTTTAGCAGATGTTTCAGTGGCACATAATCTTTCAGAAATCTCTTATCAATGTTTTTATTGTAATAAATTTAAGGATTTTATAATGGGTTGAAAGTTTAAAAGAACAGCATTTATTAGAAATATAAATATTTTGTAATGCTATATGTTTGTTAAATAATATTATTAGATTTCTTTTTATAATTTTTTATAAATCTTATTGAAACCAAACGTGCATAGTAGTGTACATCATTAACACCCTTGTGTGTGTTGTATTGTGATGATAATCAGCATTTTGTACCTCAAACTCGCCTTCACATCGGTTGTTTGCAATAACAGTTACATTTTGTTATCCGTATATTTAAAAATATGTATGTGTACGTTTATGTAAAGACAAGGATTCATATACAAATCTACATAATCCTCTCGGATAAAATATTCCTCATTTGTAAATCGCGTTGGACAAAAGCGTCTGCTAAATAAATACATCGAAATGTATAAGCAGTTTTGCTAGGATAGTCTGATTTCTTGACGACAAACTGTTATATGTAATTGTAATATAAATAGTTCATTTTAACTTTTAGCCAGACAAAAATGTGAGATTACGTGATATATGAATGACGTATAATTAAACCGACATAGATTGTAGTCCTTGCGTAGGGACTTGATAGAAACGTACGTTTTTAAAATAAACAGTTGTTACAAAATTCAAGTTTGAAATATGACCGCTTTTAATTTATGTTGTAAAACAAAACTCGAAAGTCTCTTCAAGTAATGATAACAACAGACCTTACGAAACAAAAACCGCAAGAACTACAAATGAACGTCATCACTAAGCTCGTGGCCTGTGATTGTGAACACAACACGAGTCGGGAGCGCGCGTCAGCTGACACCCGCAGAGAGAGCAGAGCCAGACATGGATCAACTCAAAGTCAAAGACAGGATCCTCGAAAACATCTCTTTTTCCGTCAAGAAGGTAAGAAACTCTATACATGCACCGAGGATATATATCGACCTTTTGTAGATTTTAATTTGAAGGTTAGTTTAAGGTTTTTGATGTTTACGCTATCAAAATAGTTGGGCCTCCCTCCCCCTCCTGCTGTGTTTTGGTGAAGACAAACGCCTTGACATCTTAAGAATAACATCCAGTGTTTTCAAATCAAGGTTTAAGGCATACCAGGTTAGCCAGTCAACTGTCGCGGCACTAGATGGACTATTCTAGTTATAGTGTGTACTACTTCTAGCGTAGTTTACTTTAATATCTTCTTATCAGTAAAAATGACATGAAAGGGATACAGTCATTGTAGGCTTCAGTCAAGTAAACTCTTCTTTACTGCATGTGCATCATAGATAGACACATCAAAACTGTGACACGATGCCCCTGTTAAGAAGTCCTGTGATAAAATGAGGTCCTATTAATAGGACAAACATACCTTGCTACTTATTTTATGGGTCCATCCCAGGTCATCCTATCTTTTTGTTCTGTATAAACTTACTGAATTGTTGCTGTTTGCGACGTTAGAATGTTTGTCCTTTCTTTCTTGGTCTGTCTTTTGCACCTGTGATTCAGGATAGTAGTGGCTTACACACCCTGCCGCCTTTTGACTTAGTCATTCAGATTTTAGTTCATCAGGTGCTTGGCATTAGTAGGTTCTCATGGATATATGACGAACTTACAAATCATAAAGCCCCACTTTCATCAGTGAATCGCATAATACGGTGAATTCTAAAGAAAAGTTTATATTTCTTTATATTTGATACATTTCTCGTCTTAGGTTGTTCATCCACAATGAAAGGGATTGCTTGGAATGTAATGGCTGTGTGAGCTTCAGAAATTTACCAGACAGGACAAGCATTTTTCATTCACGTTCACGTGATCATTCTGTGTCACTCTGTAACATTTGATCCGCAGTTGCAGAGTTACTTTGCCGCCTGTGAGGATGAGACGCCAGCCATCAGAAATCACGACCGGGTTCTTCAGCGGTTGTGTGAACACCTGGATCACGCTCTGCTTTATGGGTTAGACAGACTGCACCATAGCCTTGAAAATTCAAATACTTTTTAAGTAGACATTTGGAAGCACACAGGTCTTCTCTTTTCTCTGTCTTGAAGGTTGCAGGACATCTCATCAGGTTACTGGGTCCTCGTATTACACTTCACACGGCGAGAGGCCGTCAGACAGATTGACGAACTCCAGCACATAGCTACCAATCTTGGCAGAAGTAAGACCAAAACCTTTACCGCCTGATTCTGTGATGTGCTTTATAATGGTTTATAATGGTACACTACTGTTCAAAAGTATGAGTTTTTTTTATTTTTATATATAAATATATATTAAGATGCATTGTTTCATGTAGTTAACTATGACTGCTGTGTTGTTGTTGCACAGGTCGTGCCTGGCTCTACTTGGCACTCAGTGAAAGTTCTTTAGAAAGCTACCTCCGACTTTTTCAAGAGAATCAAGGACTGCTCCATAAATACTATTACAAGTGAGTGACTTAGAGATAATATGTATTGTTCTTCTGTGGTTTCAATTCATAAAAGTGCTTCCTTTAAGCAGTCATCTGACTTTTGTGGTATGTTTCCTCCTTTACAGAAATGCATTGGTTTGCAGTCATGATCATCTCACTCTGTTTCTTACACTTGTCTCTGGGCTGGAGTTCATCCGCTTTGACCTCGAGCTGGTATTACTCTTCATTCATTTTCCAGTCTAGAATTAGATTGGCTGTTCCACTGTATGTCCTAGAACTGAAGTGTGTGAACAACTGACTGCTCTTTACAAGCTGTTTCAAAATAGTATGAGAAAATGTATCATTTTGTCTCTCTCTCACTCACTCTCGCACATTCTCACTCATATATTCTCATTCTCATTGTATATATTATATATAATTTATATCTCCATGTCCTAATAATGGTTAATTTTTTTCATTTGTGACAGGATGTACCATACCTGGATGTTGCTCCTTACATGCCTGAGTACTACAAACCTCAGAATCTGTTGGATTTTGAGGAGAGGTTGCCAAGCTCTGATAGCCTGTCGCTGCACTCTTTCACTTCCCTCACCTCCACTAATCTTGAGTGGGACGACAGCGCCATTGCCCCATCCAGTGAAGGTGAGCTGCTTGGATTCAATTCTCCATCTTTTTCTCCCACTGTGTTTTTTTTACTATTCCAACCTCTGTCTTATTTTCACACTTTTTTTATATTGTCTTTCTCTCTTCTTCTTTCTTTTACAAAGTGGCATATTCCCATTGATATAATTCATTATTCTGCACCAAGATGAGTTCTCTTTAAGATTGTTTATATAAAAGATGAGGACAGTATCAGTGAGTGCTCAATAATCTGTGACCTTACATGTTCATCACACATTAATGCTTTCATTTAATTCAGTGACACATTTCACAGCTCATTATGTCACAATGTCTCATTCAGTTTTTATTAGTTCCTGTCATATGGCAAGTTTCACTCACGTTTTTGATCTCTTACAGTTTCTGTTCTTCTTTCATTCACCTCACCATTCTTTCCTGCCTATTGATGAGTCTTATTTTTCCTTTTTTAGATTATGATTTTGGTGACATCTTCCCTGTGTTGCAGTCATTGCCAAGTGCAGACTGGGAAGGTGGGACATGGTTATTTCCCCCTTCCCCAATCCAACGTTTGCAATCCCACGCAATCCATCCTTCCAAAACTACTAACCAGAATTGCGCATGTCTGTTTCACTCCGTGCATGTTTGTTCCATGCGCATAATCTGTTATATGCAATGTGCTTGTGATGAGTTCATAGATGGGTTGCTGTTGCCTATGGTCTATATTAGACCAACAGAACCCAACCCTTCGCTGATGCAGGGTTTTTCGGGATGGTTCTAAAACATACACAGTGCCTGATGCAGCTGAAACTCGCTGTCTGGTGATGGATTGGGTTTTCTGCAATTGCACCTGCAGCAGTGTGGCAGCTGGTTTGCATGTTTGCTGCTTGGATTTTAACCAACTGCTTTCAATCCTAAGCTTTAAATTCTATGGCAAAAAGCCGTCATAACTTAATGATTATGAAATGCTGACTGTAATAGCCAAATAGCAGTCTTTTAAATGTAGACCAAGTCTTTGCTTGCATGATATTAAATTATCTGTTAGTATGTCAGATTTTAATATACTTATAATTTTTACTTTAATTCATTGTATTTAATGCAGATACAACACTGAAGTAAGCAGTTTTAACATCAAAATGATATTTCATCCTATATTTCTAAAATAAACAGTTAGAATAGTCAGAACCATTGCAAGAGCTCCAGCATGTCTGTCTTTAGTACTGCAATATATTTATGTATAAGGCAAATATCAGCAAATTAACAGCAAAAAAAGTGATTTAATAATTTGCACTATTTGTGATTATTTTCCCATAATTTTTAGATAAATAAAAGGATGAGATGGAAGTAGCTGGAAAGCTAAGTTTTTCTAAACAACTTATGTTTGTTGTATGTGCTTTCGTCATGATTCAGTAGCTGTTTATCCTGCCTAATATGAGTTACTAATACCTGCATCTCTAAGATGGTTTCGCTTCATGTTGTTTTCTGACAGAGGGAGACTTGACCGATCCGGTCAGTGGGCCCCGTTCCTCAGGATCGGACCCTCAGACTGTTGTCAGTGACTGTGTGTTGATCAGGGCATCTGCACGCACCATCAGGACCACGTCTCTGTCACGAAGCCCTACGTTTCGGCACAATCCCTTCAAAGAGGGCTCAGACACTAACACTTCCGCTGATGTCACCCCGGTGCACGTGTCTAGCCGCCATGCTTCCACAACAGGAGAAGATGCTGAGATCACCAGCACTGAGCTGGAAGTCATTAGGTGTGTCATTAGAGCTAATGGTGTAGGATTACAGTAGTGGCAAGTACACATTATTCATTGAAAGGGTGAAGTGTGTCAGTAAACCATTTATAGGCTAACTTCCCAAAGACTGTAAACACATTTAAAACAACAACAATTGTGAGCAGTTTGAGAAGTCAAGTAAGTCTGTAATGCGGATCTGTTAGATAGGGGTCGACGATATGACCAATAACTTGTATCACAATATGAATACGTTTATTTCACGATAACGATCCCTTCCTTACGTCAGAAGGGGAGCGAAGTCAGATCGGCTTTATTTTTGACATACTTGCAGAGAAAGGCTTACCAAAACAAAGTTATTGGGTTATCACTTCACGTTTTCTGGGTTGGTAGATGCACAGGGGACCCAAATATAGCACTTAAACATGGAAAAAGTCTGATTTTCATGATATGTTCCCTTTCAATTTTATAAATCTCATCACCAATTTAACGATCACATAAAAAACTAATACTAGCCTAACTAACATAAACAAAAAACAAGCTCACTGAAGACAAGTAAACTGTCAGTGATAAAATAGGAATAAAGAAAATAATTAAAAGCAATAGGACAAAAGACTACAATTGAACAAAGACTAATGAAATAGACCTACCTGAAAAACAAAAAAACTACAATTGAACAAAGCAGGTTCTTCATGTTGTCACTTCTTCTTAAATCTCCATTCTCCATCATTGTCCGACTCCTGTTTAAACATAAAAGGCAGAACAGTTTCTGACATTTTAGTGCTTGTCTGTGTAAGGTAATCGGAGCTGCTCACACAAGAGCTCTTGAAGCTCAGCCCTCTGTGCTGGGAGCAGCAGCTCATTTGCATTTAAAGGGACACACAGAAAACTACACTTTTTTTTGTGTGTGTGTCCCTCAAAAAGGGACAATTTTAACATGCTGTAAAAAAGAATTTTGAGCTAAACCTTCACATACACACTCTAGGGACACTCAACGCCACGTGAACATAACCAAGATAGAGACGATAGTCCAAAATCTCTATCAGTTGAGCGATTTCAACCGGTTAATCGTGTCTACTGGTATATCGCCCACCCTTACTGTTAGTATTTCAATTGATATTGATGACAGTTGCTCGGCTAGCACTATTTATGGTTTAAGGACCCTCCAAAACAGCTGGTAAAACATCTTTAATTTAATGAAATATTTACCATTTTATATGTTGCTTGCAAAAAATTTATTTAGTCTGAATAAATGGATACTTTTGAATGAATGTCAATTGAAAATAATTGTTGCAATACTATTTGGAACCACTAATGGCAAAGAAGTGACACACTTCACCTTTAAACTCCACTTAAATATAGTGTACTTGTTCCTTATTTTACAATGACACTATGCTAAATAGGTTTAACATTAGGTAGAGGAATGGATGATTTCCCTGTTTTGTTTTCATAATTGTATCTTTCTGCAACAGAATGGCAAGGCGCAGAAGGCCTGGTAAGAAACGACGGGGAAGAGGGTCGACAGACTCCGTGAGCAGTGAGCAGAATGTCATCTCTCCTGACACTGCTGACACTGAGGAATGCCTTCAGATAGTGGTTGAGAGAGACATACTAAACAAGCTTAACGTGGACAATCGGGGTCCTCTGGAGGGGCCAGACGGTCCTCGGGCCGAGCGCATGACGAATGGTAGACAAGGAGACGATGAAGACCTGGAGGCAGGACTGAGGCTCCCTGAAATGACAGACACTTCTATGGACAGTGTGGGCCAACCCCTCCGTGACGTCATGGACAGGCTGAACGGTTCTCTGGATGGAGAGAGCTGGCAACCAGGTGAAGGTGAGGAGGGAATATGCACTAGTCACAATGAACCCCCCCATCAGCAGCCCTTTCGAGAGGACTCGGGCGGTGAACCTCCCGACCCAAGTCGTAGCTTCCTGCAGGCCCCCCTGCCACCTGCAGACTTCTACTGCTTTACCTCCCAGAGTCCAGACCCTGCTGCCTCGTGTGGTGGGCACAATGACTCTGCAGGGAATGGCGTGCCGCAGGATGTTCCTTTTGGTGATGAAGATGAGGGAGAAGCAGAGACAACAGGCGCAGGGCAGGATCCCTCCATCCCAATAGAGACGTCAGCTCAGGAGAAACAGAGTAAAGCAGAAGAAGAGCAGGAGGATAAAGACTGTTCAATACAGAGCTCCCATGCTGCTGAGTTCAAGTGAGATTGTAAACTGTGGTTATTTTTTATCCAGTGAGATTTTAGGCTTAAAAATAGCACTAATAATGACACACTATGTGATTTATTATGAGGTTAAGTTGTTTGTTTTTGTTTGTTTGTACAGGGTGGATAATAATCATCTGCTGCTGCTCATGATTCATGTTTTCAGGGAGAATGAAGAACAGCTCTCTAAGGTAAAACTATTTTCGATTTAATTAATATCACTAAATGGATACCTATGTATTTACAATTTTACATTGTTTCCAAGCTGCAGCTTACTAGTGCAAGAATTCTTGGCCACATTTTTTTATTTTTCCAATTTACTAAAACATTCTATGACATTTGTGACCCCCAGAGTCAGATGGAAAAATCAAAAAAGGTATATACACATATATATATATATATATATATACACTGCCGTTCAAAAGTTTGTGTCGGTAAGAGTTTTTGAAATAAGTCTCCGTGAAATATTATATATTTCAATTTAAGAGAACCGTTTTCTGTTTTAATGTTTAATTTATTCCTGTGATGATAAAGCTGAATTTTCAGCATCATTACTCCAGTCTTCAGTGTCACATGATCCGTCAGAAATAATAATAATATGGGGAATGGATATATATAATATTGCTCAAGAAGCATTTCTTATTATTAACAATGTTGAAATGGTTGTGCTGTTTAATATTTTGTGGAAATATGATGCATTTTTTTCAGGATTTTTTGATGAATAGAAAGATTAAAAAACATGTTTTTTATTGAAATCCTTGTAACGTTATAAATGTCTTTACTGTCACATTTCATAAATTTAATGTGCCCTAATAAAAGTTATTTATTTAAAAAAACAAAAAACTTTTGAATGAAAGTGTACATCCAGAATGGTTAAGTGAAAAATGTGGGTATGACATAAACATTGAATCATGCATATCCAAAGTAATACACATGCTCAAGTAAGTATGCTGCTTGAAACATCACATCTGTCGTGGTATTAAAATGTGTGCAAACAGTTTTTGGTGAATGTGTTTTTGTTTGTGTAGTAAGAAATGTATAGGCTAGTTTTATGCTTCTATTATATGAATGTAATATGAAGAACACGGACATTCTAATGAAATGTAAAACGGTGCTATCCTATTGATTTCGTTTTGCATTTGTACATTTATTTCAGATGGTGAGAATGAGCACAGGCCACATGGAAGGAGATTTGCAGCCTCTGTATTTGCTGTTGACAGACTGCTACATTTACCTCTTGCGTAAAGGTCAGCAAACTTTCATTGGAAGAGCAGGACATTGTTAGGGACGTCTACAAAAGCACTTGTTTGCATTTGTTGTTGTGTCCCATTGATTTTCAGGGGCAGCAGAGAAGCCTTATAGTGTTGAGGAGGCAGTGTCTTATAATGAGCTTGACTACATCTCTGTGAGTAAACAATCTGAGGCCTAAATGATCAGTTTGACATGCTGCAGAGAGATTAGAGCCCTTGCTTGTGCCTTAGGTGGGATTTCACCAGCAGACTATCACTCTGGTGTGCACTAACAGAAGACGGCAGTTCCTGCTGGACACAGCCGACTCATCTTTGACTGTGTGAGTTTTTTAAATTGAAGCATACATGTGAGATTAATAAGTATGCATGTCTTTGAAGAGTATCTCTTCTTGTTCTCTCCTCAGCTGGTTTCTGACTGTGCTAAAGGCAGCCATGGAAAACGGCCGTAGGGATCCTCCCTACCCTTCTGTTCTCACTGACGCCACCATGGAGAAACTCGCTCTTTCTAAGTTTGTATGCCAAGAGACGCAATGTGAGGTAAATAGAGAAGATCTATCATCCTGAATAATGCATGAGAGTCCGGCAGACTGTGGCTCACTTTGATAATCTTAGTTCTTCATGCTGACGATTAAAGCATTTATAATGATCACACAGTTTAGACCAGTGGTTCTCAATGCAGGATGACTTAAAATTAATATAATATTATTGTTATTATTATTGAATATCTATGATTATAATTGATATTATTAGTTTTAATTGCATTTAAATAATCTAATGTGATTATAATGCTAAAAACATTCAACCGAGAATGAATGAATTCATTTATTTATCCTTCCTCAATAATTATAGTTTCTGTTTGTTTATAAAAAAATCACAATAAGCAGCTTTGTCATAATTATAGCAACATTTTTGGACTGATGTGATTTTTAAGGGAGGCCATTGGAGCTTGAATTATTATTATTACATAATATATTTATACTTTAATGCACAAATTATTTCATTTCAAAGAAAAAAAAAGTATAATTATTTAGGAAGATATTTCAGAGATATTTCAAAGATATTTCAAAAGTACTTGTCACAACAAATAGTTAACTAAATGCACATGCTAGGACCTGCTGATGTTGTGCTAACTGTGTTTGTGTAGTTGTCGGAGATGAGCATCCGGCTGTATTCTCTGGTTCACTGGGAGGATCCCATGGATGTGACAGTGGCTTCCCCTACATCTCCGTCCAGATCCAGAGAATCCAGCAGCACTAAAGAGGGGCCACTGTTGTACCGGGCTGGGAACTCTTATTTGGGAAAGGAAGTGTGGAAAAGCTGTTACTTGGTTCTCAGGTACAAAAGGGTTGGGTGCTTTAAACTTTTTGACAGTGTTTCAGAAAGCTGTTCATGTGTACTGAATCTTAATCTACTGTTCACCTGGCAGCAAAGGCGTCCTGTATCAGTATGCAGAGAGAACAGATGTTACACCTTTGATGTCTGTTACAATGGGGTAAGCTTCCGCTGTAGTTCCAGCAGTGTGGGTCGATCACTTACAAATCGAGGTCGGTTACTGACAATTTTGATTTAAAATAATACATTGATTTAAAATAATAATATTAATTTGAAGGATAATCTTGCACCATATGGATATAGAAATACAGAGAAAGACGATGCATTAAATATTACATTTATTTTAATTTGAGGTTTTATGGCTTAATTTTATTAATTAATTTATTATTATTATTATAGACATTATATTGACTTAACTTATTTCCTTAAAATCTCAGGGGGTACTTCAAGTAAACAGCTGACAAAAAAGTGCAAGCATGCAAATATGAAATTGTGAATTTGTAAATTTTTTATGTTTTTGAAAGACAAAAGCCTTCCAATGACAGTCATAAATTGTTAAATGACTTACTGAGTGATAATTAAAATAATCATTAATGTGTTTGTCAGGAGCTGATAAGATATGCAATGTTGAGAAAACACTTCTTAAAGGTGAATTGATTTCTGTAAATCCAGTGATCAAAAGCTGTGTGGGTCTCGGTTTTCAGTGATAGACTCATGACTAGTGGCTGGCCTGTGTGAGCATTTCCACAAACCTGGAACACCTTCTGAATGTATACGAGCAGTAGGCTTTTTTTAGAAAGGAAAATGTAAAATATAAAAACGAAGTAGGGAGAATCAACGAATTCTAAATAAATACTGCCAAGCCAACCTAATCAATAAAAAAGTAACTTGTCTGATTCCAACTATTTTAATATGTAATATATTTTAATTACATTTACTTAATTTTTGGAATCTGATTGATTACGTAATACAGATTACATGGTGCTGTGTTCCAGTTCATAGATTTCACTCTTGGCAACTTAATATAAATATCAATATGAAAGAAAGAAATCTATCAATATGAACCATGCCCACTGTTTCTGCTGTAGGGGAGGGCACTGTGGAGGCTGCAGGCGTTCAAACAGCACAGAGAAGCCGCATGCGTTTCAGGTGATTCTGACGGATCATCCTCCATTAGAGCTCAGTGCAGAAAACGAACTGGAAATGGCCGATTGGATGCAGCTTCTCTGCCAGTCTGTCTCTAAAGGGGTGAGCCACCATCACACACATATTAACCGTCTTTTTTGTGGGGGGTTTTCAAAGCATTCTGGAGACAAGATCTCTTTGCATTTTTTTGGGAAGTGTGACTAAATGCAACCGTTTCAGACTTCTTTCCATTCATGCATTTGCATTCGAAATGCTTTCAGATTCGCCACATGACAATGTGTTCTTGTTCCTCAACAGTTCCAGGCATGCCAACATTTGCATTTTAGTTGATGTTGTAGATGTTTTCTTAGTCCAGCCTGACAGAATTAACCAGAATTCCCCAGATGTTGACCAATAGATTTTGTATATTTTTGTTTCTCAGATTATTCCACAAGGAGTAGCTCCTGCACCCTGTATTCCATGTTGCCTTGTCCTCACAGACAGGAAGTTGCTCACGTGTCACCAGGATTGCCAGACCAGTTTTTTCCGTTCTCTAGGAGGAGCTGATCTGAACGATGTCACAGCTGTTTGCTTGGAGGACGATAAAGAATACTGTGTCATTGTAAGTCTTTGTGCAGATTGAAGTGCGTAAGATGTCTCCGTGAACAGATGTTTGCTGTTTGTAGTTTTACATCTGCAAATAGGGTGTTCCTTAGATCTTTTTTGTTGTTGTACTGTTTGAGGAAATGTGTTTGTCATTATGAATCACATTAGTTTATGAATGCGAAAGCTTGTAACTCGCTGTCTTTTTTTAACTTGTGCACTCCTCACCCTTTGTGTCTCTCGGCAGGAATTTGCAGAAGACCGTGCTCACTTTCTCCCTCCATGGGTTTTGTATTTTAGCGGATGTGAGGAGCGAGATCGGCTACTAGCAGAATTGAGCCAAGCTTGGACTGCTGTTTACCAGGTGAAGAAACCACAAACATATTTACAAAAGTTTTTTCTTACAAAAGATTTCTATTTTCAAATAAATCCTGAAATCAACATTGATGATAATAAGAAAGGTTACATTTCGAACATCAAAGCCGCTTAGAATGATTTCTGAAGGATCATGTGACACTGAAGACTGGAGTAATGATGCTGAAAATTCCTCATTTTAAATATACACATTTTTTTTCTTCTTTATTTATTTATTTATTTATTTATTTCATTAACAACCTGCATTTCTACACATGTTTGTGCAGGTGACTCTGCCTCGTAAGCCGGTGTTAGACCCGTCGGTGCAGAAGAGGTGCAGGGAGGCGCTGGAGCTGATGAAGAGCGCCTGGCAGAGGAGTGACAGCCTTCACAGAGGTCGATCAGAGAGAGAACCATGGTGCTGACGACCTCTACATCACTACAGTGAGCCCCAGGATTGGATAGGACAACATTGGGAAGTCAGCTCACCAGCAAACCTACTGTTTACGTAGGTACAAGCAGACTCGGTGAGCTCTCCAGACCAAAGACAATATTGAACAAAGTGGGCTCGTATAAACATCAAACTACCGATAATAAAGCCTGACCTCGTTTACACTTGCCTTGCACAGATATTTAAGGAGTTAAGATAAAGGCTTTGGCTTTTCCAAGTGGAAGTCTGCTACAGGAAATCAAAAAGACACTCTGAGATCTAGTAGTTCTCTACCATTACATGCTTTTGGACTATAAAGAGTGTAAAAATGCATAGTCAAATGTTTTTTGTTTTGTTTTCTAAATACACCTTTCTTCCTTGTATAAAGTCTATGGACAGATACTGTTCATGCCTGTACTGTATAAAGAGGTACAAACTGCTTTGTGAGCACTTGCGAAAGAGAATTTTAGTAATGTTAACACCATTGATATTATTTGGCTGCTTTAAAATAACCATTTGAAAGTATAACGGTTTGCATGGCAGCTTGGCACAGACACTCAAAACAGAGAGAAAGAAATAGGGAAAATTGGTCTGGATTTCATTTAGATATCTAATATCAATCAGTACTGCTAACACTGGTGAGGTACCAGCATGTCAGCGCTGTTATACTGGACTGAAGTCTTTTGTTAGAATCAGGTGGTATTGAGATACTGTATTAGGGATCATACAATTCTAATGTCATTTTAAGTTAAGGCTGTTGCAACTAAAGTGACAATGTTTAGAAGTGAAGGAGTCAATTACAGCAGAGTTGCACAAGGTTCAGAATTACACGTTTGTTGGTGTTCTGTTTGTACATTTGTTGAAAGATAGGTTTGAAAAGGTTTTTTCTTTTTTTTTAAAATCATGCCATTAAAAGGATTTACGATCATACATAAGCATTCACAGCACAACTTTATCGGGTTTGAGAAAAAAATATTTATATTTTATTTTCGTTCGCAATTGAATAGTCAATCAGGCATTTGGTAAAGTCACACTCTTGAAAGGTGCTGTCAGTTTTTTGTTTGTTTGTTTGTTTGTTTGTTTGTTTGTTTGTTTGTTTGTTTGTTTTAACTGATTTAACACCGATCATCATATGCTGTGTTTTAGCTTAAATATCAAAGCCATTCCCAGTTCCGTACATTAAATATAATATACCATTTTCAGTGACGCACTGTAAAGTTGTTTTAAGAATGTAGAGTGGTTTTAAAGAAAGTAAACTTGAGTATGTGGATCTTTGCCTGACTGTGATGAATGGAAACAGAAGCAGAATCTCAGGTATGTTGAAGTTTGTTCCAGTCAACAGTGATTTTAACTAATACATTGCTGGACAATGATGGAATATTAACAATTGAAATGTGGTTTTATGTTTTTGTTTTTTTAATTTTCAGTTATTTTTTTTATGGGAGTGACCAACAGTAGTCAATTACGTTGTTCTAACACTGTCTCAAATACACTAAATGCTGCATGTACATTTTGGAAGATGTCATTAATATGATAACAAATATAAATAAAAAATGACTTTTTTAATGGGAAAAGGTATCAATAACATAATATCTGCATTTGAAGTGACATTGACGTTTCGAAAGGGGTGAAACGCTCTGATTAGAATAATTCCTAAAACAAGTCGAACAATTACAACAGTGGTATTTAAATAAAGTAAATGGGTGTCATGGCACCATTTACAGTGACATTATCACATTATTTGCATGCATTTAATTCCCACCAAAATTGGAACAAATGGCATCAGGACTATAGAACTAAAGTCCACTTGTAGCTTCTTGCATTTGTTTCCTACATGCAAAAACTCTTTATCCAATTTACAATATCCTACAGACAAGGGCAATTAAACACAACCTAAATAGGTTAGTTCACAATAAAGTAACCAAATTCTAGCTTAACTTCAGTCATTCCTCTTTCCAATGAACCCCTAGAATCTCTAGTGCCACTTTCGAGTGATGGCGAGAAAGCATCTGAGAAAAATTATATTTTTGATGCATAAATATTGAGTCTGTTTCAATCTGTTCTGACTTTCCTTTTGTTTGGTGGTACATTTCTGCAGTCAGGTGGCATTGCTTTTTTCCAGTTTCCCTTGCCTTTCTATTCCTGCAGTTCACATCAATGAGCAGAAGGTGCTTAAACCTTCCTCCTTCTCTCTTTATCTGCCCAACCCCTTCTCTTCATTTCTCTCCTCCCTCTGTCTGCACTGCCGCAGTAATATCAAAATATTAATGCACCACAGAGATGGGGGGAGGGGATGGGATGGGGGGATATGAAGCAAGAAGGATCACATGACACAAATGGAGATTTTCTTTTCAGTCATTTGTAGTTTGTTTATTGTCTCACAAAAACCCTCTTGCACTTGAATAATGAGAAATCTACGCTATTTGTGGCTCTCAGCCAAGCATGCAGCACTTAAGACTGACCCAGAAGTCTGCAAATATCCTCTAAACAGCTAATGGCAGAGTTGAATTGCTGTTAAGTGCTAATGATTGGTGCAAGCCATAAATATACACAATGCATATAGTGAATATGCAACTAAAGCTGGGAGCAATATTCCTCTGTGACTAAATTTCAGTTGGCAATGTTTCAATATCCAATGTGAAATTTTACCTCGAGTTCTTTGCTCTGAAGGGTTTTAGACTGTGATGGTTTGATATATATTAAACCCCTTTTGGCAACAAGATTTATGTACCCTCTGAACCTAAATTTAGTGCATCTATAGTCTGTCTGAAACTGGATTTATGTGCATTTTTGATGCATTAAAAAACTTGCTCATCACCTGAGTCTAAAGCGTTTAGTGATTTAAGTTACAGTGTTTTGCATAGTACAGTAAAATCTCTCCTTAATAGGAAGCAGGATTTATGCATTCAACGTGTGTTTACTTGTCTTTCCTTGCTGAGGATGAAAGAAAACAAGTGGTTCGTATTCCAGGAGTTACGGTAAGTGTCCCTCTGGAGTGCTGAGGAGACAGGGATGCAGTGAATGAGAGAGAGAGAGCAAGGAAGAGAGGGAGAGAGAAGAGATGCTGCAGACCCATTTCTGCCCTGGTTTGGTCTCATCCGCTTCTAGAGGCACTTAATGCATTTCCTCTGTCTCCTCGCCTGCATCTCTTCTACGGGGAATGCACTTACACTTTTATCTCAAATTTAATTTGTGTGCATAATTTATTGGACACTGATGTTCTGCAGGAGTGTCTGGAGCGTGGGACTGTACATACACCAGTTGTACTGAAGCTCTGAATGGGAGTTAAACGATAGTCTCTGCTAGCTTCACCTCAGCATCTGACTGTGTGGGATTCTCATGCTGAAGAAGAGGAACCCTGAGGTGCTGAAGGACCGGGAGGTGCTGCTGGATCTGGACTACAGCGGCGAGACCCATGGTCCAGACAGTTATGGAAGCCTGCAAAATGGGGGCTTCATCCCTCCCAGATATGTGAGTGTACAGATCTGTTTTGTACACGATGTGTTCTGATGCATACTGTATAAGATACATTTATTCATCAAAACTAGAATCCTAGTTTCTGTGTGTAATAATATCACCAAACTCATTGCAGAGCTGTTCGTTGTGTGTTAAAATAGCTGTCTAATTAGCATATGGCTATGCTGATTAACCTGGTAGTTTTCCTGAAGTTTTTAGTTTAGATATCTAGACCTAAAAGAGGATATATTACCAATATCTTCTTGATAATGTGTTAAATCTTCCTTAACTGTATTATTTTCCTGTCTGATAAAACATACAGTATAGTCTAGTTGTATCATTCTTGTCATATTGTCAACACTATACATATATATAACCAACACTTAGTTCCGGTCCTTGAATTTGACTGGCCAAGCAGCAGTCCAAGCACATCGGGACTTTTCACTTTGTATCACTCCGCTTGTCTGTGTTTGAGCATTCCAGACAGATTGTCAGTTCCAGCGACTACTTCTGTAGTTTACATATTTACACCAGTAGGTGGAGACAAGGGAAAGACTCTGTGAGTGAGTCATTTAAACCATGCACTCAACCGATTTGTTCAAAAACACTGATTCATTCTGCTAATGAAACGCCACTACTGTGGCAATCCACCTTATTCTTAACATAATCTTCTAGTTATTTACATATAGCAGCTAATGAATCTAAAGTCTCAGTCGCACATTCACAGAAAATTGCTTAATAAGGTATAAACTCAATCTTTATAAGGCCAAAGTGATAAAAGCAGCAGTTTATATTATTCTGAATTCAACCCATGTGTTGCTCATAGATGCGCAGTGGTTGAATTACGCTTTGGCTCCGTTTGGAACTATTTTCTTTGCAGAACTAAATTAGAACTTAACTTAAACTGCCCACGTATTATAGGACTTTCAAACTCATCTGATTCCTGTTCTTCTCACTCTACACAACTTATCATCACTGATGTCATTTCCAAGCAAAACACATTTCATACTGCAGGACGATTCACAGACAGGTCTAGATTTTTAATGCCACCCACATGCCACACTATTTTCTCTTTGATTTTCTGTACTCGCTGACAGTTAATGGAGTTTGCTGACAAACTGCTTAAATCTGTGCTTGTGAGTGATGATTGTCATTATGTCAATTTTCAATGACACAATCTGAGAAATGTCATGAATGCCAAAGAGATATTTAACAGGTTATGCCGCCCACAAGCTACACGACTTCAGCCTTGATTTTCCACTCCTCGACAGTATAAATCCCAAAATCTCAACCCCCGTGTATATAGTTAAATGGCTTCACGAACAAGAAATATGTAGGACGTGACTTGATTTATTCCAGTAGGAATTTATTGTATCGTTATCGTTTGCTGTTATTGCTGTGATCTCATGCGAGTGACACATTGTCCCGCTCTCACACCAGTAAACACGTCATCAGAGAAGAGATGTCGCTGCAAGAGGGAGGGGAAGTGATTTGATTTCATGGTGACATTTAATTCACACATAGCGATTTGTCCCTCAAGTGAGAAAGCATTTTTTGTTGGTGATCTCCATTAACTCGGCCAGTGGAAAATTGGGGCTAAAATTATGTAGTGCAAAATATGGATGGGCAACGATTAATCGCGATTAATCGCATCCAAAATAAAAGTTTGTGTTTAAATAATATATTTATGTGTACTGTGTATAACTGTGTACACATACATATATTATTTAAACACAAACTTGTATTTTGGATGTGATTAATTGCGATTAATCGTTGCCCATCCCTAGTGCAAAAGCAACACAATGCTGAAATATGATGATGATGATAAAAAAAATACAGAATAAGGATGGAACAAACTCTTTTGCTCTTATGATGTTGCTTAAATAGCTATTTTCATGTCAACATAGTTGAATACTGCAGCTAATGATGATGATGACCCCATATACGTTCATTGTGAGCGGACAGCAAGCCCACCTGTTCAGCCCCCAGGCAACTACTTCAGAGATGGCCAAGCAAAAATAGGTAATGGTTGGATGAAAGCGCTATAAATTTACCGACCACTTTGCTTAATATGCTATGAGTGCTCTTTTAACCCTGGTCGCTCTTGCCTCAGACTTTGTGCTGGTGTGGGAGGTGAAGGTGCGCCGCAAGCGCCGAAGTCGGGGACGGTCACAAGGAGAGGCGGCGGAGGAGGCAGTAGAAGCAGCACAGGAGGAGAGCAGGTCCGAGAGAAGAAAAGCTCAGCTGGCCCGATGGAGGGACAAATTCATCCAGAACCTTCAGAGTGCTGGACTATTGATGGAAAAGGTTCAGCTGTTAGGTCCCTTTTCTTAGTACAGTGCCAATAATGCAGCTTACTATGATCTTTCTAATGGTTTTCTCTTTATTATCAGGAGGAATCATCCAGTGTAAAGAAGACTATACACTATCTGAAGCTCCATGCTCCATGGGATGTGTTGGTGTACTATGCTGAGGAGTTATGTCTGAGAGCGCCTCTGCAGGTCAGATCCGTTTTCATGTTCACCTCCCTACTGAGCTCTCAATGCAAATACAGAGGGCTCAAAATAGCACTAGAATAAATGAATCGTGAGCCCTGAAATGAGTTGTACTTGTTCATGGACAGGCACAGCCTAACCCAGACTTCAACACTTCTGCTCAAGTTCTTCAGAAACTCTGGGTGCCGAACATCATGAAAGAATCGGTCCCCAACCGTCCTGTGGACTACTACACGTGTGCCTTCCGCAAGTCCAAAATGGAAAAGTAATGCTCTGCTTCTATATGTGAACAAAACGATTATCTACTTGCAGAAACAGATTTGCAAATGTAGACATTTACCTAGGCTTCCTGTTTTGTTAGGTTTCTGGGCTCTGATGATCGTGAAAACTACTTCACCAACACACAAAGACACCGCATTGTGAGTGTGCAAAAAACAGGAACTGTGTATCAGATGGTATATTAAATTGTTATTAAGTACACTACCATTCAAAAGTTTGAGGTCTGTAAGATTTTTACAATGTTTTTTAAATAAGTCTGTTTTGCTCAACAAGGTTGCGTGCCTTTGATAAAATAAAATAAAAACGTAAAATATTATTGCAGTAACTATTATTAATAAAATAACCTTTTTTTTGTATTTTTTATTTTTTTTTAAATTTCATTTCTTCCCGTGATGGCGACGCTGAATTTTAAGCAGATATTACTCCAGTCTTCAGTGTCAAATAATGCTTCAGAAATCATTGTAAAATGCTGATTTGGTGCATTTGGATTTTTTTGTAACAATGTGCAAATCTTTACTGTCAATTTAAATAAATTGAATACATCCTTGATTGATAAAAGTATTGATTCCTTTAAAAAAAGATTGGAAATGTATAAGATGGTGTATTGAGTACTTGCGAGTGTATGATAATTGCTTGCACCTGTGCTCATCGCAGGTGTATGAAATCCTAGCAAGGACTGCATATGGCAGGAGGAAGCGTGCAGAAGTTGGAGTCGCTCGTCTGCTGAACGATGGGGCTTTTACGGGTGCATTCCCTCTGCATGAGGTTAGGCACATGAGCAATGCGCTTCAAACATGTACGTTTTACTAAAAGTAAAGCTTGATACACTGTCATTTTTTATTCTGCTTCAAAGGGCCCCTTTGAGCTCCCAGGTTGTGACGTCAAGCCTGATCAGCTGAACAAGAGGCAGGTGCTGTACCACTATTGGTCCAATTGGTTAAAATGGTACAAGTACCAGCCTCTGGATCACATCCGGGAATACTTTGGGGAGAAAATTGCGCTTTATTTTGCTTGGTTGGGTGAGTAGGCACCATAACAGATCTTATTTACATTTCCATATTTGGTTTCCAGTGTCTTGACATTACAAGAGTGACAATGTAATGCATATTCCAACTATCATTAATAAGTGGCACTTGATGACATGAAATTATTATATTAAATTTATATATTAAGGCGAGACACGGCAGGCAAAAACATCGTTTTTTTTTCACTGGTCAATTTTGAGATTTTGGGCTATTTATCTTCAATAACATGTTTTCTTTCAGACTTGTGCTGAAAAAAAGTCCAAAATACACATTTAGGTCTTTATTTTACTACACTTTGTCTATTTGCGTCAGTAGATTTCTCTGAAATTCAACAAAAGTTGCCGTTCTAAATCAACGCGCAGCTCCGTGATCTCTGTGTTCTTCCTTTAATCACGCACATGTCTGGAAAGCTCTCTCTCTTCTGTACAATGCTGTCGGATCCAAATATGGTCATTTCCTTTTTAGTAACCAATCGTGAAAGTAAAATGGGCATTTAACCCTAAAAGCGAAATCTCATTGGCTGATGTCAATTTCTGACAACCTGATTGGTTCAGAAGCATCACGTGACGCGCTCTGACACTCAGATGTGTGTTTTTGACTGTTTTTCTGCTCAGTTAAAGGCCATAAATGCTGTGTTTATAAGTTTTGATGTGATTTAGGTCGTTTGTATTGTTGTTGCTAATGATTTGATAAGATATTGTGTCAGTAAATAGTTGTTTCCACTAAAAAAGTATGATTTTTTACATTACAAATCTTTAAATGCCTTTTTCTCAAAATGACTTTTCTCTCATACTCCAAGTCCGAAATCTCCTCTTCAGTAGCACCTATACACACCAAACTTTCCAGTCTTGTACCTAGTTATATTATGAAGACAATTACAGAGGGATTTGTAAATATATTATTCCTAGCCTGATTTATATAACATTTTATTCCAAAAAACATGGCGAAAATACATTTTTTAAGGCTATTGACAGTATATTCTGTTTTACAGGATAACAAAAGTAGATATCCATAAATCCCTCTGTAATTTTTTCCCCATCTAATATGTGAACACAATGAAAAAATAATTTTGAACCTGGCTTTATCCAATTCTGAGATTTCGTTTTTTTAAATATAGACAAATTAGCGCATATTTAATTAGATAATGCCTAATTTGCATATTTAAACAATAAATTACAGAAAACTTGTAATACATTTTTTTCTCATCTTAATGTAGGTAATCAACTGGGAAAGTTTCATGGTGATATCTGCTAGTTACAAATATTTCCCTATTCACCTGTAGTGTCTCGCCTTAATATAATTTAAAATGCTAAAATTAAGTATTAAAAATTATATATTTATATATTAAATTATGTGTTATGTATATGTACAGCATATGCATTCACAGCATCTGTATTGTAAAAAGCGCTATATATAAATAAATGTGATTTGACTTGACTAACCCGTCGTGTACTGTGAATATATTTACCAATTGTATTTACCATAAATAACCAAATTCTGTTTTGTTCACAGGATTTTATACAGCCTGGCTCTTGCCTGCTGCATTGGTTGGGACATGTGTCTTTGTTTCGGGTATTTTGACAATGGGATCCAATACCCCTGCGTAAGTTTCTCCTGTATTAGCCTATCGATAAACAGTGTTTCTGTTGCTGCTCTTCTTGCAGCTCTACATGACACACACATTTAGTGTAGTGCTCCTCGAAGCTATTTTGCTGCTATGAGAAATCATTTCATATCAATGTGCTTCGTGACCTTTATTTGTTTCTATAGCAACTGACCTAATCTACTTGAAGGACTAATAGTGATGGGTTGGAAATATTTGCTGCGGTTTACGCCACAGAATGAACAAGCAAAATAATGAGAAAGAGAGCAAGAAACCATAAAGAGAGACACAATTAGAAGCACTAAATCTGTATCTATATGCTATAAGCATTCCTTTTGTACACGTTTGCCACTCTGGTCTATTGATCTTTACATAAAACTAAACTATTGCTTTTGTTAGAAATGGAGTAAGAGAGCGATTACTAGAACATTTTCTTCTCTTTAATCAACACAGTTTCACCATGAAAACAGATACTTCAAAAACACAGGCTGTATGTTTGCTTTCATCTTAGCTCTACCATTGTTGCCTGTTTCCATGTACCATCTACAGGAAGGAAATCTGTGAGAGTGGAGGACTCTATCTAATGTGTCCTCTGTGTGAAACCTGTAAACCCTGGAATATGTCAGACATCTGTCCCATGGCCAAGGTAACCATCCCTGGCTCAAATTGCTTGAATTGGGTACTATGTGAAAGACACAATATTGTAGCATTCGATGATATGTTTGTATAGTTTACATTATATGTATGGATTATGTAAAATATGTAGGAATGTTTTAAGTCACTTCACTTTTGGAATGTAGTCTGGTTGCCAATAATGAACACTAAACTTTAGGGCTTTCTGCTTGTTTTGGGTTTATTCACAACTCTTCTTTAGGTGGGTTATCTGTTTGATCATCCTGGCACTGTCTTCTTCAGTGTGTTCATGTCTTTATGGGCTGTCACTTTCCTGGAGTACTGGAAACGCAAGAATGCCACTCTCGCTCACCACTGGGACTGCATGAATTTCCATGAAGATGAGGTTTGATGGATGGCATTTTTGGTCCTTTTTTCTTTAAAACTATCTAAACATTATGGAATTCCTGAACATTATGGAATTCCTGAAAAGCAATGTAGGAAAAAAAAAAGGTTTTGTTTTGTTTTTGTATGTGGGAAAAATCAGAAGTGAAAAAAGGTTTGGTTTTGTTTTTGTATGTGGGAAAAATCAGAAGTGAAAAATATTTTTGTTTTGTTTGTATGTGAGGAAAAATCAGAAGGGAAAAATGTTTTGTTTTGTTTGTTTGGAAAAAAATCTGAAAATACTTTTATTTTATTTTTCATTTTGTATATGCGAAAAAATGCAGAAAATGTGTTTGGAGCTTTTTCTAGTTACACATGGCAGAACATTTTTTTTTGGTAGGAAAGTCTCATAAAGACACTTGTCCTTATAAAAGTTGGGTATTTTGCCTCACCAGAACATTTAGTTGTTATAAGAATGTCTAGTTATTTTACTGGAAAACAGGACAAAAAATACAGATTAATAAAAATGTTATTCCTATGTAATAAGGAATAATAGCAAGTCATTCTTTTGGAAATGGACAGGAGCCACCACGTCCTGAGTTTTCTGCAATGGCCCCTGCGATGGAGGAGAACCCAGTGACAGGAGTGAAGGAGCCCTACTTCCCTGAGAAAGCCCGGATTTCACGCATGCTGACTGGCTCTATGGTCATCGTTATAATGGTGAGACCCACCTGAGATTTAATGGAATTACAGAATTTTAATTGGTCTGTTTGAAGGAAGATAATGTGTCATAATTGTTCACCCAAATCTATTCCTCTTCCTCTTAATTTGTTTTCCCAGCTGTTTGTAGTGATGATCTTCTTGGTCACAGTGATCATTTACCGCAGTATAGTGAGTGTAATGATGTTTGAAACTGGGAGTTCTGTTCTGCGTACTCAGGTGGGCACCCCATCGATCTGAATTAAATGAAAATATGAGATGACTTACCATAATGCAGCATTTCATTAATCTCCTCCACACCTGCAGCAGCTCTTGAACTCTGAATCCACTCCCCACACACATTTTGTCTTCCAGGCTGGGAATATCGCCAATATCTCCAGCACTTTGGTGAATCTGGCTTTGATCTTGCTGATGGGGCAGGTCTACACAGCCCTTGCAGAACAGCTCACTAAATGGGGTAGGCTTTCCGCACACATCGGACCCCATAAAGGAAGGCATGCCCAGGGCTTTAAATCAAATCGCACAGGCTAGTGTTGCCATTTTCTGTGGTTCAGGGTAATGAACCTGCCCATCCACACTGACTTTGAGAATCAATAAGCCATTAGGACTCTAGTCCTTAGTCTTACTCTCTGAGGCAATTACAACAAAGCTTTGAGACTTCACACATGCCGTATAAATAAGTCTCATTTATCTTGTGTACTCAAATATGGCCGTTCCTGAAACCATTTTTCCCTACAGAAATGCACAGGACACAGACACAATATGAAGATGCCTTTACATTCAAAGTCTTCATCTTCCAGTTTGTCAACTTTTACTCGTCGCCCTTCTATGTGGCCTTCTTCAAGGGCAGGTAACCTGTAAACTAGCCTAACTGAACAAAGCTAAATTATGTGCTGTATTTTTAAAGGCAAAATATTCAGGGCACTTTCACTGCTCTTTTATTGCAGATTTGTGGGCTACCCTGGTCATTATGGCAAACTGTTTGGGATGCGGAATGAGGATGTGAGTGCTTTGCCTTTTAGTTTTATGGTTACATGCTATAATATGATTACCCTATTCCGTTAACAATGCTATTCAGCAAGGATATTATTTAAATTGATCAAAAGTGACAGTAATTTCAAATAAATGCTGTTCTTTTCTAACTTTCGATTCAAAAATGTATTGAGGTTTTTACAAGAAATGTTTATTGAGCACCAAATCACAATATTAGAATGATTTCTGAAGAATCATGTGACACTGAAGACTGGAGTAATGATGCTGAAAATTAAACTTGGCATCACAGGAATAAATGACATTTTATAATATATTAAAATACAAAACAGTTATTTTGAATTGTAATAATATTTCACATTATTACTGTTTTTACTGATAAAATTGTAATCAAATAAATGCAGCCTCTGTTAGCAAAAGAGACTTCTTTAAAAAAAAGATATATAAAAAATGGACCTGTGGTTGCAGTGTGGACCAGGGGGCTGTCTGATCGAACTGGCTGAGCAGCTCTGCATCATCATGGTGGGAAAACAACTGATCAACAACGCTCAGGAGTTTGTCATCCCGTACGTGTCTCCCTGACTTTTCATCAAACAAGCCATATTTATTGTAGCTGCACCATAAAAGCTTTTTATATCGTAGAGCAAACCACATAGTATTTGAACTAAAACACTGCTGTAGTCTCTATCCTGCAGAATCTAAATTGTATTATTTGGTCCTCTGAGAAAAGCAAGTCAGCACTATGGGTCAGTGCTGCAGAGTTGGCACAGCAATCTTCTGTGGAGGTGTGTGTGTTTGTGGTGTCAGGCTTTTGCCTACATTGTGGAAAACATACTGAATAATTAATAAACATTCTAAATAATGTCCTAATGACCATCTTAAAATGCAGAAGTCATTGGAAGTCCCTACTATCATAGAAAGAGTGTGTGTACGTTCATGCTGGTGTACGAGAGTGAAAGTGTGTAAATGTGAGCAATAATAGCTGTCTTTAAGAGTATTGATTGATGTGCATATTGATTAATCTGCAGATAACACTGTAGGGTGCAGTGTGCAGATAGATGACTGTCTCCCTGCCAGTTCTGCAGCATGGCTCTCCTCTTAGGCAGCAGTTCCAGCGGTTTAGCAGGATAAATGCCACACAGGAGAAGCTTTTAGCACTCCCTTATCAATTATGCATCACCAGAGTCAGGCTTGGGCAAAACTGGATCTTTCAGAATGAGCACAGTTCTATTTTAGACATGCACTCAGAAGAGCCATCATCATCATCATTAGAACACTGTGTATTTCAGTTTAGTTGTGTCATTCTCTCTTTGCCTCTCTCTCTCTCTCTCTCTGCTTCTCAGTAAAATAAAGGCTTGGAGACAGAAACGGGCCTTATCATCTGTGAAGAAGGCCCAGAAGGCAGAGGAGCCTAAGCGTTGGGAGCAGGACTATGAGTTGATTCCATGTGAGGGTCTTTTTGACGAGTATCTGGAGATTGGTAAGATGATAATCTTTCACCTTTAATGAACTTTTTGTTCCAAATTTCTGCCAGAAAATGTGTTGCTACTGATGCCAGTATGCACTGATATTTATTGAGGTGTCTGTCCTGGAACACTTGGTGCACTAGGCAAGATAAGTGCTGTTCTTTTGAACTTCGTATTCATCAGAGAATCCTGAAAAAAGAGAAAGGGATAGTTCACCCAAAAGTGAAAATTCTGCTATCATTTACTCACCCTCTAGTTGTTCCAAACATGTATGAATTTCTTTCTTCTGCTGAACACAAAAGAAGATATTTTGAAGAATATCAGAAGCCAAACAGTTGATGGGCCCCATTGACTTCCATAGTATTTTGGTTTTCATACTATTGAAGTCAATGTTTGGTTGCCCATATTTGGAACAGGTTTGGAACAACTACAGGGTGAGTAAATTATAACAGAATGTTCATTTTTGGGTGAACTATCGATTTAAGCAATACAACCATTTTCAACATTGATAATAATAAGAAATGTTGCTTGAGCAGAAAATCAGCATATCAGAATGATCATGTGACACTGAAGACTGGAGTAATGATGCTGAAAATTTAGCTGACATCTCAGGAATAAATCACATTTTAAAATATATTGAAATAGAAACAAACATTTTAAATTGTAATTATATTTGACAATATTACTATTTTTAACTATTTTGATCAGATAAATGCAGTCTGTGTAAAAATTTGAGATAAAAATATTCAAAAGTCTTGTCGACCCCAAACTTTTGAGGTTTAGTATATGTAAGAGTGAATTTCTGTCACACCAGTGTAGACAAGCTCATTTTTACCTACAGTACAATAATCATGCAACTTAATTAAACATTAAATGAAAATGACACTTCTGTACAGATACTCTTGCTACACTTAATGAATGACCTTACAGTTTTTAATCTTGACTGCTGCCAGTCCTGCAGTTTGGCTTCATCACCATTTTTGTGGCGGCCTTTCCTCTGGCTCCTCTCTTCGCCCTGCTAAATAACTGGGTGGAAGTGAGGCTGGACGCTCATAAGTTTGTGTGTGAATACCGGAGACCCGTGGCAGAGCGAGCCCAGAACATCGGTGTGTGGTTCATCATACTGGAGGCGCTGTCCCACGTGTCCGTCATAGTCAATGTGAGTGCCTACACAAAACCTCTATAATTTTGATACTTAAGGTGCGGTGACATTAGCGAATTCGAAGTGAAATTTTGTGGGCAAAAAAGCTACAATGTTGACAATAGACAATACCATTGACCTTTGTATGAAAGCACTGCTCACACAGAAGTCACGTTCAAACCAAGCAGCTTTCTTTTGGCCTGCGTGGCAAATTCGTGTGAACAACTTGAACACGAGTGAATTCTGCATGGGGATTTTTTTCGCCCATTCGAAACTCCAGATTCCTATTGGAAGTGTCTGGATTTCGCCCACGAAATTTCACAGAGCAAATGTGACTGAAGATGTGATAACCTTTAGTGTGGTACATTCTGTTAACATGTTTTTTGTGAAACATAAACGCCACATCTTGTTACTTTACATTATCCAAGGTTGTCTTTATAAGGTTCCAAAATATCTTCTTTTTTTTTTTTCTACAGGCTTTCCTCATTGCATTTACCTCAGATTTTTTGCCACGTCTGCTGTACCAGTACAAGTTTAACAATGACCTGCATGGTTATGTCAATTTCACGTTGGCTTACTCTCCACCCAGTTACAACCACTCCAGTCACACCACGTGCAGGTAACATTGTTGATGCTGTTCTACAGTGTAAGTAAGAAATCTGAAATCAGACCATGTTATATCAGCATAAGCATTGTAAATAAGCATAAATATATTTTCCTCTTTTCAGGATGGGTAATTTGTTGTATTTTTTACACATTAGCAATGTTCTGATGTTTCTCAGCAGTGTCTTGGCTGTCGTACCATGTTGCGCAGTAGAGGGGAAAATTGCTAATCAAGGCAGTGAACTGTAAAATTGTAGCTGTCAGCACGTCCCGATTTTCTTCTCTTGTGGACTTTTTTTTTTGTCACGACTTTTCTTGTGTCAGATATAAAGCGTTTCGGGATGAAAATGGAAAATACAAGCTGGTGTACTGGGAGCTTCTGGCTGTAAGACTGGGCTTTATCATCGCCTTTGAGGTGATCATTGATCTTCCTCCTGCAAACCACATCACAGTCAGATTCTTTCTTGAATTTAAGCTTCCCAGAATACACTCTAACCCATTTAAAGTCAACATTAAATCAAAATTAAGTAGGTGACACCAACTTTTCATCATCCAGTCAGTTCCTAGATACAATTGGATCCCAGTCTACATTAGTGTTTTTTGAATATCCTGTTGTTGTTTTTTTTATTGTAAAATGATATTGTACAAACACCTTTAGGAGAACATTAAAGAGCACCACACACAGGAAAATAGTGTAAATATATGTATATGATTACAGTTTCTTTATCATTGTCTACTTATTATTATTTCTATTGTTGTGGTCATCTTAATAATAAGTGTGTGTACACATCTTCAGCATGTGGTGTTCTTCGTCCTGCGTGCCATCGACTGGATGGTTCCAGACATCCCCGAGTCCTTGGAGCTGAAGATCAAGCGGGAGCGCTATCTGGCTAAGCAGGCTCTAGCTGATAACCAGGAGGCCTTGCTGGTGAGTGGCAGGATGCTTCTTAGGTGAGGTCGGTGCACATGGTGAAGTCCACACCCTCCAGTGAGCCACGCTTCTTCTCATTAACACTCACACCAGAGAGCTCAGATATTAAGCTTTTCTTAATCGCAATATGCAGCAGTTTCAACTTACCCTCAAGGCTGAGGGAGAAAGCCAAAAATATTGATCTTGATAGTAACAACACTGATTTGACATCTATTTCCTATTTAAAGGGGTGATGAACTGAGAAATCAAATTTTACAAATAAGAGGTCATCATACTATACGAATATCCTGTAAGTTTTAGAACTGAAAACTTCCTTGTTAGTCCAATGACCGCTTTTCTTTATCCAATTCCTGAAGCTATTTTGTTTTTATCCAACATCACAAAAACATACTTTTTTAAAAAGTAAATGAATGTGCGACCGTTCCAGCACTCTCGCAGAAGTAGAGCAAAGACTTCTGTATTACTTTTCTGCTGCCCTGGTTTATGTACTCCACATGTTCTGAAAAGTTGAGGAGGGAAGAAGATCAAAACATTTTCAACCCACTTTCTTGGAAAATATGTGTTAGGATGATACTCTGCTTCTGGTTGAGGTCAGAGTGTGTATTTGGCTGTGTGCACTGGTTTCTGAGCAATGACGCAACCAAATATTCAGGATTATGGGGGACCAAATGTAATAGTTTAAAACGATACTAACTGTTCCATTGAAATACTACTCTGAATATTGGCAGATTCCCCCTTATGTATGTGGTGGTTATGGTCTCTATTGTTTTTAATTACAGTAAATTGTATTTTATCTATTTTACTTAAATAGTTTATAAATAGACCTGGCTCTCTTTCTCAATGTGATGTCAGTGATGTGGTGGTGTGAACGCCTCTGTGATCTGACCTGGCCCTTGTATATGTTGTTTTTAAAAAAAATAAAATTGTGACTAGTTATAGTTGTCTCTGCATACTAAACTAAAATTGGAGTATTGCAATGTATATAAAAATATATACTTAAACTTTAACTGATCGAGGAGGTGTCTAAACAATGTATTTCTTTCTTTTTCTTCCTCATTTGTCTTCCTTCCTCCTTGTGTGCTGGTCCTTGAAGCAAGCGAAGCGCCTAGCTACATGAGACTGACCTGCAGTGCAGAGGCTTCTCCAGAAGGGGGCGTAGAGCACACTTTACACACTCATAACTGATTCAAGAGGGACTTAGTTTTAAAACACTTGGACTGAAACTTGGCTTGAGCTTTGTGGTGGTTGATTGTGTGGATGTGTGTGTGTGTGTATGTGAGCATGCTTTTCAAAATGTAGAGGTCTATGCCAAAGTTGTTCACAATCACCTCTACTTTATCAAACGGCTGTTTACATAAGACTTCCTCTGGCTCCAACTATACTGGCTCCAACTATACTAAGACATGTGATCACATTCACTCTCTCTGCCCTCCCGATAAATGATATATTCCTATTTAGATTTAGTGGGAGGACAGGGAGGTTTGCTTTTCTACATTAATACTATAGTATATATTTGTACTACTGAAAATTGTGAAAAATGGCAAATGCATTAGAAGCATGTTCTACATTTATGTGTCAGTGTGAAATGCTTCTCTGAATAATATGTTTGCATTTGTCATGTCTATCTCTGGGCTGTTTAAGGAATCATGTTTTAAAATAAAGCTAGTTTCAATAACTGTTCAAATAAACATTGAAGTGTTTGCATGCTGGAGGACAAGATTTAAAAGGATAGTTCAGCCAAAAATGAAAAACCCATTCCAAACTGCTACGACTTTGTTTCTTCTGTGGAACACAAAAGGAGACATACTGATGAATGTTCACACTGTTCTCTTCTGTATATTGAAAGTTCAGAAAAAGTTCAAAAAAGCACAGCAAAAGTATTATAAGTGAGCCATATATCAGTTTTACAATCCAACTGTAAAATTACTATCCTAATATTTAAGGTTGTCTTGATTTTTCAGCTTTCAAACAAACTATGGAGCTTTTATTTAATTTAAAGCTTTAAAAAAATGTAAAGCTTCTTTTTTGTTGGCAACAGCCGCCGCCTAAATTTAGAGAGATTGTTATTGCGTGTTGTGTTCCAAATGCATGTCATAAGCTCTCTAAACAGAGCTTGCAGAGATCAATAAACTGATCTCTGCAAGCTCTGTTTAATAGACCAACATCTCCTGCGAACTAATCTGCTGAAACCACTGGATCATGAGCTGCTTGCGTGTAAATATACACAGTTCTGCGCTTTAATCTGAAACACACAGTGCATGCATTTATTCAATTAATTCACAGCCTTTGTGATTTAATAATAACACTAAGTATTGATTTTATTTTATTTTGATGAATTCTGAAGCCCTACTTCTGAAGCCATATGATTGTTGTGTGATGAACAGAATTAAATTTAAATCATTAGTTACGGAAAATCTTGTTTGACAGTGGTCACTATTCATTTTCAACGTATGGAAAACACCAACTTGAACATTCTTCTAAATATCTCATTTTGTGTTCCACAGAAGAAGAACAAAGTCATACAGGTGTGGAACGACATTAGGTCGAGAAAATGATCACAAAATGTCATTTTTGGCCAAACTACCCCTTTAATTCGTAGTTACGCCTGTCCTGTCGAACAATGCCTAATTGTACAAAAATGGTTAGCTTGAACAAGAACGAAAGTGATATGCTTGAACAAGTTAGAAAGGTGAATAAGACAACACTAATGCTAAGCCACTGGAGTTCTGTGTTCCAGAGCTTGAGCGCTGGTGCCAGCTGGCAAACTCATCAGATCCTTAATCTTTGCTTAACACGTCCATTCTGCCCCACTTTTCAGCTCTACTTTCTGCAGATCTCTGGTTCTCACATTCCATTTAATTTGATCACACCATCCAGGCCAGATTTGTACGTACAACCTGCGCCTTTGAAAGCCTTTACCAACCAAAAAATGCATTTACACTACCCCCCCCTTTTATTTTGTGTGTGTGGAATGGGTGGATCAAGCAACTCTGATATATTAAAGTGAGAAGCAGACAGGTGTTCTGATAATGATTTGTCTCTAACCCCACCCACTCAAAAATCGAAAAAGAATCTCCATCGCCTCTGGCTCTTAAGACTTTTTTTCTCCCTTTCCTTCATTTTTTGATTGTTATGATTGCTGTGCGTTCCTACGCTGTTCAGCCTGCAGGCGGGGTTGGTTGGTACATGTCAAGGTGCTGAAGTATGCAACGTGGACAGCAGCCCTTTTGCTTATTAATAACTATGTAATAACTCTGTGTGCTTCATCACCTGCAAGAAAGACCCTGTTGCACACCGTCACGCTTTAATGTGCTTTTCCCCCTTAATAGACTAATTTCTCAGTGCAAACACATCAATAATTGGCTGAAGATTAGCATGAATGGGTTTTGTTTACCAAAGAGTTCAATGATTTTTTTTTGCTGATCTTCTAGACTTTCACACGTGCTTGCTTGATGAACGGCTCTTTCAGTTCTTCATAAGTGAATAAATGAGGTGTGCTAAAGGGAGAGGATTTAAAGAGCATATCTGAGTGAGTTTCGGCATGCCCTCTCAGCTACTTGCTATCTTCAAACTGATACTTACCTAATTATACACACACACATGCACACACTCGCATGCACGGAAGGATATTCGCATACAGTCTTCTTCCCACCCTCTATCTCTCGCCCCCACCAAACTAACCCTCCTAACCGACCGCCTGCTATCCACTTGCAAAGTACTGCTGTTGACACACAGGAATCCAGACACACACACACACACACACTCATGCTCGTTCTCCCTCCTTGGCAGGAAGGACTCTCCTCTGAACCAGACGACTGCTTGCGCCTCTCTCCTTTTCCTCAGCTGGCAGGTGTTAGAAATAAAACCATAAATAAGTGCAAGAGGGAGCCAGAGACAGCGCGAGAGAGGAGGACAAATGTCTTTCTGCATTTGTTGCTGGAGAGAAGGGGAAATATGAGGAAAGGGGAACGATATGGAGGAGAAATCTGTATTTTCAAGTAGCTACAGTTAGTAGGGTTTTATTTGTCTACTGTCAACTGTATTTTTGTGTCTGAAGGGGATTGAAGTGAACACTCGGATCATCTGGGCTCAAGCCACAGCACGCTGACTGAGTTATAGAGCAGCCGAGGGGAAAACAAAGTAGCCGAGAGGAACACAAGGCAGTCATGGACACTATAACACCTCAGCCACAGTCCTGGATGACTTGGATTTGCACACTGGAGTTGGACCCCATCCAGCCCACAGTCCACTGATACAAATGAGGTACTGGCTATCTGTAAATCAAAATCTGTGGAATTTTAGATGATATCACCACATTGCTCTGGGGAAAGACTGTGTACTTTGTGTTCACGAGGAAGATTTATATATGCAGTTGACCAGCAGTCCGAGACCACATGGGAATTCTAGGATCCAGAATCTAATTTAATCCAGGAAATAAATGGAAAGTTGTAGGATTTTGAAAAATTGAAAACAATGTGAAGTGAAATTAGGAAGAAATATTTCAGAATCTGCGTTATTTCTACGTCATTTAATCAGGTAAATTTGATAATGTGAGCTTTGTAGAGATGGTCAGATGCTCTTGCTTCCATTAAAGCTTAATATGCTCTTTGGATAATCTCAAATCTTGCTGGAGAACATGATCATTAGGTTTTACTTTAATTTTCAGTAGAAGTTCAATTCGAACTTTAATTTCAGCTCCCAATTGCTGTTCATATAGAATGTATTGTGAATGGTCATGAATATGAATTATATATAGTATGATTTATATAATAAAAACATTGTCTAGTGGTCTCAGACTTTTGGTTCTCCTTGGTTGTTAACTGTTCAAAAAAGTCGCTGAGCCTGCTGTCATTTTGTACACATTATAATCTGTTGCTGCCAACAACAATATAATCACTGCTTCCTGTTTACTGTGGGACATGAGGAATGTTTAAGGTCGCATAAACTTAGGTCATTTATACCTGTCCCGCTGGGTTTTGGGTTGTACTGCCAGACCATTTTGAACAGATGCTCATGCATGCAGTATAATGTTTTGATTTGCACATCTGACACTCATCACCTGTATAGACAAATCTCATGATACGCCTGGGATATGGTCCAGTTTATAAACTCCTGATAGAGCAGGCAGCAACACTGCCCTCCAGCCCTGCTAACAGACACAGTCAGATGCAAATCTGCCGTGCTGCACGGTCGCTTGCAAGCTACTTAATGTTGCATGCATAATAGTCCGATAGATTGAGCAGGATATGACCCTTAATATTGTATTGCTGCAGGGAGCAGAGATGGTAAGTGTGTGCATGCGTGAGCTTCTGTTGATGTGAGGGGCAGGTGAGTGCATGTCTGGAACACGCTGTAAAAGAACTGCACATGGATAGATGGCAGTGCAGTCATGAACTCAATGTCAGGCACAGGGTGTTTTACTGTGTGAAGCAATATAGAAATGTTAGTTGGGGAGCCTGAATTTGGACTTTTTTTTTGTTGGGCTTTGTGTTAGTCATGCATCTTTCTTTTTTTACCAGTATTTGGCATAGGAAAGAGGACATACTGTATGTGTTGCTCTTTCAGAGATCATAAAACTTTATGTTCTTGGTTCTGTTTCATTTAAGTATTAACTTTGTTCTAGATCGATTCCTTAGGAGAATAAAAAGATCTGACACAAATTAGATCATTGTTGACTGTAAAAGAGTATGAAGCTAATAAGCTATAAAATATTTATAGATAGCAAAGTCCAGATAATTTGCTCTAGGAGGAGTTTGATAAGAACTGATAATGATATCTGACTTTTCATTGCGTGCTTTCTTGTCAAATATGTGCATTGAAGAGATTTTTTCTGAAACTAGATGAGACAGGAGTTTAATAGGTTATTCTGGTATTTTTATACTATTATAGTAGGATTGTTTTTGAAAAATATTTCTATTTAGCTTTATTTTTTATCATTTTAGTACTTAAACTTATTTTATTAAACTTGCCAATGCCAAGGCATCATTTCTAATATTGTGTCGAAGTTTTCTTATACACTGACGCCATGTGTGGAGCATGTGTTTTGTAGAGTGTTTTCTTTTCTTTCCGAGAGGGAGGGTGCGACGTCCTCTTTATGGCCTAGCACCTGTCTGATGGAAGGCTTTATGTTCTCCTCTACACTGCTGTGCGGGAACAGAAATGATCCTGACCGCCCAGACCAGATTACTGAACGGCAGAAACCTTGCAGTTTAAACTGGCTTTATAATATCCGATTAATATCCGGTAATTTGCCTGGTAACTGAGATCATTTTAAGATGGGTCATGAGTGAATGCCAACATGAGGATGTGGGGTAAACATGAAAGTATCAAGTCACAATAAAATCTCCCTTCCTTATTCTTCCTCATCCTGTATAGCTTCAGAAACCATTGTCTGCATGTGCTGCATCATATCATTGGATGTGTAAGAGATATCCTTTTAGTATTGAGAGTGATTATCCCATACAAATATGGGTCTTTTTTTCATGCACTCAGACTGGATGGACCTTGTGTACCACAATTGTCTGTGAAACTCTTCCCTATTCTCCACTAACATCTATTGAGAGACCCATGAAGACATTGTATTTGGTAAGCTTTTAGGATGTATAATTGAGCACAGATGGATCCCACAGGGTGTGGTTTGATGGTGCTTTGCTTTAGTCAACACGTTGGCAGATATGAACATCCGAGAGACAGTGGGGGCGGCCAGACCCTTGGAATGTCTATCGTAACCTGCGGCTTTGCGGCTCCTCCAGCTCGGCCGTGCCAGTCTGTGTGTGTTTGTATGACTCAATGCATTCTCATAGTTCTCAGCAGGTTTGGATTGCTCATTTATGCTGGTAGAGATAAGAACAGATTGGAGGGGGGCAATAGATGGCACAGGATGTTTAGTAACAATACAACTGAACTGGAATGTGTACCAGGAAAATATGCTGTTTTTCTCACACTTTAGTGTAAACGACAAGACATTATTTCTAAAAAAAAATTGTCATTTAGATTCATTGATTCAAATTTTTTTTTTTAAACAGTTAAATTTTTTTTTTAAATTGCTATTTTTACATATAATGACTTGAATATACAACTTGATTTATAAGCATGTTTGTAATTTCTGAGTGAAAAATTCATTTTGATATGTTTTTTTTAGGATATAAATGGGGAAAAAAACATCAGGGTGATACTCGCCGAGGATCATATTGAAGAAAAAAAAGCCTAATTCAAGAAATTCCTGAAAATAAAATATTACTTGGTAGTTATACTCTTACTAGGTGGTATAATCTTTTATAAGTAGGCTATTTCTTAGATTTTTTTTTTAATATATATTTTTTTAAATGTCTTATAAAATTCTAGGTTTTCTTTATTAAATAAAATAATATTATTATTAATTTATTATTTTATATATTATTATAAAGTCATGTGGTGTGAATCAGCATGCAGAAAAAATAAATACCTGGGAAAAAAAGTATATTTAGTCAAAATACACACTTTATCAAGGTGGAACATTTTTAATGACTTTTTTCAGGATGGTTATATCGCATGGCATGCTTAGATACCTAGACGCTGTGTTATATATTTATGCTAATCATTCAGTACCATGGTACAACCACAGAACTTTTTGTGATCAGAAATGGTTATTTGTATCGTTTAACATTAGTGTAATGCATATCATGGCGTGACACTGATTTACCCTATAAAGCAAACTGTAACTCCTCTCTCCCTTCCTCCCTCCCTCCCATCGTGTGTCCTGCGTAAGGAGCACCTGCCCCATCACCTGTCAGTTGGAGGCAACAGGCTGATTCTGTATCTGCACCTACATGTACTAGAGCTGCAGTCTGGGGAAAAAGGACGCCATGCCACACCCAGTAATATTCCGTCCCCGCTCTTTGCATGCAAAAACGTTCTCTCCTCACTTACCCTCATTTAGCTTGTCGAATTCAGGTCAACAGGGCCACTCGGGGTGGAATGGGTATCTAAAGCCCCTTCACTCAACTGTTAGTCTTACTGGCCTTAAAGGGCTTGTAAGGGCTGAAAAAACAGCAGAGCTCACCTGCAGAATGAACAGATGGTGAAGGAAGAGGTTTGGGGAGCAATAAGAACAGACCTTGTTTGTGTGACTGCACGCTATTAGTGCCTCCCCCAATGGTCAGCACAGATAGGATGCAGCCACACAAATAAGGCCTGTTCTTGTTGCGTGAGCTCAGACAGACAAGACTCTTTGTTTGTTCTCGGGTACAGCTTACTGGGCAATTTAAGTGGAATGACAGAAGCGCAGTTATTTGGGGAATGTGGAAAGTGTCAGATCTTTATTGGGAGTGGGGGTCGGCCATGATAATGAACTTGCTTTTCTTCGGCTCACAAAAGGCTTAATGGTTAACCATTTTTATTGTGTCCTCATTTTGCCTTCACAAACTGTCCTTGGATTTCAAGACTTAAACTATAGAAGAAAATGGTTAGTGTGATTGTTGTAGTGTGTTGGAAGGCACTAGCACCGTTTGAAGGAACTTTTAAAAGTTTATGGTTTAAAAAACGCAAGAACCTGCGTCTATGACAGGCTATAAAATTGCCTAAAAAAATATATATAAAAAAGCCGATTAAATGAAGGTGCGTGGATATCTTGACATTTTTTTGTACATTAAATATGCTTGCACAAGTGTATGTCAGTGTTTTAGGAGTTTTGTTTTTGTGTGTGGCGCACATGTTTGTGTTTGTCTATGAAAAGTGATCCTGAAAAAGCCAAGCCCTACAGGTATGTGTAAAAGGCCTTTCTCTGGCTTCGCTCTATGCACACCTGTTTAGCTACAGCCTGCAGGCTTTTTCAGGCGATCTGTTGGCTTGGACCTACTGTGTATAAAATCATTTCTGTTTTTATTTAATTACATGTATTGACCTGGATGCAGTCTCTCAGAGAAAATCTTGAGGAATACCAGCAATGAAGTAAAAAAAAAAAAAACTTTAGACCATTTATAGATTGAAATAATTATATCTGCATGTTACAATGTCACAAACCTTTATTGTCGTCTCCTGCATGCATGGTCAGTCTCAAGGTGCAAGCAGTGTACAGATCACATTTCAAAACAAGCTGCTTCGAGTGACTAGTCTTTACCTGTCCATATAATAAAGCAGAGGGAGGGGGGCTCAGTTCACCTCCCGAGCAGCGACTGAAAGAAAACAGGAAGTTGAGTGTGAATGAGTGTGACGTGAATGAACGGTGAAAGTAGGTCATCGTTGCAATGGGACACAAATTTAGCGGCACAGTAAAGAACAGTTTGAGCTGTATACATCTGCCAAACATCAGGACTACTGAGTGCAGTGATGCAAATAAAGTAGTAAATCATCATGATACTGTGACTGACAAAGTGATATTCGCATTTCTAAGTGTAAAATGTAGGTTGGGGCTTGATTTTAACCCATTGGGAATTGATTGGAAACACCAGAGCTTGACACACCAGAATTGAGACAGAACGAATGCAAGTTAGCTAAAACAATAGCTATTTGGCTATTGTTTAACATCATCCAGTAAGTGACGTCGACGGGCAATCAAAATCATTTCGGAAGAAGAGTAAGTTGTGTTTTGATTAAAGATCGTGAAGACAAACTATTTCTGTCTTTGGAATAACATGCACCGAGGAACTGATTAATAAAGTAATTAGGGTCGATTTATTTTGATTGAAAGAAGTCTAGTTGCTATCCAAACATAAGCGGACTTCGGTTAGTGTGAAGTAATGTGGTTCCTGCTTAAAAATGCAGTATTCAAAGCTCTATATTTAGTTTATTATGTGTATAAAACTGAAAATCATCTGCACTCTCTACTGAACTGCAGCATGTGAGAATAGTGCTTTGTTTCCACACTCAGCACTGCTTGTGCAATATCACTCCTGTATTTGACAGGGTGTGTCCGATATGGGAGGTGTTAATGTTGAAAGAAGGTGAGTGCACAGATGTCCTAAAGGTGTGGTTTCTTTAAGATGAGACCATGGGGTTCAAGGTGGTCTGAACAAGCTCGGCTTGCTAGAGTAATTCCTTAAAGCAGGTATTGTTACACTTATGGGCTTCTCTCTTGCTCTCTCTCTCTGTTGTGTTGGTGTTGAGATGGTTGAGGGCAATGTCAATGCTTTGTGAATGTGAAAAGGGATTTCGCTGTCTGTCTTGGAGTAGGTGGAGGAAGGCCTCAGGCACTTTGGGGGATCAGGCCCCACACCAAACACAAACAAAGAAGTGTTTTGCACCTCCAGATGTCCCCACTCACCCCACCAGAATTGAAATGCTACTATATAAAAAATCTCAACAATGAATTTGCATCTTTTGTTCTAGAATAATAATTTTACACCTGAGATGTCCATTATAATATCATCCATTATATAAAGGAAAAATTTAACATATTATTTTTTAATTATTTATTTTTTAAGCAACTCTGCCCTTCAAGAGTAAGGTATCATACCATTTGAGTTTAAGGTCACTTCACGACAGGAAACTATTAAGGAAAATTGTTCACTTATAAATGAAAATTCTGTCATTATTTACTCACACTCATGTTGTTCCACATCTGTTTGCTGTTATTTGAGACTTTCTGAATAATCAAAAAACATCAAACTTTTCCATTCATCTGAAGTTCATCATCAAAACATTCAGGAACGACAATGAACAACAAGGGCGAGTAAATAATGACAGAATATTTGTTTTCGTTGATTTATCCCTTTAATCTTAGACAAATAATGTCTACCTTTTATTTGTTACCACCTGCATCTTGCCATCAAGTTGCAGCAGCTGAAAATGAGCAGAGGTGTTTGAATGTGAAAGGCAGATGCCATGATGCACCCTGGGTCTGGGCTCTCTGTCACAGGATAATTAGACCAGCGGTGTCAGCCTGCTTCAGAGCAATATAACATACAAACAGAAGCCTATCACGCCACACTGTTAGACCCTGTGCTCAAACAAGCAAAACATTCTAGAAATTAATAGGGGGGAAATTTTGGTTTCTTGTTTGGTGTTTTCATTCTGACTTTTAAAACTTTTGTAAAATGTATGTAGTCATTTATAAAAAAAAAATATTTATTTAACAGTAGGATTTAACTCACTTAAAAGCATATAGCTTTTACATTTAGTTACAATTTTTTATTTCGCTTTATTTAAAATGCAAACTATTAGTCCTAATGTCACTTGTTATTGTTGACATTGCTGAATATATTTGTGGATTCATGTGGTTCTTAAAAGTCTGCATGGGCTTTTGGAGCATTGGTTTCTTTAATCATAGCAACAATGAAGAAGATGGCAGTTTTCAATTCATTTACTTTGTTGACGCCCTGACTTACAGGAAGCGTCCAAAATTACAGGGAGAATGTATACAACAAAGACCAAAACATAAGGAAATAACATGTTGAGAACATGTAAAATTACATGGTGGGTATTACTGAGAATTGTAAAATGGGCAAGACATCAAGTTGAATGTATGGAATAGATATATGGTAATAAACTGTAATGTAGTGTATTATTGAATTTGCTTTATAGTAATAGCTATGCACAGCGTTCACAAAGTGATACTAGCTATTTAGTACATTTAATTTGTGTAGCACAGTAAATTGTAATACAATTATATTTTACAACAGCTCCCAAGTTTCGTTTCTACAATTTGACCTATTTCCAAATGACAGGATATTCAACAAGAAAAACTGTAGTGCAGACGTAAATGTGAGTTTGCTAAAACATTGCCTGAATAGCTATTTGGCAATTGCTTTCATTATCTAATAGCACACACAGCCGTGACATGAGCAGAAAGGAAATGTCATTTCAGATTATTATATGTTGATAAGACAAACTGAGAATACCAACTGACCAACTGACTTTTATTTCTCTGTGTGCATGTGATGAATCCAGATTCATTCCATGAATCTCACATCTCCTGTGCAACTAACAACATTCTGCGTCTGGGGAAATAAAGGAACCTTTGTTTAGAGTATAGGGAACAGGTAACCATTTGTGCAGTGTGTTTTTGGGTTTAGTTGTGCAATGGTGGTACAGATGTGCATATAGTTTTTTTTCAGGACAGCGGGTCATATTATATGGTACCTGGGCTTTTCATATGTGCGTGTGTGTCTGAGAGAGAGTATGTTTGCTTGTGTGGATTATGTTAAATTCGTGCAATTGGATTTAGCCGTGTGTACATTCAGCTTTAAAAGAGAAACTGAGATGGGAAAGACTATACTTTTTTTTTCTCAGAAAATGTGCAGATGTGCAAAGATTTGCAATAGGTATTGAAACTATTACAATAAACAATGATTTATTCAGTTTAAGTTTTACCTTTTATTTTCTGGTTCATGACATACAGAGGCCTAAATTGCATGCAAGGTAGAGTTTAAGACACCTAGAGGCAACCCAATTAGCATCTTTAAGTGGATTTCATCGCCAGGTTTAGAAAACATCATTTTTTTATTTCACGGATGTGGGTCATCAGCACTGACAGTTTGCTGAGGCTTCATTGCTTTGATAGCTCAGGAAATGTCATAGCTCAAGCTATCTTAGGGTTGCCTGTCCCTCAGGGCAAGACACTGAATACTAATAAGTATTGCTTCTCCCATGACCCAGATTTGTTTAGGTAAATAGAAAGCTGTTTGGAAACATGGGAAATATGCACGAAAAAAAAAAAACTCTTCCAAGATGACATTCTCAGTCAGGTTCTTCTTTGTGGAGCATTCCATCTCAGGTATAAGCTGCTAGCAAGACTAGACACTTGCCCATTATCATAGTTAAAGTATTCGGAGTGTCCTCATGTGACTGACTTTGCTTCTGTAGTGCAGCTTCTGCATGAAGATGTCGTTTCGAGTAAGGGATCCAGCTGTAAATGATGTACATAAGTATAGGGGTGTAGGGCTGCATGCTGCGCTCTTTAATTAGAACAGGAAGACGCATCGGCAGCGACTGAGCCAAGTCTGCCACGGGGGGAAGAGCAGAGACTGTTCAGTGAGACTTAACTTTACCCAGTGGATCACCAAATCCATTAAGAACTGCAGAGATGAGCCAAGCTTTACAGTGCATAAATCTGTGCTGGCACAACAAAAACATTGGCCAGAGGGATCTATTCCTTTGTGCTGAAATTTGGAAATGCAGCATCTCTCAGAACAATGGTTATGTGGGTAAATGAGTTATAATACCTTACATTATTTCTGTCTGTTTTTGTTTCCCAATTGCTTTGCAGTACCCATGTCCCTCCTGAGCCATGCTCCCTGGCTATGGATTCTCTCCTCTTCTTGATTTCCAGCCTCACCTCCAAGCGTTCCATTGCAGAGGCGAGAGCTCTGACATGTGGTTCCCAGGCTCAGTTGAGGCCCAGGCTCTGAGTGACTCTCGGGAAGGTAGGCCTCTCCTGCGACAGCATCAGCACATCGCGGTGTGTCAGCAAGAGACATTGGCCTTCATTGACCTTCAACAGCCAAGCGTTAATGGTTTCCAATCACACACACCGGAAAACTGTAGTTCCTCTCTTTGCTCCAAGACTGTCAGATGCAATGGAAGCAGTCCATCTGACTTTGCCAAGAATGGGAGTACAGACACAACACTGGACAATTATTTGACCCAGGATAGCAATAATGTGGAAGTGGCTCAGGATCAGACGTGGACACCAATTACTGGCTTACCTGAGACCGTTTATGAAAACCCTGAACCAGAAGTTAAGGGTCTCCGCTCTCGAGACTTGTTTCTGCCTCTGTCTCCATATGCACCTGGGGACAGGAACTCTTTTGAGTCTCAGCAGCTGAGCTCCCCCTCTTCCCCCTTAGAGTTCCAAAGTCTGGACCCATTTCGCCCTCAAAGACGCACCTCTTTGGGATCCATAAAAGAGAAGTCCATAAGTAAGTGCCACTCTGACTTAACTATGTCTTGACACATTGGCCCTACATTCCTGTTTTAAACAATAAATAGTTTGTCACCATGCATAGTTTTTCACCACTCTTGAAACTGTATGAGAGCTTTCGGATATATGATTCTTCTTAGTGCAATCCTTAAAAACATACTAATGTCCTCTCAGATGTTTTAATATACTACAGCAGTGGTTCCCAGGCATGTCCCTGGAGGCTTCTCAAAACAATACACATTTTGGATGTTGGAGTCTCTACTAATGAGTTGATGAGTTGAATAAAGTGTGTTTGTTTAAGGAGCTGTCTAAAATCTGTTCTATTGACAGGCCGATAAGAACAAGGTTATGTACTACTGTGATTGTGATTGTGTCTGTTAAAACTACAGGTGAATGTAACAAGTGGATAGTACCTTTTATCATGTTCCTTGTTGCTAATAGGGCGTAGGATGAGGGTGTACTCTTCAGACACTCTGAATGATGAGCCTCTCAGCAGCCCAGGTGTGGAGTGTGATTACCTGCTCCCAACATCCTTTGAATCGTTCGTAGAAGGAGGGCTTGGCATGGTGGGCTCTACTATCCCCACATCCCAAAGTTCCAGCCCGCTTCCAGGGGTAGATGAGGACCTCTCTCTTCTTGCCACAACGACCTCTCCAAAGCCATTCTTAGATATCCCTCAAGAGGTTGCCATATCAGAGGGGGGAGTAAATGAGGGGGGGAGGCAAAGGTTGGGCCTAGAAGACTGCAGAGCCCTGGAAGGCCCTGCCCTCAACAGTGGGACCTCACTACCTCTGTCCCATTCTCGTTCAGCAGACAATGAGCGCCGGCGCTTCTCTGCTTCTGAGCTCATCTCCCGCCTGCAACTCTCCCAGAGGAAAAACTCTTTTACCCTTAAGCTGGGCAAGTCTCTTTCTGCTCGTGTGGCCTCCCGGGACCGCCACCTGTCTGGAAACCTCAGCTCAGACTGTAAGTGACTCATCAGTACTGATTAGCTTAATGAAAGACTTTATTGTGAAAGTCTTGTGCTGTGATGTCATTATGACACTTCAGTGCTATATTTTCAGCTCTATCCCTTTTGTATACCTTCTCCCTCTCTTGTCTGTTTGTAGACAAACCCAACTCCAGACGTTGCTTCTCAGGGGGATCAAGTGACACTGCACCACATAGTCCGGTGGGGTCTGCACCACCACTGCCCTCTGCTGACTGTAATCTACCACTGCACAGAAGGAGTTCAAAGCAAAGGTGGCTCTAAAACTCAGCTAGTACCCACAGCGAACAACGTAGTGAGTAGAATATAACAAATTCTGTTTTAACATATTTTCTACTGTTTTTTTTTCACAGGATGAGAAAGGTTTCCATTGATGAGGATGGAGGCAGTCCTCCCAGTAGCTCTAAACGTCTATCACGATTCTTGCCGAACTGTAAGACCAATAAATAAATAAATCCGGAATTTGATATTTGTATGTATGTACATTTATATTATTTATTATATTTTAGTATCATTTACCATTTTTCTCTTCCTCTCTCTCAGTGATTTTGTATCAGGAATACAGTGATGTTGCTATCAACAGAGAGATTCAGAGGCAGCAGGGGGCAGAGCCAGGAACTGAGGAAGAAAGAGGGGACTCTGTGTCCCCAGGCAATCTCTCGCCATCCAGCTCATTCCGCTCATCACGAGGCTCCGCCTTTTCCCTTTGGCAGGATATTCCTGATGTTCGGTCCAGTGGACAGCTTGACAACTTCAGCAATGAAGAGCGTAAACTGCAGGAGGTGACTCCACATTCAGAAAGTCTGTTTTTTTTATTTTTTTTGATCAACCAGCAAGTGTTGCTGAAAAAGAAATAATATATTTTTTTCTTGACTTTTCAGGCCAAGTTTGAGTTAGTGACATCAGAGGCCTCATACATACGCAGCTTGTCTATTGCAGTTGACCATTTTATGATGTCTCCTGAGCTGTGTGAGAGTCTTGGGATGCAGGAGAGGCAGTGGCTCTTTTCCAAACTGCCTGATGTGAAGGAAGTCAGTGAGAGGTGAATAAAGATGAAAGATTTTGAAAGAGTGGGCCTTCTGCTGAGATGTGCACCGAAGAAATCCCTGTTTTTGTCTCTCACTCCCTTTCAATTCTCCCTATGTCCATAGGTTTCTTCAAGATCTAGAGCATAGGTTAGAAGGGGACATTTTGCGTTTTGACGTGTGTGACATTGTCTTTGACCACTGTCCTGCTCTGCGGAGGGTTTATCTGCCTTATGTCACCAATCAAGCTTATCAGGAACAGACCTATCAACGGCTACTGTAAACAGACTCTTACTGTAAAAAAAGTTCTCTAACAAGCATAATAATGTGCATGTTGCAATTATTGCCCTGTTTAAGAGGTTCATACATTTGCGTTGTGGTGTTTTCTTAGGCAGGAGAATCCTCGTTTCCCTGGAATCCTTGCTCGCCTGGAAGAGGACCCAATATGCCAGAGGCTGCCTCTTACATCATTCCTTATCCTTCCTTTTCAAAGGATCACACGACTCAAAATGCTAGTGGAGGTAGTCCATCATGGATAGTGTACAATCTCTATCTTTTCAAATGTTATCTTATAAGTTGAAAGCTACCATCAAGCTTTAGAACCAGGCTTACAAAATTCATCAGTTAAATTGTGGTTATCAACCTTGTCAATTTATAGAACATCCTAAAGAGAACAACTCCTGGATCACGAGATGAGGACACTGCCACCAAAGCACTTAATGAGCTCAAAAAGGTGAGTAAAGTAGGAGAAGAATTTATAATTGTCACAAACAATGTTTTAAAAATCATGAAATGAAAACTAACTGTGCTCTGCTGCACTAGATAATAAAGGAATGTAACTCCAGTGTGCAATCCATGAAGAGGATGGAAGAACTAATTCATCTAAACAAGAAAATTCACTTTGAGGGCAAGGTATTACATCAATAATTTATTGTAATGTTTGTAATTGTAAATTGTAATTCTTTTGTAAAATTTTTATTATTTTATTTTAGATTTTCCCTCTCATCTCTCAGTCTCGTTGGCTGGTCAAACATGGTGAACTTCTTGAAGTGGACACACAGAACTTGAGTATATCTGGGTCTAAGTTTAAACTCACCACTCGTCCTGTGTACCTCCACCTGTTTAATGACTGTCTTCTGCTGTCCCGAAGGAAAGAGTAAGTCTAATGGGATGGGAGACCAATGTCCAATGTAATATTTGAATCAAGCAAAACCATTTGAAAACCCTGTGTAAATGATATAAGTCCGCTACAAAATTTGTCCCTTCTCTTTCCTGTCACAGCTCATGGAAGTTCATGGTGTTTGTACATGCAAAGATTGAAGACCTCAAGGTAAAAGATCTAAGCCAGAAACTTCAGGGAATCTCAGGATTCATATTCTACCTGCAGTTATGTGAGGGGCAACAGCTAAAACACCAGATTCTGCTCAAGTCACCCACAGAGTGAGGACATTCACATAATTCGCAAATATTAACATCCAAAATCCTGTCACTGACAAATAGATCTGAGTGTTCCTAGAAAATGAGCCACACCAGGAAATATATTCCCAGAGGATGCATAAAACGGAGTAAAGAACATTTTTGTTGTATATGTAGGAGCAGCAAACAGAGGTGGATCACAGCCATGTTTCCCTCGGACCCAAAGGCAGCCATTGAGCAGACCACTGAGAATGATGGTGTGTAATTTCTTTGTCACACTCTTGTCATGCAATTCAGATTTAACTACATTTAAGATTTAACACTGTTATCTAAATGGTATGTAAAAAAATGAATTGTGGCTGGTTGCATTTGGTGGTTCATGGCCAGGTTAAGCCGCAGTGTGTACCAGATTATGGTCCAGATACTTTATGATGCTAATAAAGGGCGCTGTTTTGCCTGACATATAAAGTCATCAGCCATTTCACTGACACAACATTGAAAACAAACTGGAATATACAGTTCTGCTCAAGAATATCCTGTTTACTTGTTAACTAAGTGCCTCAAATAAAACTCTTAAAAGGCATAGTTCACCCAAAAATGGAAATTATTTAATCATTTACTCACCCTCTTGTCTTTTAAAACCTGCATGACCATATTTCTACTGTTAAACAATTTTTATTTTTATTTTGAAGCTTCTTTAAATGGAACATACAATGAAAAAAAAAAGACTTAAAAAAATCTGCCTTGTGGGGCTAAGACTTACATTGGCATACAAATCATTTAAAGGGATACTCTGCCCAACCATTTTTATTTTTGGATGGAGTTTCCCTTTAATGTTTCTCTGCATGTGTCTGTACAGATCTATCTCAAGTCCAGTGCATCAAGAGCTACCAGTCACAGGAGCATGATGAGTTAACGCTGGAGAAGGCAGACATCCTTCAAGCCGTAACAATTACAAGTGATGGTATGGAAAATAATTTCCCTTGTCCTGGCTATACTCCATTTATCCCTTTGAAGAAGAGAAGTGGGAGGACCGCAGAAGAGATAAATGAAATTTGAATGTTTTCACTTCACAGGATGGGTAGAGGGGATTCGGTTGTCGGATGGAGAGAGGGGCTGGTTCCCCAAATCTTACGTGGAGGAGATCACAAGCCGCAGTGCTCGTTTGCGAAACCTCCGTGAAAACATTCGCATTAAGTGTGTCTCACAAAAATTAGAGGGAGAGACTCTCTGAGACCTTGAAGTATGGGACATTGTTTTACTTAAAGCTTGTATTTCAAGATTTTGAACCCCTCGGTTGAAATGGCGGGGGCCCCCCTAAAGCCAGGGGCCCCTAGAATCGTCACCACCATTCGCCCCGCTTGCGACGGCCCGGAGCATATGGTGCTGCACTTTCTGACAGCCCACAGACGGACTCTGCTTAAAGCCTCGCCATGTGGGTGCACAAAATCTGGATATATCAGCTGTTAAAATGCTTAGCAAAATAACAAGATCCAATTTAAATGGCTTAGTTTTAGGTGGTATAGCAACCATTTCACTCTTAAGTGTTTTAAGGACTTCTCTTCTACCTAGAGACTCAGATAGTTTAATAAAGTGAGATGTCTTGATGTTTGCTGATTCACTGAACAGACACACAGTAAAGCTAAATGCTTGCTTTTTTACTAGTGAAACATTGAAACCAAATTGTGGACTTTTTGAATGATGTTGCTGTTGCAGCGTTTGTAAATATTACTTTATGCCGCTAGTCTTCTGTAGATGATGATTTACTTAATAGTATTGGTGTAATAACAGGAAGTGTACTGTCAAATTATGACCATTATTTATGTCAGTGATTCTGCTGTTTGCTTGTGAATTTGTTGTTTTGGTAACGCAGATTTTTTGGGGGGCAATTTCTTTGTGGAGTACTGATTTCCTGAGAATGTTAAATCACATTGGAAAAATAATCCTTTAAGGTAACTTTGTAAATAAAAAAATAAATGCATATATTCTAACTGAAAGTGTCTCAAGTGTCTGTCTGAGACCAAAAAAACAACAAAATAATAATGAGGTTTTAGGTTGTGTGTAAAGTTAACCTTCATTCCCAGCCACGTATGCTCACAACTACAACAAAGCACGTCTCATAAACTTCAGTTTCATTCCAGGCTCACCTCATATCCCATGGGGCAATAAAGCAGCCGGGTAGCAGGTAAACAGAATAGTTTCTTTGTCACAGCTGTTCCAAGAACCTTGAATGGTTTCCAACTGCTGTAAATCAGAGGTGAAAAGCTGCAGAAAAGAAGCTGCGGTTAGAGACAGATAAGAGACGGACTGCAGAGGCCCAGGAATGCATTTCTAATTAAAGCCATTTATCTCAGTGAAACATTTCCTATCCATTTTATATAAGGTGCTGTACAAAATGCATCCATGCAGATTAAAGTTATGGGTTTGCTACAATAATTAGCTACAGTATCTGTATAGCCTCTTTATCCATTTCTTTAGCAATTGACTTAAGTTTGAGCACACAATGATGGAGTCGAGACTGAAGAAGAAAATATGTAAATTTCGTATTATATATATATATATATATATATATATATATATATATATATATATATATATACAGTTTAAAAAGTTGTCCATTATGATTTCCTGCCTCATGCATTTGAATCTTTTCCCTTTAGATTTCCTGCCATCTTGAATATTTTTTGTCACTGCTATTCTTATCAATTAAATATCCAATCTTCAACAAAGTCTCCAGTGTTTCTTAAGTCTCAACTCCCTATTATCTGGTTTTACAGACAAGGCTTAAGCTAGTCTTAGACTAAAATGCATGTTTGACAGGTTTTAAATGAAAGCTACTTGCACTGACATATCTTATGCCAGTGCCATTGTTTTGTCTCAAGATGCACACCAGTAGCCTAATGTTTTTTTTTTAGGGCACGTATATAAAAGCTACTAAAAATGCCCTTATTTAACTAAGGCCTAATTCTGGTTTAATCTAAGCCCTGTCTGTGAAACCAGGCCTTTATGTTTCTAGATAATCTTCAGACCAAACCACACAAAGGTTATTGAATGGCATTAAGCAGCATTTTTAAAAATAAAACCACAAGAAAGTCATTGCCAGTGGCAAACAGGAAATAGGGCTAAATCTACCTCAAAGTATCAGCATATAGAAATGAAATTTCATAATTTGCATTGCTATACCATGCCCTGTGGATACATGTTTTTGAGCTGACCATCTCTGCAGTCTTTAGATCCCTTGCATGATAAACATATTTCCAAAGTCTGGCATATTGCATGTGCACTGTTTTTAGTGAATATGTCTTTTTGAATTATGACAGCAGTATGTCAGTATGCCTGTTTGGCAACACACCAAAGCCATGTCTGAAGTGGGTACAAATTGTGGCTGGTAATCAAAAGGATGAAAGTTAAAGTCTGGCCTGGGGCGATCCTGAAGTTGTACCTCTGCTGTTCTTGACTTAGTGTCTCGCTAGGTGCTGTGCAGGCTTGTAGACTTAAAGATTTATCGTGGCAATGTATAACTGCTACATGCAGGTATATTCAAATATTGAATAATCAAAAAAAAAAAAAAAATGCCTGAAAAATATAGAATCCTAAAGTAGCACATAAACTGATTTACATCCCTGGTGTACCCTGGGATGTGTCATGTGATTTGATGTAATTTTATTGTTTATAATTGATATTTTGTATATTTTCCTCTGCCTTCTTTACTGTTTGTAGACATTTAACATGCGGCCCTCTGCTGACAGTAATCTGCAACAACACTCATTAGGCTTGACCAATAATACAATGACTGGATTGAGAACCCAGGTTAATTTGACTATTTTTCAATTCTTTCAAATTACTATGATGGTCATAGTATATAACCATTTACTTTGATGAAGATGGAGACATCCTAGTGGTTTGCATATGGTAAACAAATAATTTGGTATTTCAGTGTCTGATAGGCCTAAATATTTCCCTGATCCTTTTTATTTCATTAACTGGTTTTCTCAATCCACAAAATTTAGCCCTGGGGCTTCCGACATCATTCCTAATCTTTTTGTTTTCAAGAGATTGTTTACAAACCAAAAGGCTTGTCTAGAGTCTCGTTTTGTCTTGTACAGGTTTCAAATCCCTCATTCACTATTCCCTACAGTCTACTTATAATATAATAATCATTACTTACCTGGTAAGTTATAATAATGAAACGATCTATCTTGAAATCGGTCAACTACCTTGAATAAACCGCAATCAAACTATTTATTATTTTAAAAGCAAAGGAACGTACTCCTGTATGATTTCACTGTGGACGCCATCTTCTGGCGAGGCGCGGGAAGGTAAAACTTAGCATTCTGCCTGAAGTCTTCAGATGCAAAAGCCTCTAAATTCCATCTGAAATTTTCTTATAAAATTAGCATTTTTATCAAGCTTGTATATTTAAGTTCAGTAATTTCACTTTAATGACAATTAATAGGCAATTTTCCTTGCAATTAAAGTGAAATAACTGAACATAAACATAAGCTTGATAAAAAATGATCATTCTAGAAAAAAGTTTCAAATCATTTAAAGTCTTCATATGTTCAACTGCTGCCTTCTACCTTCCCACAGCAAGAGATAACAGGAAGAAAGATAAAGGGTGACAGAGAGCAGGAGAAACTAGTGAAGGAAAATATTAGTTACTCTCTGACTCTGCCTGAGCTTGTCTGTTCTGCCCAATTGTCTGACAATTAGGAAGTTAATTACAAATTATATAGCCTAATGTGAATCACTTGAATGCTGTTTATTGTTATGGGGGAAAAAAAAGGAGAAATGTTTCCACATTGTGGATAGTTTTAAAGATGTTGCTGTTGAATGTTTGTTTAAATTGCTATTTTGTAGAGGATGTGTATTCTGACAGTTAATGTAAAGTTTCTTTAGCTCACAAATACAAGACCTTGGAATTAATTTATAATTAAAACAGTTTATTACATCTCACAAAACCTTTTATATTAATGTTATACATTGTACTTACTGTATTTGTGCATATGTGAGGCCTGTTTTCTTTTCACTACCTCAGAAACAGATATTTAGGCTACTGAAATGGAGCAGAATGTCTAAACCTGTTGAGTTTGCAAGCTATTGAAGATTTTCCTCACGAGCAATGAAGAGATTTGTTACTTATGAGTAAAATGCAACAGTAAAATGTTCATCATTTGTCATCAGCAGCTTTCATTGGGCACAATGAATGATGGGAGTATTTATGATGTTTACAACATTTTAATCCTCATCCGTCATCATCCTCAGCTTCTGCGCTTCTTCGGCATCAGAGGTGGAGGGGTGTGATGTGACAATGAATCTGCCACTTTATCAGGCTGCGGGAGATGGGGAAAAAAAATATTCAAATTTATTGTATCAATAATGTTTAGGCGGCATTTACATCTCATAAAGTGTGGTAAACTCTAAAGTAATTAGTTTTACTATAATGATCATTATCTTGTCTTTAATTCAAACAGTTTAAAATCCGAAGACTGCAGTCTTGCCTGTTGTAACTGGAAGATCCAGCTTTGATAGTCCTCAGGGTAAATACAGGAGACAAGCAGAGGCTCCATCAGTTCACCTGGAAAATACATCACTCCAGATCAGCATAAAGATTATAGGCCGACAACAGTTTAGAAAACACACTTGTGTGAAGTTGGTATGTGGCTTGAAATCTGTGTATAGAAGAAGAACTATGAAGTGGCCAACATTAATCACAGCTCCTATTTTTTAAACAAAAGCTTCTGATAATTTTATCAAGTTATTTACCTGTCAGTTCTATAACTTGGTGTAATGACTTTTTTATATAATTCAGGCGATAAGAGGAACATTGAGAAGCCAGTCTGAGTGTGTTGTTTATCATCACATGGCTATTTTCAGAAGGTGAGTCACAAGCATCTCTACATGACTACCACAGATCACTTGATTTCTGACTTCGTAGAACAACAAATCATGCAATGTATCCAACTTTGGCTTTCTTAATGTTTATGAAAGACCAATATATGATAATATATAGTATATCATAAAACCCCCAGCAAACTGCACAGCTAAGAAGTAACCCCAATGGTTACATATCATGCACGATTATTTCCTGGGTTCTCATGACAAGTCATAGTGAAATGCAATACAGATAAACAGCACTGATGTGTGATTAAAAAGAGTAGACCATTACCACAGACACAAACACAAACACAAACACAGTGGGTGATGTAAGATTATGTATATGTATGTCACACTCTGTGACAATATGTGCTGTCCAAAACAGAGCCAAAGCTGCACATTTAAATTGCTCTTCAGTATTGTATATTAGGCCTATATATATTAAACTTAAATTATTTATATTAAATACAATTGAGAGGTAATGTCCTAATGTTGTGTTGGAATATGAGAGTAATGTATTTGTTCAGAAAGATACATACCTGTGAGTTCAAACTCCAGTCTGCCAGGTAGTGCCGATCTTTCCATGGCTTTGATGCTCTTTAGTGGCAGACGACCCTTCAGTATAAAACAATACAACTCAGTGCTGTGATGTATACAATAGTGACAGTCCTATATTTGAATCTAAATTAAATGTTTGTTTATTGTATTAATGTAGAAGAATCACTTAAACTGAGATCAAAAATGACAATAATGGTGGCCAGAAGGTCCTTTGTTTACTTTTTTTAAGAATCAGAAGCCTATAAACAGCACTTTGGCACCTTTTAACTTGTTAACTTTTCAATTAAATAGGGTTCAAATTATATGGACTTACACTCCTAAAAATAAAGGTTCTTTATTGGCATCAATGCTTCCATGAAGAACCTTTAACAGCATGGACATTTTCCATTCTACAAAAGGTTCTTAAAGGGATCGGTCACCCAAAAATAAAAATTCTGTCAGTAATTACCCACCCTCATGTTGTTCCAATCTGTTCTCGTAGCGCAGGCTTCTGGGTTGTACGTCAGAATGTAGGCTCACTATTGGCCGACGCTGGTCACGTGTGTGATGCTGGCCAATAGTGAGCCTACGTTCTGACATACAACACAGAAGGGTTGAGTTACACGTGAACTCACTCAGAGGCCTATCCAGAAGAAAATGAATTGTTGAATAAAGTCGTTATTTTTATTTTTTATTTTTTTGCGCACAAAAAGTATTCTTATCACTTGATGAACTTAAGGTTGTGCCACTGTAGTCACTTGGACTATTTTAACGATGTTTTTAGTAACTTTCTGAGCCGGCAAGTTTCAATTACAATAGAAGCCTATGGAGGAGTGAGACAGCTCTCAGATTTAATAAAAAAATATCTTAATTTCTGTTCTGAAGATGAACTGGAACAACATGAGGGTGAGTAATTACTGACAAATCATTTTTGGGTGAACTAACTCTTCAATAGTGGAAAAAGTTTGTTTAGATTTTTTTGAAAGGTTCTTCGAAGAAGTAAAATTGGTTCCTCTATGGCTTCACTGTGAAAAACCACTATTGGAACCTTTATTTTAAAGAGTGTACTGAGGCTGCCAAATGTCTATGGCTCATACTGTAGTTGCAGACATATTGCTGATATGCAGTGTTCTGTATGGCTTGTTGTTCAATCCGAAAAATTATCTTACCTCATATTTCACACGAACATGATGACAGTCGAGAGATAGAATGAGGAGGTCAAACGGGAAGAGCACAAGCAAACGCTCCTGAGGTCCCTGCAAAAGCCGATCCAGTTGTTTGAAAGAGGCCTGTTTAATACCATCCTGAATTACATGGACACTACTCTGTATTTATAGTCTATAGCCTGACCTGTGTGTATATGTTGCTGATGTGCACCAATGAAAGGTATTTCGGATAGCCCATGTGCTGAATGGGCGTCCCCTCCCATTGCAAGATCGGAGACCGCAGTAAGTACCTTTTAAGCTCCTCCTTCTTCCAGTTTTCATCACATGGCACCTGGAAAAGTGGAAATAAAACTGTATGAGCAATGATGTGAAAGATCCTAATTCTGTTTTACTTATCTGGTTATTTAGGCAAACATAACCAATGTTCATTCAGGAACAAATATATTTGACCATGTTTTATAAGTCCTGTATATTCCAGGTATGCAGTACAAGGCTGAATAAGATGTACCAGGTATGAGAGAGCACTATGGGACGGGCTCAGCTGTTGCCTTAGGGATTTGTATCTCCTTTCCTCAATGTTCTCCATCCAGGCATTTTTTTCAGCAGCACTAGTACAAATGAAGATCTTTGAGTCCACCATAGGGCCTAGAGTATATCATAAATATAGGTGTACCATGATCAAATATTTTTGTGACTTAAAAATTCTCATAATCAGGGTTTAATTTAGAGATTTAAGTTGTTGTGTTTTTTTTTTTGTGTGTGTTTTTTTTAGGGGCTCTCACCGCTAATCTCAAACATATGTGGAGAACTGGGGTCCAGCTGTGAGATCAGATGCACCTCAATGGCAGAGAGAGGAAGAATGCCCTGCGTGACGAAACACAGATGGCAGTTTAAAGTGAAGCTCACATCGTTTCATATTTCCTTATTCCTTATTCCTAAAGAGTCTTACCTCATAAATAAATTCACGATTAGCACTGTCCAAAGCGAGGATTAACAAATGGAAGGAAAATAAAACCAGATATCTTTCGCTCATAGCCTGCAGACGACATAATAATGCATACAAATTACAGTTACTCATAAAGTTGGACATATGCAAAAATATTAATTCATCTCCTCAAATCGTCCCAAAAAAAAAATCTTAATTGCCACTAAGCAAATCAAAAGGCATCTTCATTATAGTTTAGTGTAGTTTGGCACGTGAACTGAAGCAATTTTGTTGAATTGTTACCTTTGTGTATCCACTGTGTAAATACACAGAAGATGAGTGGATAATGTCTCCATAGGTGTGTGGTGCCTGTCCTTCCCACTCTCTGATTGGATGAGTGTACAGCCTGTGATGGAGCTCTTTTTTTGTCCAGCCCCAAACCACAAGCTGAGAAAAAGAAATACAAAAATAATAATAAAAAAAAATCACCCTATAATGCTATATAAAGAGCATGTAATGTTGACAAATGCACAGATGATTATTTTATTTATTTATTTATTTGGAAGCTGCTGAAGACATACTTGTGAATGGTTGTGTTTAGTTTGGTTCCTGACAGATACAGGATCCGGTTCCTTGCACAAGACACAGATGCAAAAATGGAGATGAAATTGATAAAACTCTAATTAAGTGCAGACATTACATTAATCTAGATCTATGTGAATACAGTGGCTCCAAAATGTATTTAGATACTTTAATGCACCTAAGCAAAACATGTCCAGTTGTTATAGAATTATGTATAAAATATAAAAAGTGGCATTTACACATCAATGATGCACATTTTGTTTAAAATAAAAGCCAGTTGCTTTGCTCTTTTGTGTAATTTAGAAATATTCATAGATTTTTAAGTGTCCAACAAATTTTTAGAGCCACTGTTGTTTCTCTTTTGTTTTCTCTGCATGTTGTCTTTTTTTGTTTGTTTCTTTGGAAACATAGCTACACCCATTGCAACTTCCTGTTGACTGGCTCACCTCCTGCTTCAGGTGCCTCACAGAAGGACAACGATGAGGACCTTCATCTGTGCCATTCCTTGTGGAAATTTGGAGTCTGCTTTCAGAGAGACTCCAGAGCCTGAAACCGCAGATGGCTAAACAGTGTCAAATCACTTTATCTTGCAGCATAACAGATGAGGATTTAAGAAACACAATGCAAATTGCTGTGCGCTGTATGATAGATTTAGTGGGAGAGACTTTCACCTGATGTAGCAACGTGGAAGTAACCTATTTTCTGTGATTGAGTGGGCACTTCTGATTCATACTATTGACCTTTGTATAAAGTTTGTTCCCCAAATGTTACTTATTTCATCTCCAGACCCTAAGTTCCCGCTGCTTTTACATATACTGCTTGCTGGGGAAGTGCTCAGACTTAAGCAGCTTACTGTGGGTGGTGAATGACAAGCAGACATCCGCCATCTGACCCTCAATAGGCCTGTCTCTTTAACACTCAGAACACACTTTAACGGGTATATTGCAAGACCATTACCCACAAAATGAGCGATTTAACATTGTAATTACCCCAAACAAACCATGTTTTCATCCCTGACGCAGTTGCATATCTGCATATTAACAACCTGCGTTTATTTCTGCAGATTGGCCGTTGTCTGATCCCCGTTTTTCTGCTAGTTTGGCCACATAAAGCTTATGAGCTCTGATTAACTCCCACTCTAATCCCTACAGTCTCCTAATGAGAGGATTGAGGCTTCCAGCCTGGAGTAAGACACCAGACTGCTCAAACACACTTGGCTCCTTTAATTAGCTATACTAGTTACATTAGTTCTGCCTCATTTGTTGTATGAGAGGATCTAATGAGATCTAGCTGCAAGTCTGCTGCCCATCCACGGTAAACACCATCATTGTGAGGGGAATAAGACAACTACAACTTACACAAGAAGCTCAAGATGTTTCACACAGTTTCATCAGACCAATTTAAGACAGACCGAATCAAGCAGAATGGTTTGACGCTGAAGAGGGGGTCTCTATAAATTGCTTACGGGCTAAAACTGAAACTGTCACATGGTTTCTTACCATAAAAACCATCACCCTAAGAATACATGTAAAACAAATTCAAACATTCACAACTCCAAAGACAGCCACTTCCATTTTAACATCCACATGATTCTGAACAACTAACCCTTTGCGGTTTTCAAAATGTTATCAAACATTACCTAACACTCTGAAAGGAGGAAGTTCTAAGTATATTCTGTCCACGCAAGAGCCTGGCTTTCAACCGAAATGCATGAGCAAAAAACAACAACCATGCGGCAGTCAATCTCTTACCCTGCATTGTTGATTTCCAGGAGTTCGATCTCATCTGGGCCCACTTCATCAGTTCCCGTATTCCTCTGGGTCACACTGCAGCATCCCATAGCTTGTCTGCACCTTACCACTCTTTTCCGCACACACGTCCCCAATGGCTTCTCCTCTAAACTACACACTGAGGGCCATCTGGTCACCCCCACACGCCCCACACCCCAACAGACTATAAGCAGGGTTCAAGAATGAGATGCAAAGAAGCCTGAATGAAGTGTCTTGACATTGAACCGAAGCCAACGGTGGGAGCCAATGAAGAGGAGCAAGAGAGGTGTATGAAACTACCAAGCACAGCAGTTACACACAAATGCTGCACTATTTCTTCCTGTTGCTATCAGCAGTGACGCGACAGAGGGCAACACAACTTCCTCACTTCACTGTTTCATCTGTGAGCTTGAAAGCATTGAACGGTTTGTTTCGATTTTCGCACGTGGAATGCAAGCAGCATCAATAAAGCAAATACCACTTAAGATTATGATTACACCTCATGAAGTCAACACACAAAAGTAGGCAAAGAGTAACCACAACAACAAAACTGCAGCTGAATCTCAAACTGTGTGTCAAATGTGTTTATTGGTGCAGGGAGGAGTGTAGAGGTCTAATCAGGTGTTTGTTTTGTCGCATGTGCTACAGATGGAGGAAGAAGGAGGGTCTTGCGGCTGCCACCAACAAAAACACCACAGACAAAAAATATGTGGTTTTCTGACCTTTAGTCAAAGAGAACATTCAAAATCCCTTCAAAACTTAACTGCTTTGTTGAAATTGTGGTTATGAACAGCAGAACAGGAGCGCTATGCTTAATTTTTCTGTGTCAATATGTGAAAGATGAAGTGATACTGTCTTTCTATGTGACACTAAATAAGACCTAACCTCCCCAGCAGCTTAGCATGTTTCTTCAAAGCTTAAAGATGTGTTAGTCTAGTGGTGTTGTTTTACACTTAGAGAGAGCAACCCCTCTCTGTCCTGCTAGCCGTGTCATGGTTTATATTACAAATTTCTTGTAATAAAAACTTTTCTAATCTTGACAAAACATATCATTGGAAAGGTTTGAGACTCAAGGTTCCATATTTGGCATATAAGTGATATAGTGACAGAAATGTAGGAGAATGTATAAAAAAAATGTTTAGCGCCTAAACAACATCTTACATTTACATCTCAACTTACATTTTTGTGATATCAACTTCAAAATTTGTTATCTTAGTTAGCCATATGGCTTTGATTGTATAGCATTTTTAAAGTAAGAAATGTTTAAAAAAATACGTATATTTTGTATAACATAAAAAACTGTTTAGAACAGTACATTTGCTTTGCAGTAAATTGAAACTTTATGAAGTGGTTTCACTTCAGCAATAATCTGCTGAGTGTCTTCTTTATAAAGAGACCGACCTTTGGTCTGTTTTCATGAATCTGGTTAGTTCACCAAAAGGGTTAGTGCCATTCCAAACCCTTTGTCATCTTCAGAACACAAATTAAGATATTTGTGATGAAATCCCAGAACTTTCTGACCCTGCCATGACTTGCAATGCAATCACCACTTTCAACGGCCAGTGTAGTAAAGACATTGTTAAAATATTCCATGTGACAGTGGTTCAACCAATGTTATGAAGCGACGAGAATACTTTTTGTGCGAAAAACAAAACAAAAATAACGACTTTATTCAACAAGTTCTTCTCTTCCGTGTCAAACTCTGACGTCGTTTCAGTGCATTTTTACATCTATGCTCAAAGGGGGGGGGGGGGGGGGGGTAGTTAACAGGTGACAGTTAAGGGTATTGTTAGTAGGGTCATTAAGATTTGTTTTTAAAGAAATTAATACTTTTATGAAGCAAGGATGACGTAAATTGATCAAAAGTGAAAATACTACAAAAAATGTATATTTCAACTTTTTTTAAAATATGTCAATGTACTTTTGACCTTTTATTCATCAAAGAATCCTAAAAAAAAAATGTGATCACAGTTTCCACAAAAATATTGAGCAACACAACTGTTTTCAACATTGATAATAATGAGAAATGTTTCTTGAGCACATTAGACTGACGACTGGAGTAATGGAAAACTCAACTTGAGGAATAAATTACATTTTCTAAATTTAAACATTTATTTTGTTAATCTGTTTTTACTGGATTTTTTTTTTTTACCAAATAAATGCAGCCTTGGTGAGCAAGTGACTTCTATTAAAAGCATTTAAACATTTTTACCAACCCCAAACCTTTGAAAGGTAGGGTATATATAATAAATAATGTAGTTACACAGACTTTAGTCAGACTCACTATTAACCATGCATTTTTATTGTTTGAAAAAAAGAAGCAGCTTTGGCATTTTAATAAGTTTAACTCATTTTGCTTTCCACAGATCAAAGTCAAGAGTTTTGAGGGGTATGAGGGAGGATAGATGATGTATGAGATATAAATGGGTGATGTAAATAATACAACAACAACAAAATCCGCAGGAGCATCAGTTTAAATATATGATGCTTCTGGCGATGAGGAACAACATTAGTCATAAGCAGAAGCAAATTCTGATTTTTTTTTTTTAGAAGAAGCCCTTATAATAACTCTTTTGATGTAAAAGTGCAGTTTCATCTTCCTTTTTCTTTTCTTTGGGCTTTTCTGTCCCCACAGTGTGGAGGGAGTATGGCTCAGCCAATTGAATCTTGGACATCTTTAGGTTATAACTCATATGCATAATTTTGTCTGTCTGCCAGCCTTGAGTTCCAAGTCTTTGTGTGTGGTTTGAGCCTTTGCTCAGGGCTGGTGTAGACAATGACATGATAGCACTTCTCACCGGCTGTGGAGGCACGTTAAGGTTGGATATCACTGCAGGTTGATGCCAGGTGCACTTGCTGAGATGCAACTCCACACGTGCACGGACAGGTCTGGACTGGTATGGTCGAGGCTGGCTTGTTTCTTGAGCTTTGGATGTTGCAACCCGTGATATAGCTGCTACTGTTGAATGTTGTTTCATTGGTAACTCCACAGGCTGGTGTGAAGGTGGGCTGGTATTGGACAAAACAGAGGAAGAGTGGACCGCGGTGGATGGGAAAGGACATTTGGCTTGAGTTTCAGAACACTTGCTGTACCTATTAGTTGATTTCCCTGTTTGTGTTTCAAAAGCAACAGTTTTATCTGTGTTATCGTGGGTGGAGCAGCTTTTCTGGTGGAGGGTTTTGGGCCCGGTGGTTTTGTTTTGCCTCTGTTTGGTAATGGCCGCAGTCTCACCACCGTACAGCAATAGAAACTCTCTTCGACTGTTTAGAGGAAGCAGTTTCAGTCCACAGCAAGACTTATTAAAGATTTCCAAAGAAAGGTCTGAAATGAAAGGATGTCATATCTACAGCACGTGTTGTCACACCTTTTTTAAATCATGTACAGTATCATCACAAGCAATATATTTTCACAGCTTTCACACATTATTCTAACAAACTAGAACAAGGTTTTCTATCTCATTTAGAATGCCATGAAATTTCACACTGTTGATACATTGCACTTTAAAACACATTTGTTTGGACATAATTGTCTGAATATGTATATGTTTGGGTTAAATATATTTTGTGCATTCTGAGTTATTATTTAGTGAAACAAATAGCTCACCAAGTGTCTCAGTGACTGTCTGTGGGATCACATCTTTCAGTACTTCACAGTTAGTATGCAGGGCAGGGTTACAGTTCATCTCAAGCAACCAGACCTGCCCAAAACAACCACCACATCACAAGCAAGTGACTTCTCACGATACAAAGATACAAACAATCTCTTTTCTTAAGGTGACCATATTTTGTAGTTGAAACATCAAAACACACTTTATGTGCCATTAGAAAGCCATTATGTATAACACACACACACACACACACACACACACACACACACACACACACACACACACACACAGTCAAAAGTTAGAAATCATTCTAACATTATCATTCTAATCATTCTAATAGTAGAAATCATTCTGATATGCTGATTTTTTTAAATACATTTTGGAAACAGTTCTGTTGCTTAATATTTTTTTATAACCTGTGATACTTTTTTCAGGATTTGTTAATGAATAAAAAGTTAAAAAAGAACAGCATTTATTTCAAATGGAACTTTTTGTAGCATATAATCTGCATATTAGAATGATTTCTGAAGAACCATGTGACAGTGTACACTGGTAAAGCATCAGCTTTGCATCACATAAATAAATTATATTTTAACGTATAACAGAAAACCATTATTTTAAATTGTATAATACTTCACAATATTACAGTTTATTTTCTGTATTTTTTATCAAATAAATGCAGGCTTGATAATCATAAGAGACTACTTTCAAAAATATAAAAAGTACCGTTTCCAAATTTTTAACTTGTAGCCTACTGTTTGCCACAATATATAATAGGCTATATAATGCCACGGAAATAGGTAATTCTGTAAATGATCTAAATAACTATGCATGGATCTAATGCAATAAAATAAAGAGAAATTACATCTAGTAAAAAAAAGAAAAGGAAAGAAAATGTAACCTTCGTTAACATGTCACCCTTTTTCCATATGAGTACCAACAAAAACCCTGCAACACATTACAGTTTACTTTCTGAGACACACTTTTAACAGTAGATGGCAGTCTTACCCTACTCAAATTGCTATATTAATTTTACAGTAAAATATGTAAATGCATATTTCGGCTAAAGCACAAATATGTACAACGAACACATTTTTTTTCTTGTGATCAGTGAAGAGGAAACAGTGTGACAAGATTACACACTGACACTGAGTGTGAAGTACACATCTCACTGAGGAAGAAATGTTCAGTGTGAATACTTCAATGCAATGCTTTAAAAGGACTATAAACTAGCACTAGTTATAGTCTTATTTTATAAGTATGCTGTGTAATATCTTCCGATATAAATGTTGTTGGTTGTTATGTGTGAATCCATGATCTGGTAACCTGGAGACCAGAATGTGCCTGGCCTGGGGAACGCATGTTTACGCTGACAGTACACGGGTTGCCTGGCAACTGCTTGGCAGGGATTGAATTTAGGATGCTCCATAGGGGGACAATACTGGCCTCTGAACATCATGTTTCCAGAGAATCATGCCAGCATTAAAAACTGTATCATAATTGTCTTGAAGAAACTAAAGAGGATTAGATTACAGAAGAGATAAATAAAGACTTTATGTTTGTAATGCGTCTTAGCACATTCGGTGGATAATTCTAAAACTAATCTCCTGTGTCTGACTCCGTTAAGCCTGTCAGGCTTCCACACACACACACACACACACACACACACACACACACACACACACACACACACACACACACACACACACACACACACACACACACACAAACACAAACACACACACACACACACACTTCCATTCTTGAAGTCTCTATATAAACACTCGTTTGTGTCTCACCTTGAAATCCTCATCAATCATGAAGTCACAGCCAATTAGGTCAAAGTAACCAAGTTTGCAGTCCAGCTTGGCTTTGACAGCTTGAAAGCACTGCATGATGACAGTTTGCATCCTTTTCTGCAGAATGACAAAACATTTAGTTTAGTTACTGAAATATTAGTTTTAGAGTTCATATTCGCCTGTCAAAAATGTAATTTTGTTTTGAGCTCCGAGATAAAATACTGCCTTTAATTTACCACATCTTTATTTTCCTATTCAGTTTCATCTTTCTCAATAAATTTGATGAGCTTCCCTTTTAATATTTCATCTACTCCCAAAACCATTGTTACCATGACAACAGGAAATCTGCATCCTTTCAAGTAGTTTGAATTAAACTACATGCAGACATTATTTTGAAAGATAGCTTATAGACCTTTCTACTAAATCAGGTTAACAGATATTTTCACTCGATCTTTTTGATTTTCACTTATTATATACTTCTATAGAAATGTTTTGAGGATATTGCCTCTTTGATGTGTGAAAAAGTATCAAACTCACTGCGAAAGGACCCAGAGCCCAATCTTTGGGCAGACCCTTTGACAGCATGTATGTCTCATTAATGTATGTATTGAAGCGCTCCATGGACCAAACGGTCTCCTCTTTTAGCAGGCTGTAGAGAGGGTTTTTCTTCTGCATGTACTGCAACAAAGGACAAATTGTAGTATCTTAAAGCCTAAAACAAGCATATAGATATTAACATTAATTAGTCTTTTAAATTTACACATTGGCTTACTTGATTGGTCAAGTGGGCAGTGATATTGTCAGAGTTGGGGTCATAAAGGTTACATGTCAATCGGACATAACCATGGCGAAAAAACACCATGTATGGCGAGGTGCAAGCAATTAGAAAGTATGACCGCACATCAAATTTCCGACCTTTTAGTAGCAAAGGGTTCTCGATGTACCTTAAAATAATCAGAAGAACATAAATTAATTTGTACTGATTAAGGTTACACCTTTTAAAAATGCATTCCAGTATACTCATTTTAAGATGAACATGTATCAGGTATTCATTAATAATTTATTAAATAATATTTTTTAGATATACATTTAATCAGTATGTATTCAAAGATTTTAATATTTATTTACTTATTTAATTCTTATTTAATACTTGTGTTCATTTTGTGCATTCTTTACAGTGGCAAATAGCTTGCCATGCTGTCCTAACCATGGTAGGTATGTATTATATGTATATGCCACGTTCGACTGCTCCACACACGTCGATGAGTCCGCCATCTTGGAACGGTCAACGTGTCGTTACTCACAGTAAAAATCAATGAGTTTTCCAAGATGCCACAGCATTACGAAGCCTCAGCCGAGATTTAAAGGTAGGGTAGGCAATTTCAGAGAGGCTAGCAATAGCAAGCTAGCTTTAAAAGCATGAGATCCCACCCTCCCTTCAGAGTGTCTCCAAAGCCACGCCTCCTTCAAAACACATGAACGCGCACAACAGACTCTGCAAAACATCACGAGAGACTGTGTTAAATAACCTTCTCAAACCACTTGACATTACAATAATAATGAGCGTCGTAAACAATACAGAGCTCTTACTTGTACCACCTGACTGCTGCAGTTTTATTTCGGCATTGATAGTGTTGATAAAAAAAACGCAAAAATTCGAGTCTGAGGACGTGAACAGATCCGGGTAGAAAGTCACGGTGAGCGTTCCAATATGGCGGACGGCTTACGTATAGTGGCCCATAGAAACAGTCGCTAATGAAGATTATAGCCACAGTTCTAACAACCTCAATAATGAAAGAATAGTCTTTGCAGTTTCGCCGAGCTAGCATAACAGAAACTAGCCCTGATCACAGCCTCCCTACAGAGTGCATGTTAGCTTACTCTGTGGCACAACTACTGTATTTTGTAATGTTGCCTGATTTCTGACTGAAAAAAATAGCATGTAGACATCAAGCTGTTTTTGATTGATGCCAGTGGCGTTGACCATGAATTTTAGCAGGATTATAGGACACCGAGGCCATGATTCACAGCATGATTACCAGTGTTGGGGGAAATGCATTACAAGTAACTTGAGTTACGTAATCAGATTACTTTTTCAAGTAACTAGTAAAGTAACGCATTACTTTTAAAATTTACAAATATCTAAGTTACTTTTTCAAATAAGTAATGCAAGTTACTTTGTTTTCCCATTTATTGACTGACAGCTCTCCTGTCCTCATGTTGAAACAAATCAAAGTGCTGTGTGTGTGTGTGTGTGTGTGTGTGTGTGTGTGTGAACATGATGTTTATTGTAGTTCTAGACTAAATGTGAGCATTTACTCATCTCACTTGCACAAATAAAATATTAAATATTCCTCAAAATGAATAAAATCAGTGAAATGCAGAATCAGAATACTATGCAAACCTCCAATAACTAAATATGTTAAATAAAACATTATTTTTTATGCATTTAATCTCCCTTTATTGACCAATGTACTTGCTTCTGACCTTCGATGATTCAGTTAAATAAGCAGAAATGGCTATAGATATATAGAAAGGTTTGCTTGTTTGCTTTCCTCTACTGTACACATGTCCTTCAGCCTGAGGATTATTATTTCACTTTTGCTGTGAAAGGGTCTTTACATTTGCCAACAAATAGACCTTTTGTGTTATAAAAAAACAAGCCCAGCACAGGTGGGGAAAAAAGTAACGCAAAAGTAACGTAACGCATTACTTTTCTAAAAAAGTAACTAAGTAATGCAATTAGGGAGTAACGCAATATTGTAATGCATTACTTTTAAAAGTAACTTTCCCCAACACTGATGATTACATATAATTAAAACATGTGATCTTTCGAAATTGTCAGCTATACATACCGTTGAACAATCAGAGCTTGTGGCGTATTGAAAGGCGACTTCCTGTTCTTCTCTATTGTGTTCTGCAGTCGTTCTCTGAATGCTGTGATGTCTTCTGGCATCCGCAGTAGAAAAATTCCACGGCCCTGATTAAGGCCTGTCGGCTTGCAGATCCACATGCTGGATTTATCATTGCATATTCCTAAAGGCCACATCAATTTTACATTCATTACACTCTCACTGATGATGAAGTACTGAAGATATGGTTTCAACAGAGTATCTTTCTCTACTGTTTCTGTCTGTATCTCTATAACATGTCGTGCCTTTAAAGTATGCTTCTCTCTCATCCTTCATATCCATGCGGAAAGTGACAGGAAAGAAGTCCTCAAGCTTCATCCTCCTGCAACATGTAAAAAAAAATGTATATGTAGATGCGGCAGTTAGATAAAAGAAGAATATTTCAGTGGTAACATAGTAAAGTAAACATGACTGATATTCTGAAAAGGCTATCAAAGATTTGTGTAACTGGTACTATCTAAAAGTATATTCATTTTTAACCTGTTTCCACATCCATAATTAACCTTGCTGCTGACTCGGTCATACTCCCGTAGGCTGTTCAGAAGGCCAATCTTAGTGGTCAATACCTTATTATTGGGTATCTGGTAAAGCAATTGGCCACCTGTAAGGAAAAAAACAGACAAAAGTGTAGAAGGTTTTGTTTATGATTGCTGTGATCTTGACATTATGAAACGCAGATCACCTGCTTTGAAGCCGTTGTAGGTAGCAGGTGATTTAGTTTCACACCACTTGAGCTTGTAGTCCGTTCTGGTCTTGTCAAATATGCGCTGCCAGCCTCGACCCTCACAATATGAAACAACTCTAAATATCAGATCAAACCAAGATATCATGTTTGAAAGGATTTAAAAAATGGTTTGATAGATTCTCAAGAAGTGGAAAATCTGTCTATTTATTTATCATAAGCCACTGGTATGTCTATAAATTGAATATATGGTCGTAGGCCTCTCAAGTACCATCCAGACTAAAGGGCAAAGAAAGACCAAGAAAAACACCAAAACTGCAGTCCACACTTCATTTAGTCAAACTGAACTGATTTCTGCAAATCACACACTATAACACAACATGGGAAAAAAATCACTTAATATTGTTTTATTCATGAAAAAAAACACCATCCAAAACACCCTGGTCAGTGAGTTTTTATATACTCACATGGAGGCCCCATTGCTCCCCCCGAAGAAGAAGAAGGGTCCAGGGCCCCGTGGATCTTCAGGCCGCTTGTCTCTGTCCCTCTCAACAAATGAGTTGCTCACTGAACCTTTACATACACAAAGAAATACAAACTAAGTGAACTTCACTTTCTAAACAATTAAAAATAATACATGGACTATATTTTACATTATTTATCAAGACATACAATGAAAAGTTGGTTGAAAAATTGGCAATGACCCTTATCGTGAGTGTTATACCGTGCGTCAGCTGGGGGCGGATCAGAGTTGGACTAGAGGGAGACACCTGATCCAACAAAGTGTTAAATTAATCTCACCTCCTTTTCCTGACCCGCGAGTGCACGCCTGACTAGACTTAACCCTGTATCATGTTGTCTAGTTTGTTTGCTGGCACTGAGCCATTTACAGAATGCTGATTAACTGAGTCATTCTACAAGTACTGTGCCCTGTGGATATCACAAATTTCCCATCCAAAAACACCTTGGTTAAAAAGGTTTTTATTCTGAACCATTATTACATTTTTCAATTTAATGATTTATTTGTATAATAATAATGCTAATGACAATGCTAACAACAACAATTATAATTATTTTATCATAAATATTAAATATAAGACCATAAATACTGCGTTAGGTGTAATATTTTATTAATAATTTGTAGATATAAAGAAATGTTTTGACGTCACTTCAGTCATATCAGTATATGGCATTTTTAACTGGATATATTTCAAAACATATCAATACTACCAACAATACTATATTAAAATTAGTTACATTTGTTTTTATGGAAATTATTAAACAGAAATATTATTACTTTTTCATTGATATCAAACATTAGATTTTTCAAAAGCAATTAAATTAATTTTTATAATAATATTTACTTTAAGATATATGATTATTATTAATATAATAATGAATAATTTGTATACTTATTCATATTATAATTACGGAAAATATTAATTATAAGACTGCATTCTAAGTTACAGTTAAAAAGTGTTCAATAGGAGCACACTATTCCTTATTAAACAAGTAATAGATATGAATTATACGTATGTATTTATTTAAGATTCCAATCATATCAGTAACCTAAAAGCATTTTTATTTTATATGGAGCTTGTCGCCTCATCGGAGCAGCCATGTTATGATCAGCCATACATACTACTCACTGTATCCCCTTACCACCAGACAACATTTGCTCATTGAATGAATTAATTTAATAGTGCAGTGACATCTAAAATAGCCTAAGTAATTAAAGTAAAGTAATAAACAAACTGCAGTACATCTATGAGCGTCTCTCCATCTACATAAAAACACACACGCAAATAATCTCACACACCTGGTGGGGCTGCATCCAGATGTTTTACTCTGTGCATCTGAGCGGCCCGTCTCCTTATCTCCTTGCTCTTCTCCTTCTGCATTTCAGCGCCATTCACATGTTGTAGCACCACAACCTCAACCCCAGCATTCAGCGGGCTGCCCTTCTCCTCCTCGTCTGATTGGCCCAGGCCGATCATCGTCTGCTGTGTGTATCCACGGACATGCTGTGTGTCCTGTCTCTGTCCAGCACCTGGCTCTTCTCTGTGCTGACGGGGCTCAACCCGGCTCTCAGATGACATCACGGTCACTCCCCCCTACCTGCCCAGATCCATGGAGAAGAAAAGGGATTTGCCCAGCAATGCCCGACTGACCTCTGTAGAGCCAGTGATCCAGAAAACAGCAACATCAGATATGCTTGGCTACATTTCAACTTGGTATTTATTGGTCACTGGAATTTCTTGAGAAAATAACCTTTGAAACTGCAGTAACGTTACTAAAGAAGCATGATTTAAGCGGTAACACTTATTTTAGTAAAACAAAACATTGATTTTTATGATTTTGTAACACATACAATTAAAAAAAAATGCAGAAAACACATTACATATAACCAAGGAAAAATGTTATACTGCATTTTAGCAATGGTGGATTAGCTTAGCAGCTAAGTTAACTTACTTAGAAATTTAGTAAATAAATGTTTTATTAAACTTACTGTGATTTTGGAGATAAACTAAAATGTTTATTATTCCGTTCTTCTTTTAAAAAGTAGCTGTCTCCATTTGGAACATCTAAACTGGTTGTGATCGTATGGTATGGCAGTCAAACATTGTTTATTCAGTCCATGTACTTAAGAGACTTTTGGACCATGCTAACTCAAACTAGCCAGGTCAATGTAAACAACTGCTTGTTACCTAGGAAATGGGTGTCTTGGCAACAGCTACTACTGGAGGCTAGAATCTCAGAACAAAAGAATCACTCCAGGAAATGATTCTCAGTGTTTCTTCCAACCTAACACCATTCATTATTAATCGTCTTACAGATTACTGTTTTGGCATTACAGTAATGTGAGAGGGCATTTTCAACCACAATGAATGGTGTGCACTGATGCTGTTTATTTGATCCATTTTAAGCTATTGTGTTCAATTAGGTGTAAAACATGGAAATTGGAGCTAATGTTGATTTAAAAATGGATCAATGTCCCATAAAAATATCGTAGACAATGGTTTTAATTACTCGGCTTATAGAGGCCTATCGGTCTTCTGTATGTTTTTTTTTTTTCAGGATTGTGTTGTCATGAACATAACACAAAGGAAAAACGTCAAACAAAGAACAAAACCTCAATAAATATCAAGCCCAAACACACCAGTCTCTATGCAGTTTCCTTAATAAGAAAGATAGACGCTAAACAGAGCTTCTTATTCATATTCTAATTGTGTGTAACCATATTATAATAATAATAATAATAATTCGTTACATTTATATAGCGCTTTATCTGAGACCTCAAAGCGCTTTACATAGAAGGGGGGGGAATCTCCTCAACCACCACCAATGTGCAGCATCCACTTGGATGATGCGACGGCAGCCATATTGCGCCAGAACGCCCACCACACACCAGCTTACTGGTGGAGAGGAGACAGTGATGAAGCCAATTAGTATATATAGGAGGATGATTAGGAGGCCTTGATGGACAGCGGCCAAGGGGCAAATTTGGCCAGGATGCCGGGGTTACACCCGTACTCTTTTTCGAAGGACATCCTGGGATTTTTAATGACCACAGAGAGTCAGGACCTCAGTTTAACGTCTCATCCGAAGGACGGCGCTCTTTTGGCAGTATAGTGTCCTCGTCACTACACTGGGGCATTAGGACCCACACAGACCACAGGGTGAGCGCCCCCTGCTGGCCTCACTAACACCTCTTCCAGCGGATATTGTGTTGTGTGTACAATATATTGTGGATATTGTGTGACGGATATTGTGTCATATTGTGTTGCATTAGACAACACATATAGGCCTATTTGGTATTTGCACATAGTCAAGTACTGTAATGCTTCTCTTTAACTTGTCTGTAGTTTTTGTTACATTGTTACATATCTACATAATATGTGCTAATCTTAATTTACTTCAGTGACATGGAATTTTTTCTTTGTAATTTTACATTGTAAAGTTACTTTGTTAAAAATGTTTCAAAATTCTAAAACTGTCAGTTTATTTCCAGGTTTAAATTAGATTTTGAATCCCTCATTTTCAGTGTGGACAGAGATTTGAACCTCTGTATTTTAATCACATGAATGCAGGTACATATTTTTTCATGTTTTAGATTCGGAGGTGCTATAGTCAGTTCCCACATAGCCTACATTTTATAAAGTGTGAAAATTACTGCTCTTCATAACAACCGACTCTGTAAGACACACCCAGACACCAGTGGCAGTTAACTGTAATCCCACTCCTGACACCAGCTTCAATCCCAATAGTTTCTGGTCTTGCTCATTGAGTAGAGGTAATCCTTGTGATTAAGAATTTGTGGAGGGAACTGATCCTAAACCGTGTGTGTGTGTGTGTGTATTACATAATGGCAATTTTTTTAGCAGAATAAGTATGCAAACACTATCATCCCAGGCATAAAAAGTTTATAAATCAATGTTTAAACTTTCCGAAGAAAATGTGACCCATGTTTCTCTGTGCAAAAAATAGGGTATTATGAGGGTCAATGAATAAAAATATTAATTTGCATTTTTTTTTTTCAATTAATTTTCTAATTTTTAATATTATACAAACAAAACTATTGTGTAAAGAGCAAAACATTACCTTTTGCATCACATTAATTTGTGATGGATTGTGTCTTTTACTGGAAGCTACAAGCTCTTAATGCAGTGGCTTCAAGTCAGATGTGGCTTGTAGTCATGGACAGTATTTAGTACATTGCTGGTTTCAGCCACACCTTTCCAGTAGGCTGCAATCTGATAGACGCTGTGTACAGAGCGCTGTGTAGGTGGACAAAGAAAACAGGTTTGTTTTACAGCCACGTAACTCCCCTGGTTCACCATCTGCTTATGACTATGTGTGTGTGTGAGCGTGTTTGAGAGCGAGAGAGACCGTTTATCTTTTTTAGTGGACTGTCCTGTTCCTCATCTTTGCCACAAACAAGGAAGTAGCCTCCTGAAGAGTTTATATGCATGTAATTTTTGAAGGGAAAAAGTGTCACTTTTTTGGGGGGGTCACCTGAAACTCACCATAACTTTGAGACACAATGGAGTGTGGAGGAGTGGAAAGGAAAAACAATGCATTTTCATGCTGTTCACAGTTGGTGAAAGTCTATTGTCATCATGTTGTGCCATCATTCCTTGTTTCTCAGTCACCAGAACCTGACAAACTGCTGTATTAGTGAGGCAAATGAGGGGTGACGTTGTTTTTTTTGACGGAGGAGGAGCATTAAAGAAAAAAAGAACGCAAGAGGCCCAACGTTTAATCTTATGAAGCACAGAACAGTCTCTCCCCAGGAGCTAGATGTATAACAAACTCTCAAGTTTCTTAGAATGATCGAAATAACTGAGAATGGGTGGTTAAGAGTTGTGGTAAAAACCCTTTGCAAAGTAATCGGGGAGTTCCCTATAAGTGTGAATACTACTTTTCCTAAAGGTACTGTATGTCACAGCCGTTTAAACACGTGTTCATCTTGACAGCCTGTTCCACTTCATTGGCAATCCTAGGTTAACCTCACCCTCTGTTGGTTGGAATCTAGTTTGGCTACAAGTGAGCAAGCACAGACCGGTGCTGGAATTCTCCAGAGTTTCCGGCGATGTGGAATTCTCTTGTGATGTCACGCGATGACAGGCTCACTTTCTGTTTTCACTTGACGCATTTAACTCACTTTAATCTTCTTTGACAATTTGTTGTTTTACATTCTATCCAATAATGTTCAAACAAACATGAATTTGTCACATTTCTTTCCTTGATTATCCAAGTACCAATTATTGGTTAAATAGTTAAAATGCTGATATACTATACTATAGAAGTAAGTTGTAGGTGTAACTTACTTGATAGGGAAACACCTTTGCTACTAATAAATTACATTTAAAATTATATTAATATAAAAAAAAAATATTGTACTATTTCACAATTGTAATATATTTCTGATCAAATAATTGCAGCCTTGACAAGCATTAGAGACTTCTTTGAAAAACAAATCATAATACTGAACAGGGTTATTTTTAGTTGCTGTATTACTACTCTAACTGATCACAAAATATATGTAAGGCCTGTTCACACTAAAAAACGATAACTGTAAAGATAATGATAACAACATTAGTGTCCAGACCAAAGCTGCAGTTTTGTCGTCTGATGCTTTAAATGTCTACGTTTTTGAAAGCAGGATGGATTCTGATTGGCTGCCAATGTTTTTATTATTAACCAGGTGGAAAAAAAAATCTGAAAGTATCGTTTCTCTGAGACATTAACATTATAATTGTGGTGTGGACTCTGCTATTCTTTTCATCCTTAGTGTGAATGGGCATTTAGATGACCAGTTGACAAAAGAGATTCATTTATGTCATAAAAGAGTTGGGTGCCAAATGCTGCATTATAGCAGCAGACAAAACCGTCCGTGACGGACTAATATTTCAGAGATAACAGAAATAGCAAATAAAGGGCCATTGTATTGGTTTTTGTATGTGAACTTTATTGAGCCATTGTGTCATTTTACATTTGAACTTCAAGGAATCATTCATATGTTCATTCACAGTAGTTTGCGTTTGAGTACATAGGTGCATGAAGGTAAAAAGCTCTTTTACATATCATTGTCCTGGTGTCCTTGCACCTCAGCACGACAGGGCCTCACTGGCAGTGTGCTTTCCACAGCAACACAATGAGGTCCTGGCAGAACAGGGCAAATTGAGGTAGTTAAAAAGGAGCTCTGTTCACATGTAACTGGATCTTGCTTTGCTCTGAGGCCAGGCATTCCGGTCGACCCACTGAGGAGTCACATGAACACAATGACCAAGCCAGCAGCAGAGCCAGACCCAGATTTACATACACCTTACCTGACCGATGAATGCATGCCTGACTGACCTGATAGAATCGAAAGAAATGTCTCAGACACACTCAATTGAAGTCTGAACTGTTTTCATTATTTCTGTACCTTTCAACACACTACAATTGATGCAGTTTTCACTTTTGTTGCTCCGATCCACATATTTGCAAATCAGCATGGTTAGTTGGAAAGAAACTAGTCAACATACCAGTAGTGAACACTGTGAGCTTTTTTCCATGTGGAATTTAGTTACCATGGTGACACTGGAGGATCGTTGTGTTGGGTAATCAGCAGCAAATTACAAAAATCCTTTTATAATAATGCCCATTTCTGATCTAGCTTTTTTCATAGCCTCGTATACACTCTGATTTAATGTGGATACTAGTCTAAATCTACAGTCTCAGTTTACAGTATGTATCAGAAGAATTATGATGTAATCGCATGAAACATCTATATACACTGAGCAAAAACATAAAATATACATAAAAGTACATGTCCCAGATATCAGACCAAATTAATTTACTTGCAGGGTTTATTGCAGAAACTTTGACTCATAACACATGGAAGAGAATTGCAAAATACCAGTCTTCCAGTGTAGGATTCACAGTTTCTTATAAAATTACATATATAGCATAACACAAAATATGTCCCATTAATAACATATGTGAAGACTGTTGGGAGTTATAGCTCTGGTTTGCATCATAACGACGAAACTCTGCATGCATTTTGATAAAAGTTACCATGACAGGATCTTAATTTGCATATGTAGATAGGAAAATGATGGATTTTCCACATCCTTCTTTCAAGCACACTGAAGTTATTCTTTCAAGATAGAAAAGATGACATTAGCGTGTGATGGACGGCATTACCAGACAGTATTAGACACAAATTATTAGATCTAACCATGTCTGGTAAGACGCCTATCAACAGGCCTGGCTCTGTGACACCTGATAAAGAGGAAATAATGTTAACTTACAAAAATAAAAATAGAATATGAAACGTACAGAAAAGCACTCAGTTTGGCTAATGCCATAAAACAATTTTGTTCGGAACAAACATACAGCCAACCTGCGTGTATTTCAAAAGGCCTAAGGGACTGTAGATGACGTGGTTATGTAAATACGGGCAATAAAAACACAAAAAGGGGGGATGGTGATTGACAAACGAGTTCATTTTAGACATACATACATAAGTGAAGAATAAAAAGTACCCCATACAAGCAAATATAGGTGTGGTTCAGTATTTGCGAGTCAATTCACCCACCTTAAACAAACATTCAGTACTTAAGCAACTATACAACCATTTATTCTTCCCAACCATCATGTTTAATGGCATAATGAAGGAAACAGGACTTTCTGTACCTTAAAAATGTTTACAAGCGGCAAAGATCATTATAGTTCAGGATTTAAGTGTACAGAAAATGTCCCTGTAATGTAAATTAAATTACTCAAAAGTAAAGCTCCTCATAAAAGATTGAGGAATGACATGTTTAACATGGACATTTGCCAAGATGATTTTCTGTGGGAAAATATATAGTCAGGGATAAAAGAAGGAGAGGGGGGAATGGGAAGAGGAGGAGTTGAGGATGTCATTATGTCTATTTTTATCGGGAGGGTTACGCTGAGCTCATGTGTCAGTTGCAGGATGTGCCACGCAGGTTAAACGAGCTGGACCAATCACGGCTCGCCTGCTATCACAAAAGCCACACTCAACATAAGAGGGGGGGAGGGGACTACGAAACTTTCAGCAGGTCTGGTTTAACAGTAAACCGACTGGTATTCTTTAACTAAGGCTGGGTGCGGTTCAGACGTCTGAAACACAAAATGCGACAACGTCAAAAAAAAAGAAAGAAAAGAAACAAAGCCCCTCAAGTCATTTATTAAGATCATTTCTAAAGACTTTTCAAGCAAAGGGTCGTCTCTTTATGCAACATTTTGAACTTTCTAACTGCTGATACTTTAACTTTGAGCGTTGCTTCTGAATTTGTAATTGTAATAGAATGAAATGTATAGTTTTGGGTACTACACAATATGCTAATTGTTTTAACACCATTAAAAAACACAGTCTAAAAGGCATTTCTAGGACAGTGTAGTTAAGACCACACCAGGAAGTGCAGAGTTCGTTATGGTTTCTGTGGAAACATGGCCTATATGCATTAAGCAAACTGTCAAACAAACACATGCCCTTATGTGGTTCTCTCATCCCAACAGTGGAAACAAAGACAAAACAAGTGCTGTCAAACATTGTGAAGAATTGCTACCATAGCGATAATACAGCCTTTCCTTCTTTAGCTTCATCATGTATCATACAAGCACATGTATAGTAAGTTGCATGTAGACTAATATCATTATTCTCAATTGAATGACTGGATGTGAACTAACACGAGCACTTCCCCTTGAAGTAATGAGGTCACCCAACAAACATCGTTACCAGACAGTGTTAGAAAACAGATACACAGTCCAGCACTGCCCGGTAAGATGGCTGCTAAGCGCCAGCGATGAGTGCTAATATTTCCAGGACGCTGATAGAAAAAGTTCTGTATCTGAAGTTCGTGGACAGCCATCATCATCATTACCAGGCAGTATTAGAAAAAGTAATGAAATCCAATGCTGCCTCGTAAGATGGAGAAGACTACCCAAATCAGTCTTAGCAAGTGAAAAACATGTCAGTCCGGTGAAACATATCAAATGCTATCATCAGAAACACTCCAAAACATAATGTTAACAGTATTATAAGAAACCAGTTCTTTGTGTTGTTTAAAATCGGATTGTAACGGCATAAGTTGGGGAGTCAACCACAGAAACTGATGTAGTATCAACAGGGCTTGATAACAGCTCTGACTCAGTCAACTGTCCCAGACAAAGGGGTATGCCAGCAAAATAACCTGCTCAAAAACAGGTAGAGCTAGTATGGCGTATGGCTTTGTTCATCTAAAAAACAGCAGCTGAAGTGCAGAGTGGGCCACTAAGACAGTTAATAATTGCCCAAACCTGTTCTGACTGGTCTGATTTGACATCATGGCCAGGCTGGGAGGGCTGTTCGCTTTAACAATATAGAGGGGGGAAAAAAATATGCATTTCTGCTAAACGGCGCCCCCCCACCCAAACCTAACCCCTTTGCGATGAAAGCAACAAAGGCCTGAATGGGTGGCGTCGAAAGATTCGCTCATCCTCACAGTGCATGATACAAACCTAAAACCCCAGTTGTCTTATTAAGAGAAACAGAATTACAGCGAGTGTGGGAAGGGTTGACTATTGCTAATGTGTAGTGATAACAGCAAGCTGGAATGTTGTTCCGGACTGACCTGCGACCAAATTCGGCATTGAGAAGGTCGATCTAGACACTTCCTGTTTACTGAGTAACGTTTGTAGCGCACAAAGTGAGAAACACTATCTTTAGCATACTGACAGTCAAATGGTTTCTGTCACAAATGGCTAAATATTGGACAAAGGTGGTGAAATGAATTACTGATCTGATTTGAATAATAAGATACAAGTAGACTAGATCTAAAAAGTACTTTTTTTATGACCGAGTAGTAGTAGCTGTAGTGGTTATTCTTTTCAAATACATAATTATAACCGTTAAATGAGAAGAACAAACACAAAATCATGCTAATTATTCAAAACAATTACCACCAAAGCAAAAAAAGTGTTGAAAAATTGTGACAAAGAACTTAAGTTGTAGATCTCGTGAGAAAATGAGAAATGAGCAGAGCAATGAGGGGGAGCAGAAAAAAGAGAATGGGAGGGAAAGATAGAAAGAGAGCGAGTGCAAACTTAAGGGTAGAGAGAGTGGCTGTAACCTTACCGTCGTGAAAGGGACCCTGGTAAAGTAACAAAAAAAAAAAAGCAAGTAAGGGGGGAAAAGAAAGACAAAAAAAAATCTCAAATTTCCAGCAGGTGCCTGAAAAGGTTTCAGCTTCCTCTTGCTCAGTCAGGACCCATGCAATGAAAAGCCCAAGCAGACCTGCTCTCCCAGACGGCAGCCTCTATTTGGTTAATCATCAGCATTATAAACCAGTGCAGCAGGCCTTCTGAGAAAGAAAGAAAGAGGAAGAGAAGAAGAGAGAGGGGGAAAAGAGAATAAGTCAGAAGCAGAAAACGTTTTAAGCACATACTTGTGGGTTCTCGTCTATCGTCACTGTCCTTCTGGTAGAATAAATGTCCCCTGTTCTGTTTTTCTCTATCTTTCCCTCACATTTCAACTGCCGTCAGGTGCAGGTTGAACTTTTCCTGGCTGTCTGCACTGGTCTCTGGGTTGAGAGTGAGGTGTGATCAGGTAACCCTGCCCTCCTGGTTGGAATGTGACTCCATACTGAAATGGACAACCTGAGGGGTAAACTAGGCTTGGCCTTAATCAATAGTTTGTGAAGAACAAAGACGAGGAAACCCTAAACCTTACTTAAAGGCGGGCCTCGCTCTGACGACTCTAATTGCTCTTCAGGTTTAAATGAACGTGTTGTTTCCTACTATGTGAATATAACGAGATAAATATGTAGTAGATTTATTCATTTCCTGCTTTATAAGGTATGTTTCCTTTTTTTCAAAATGTTTTTCTTAAGTTTGAATGGGAATAGGAAGTGGATGAGGGTCATTTGCATATGTGGAGTAGGTGGTAATTTCCCCTATCATTCAGAATTTCCAGAGAACTCTTTTTAAATTTTCAGCATAATTATGTTAAACATGTTAACAACCTCCTAAAAAAAAGTTATTCATCTTCAAAAATGTCTAAAAAAAGATGTGCACCTGCTAATAGATGACCTCCCATGAAAATACTGAATGTGCACTGTGGCAGATTGCTGCTCTTAAGTACACAAGTTCAATGTGCCGCACTTCCGTGACCTCTCACCCGCGCACGGTAATTAATACGCCATTTTCTTCCCTCACACCGAGGAACAAACACTACGGCAAGAACCGCTGCCCGCTTCCAGCACTCACGGCTCTGTGATAAAGGCTTCATCGGCCTCCAAACATGGAGATCTGTTACCTTTGCACATTGTCCCAGGTTAACTCTCATAATGCTCTGGATAGGTTATAGAACTGTGACAAATGACTCATTCAGATGAGGGAATGAAACAGACTCATTTTCTTCCACCCACCAATCAAAACCCTCCACCTCACTGTGCATCCATTGTGCTGCCTAGCCGACATTTTCTTTCCACCGCAGACAAGCTCTTTTAAAATGCATTTATCAGCAGTAATGAAATGACTGGACAACATAAGCCTGCCTTTAGAAACAATATCAAGACGGTGTCAAGTCAATACAGGACTTATTATTAATCTAAAGCAGCGATCGTGACTATCAAGAAAGATGGATAAAAGAGCAGACGACAGCTTAGTGCGTATAAGCTAATAGGCACTTGTTTGCTTTTCGCATCAGAAGCTGACAAAACAGCAATCATCGTCTCGCTTCCTCTGAAATCATGCCAAAAAGACATGCAACGACAAGCCTTACTACAAGCAATTGGAAGAGCAAATACAATTCATCTTTACAACACTTAATTTGGTGAAAAATAGAAACTAAATGCTGATATTTTTGTTTGTTTATCTCTATCAAAAGCTTTAAAAAATATAAAAATATTTTTAATAATGAGAAATAATACGACCTCTTTCTTTATCAACAATGCTTTTCTGTAGGCCTTTTTTGTCAGTGATTATACATTACAGAGCGTCCTTCTAAAGCTGTATTTTTTTTAGCAAAAGCAGAGAGGACTCCTAAGCCCCCTCTTTATCCCCTTTGACAAGTCTGGCGGTTTGCCTCTACCTGCCCAAACTGGTTTATCCAGTCAAGGAATGACGGTTTGTGTCTATTGTGCTCCCTTTTTCTTTCTGTTTAAATGGATTGGAATTTGATACCGATTATGAGCGCCCCTCAACCAACTAAAAAACATCCCCCTTCCTGTTCTGTCTCACTTATGAGTTCTTTACTTTGTACTGTACAAATTGTAAATATCGCTACCAATGACATGGTTTGTTACCAAACAGGAACAAAACTAAGGGTGGGGACAACGAGCGCAAACATAAACTCAAGCAATCCACGCAATACAAAAAGACAGATATAAATAGTTAGAGTTTTAAAAAAAGTTACCCTTGCGTCCTCGGGACACGATCCACTAAATACGGGAGACACCACACCGCGTCAGTTACGCCGTTTCACCAGCATGTCCTTCTCTTCTCTCTTCGGCTGAACGACGCCCTTTAAGATTTTTGCAACCCGAAAGCCAGGAAGGAGACCATCTTGAGGCGGGAAACCAGACTCCCAACATGACGCTGGGCGTTGAAACTAACAGAGTAGCAAAGCAGGTAAGTCTTTGTCTCAACGAACACGCTCGTCGCCGGGAGCTCGAGGTGATGCTACCTGTTTAACCTCTTTGAGAAGAGAGACAGAATTTGTAAAGAGCTTGCTTTACATGTAACAGGGCCCCTCCACCCCCACAGGTGTAATTTTCATGCCGCAGCCAATCTCCTAAGCCTGTAGCGCTTGCAGGTGTGTCCCAAACTCCATGATAGGTCAGTCCCGCCCCGGAGGGCCCTCTCCAACCACCTGCCCCCGCCCAACCTGCTTTGTGTATGTTTATGATGTCATCTCTCTTTGAGTGATTGCACCTTCTTTTCCTATTTCAACAGAAATAGTCCATTCATGTTTATTCTAAAACAGACTACGCATTTCTTCCTCATCCTCTGATACAGACATGCAAGGAGACACAGCCTCTACAACTAGAAAGGGTAAAACCAAGTAGCAACTGGCCTTTGCCCTGTTCATATGCCCACACCCATCGAACTCTAACCTCAGTCCTATAAAACAGACTAAAAGAGTTAGATATTATGAGCCGAGGGGACACAGGTAAACTCAGGTTTGTGACACTGCGTCATCAGGCCTTGAGGCATCTGTCTAACCCTCGTCTCCTGCAGGCTGGTGGGCCCGACAACACACTGGGGCTCAACGTAATAGCTGGATTCATTTAAACAATGCAGACTGACTTGATACTAATCCTACGTCTGACAAATGTCAACAAAAGTCAAAATGGGCAAATATTGACCCTATTGTTGTGAGAATTCATCGTTATTTAGCATTTTCTCAGCAATTCTTTTTTTGGGTGGGAAGTCAAAACTGTTCCCTATGAAAGAGTTGATCAGTTGTACAGTCGATTATTAGTAAAATACACACACACTGAAGTTTTATATATACACACACACATTCTGTGATATTGAATCCTTTATTGAATCCTTTTCCCTTTAACCTTTTTCTCTTGAATAAAAAACAATGCTTAACATTAATATATAAAATAATTTCTATAATATAAAATAATATAATAGTTACATTACTTGGAGAAGTATCAGGTAATCATATAAAGGATAATGTGAGCATGACCGCCATAGGAACTGTCAGGGGCACAAAGGAGCACATTTTAATGATGTTGTTAAGGGGGTTTAATGGGCAGGTGACTCCTCAGCCATCACTGATTGTGTGTGAGCATCATGTCAGAACAAAAGACTGAGGTTTTTCCCATGATAACCCGATACTTCAAGGTGTGGGCTATGTTGACCTGTCTCACCTTTGACATCAAGGGCACATTAATCTTTTCAGACCAATCTGAACTAAAAACATAAAACTTTTACTTTTAATAACACAATGTGGTTCATTTTATGACATATTTAAGATTCTGCACTATGCGTTTCTGATCGAGTGACTCTTTATACGGATCATTATCAAGAGTTCATGCAGCCTGAGTGCTGCTGTTATTAAAGCAACACTAAAGAACATTTATTACAGTACCTTAAAATAATGTTTCCAAAACCGTATCGGTGGTTCATCAAGTCGTAACAGGGTGAAAGGCACTTCTGGATTCGCTTTGCAGCCATATCTGCTATAACCACACTATGTAAGTTTGCCAGACCAGGTCACGTTTCTGTAGTTCGAATGAGACCTAAGAAAACTACAAATTTGACTTGGTTTACGTCAAGCGTTACAATAGTCATTATTTAGTTTTTCTTCGTTTCTGATGTCGCAATACATCACTTTCATGAAATCATGCAACATATTCTACCTTGTCTGTGGACATCGTTCATTCCAAAGCCGGCGCTATTAAAACAGCGAGCGTGCGTGCGACAATAGGCTGCGGTAGGCTAAATTATTTACGACAGCGGTAATGGACAATTCCGCTTCCAACCTGTAGGGCGACCAAAGAGGAAAAGTTCTTTAGTGTTGCTTTAAAGCAAAATACAAATAAATGTTTAAACTTTTCACTCAAATTGCTATGCTGATAATATGATTTGTAATGAAAAATTGTATTCAGTTTAAAAATAAATGAATGGAAAAACAGAAGCATTTTCAATAGTGGTCTCAGACTTTTAGACCTTACTGTAAATTAAAAAGAGAATAAACATGCCATGCTACATGCAAAATATGAATTACTTAAGATGCGACTACAAATGCAAGGTACTGTTATCTGGAATTCATTTCAAAGAGAAAAAGTAACTTATAGTTAGTCATTGACTCCCATACGATGTTCCCTCTGATACAGTATTTCTTGATCAGCGGAGCAGAGAAGTGCTGTACTAAGGTAAATGGGGACAAAGGGCCATATCCATTAAGCGGCCGACTGCTTCGTGCTTCTCTCCCCCGGCTGTCCAGCGAAAGAGGCCCCAAGGTTTGACTGGAAGGAAATTGGCCTGTCTAAAAGGTTTGCTTTGTTTAGCATTCTTTCATTTGCATTCCAAATGAGCTTTGAGAATGAACCGGCCAGGCACAACCAAAACTCATTTGGGTAGATAGATATCAGCCATGGCTGTCACGCAAGGCTAGCGGAGGGGACAGACATCAGCTCCCTTTCCAGAAGAACCATGCCATAGACTGCAGCCACGGCCCTTCCACAAGAAGAGAGCAATCACGGCAATATGCTCATCTGTGTTCAATTTCGTACTCGGATCTACTGCACGTCAATCATTTTTCTTAAACATGGGAATGACAAATAGCTAAATGTATGTATTAGCACACGCACTTATTTACTTACACATGTCCTGTGCCGGATAGACAGCAGATGAACATAAGCAATGTAAATGTAGAGTGACATACTGTTTTTCATACTGGTTTGCATTTAGGACCCAGAACGAACACAAGGAATGAGTCACTCCTCGCTGGAGACAAACGAATGACTCCACAAAGCCCATGTACTAGTTTCTCTCGTTCGCTTTATATATCCTGAATGTCTCAACAAAATGTATAGCAAGTAGGCAGTGGCAGCACACATTTATTGGGCAGCACTCTTGTCTAGATGTCAATCTATTTTTTCTGTCATACTAATAGTAGGCTATATAGGCTACATTCATGACTTCAACAAAAAGCCTGAAATATTTACCAGGACCCTTCCAGGTTCAGTACAAGTCAGTGTTATTGTAAACTAAAAAAAAAAACATTTCCGTTAATTAAAAATAAAGCTGAAATAATATATATATATTAAACAAAATATTACATGAAAAAAAACACACACAAAAAAACATGGTAACTACATTTGTTTAAGTTTAATGACTAAAACTGAAATAAAAATAAAGCAAAACCCTAATAACTTTAAAACCAAAACAAAATATAACCACATTCAAAATATGAATTAATACTATAATAGTACATACATTACACCAAACTAACACTGGTACAAGTTAAACTCAATCAACATTATGCCACAAATTATTGATTAACACAAAAAATGATTTTGACTTGCAAAAAATGTAGGTTATGGTGGGGCACTTGCAATGGATTTGAATAGGGCCAGTTCTTGGAGGATTTAAAAGCAGAAATGTAAAAGTTAATAATTTATCAAAACAATTTGAGCTGAGTTTTTTGTGTGTGCCATTTCTACAGTCGTTTTAGGGATTTATGTGCAAACGTCATGGCAAATTGGAAAAGTGAAATATACAACCATACACAGAAAAAGTAAATTAGGCCTATTTTTTAAAAATGCACAATGTTAATGTTTTCCTGACTTAGAAGCCTGGAGTATTTCAATGTTTACAGATTTTTGAAAAATAAAAAATATCTGCAAAATATCAGTCATTACACAACCTTTTGAGTTTTCATTAGCAACATATAAAATCCTTTGTGCAAAGGAACGTATATGTGTTGGGATACATTAAGCCATGGTGCTCATGCTGTGATGTGACGGAGTCTGGCTCACGTCATTGGTCTATACAGATTATTCTTCTCATTTTACTTTCTGTCCCCTCTTTATTAATAATAAAGGCAAAAATTAAACAAGGTAGCCTATGATAATACTGATATATAAAAAATAAATCACAGTGCTGTACAATGATTGTGTTCTTTACCTGCTCCATGTCCATCAACACCTGTTGTATGTTTTTATCTCTCGGAGTCTCTCACTCTATTTGCTTTGCTTTTGTATTTTGGTCAGGCCGACTCCTGTGAAATTTCAGAGTTGTGTGTTGTCTTAGCAGGAAAGCTTCGTCCAGATGGGTCAATGCAAAGGCTCTTGTTCACTAAATTATGTTTTCTTGCATTTGATACACTGTACTTAATGCAAACATTCTACGACAACACACCATAATGTCTCAATGTCATAATCGTCTCAAGCAGCATTGTCAAATATACAACTTAAGCGAAAAGTTCCCTTCCTGCATCTTGAGAAGCTTCTTTACCTGTGGAAATTCACCAGGGGATTGAGGTTTGAGGGGGAGACATAAACGAATACACAACCACAGCCTTGCTCTGACTTGCCACGCATTACCTTCATTGGGTAATTGGCCTCCGGGGATCATGGGTGTAGTGCTTGTGTGTCACTGGGTTTGTCTGTGTGTCCCCAAGGAGAAGTTGCCATAGGTGAAGGGGAAAGAGTCAGACCTACCAATTAATGATCTACCTTTTCCCCACAACACACTTGTTAACACATCAAACTGGCCTGTGCCTGACCACTCATTCAAAAAAAAAAAGAATTCAGAGTTGGTTTATTCAACCAGTACAACTCTATCACACATACACAGCCTTTTTGTTAGTTCAGATTGAGCAAGTATGGTGCACTATGACACTATGCTGTCAAAGAGTTCGAGTCAAGCACAAAGTTCTGAAGAAGCTGAAGCAATTATTCCACACCCATTCTGTTGTGTGATCGTTGCCTGTGATTGACGTTAGGAAAGAAATGTTGTCAAATTGGACGGATGCTGAAACTAAAAAAACTTCACTCCATCCAAATGGATGTCAGTCAAAATATGTCTCTTTAAGTAGACAGATTACTGGAACAGTTACAGTAGATTGTCTTATAAGACTCCCAGTTCAATGTAATTTGCTGCAAATCACCGATTTAAAGAGATCCATTTCTATTCTGTTTCAAATAAATGCTGTTCTTTTGAACTTAAAGTAAGAAAAATAAGTTTTTTGAGCACTAGCATATTAGAATGATTTCTGAAAAATCATGTGACAGTGAAGTCTGGGGGTAATGATGCTGAAAATTCAGTTTTGCCATTAGGAATAAATCACACATGGAAAACTGTTATTTTAAACTGAAATTTATTTCACTATATTGCCGTTTTTGTTGTATTTTTAAGCATAAAAGACTTCTTTCAAAAACAAAGAAGTCTTTAAACGGCAGTGTATTTAATTTAAAAATAAAACCAGAATAATGCAGAATTTGTCTTTAAACATAGAAGACTAAAACAAACAGTTTGGATTATAACAAGATCTATCTCAATCATTTATTCATCTTCCAGTGAACTGCAATTGAAAACATACACACTGGTAAATACCAAATCATGTGTGCTTTAATATAATATGTGCTATTAGATTACAGCCGTGACCTGATAAAAAACAATTCCATTTTGATTCAAAGCAACCCATTCCATATTATATTGACTCTGCGCACACAGCCAACAAAAAGCCTCTCTTTTCTGATATGACCCTCAACAGACCATCAAACACACCTGTGCTGGCCTGTTTTATGTCAACTAACATAATGAGGGAAAAACAAGTTTGTTTGGAAAACGAGGCAGGCTGTTGTCCCGCAGGTCTCTTCTTCCATTGTTTCGTCTAAATGCCTCAGCTTTTAGGCACCCACTCAATTGTCAGTCTGTGTATGCTTTTCAGGAGACGATGCTACGGACAGCCATTACAACAACTACTTCTATTACACACCTGCCGGCGCAATCGTTTTAAGAGAGTGTTTGCTTACTACATTATGGAGAACTTTGTGGACAACATCAGAGCCCATTTTGCTCTATGATCCTGCATGTGAGGGATCAATCGAAATGTCATGCAAAAGTTCATGTCAATGTCACAAAAGTCCATTTTCCTTTGTGCTTTGTCTCAGCTTGAAAAGCGCTTGTGAAATGTGTGGGCACAGATGGAAGAGCACCAGAAGGGCTGATAATGATGCAAGATCTGTTTGTGAGACTGTCTGCCCACAGGGAGTTCTGATCATGGGGAGACAGACTCATTCACAGGCCCCTCTGGACCCGTTACTATGGAGGATGCTGGATGTACAAGACACGGTTATGTTATCAATCCTAGCCAGATCAAGAGGCTCACAGAGTTATGAAAGCTGCTGAACACAATTGAAATTCCAATGAAAATGTGACTTAGGAGGATACAGAGTACAAGAACTTAATTGTGGAAACGCAAGAGAACATTATTAATCCAGAAGTCCGGTGTCGGAAATCATTTCCAAATTAAAGTGATGAATATCTTTAACAAGTCTCTGTTCTTGATATTTTCAGAAAAAAAAAAGATTGATAGTACAGGTGTATGCGAAATGCTTTTATCGTTTTTTTTTCTGACTGGCACCTTTTGAACAGAAACTGTATGACATCATAAATCGCTTTAATTAGAGGCAGTTCTCAAATCCCAAGAGGTGACGCTGCTTTCCTCTGGGTGATATCAATATTCACCGCAGTGAGAAACAAGCGAGGAACACCATAGACAGATGGCGAATCAAAATTTCCCACCATTTCTGATGTCATTCAGACCAGCTTTCAAATCTGTCGCCTGTTATTATAAATCTCAGCATGAATCCATCAATGAATCATTGATGAATCAAATAAACCAACATTGCAGGGTAACATGTTTGTGTTACTCTTCCTGTATGTGTATGTGATGAATGAAACCTACACAATTACTCCAAGGCAAACTTGATTTACATATGGATTAAACAAACTGCAAAGCATGCCTCTGGTTTTTACAAAGAATACTGGATAATGAGTCATTTTCATAAGTAGGAAATGTATACAGCTCAACCAGCCTTTTATCGCCTGTGATTAAGAGAGTTCAAAAGAGCAGGGAACCGACGGGCCCAATTAAAATTGATTTACAGATGTGATCTAAGAAAGAAACTTTGACAACGGATGAAATGGGTGAGCAACCAATTAGTTTGAATGTTACTGAACTTGTGAGCATTCAAATGAAAGATGGACATCAGTCCAGTGCACGTTTTACCAAGTAAATGGAAACTGGTCATGAGGTGAAATAGTGTAATGATGAGTTATGAATTATTTGTGCAGAACGAACACACACACTAGCAAGTGTATACATAAACACAGAAAACTAGATTTAGAGTGCTTCTCATGCTGTTCCTGTATATTTTCAAAATGGCAGACTTTTAACCAACTTCACATCATGCAAATCTTTTTTTTTTTTTAATGGTGAGGAATCAAAGTCCAATGATCTAAGCACCATTCTCCAAATACTGTCTCTACGGGAGAGCTACACTGCAGCACATTTGCTGATGTTAATAACACAGCACTATCAGAGGGCTTGGGGAGTTTTATTGCTGCACAAATATAGCCCAGAAGGCCAGTCTGTCAATAAAGTGTCTACTTCTGCAACAAAAAGCAAAAGAGAGAGAGAAATCCAAGCTTCTTCAAAACTCTTAAAAGCTTAGACAGTTTAGAAAACTAAAACCTTTTATTCAATTATAAATGTATAAATATCTGAAGAACAATTTATTCCCCAAGTCATGCGGTATGATCCGCCGTATTCACAAAACATTTTATCTTACAACTAAGAGTTCTCCTAAATCGGCAAGATAGCAGCTACTTTTAGCCTTAACATGTTTTGTGAATACGGCCCCTGAATGTTTTGTGTGCAGTTCTATGGCTGCCGTGAAGCAGAATGTTATGAAACCTAACCACAAGGATTGAAACTATATTATTAATGACATGTAATCTAGAACTGGTACGCTATCATGTGTAATCTTCACTAACAACATGTCAAATTCCTGATGAACAACCCAGCCATGTCCAACTTTTCAATTGGTGTGCCTATACTGTTGACATAGCTTTTAAGAGCTCCATATGAACAAGATGCTGTATGCAGATAAGGACATTGAGACGTTTATATGAGGAGAAATAGCACCTGCACTAATGAGATCTATCTCTGTCTATCCTATATATATACACACACTACCGTGTGCCAAAATGTATGCAGTTAATGCGAGAGGCAAACCCAAGCGCTCTTCATCACAGATCTCATTCCCACTGATAATATCATCAGCCATCAGGACAAAGCTAAGATCAAAGAAGTGCTGCTATCACATTTGATCCAAGTTTCATTTTCTGAATATAACTGATGGCATGGCACTGGTATGCTGCGATTTCACAGACTGTGCATTACAAAAAAAGAATCATACAGTGGCATCAGCAAATGAAGAGAGAGATGGCCAGATGTCTGTGCAATGAAAAAAAAAAAAAAAGAGAATCCTAAATGCAGAGACTGAAAGGCCAACAACATGACCTGTTCAGATGCAAAGCACAAGCTGGTGCAAGTTCTCAAAGAGTAAGCGTATCGTAACAGTATCCAAAATTTTCAGTTTATGGCTATGAAGAACTTCTTTATGAATTTTTATAAGCAGTAGAATTAATTTATTCCATGCCATGTAACCTAATATTTTTTTTATTAATTATTTTATATGAAAAAAGGAATACATTTTACAATCTAAAACCTTTAAAATTCTATTAAATTTAAAACCATTTCCGCCCATTCCATTTTCCATCATATTTCAGGATCAACGACACATCACAAATGTTTTTTATATTTTTCAAAAATTACTTAAATGTGCCATAGAATACTAACCAGATGGATAATTGTATGCATTTCATTGTTTAATATTCACACTTTCTTACAGTTGCTTACATTATATGCATATAGATAAGAAAAATCAGCACAATAAGAAAGATGACCATGGACAGCAGTCCTGACAGCAAAAGAGAGGAAGGATTTACAAATTAAGCACCTTGAGAACTTCCTCAATCTTAACCCCAGGTGACCTACCTCAAGAGCAGTCCTCCAACACAAGGCCCTTCAAGCCCGGATCACAGCGCACTGCACAAAAACACACAGAAAAATCCAGAAAGCAATGCGGTGACCGCTCTGAACTTCCTGAAACCTTTTTACAGCGGTTTCCCAAATCTGTATGAGGCCGTGTGCTGCATGTGCGTGGACTCATGCGTGAGGAAGTGATGTAGGGCGTCTAGGATGGTTGGTTTGAAGAATGCACTAGTGTTATCACCGGAGGTTATGCAAGAATAGTTTGGTGGAAACCTTTGCCTGGTACAGTGCTGGGCCTCTGCTTCACGCAGCCAAGGAATCCTGCCCTAAAAATTCCTAATTGTCCTCGCTGAGCAGGAATCTGTCAGGCTCACCCAGGATGTAACACTTAGGTTATCACACACACTCTTTTTTTTTTTACTTACTAAATTTAGTTTTGAACCTATTCCCTCCCTGAGTCTGAGGTCATCTGATGAAAGAGGAGGTATTAAAGCCAAGGACATAACAAGGATGCAGTGTCTTTAAAAAAATAAATAATAATGGCATTATATTCGTTTTAAAGAGAAATGTAAGGCAACTATTTTCTTTCCTATGGTAAATATTAAAAATATTTGAAATCTTTCAGGTCAAATCTGCAGATACTAAGCAAAAATCTATCCGTTACCCCTACATCTGAAACTTTTGACAATAGACAACAGAAAACAATCATAAATAAAGCAGAATTCTAGAATGGAATACACACAGAGACTCTGAACAACTCAGTGTTTTTTTGGGGGGGGGGGTTTACAATCAATGGTGGCAAGGTGAGGAAGACGGGTATCAAATGCTCAGATGAAAGAGGCAGAGCAGATTTAGAGCCTTTTTGTTTCCGTGTGTTCAAAGGAAGCAGCTGCTGACTGCACAGGGCTTAGGTCCTATTCATCTGTAGGGCGAGACAGACGCAGTATCCTGAGGCACAAAAACACACACACCACACACAAATACACACTTCAAAGTCTATAGACTGCTGCGGTGTGGTAGACTCTGTTCGCTCCATAACTCTGTCATTAGCGTCACACACAAGGCTCAGAGAAGCCATGAACTCACCCAAAGTCTCCGTCAAATCAGCCTTTATCAAGCCCAGTACGCTTATGAGTCTGAGGAATGACTTATTTTGATTAATAATACAATATAAATCAAGAACTTTTCATCTCTGGCAACGGTAATCAACGCCAATCAGTAATCGAGCCCATCTTATATTTAAAAAAATGATGGGAAATCAATGACAAGGTAAACACAGGGGTCATATGTCAACAGGTGACATGCAAGACTCACGCCCAGAGGCGGCCGCCCATCCCCCAACGGCACGTAAATCAGGTGCATTTTCCCTGTCGCTTGTTAAAATTCAAATACGCCCTCGGATGTGTATGTGTGTGTATGTGTGTGTGTCTTCCTCTACAGAGCTTCAGTTAACATTTGCATCACAAGCAAATCGCTATTGTGTGATCATTTAGTATGAAGAAAAATTGCCTTATTTCACCAATTACCTGCAAAAAAACAGAGTAGTCCAAGTAAAAAACACATACTGTAGGATCAATGAGATAAATGTCTAGTTAATACTTTTTTTCTATCATAGGACAGGTCAGACAAGTGTCTGAATTTGAATACTTCCTAAAAATGCACACCGTACACAAAGTTAGACAGGAAACGAGGTCAGAAAGTGAAAGGTTTAGGCAAACTTTAGGAGTAGGAGAGCTTGCGATGAACTTGCGCTTTTATTTTCCTATTCAAAAACATTTGCATGGGTTGTCATGAGCACATGGTGTTGGTCTGAGCGCTCTGTGCCTGACTGATGCTTTTCTGACTCCCTGTGTGTACCCAAACCAACATGCAAAGCTCACTCCAACAGAACAGAGCACTAGCTCCGTGTAAAGGAGAATGCTTGCACTGATAACCAAGGTCATATATTTGTACCAGCTGCTCATGACCGTTTGGCTTCCCTGATATACAACCCTGAGTGCAGAGGTTCCAGACACAGCAGCAGAATGATTTACAAGAGATGATTATCATTATCATATAAGTTAAAAAATATATTACAAAGAATGGTTTTATTAATAGTAAATACTGTATATTAGTATAAAATTAAATAAAATGTTAAAAATAAAGTTAAATATAAATAATGTTACTGTCCTAAACTGCCCATGACAAACAAGCAAAAAACAAAACAAAAAAACAACAATTACACTTTAAATAATTTCAAATAGAAAACAGTTATTTTAAATGGTAATAATACTTCAAACTATTACTGTTTTAATTCAGAAATTTTAAAAATGCTCGTCATGGAAGAGGTCTGAATGCATTGATTCAATGTGTATTTTTGAATGAATTAATGCATAGGACAAAAAACATCTTGTCACATAATTTCCCCTGCTGAGCAGACTTACGACCCTGCAGTTGAGGACCACGGGTATAAAGTTATATACTCAAACTTAAAATAAATACGGTAGGCTCTATCTACTGGCACTGACAATATGTACAAGGTCTGTGAGGCAGACAACAATAGAAATGAAAGGCAAAGCCAACCACAGATTGCTCTGAGCTTCTGCTCGATTCCCCGAATGACTCCTAATCTACAGACTCATTTAGAACGTGATTATTAGCGGACCGAGTTAACGAGGCCCATCTGCATCACTACAACAGCACAGATGGTCCATAGGAGGACATCTCAATTATAGTGTACACGAAGGTAAAGAACACACCTACCCCAGATTTACCACATACTCCATATGATGTTTAACAGGTGTTTGTGCAGTCAAGGGAACTTTCTGCCTTATGTGAACGGTATTAAGCGTCAGTCCCACGTTACTTCAGGGATAAAATGCATCCCCCACAAATTCATATTTCTTTTAAATTCAACACAGACATAAGTGGCACTCGGTACAGAACAGTACGTGGAAACAAGTGACATATCAGGGGAGACCAGCAGAAGATAAAATAAGTACCTAGGAGGAGTCAATCCCATAAGGGTTTTTAGACAGTGTCATTGCATCAGTGTTTCTGCGCTATGGAAACCAAGCCTCTCCGGCTCGCTCCATCGAGTAATGCACACACACAAACACAAGTGTTCGCACGGAAACCTCAGACTATACAACACCATTAAACCATGTTAAGCTGGAATTATAAGAGGCTAGCTGACATCTAAAGCGGTGTAGTAACCAGCAGTGTGAGATGTTAAGCTTTAAAACTATTTTAAACTATGCATGCTGGTTTTAATGATCTCATATTGAGAAACTACATTAATTACTTTTATTGTAAGTTTGCTTGGTTAATTAAAAAAAAAAGAAGATATATAAATGGTATGCACCTGACAGAATCAAAGTAGCCTACATGCTAAATTATATTAACTCTGTTTTAGATTAAAACAATGGGGGTGGTACACTACTCCCGCTTTCACAGGCAAGGCTTAAGCCTGGACTAAAATGCATGTTTGAGCCGTTTTAATGGAAATAAACTTACACTGAGGTATCTTAAAATATGTCAATCCCATTGTTTTGTTTCAAGATTCACACCAGTAATGTTTTTTTTTTTTTCTTCTAAGGCACAGTTTTAAAAGTTACGGAAATGTCCTAATTGAACTAAGGCATACTCCTGGTTTAATCAAAGCCCTGTGTAGGCCTTGATGTGAAACCAGGCCTAGGTTACATACACTTTAATAATACATGTATCTGTCACAATAAAGTGTTTTATATCATTTCTAACTCACAAACAAATTACATCTGACATCTAAAAACAATCCTGCAACTTTATGACCAGTCGAGCCCCTTGGGTGACATTTATCTCTGGTCTCATTCATCGTGTGCTGCTGGAAGGTTTGCATTTGTTTATTTATTTTACTCTAATGCTAAATAAGATTTGTGTATGCATATCAACAATTTGAATGCTGTGACTCACATTGCTGAGGGCTGGTACAGGTATCAGATGACATCTTGGTTTACTGTACCAGATACTCGATGGCTTTTTCAGATGGGTGTGAATCAGAGAGGACGACATCGACATGACAACACGCAATGAGTCTGTTCTGTTCGAGGCGAGCTCCCCGTGCCATTGTCATTATTCAACAACAGCGCCTCCTTCCGGATCATATTGACATAACAGCCATTTCCGTCACCCAATGAACCAATGTTTACAAAGACCATAAATGTCATAATAAAAAATACAATTATATATATATATATATAAAAATTTAAAACATAAAATAGGATATATATCATATTTTTATATTATGTGGGTATACTTATAAATACAGATTCAATTCGTGCTTATAAAATAATTAAATTATAATCACACGTATAGGGTCCATTTGGGTGAAGTATGCAAACCCTTTTTGCTAAATCTTTGATTTAAAAAAAACTTCAATCTTAGCATTGAGAGAGTTCAGAAAAAAATTCAGACATTTTTAATGCAAAAATATTTTTGTCAGTTTTTCGCTGCAGTTGAAATGCTAAAAATTTGAGAGAGGTGTGTTCTTGCATGAAAAGAGATAGGCATCTGATCTGTCTGATCTGGAAACTGATTAATAGAAATAAATAAGAATACATAAACAAATAAATAAATAAAAACAGGTCAGTTTATGGTGGTAAATCTGGGGGTTTTTTTACGTTTTTTTTGTTTTTTTTTGGAAACGTTACATAGCCTACTGTGCAAGGTGGTCTACCAGCCTTGATCAAGTTCTATCAGGTCACATATTTAAGACATTTAAAACAAGACAAGATGTGTGTGATAAGTAGCCTAAACTTTTAATAAAGTTAATAATTGTTGATTATCCTTTGAGCGCGCGATAGCCTATAGTTGCTATGGTTACCGCTCAGAACAGAAGCTACTGAAAGGTTACAGAAATGTTGTTTGAAAATGGTGTTGAAACCACTCATCTATATAATGTCATTCTATATAGATCAGTGGTTGAAACCTATTCTTATTTTTTTTTTTTAAATGATAGCTACTTTTAATATAGCCTATTTGATCTGAGATTTTGGCAATCAATCAAACGAACTTCACCTGCTGATGTCTCACTAATAAAAGTGTAAATCCTTACATAATCACCACTTGTTATTTTGCGGTGTAGAAGCGAAATTACTACTTTATGACGATAACCCAAATGCTACCCCCAAAACAAAGTGATCGATCCACTTCAATGTTTTAGTCCTTGATTGCAACAATGCTCTATGACCGACAGAGGGCGCCCTGACTGTGGGTGTTCAACTGACAAAGCCATCTGTCTGCTGACGTGTGTGGATCATAGATATACTAAATCAATCTCTGTAGGCTACTATTTGTTTATCATTCACACGTTTGGCCTCTTGCCACATACTCATTTGATTAAATATAAAATATTTGCATGGCAGGAGGTAAGTGATATCGATGCTAAACTAATTCACAGAGCATAGTAATGCTTTCCCCCCATATAGCCTATGACTGAACGACGACACCTGCACTTAAACCTGTTCATCCCGTTTTCATGAATCTAGCTTGAATATAGCACCAGCCATTCAGAGGTCTTGTGAAAACTAAACATGAAAGAACAAACAAAAACATGTAAATAATGCTAATGCATTGCCTACTGGTGGAAAAGCCAGTGCTCAAACGATAGATATTTCCATCTCACCATGATGAGTTATAAAACCTTTTGAGCAAAAAATAATTTGGTCCAGGAATAATCACTCATTGGTCTCAAGTACCTTTCCTAAATCTTAATCCTTCCTGGCGATCAAAACCTTCCTGTTCTGCAGTAAAGAGCCAAAAGAAGACCTAACTGTTCACAAAACAGCAGACACAGTGGTTATAGCTAGGCATAACATATTTCTTAGGAAAAGCTTTTGCTAAACAAAAAATGATGTTATAAAATCATTGTTAATTTGTCATATTTTTGTCATATAACAAATGTCAATTTGGGACAAATGTTCTGAAAACATGTTTTAAATTTTTTTCTTTGTTATGTACAAAGGCAAAGCCCCTAAAGGGACCTTTGCAAAAATAAAAATATTCAGACTTTCACGTCGCTCAAGAGAAACGTTTCTCGTGCACACACGAAAGATTTTCGTGAGCATATGAAAGTCTGTATATTTTTATTTGCAAAGGTCCCTTTAGGGGTTCCGTAGTAGGCCTACTGCAAATGCTACGGAAAGCATTAAAGGTAGGGTAGGCAATTTTCGGGTAATCCATCAGCCGGAAACAGAAGCTTCCACTGGGGCCGCCATTGTAGCAGACCATCACCTGCTGTTAGCATTCCATTGACTCCCATTTATTTTGGCGTCACTTTGACAGCGAATAACTTTACATCTGAGGCGTTTAAAGACTCCATTTGTCCATTATTTATTTCTAAAGAAACACGACAATTTATAAAAGGCTCCATTACCTTGTATCTTACGTTACGGCCCCGTAGAAGCCGTTTTTGTAAAAATAGGCTAACGATTGCGTCATAACCACTCGACTCTCTGTCGCACAGTCGAGAAATTACCGTATATACAGGCAGAGAAGCTCGCAAGCAATCGGGGGGACGTGGAGGCATAAAGTCTGATAAAGGCAAGGGAGAAGCCTATAGAGAGTGATAAAGTTGCTCCTGCTGCTAGCTCATGGACAGCTAATACTCACGCTCTCCGTCTCTGCTAAATTCGGAAGGGAATGATTCAGATTTCTCTTGGCACAGCTACTAGAAGACTTACAGCTGTCAGACAGGTTGCTCACGTCACATCTACGTCGTCAAGCTCAATTTGAGCCTGCGCAGTTCGCCCAGCCATCAGGAAGTGAGTGCTTCTAATTGGCTTCACTTTTCTTCTTTGAAACCTATGGGGTCGCTGTGTCCATCTTTTGGACCAGCAGCCATATCACCCTGTAGCCCAAGACTGGTTTCCCACTGAAGCTAAGCGGGGCTGAGCCTGGTCAGTACTTGGATGGGAGACCTCCTGAGAATACCAGGTTGCTGCTGGAAGAGGTGTTAGTGTGGCCAGCAGGGGGCGCTCACCCTGTGGTCTGTGCGGGTCCAAATGCCCCAGTGTAGTGACGGGGACACTATACTGACAAAGAGCGCCGTCCTTCGGATGAGACGTTAAACCGAGGTCCTGACTCTCCGTGGTCATTAAAAATCCCAGGATGTCTTTCAAAAGAGTAGGGGTGTAAGTAACCCGGCATCCTGGCCAAAATTTGCCCAGTGGCCTCTGTCCATCATGGCCTCCTAATCATCCTCCTATATATACTAATTGGCTTCATCACTGTCTCCTCTCCACCAGTAAGCTGGTGTGTGGTGGGCGTTCTGGTGCAATATGGCTGCCGTCGCATCATCCAGGTGGATGCTGCACATTGGTGGTGGTTGAGGAGATTCCCCCCTTCTATGTAAAGCGCTTTGAGTGTCCGAAAAAGCACTATATAAATGTAATGATTATTATTATTATCTTATATACTGTCTATGCAATTTTCGGAGAGGCTAGCAATAGCAAGCTAGCTTTAAAAGCATGAGATCCACCCTCCCTTCAGAGCGTCTCGAAAGCCACGCCTCCTTCAAAACCCATGAACTCCTACAGCAGGGAGCAAACAAAAGCATCACGAGAGACTGCGTTAAACTACTTCATGTCTGAAAGTACATAACATTACAATAATAATGAACTTAAACAACTTAAAGAGCACTGACCTGTAGCACCTGACTGCAGATTCATTTTGGCATTGGTAGTGTTGCCGTTGAAACGTATTAATTTGAGTCATATCACAACCCGCTCCGAGTATAATGTCACGGGGTTCCAACTCATCATAATTATGGTAGTTATGGTGTGAACGGAGCATAAACTTGTTGTATTGGTTGAGGAAGAACTGTAAAAGGGGGCTGCTGTTTCACTAAGTTAAGTGATCTTGATGTGTATATGTATATAAACCACTTAACTTAGTGATCAGGATGTGAAGACACTTTCAAACAGCATAACAAAAAATTATGTTTCTGTAACAAATCACCTACCCTGCCTTTAAAGCCGGGGACACACTTAACAACTGTAAGGCTGATTATGAATGTAATTTTATATACGACTGATCATGCCCGAACGTGCCGAGTCGCGGTTTAGTCTGTTTAAAATCTGCTGCAGTCGATGGAAACACTCTGTAAGTTCAGTTCAGTCTTAGAATGTTTCTGCTTAAGTTTGTCCCTGACATAAGGGAACGTTCCATTTTAGAAATTTGTAAACACGATAGAAACATTATTTAAAAATGTTCTCTGAATGCTCTGAAACAAGTCGTTTGCAATGTTTAAAAACATTAAACAAATGTCCAACTAAAACATCTCAGGAAAAAACATTCCATATGTTTAAATAATGTTTTTGTGCTAACATTTCGAGAACATTTGAGACCAGATAACTTTGTTCTATTAAAGTTATTGGGAAAATATTTGCCAGATCCAGTTGTGTGAACGTTCCCTGTTAGCTGGGTTGTCAGCATTGCTTTAGTTACAATACAGGTTAATTATGAATTTGAACATACATTAAGGTTGTGAAAGTTGCGATGCACAGCCCATCTCCAAGGTCTTGATTCATTAACCAAAACATTTTATGCAAAGGGACTTCCTAAATCAGTGTCAGAAGTGAACCAAGTGACTATATATGACTTCCTATATAATAAATGCATCAGATATTTCAAATGTACAACTGTCAAACTTGAAACAGTGATTATTAAAATGTACTGTAAAGGTATATAGGCAGTATAAAGAGAGCTGTATTTAATCTAACAGGGCCATTCAGCTGTAATCTGTCCTCATATTGCACAAACATTTTTGATAGTCTATTAAATCTCAGACAGAGATTTTTTTTTTATTTCGATTGATTCTGTTTTTGTGCACTTCTCAAGTTTTTCTCAGGGGCGCAATTGTGATTACGTGAAGTATAGTAAAGCACCCCTTGCATGGTTTAAACCCACAACCGAGATATTTCAGGTTCTACCACCCCTTTAAAAGCCATACCTTTGACAGTGGTGTTTGTCCCTGTGAAGGTTACGAAACCAGTTTGCAAGGAATTTTTCAAAAACTGTCAAAACTGTATGTGGTGACTGGAGTTTATGGAACTGAAAATGCAGGTTGCTAAAGATAATAATTATGAACCCATTAAAGATAAAAGCAGAATTGCTGCAGTAAGTACTATTCCATTGTAGAACTATTCAGGATTTTAATATTCTCTTTGTTGTTTTACAGTAGATATGTGCCAGAAATGGATACATTTACTCCTTTGAGCTGGTTAATGTAAATGCTGAAATCGCTCCAGGTGCACATGTGGACAATAATACAATAAACACACCAAAAACGACCACAAAAATAGATTTTTGTCGACCAAAATAATAAAAATGTATTTTAAAATTCTAACAACATAGACTAAAAGTTTAAACATAAGTTTATGGCTTAATTGGCCATGAGACACACTAGACAGGCCAAAGTGCACATGACAAAACGTGACTTTTTCCATAATAGCATGCCATAAATATATAACTTAAACCCTGAACTATTTTTTTTATGAGTGTTTGATGACATCCAATGTATCATTTTATTTTTGTTTGTGCATTTTTAGTTTTTCCATTGAGGTGCAATTAATAAAATCAAACTAGCCCTGCAGCAGTCCTCACCCTCACACATTTCTGGTTAGTTAGGAGACGTCCCAGCGGGGCTTGCTGTTGGTTGGCTGATGATAGAAGCAGTCGTACCTGTCCTGTCCTCTGCTGTCAGGATATCAAGGGAATCTTAACAGAAATCTTGATTGGCGTCCAAAATTATGTGGTTAGTGTGGGGTAGGGTGACAGCCGTTAGTTGTATTGTTCCAGTAAAGATACAGGTAAGATGTGTTCCAGTAAATATCATGCAAACACACACACACACACACCCCCTTTGACTCTGAAGCTGTTGAGCCACATGCTCTTGTTGGTTAGACTCATATTCACATGCATGACAAAGCAGCCAGTACTGTAATCTTCGGTTGACACTGGTGAACTTGTGCTCCATATAATGTTCTCTCTATCAGATTGACCTACTCTGTATTATTATGTGGATCATGAGACACGGCAGAACAGAGAGCTTACCGGTAACCATAAACCTCGGGGGAAATATTTAACTAGTATAACAAACTTTGGTCATTAATTGCGAAAATAATTACTATAAGGGGCAGATTTACCCAATAAAAAATAATAATAATAATAATAATATATATATATATATATATATATATATATATATATATATATTATTTATACAGAATTGCTATTCTTTTGCTATTTTTAGACTTTCTACTACATCGTATCACATTATTCAGTATCAATTTATAGTAAAGAGAGGGCAAATAAATGATTTTTTAAAGAAATAGAATTACCGGTAATAATTGGACAAATAAACCACATTAATCCACATGCAGGTTTAAATTTAAAACATCTTAACACTCTTAGGGGGAGGGGAGATTTTATTTTGTTGTTGTTTTGCTTTGCCTCATAAGGAGTTAATGTCATTCATCACTGATATAAAGTTAAAGAGTCAGAACTGCCTTTATTTAGCCCCATCAGTGTTTCACGGGCAATTGGGCAAGCATTGTTGTGTGATCATGTGAGACCTTCAGAGAAGTATCGGCCATGAATTCTCCACATTCCTGCGGAATGAGATGCAGAGGAATGACAAGCGTCTGAAAGTGGAGGACTTGATATTGACTATTGAGGATTAGGTTATATTAGATCAACAGATTACCATCAGTTTGGCTCACTATAGGTACTTTGTTTTCATTGTCTGTTTACTTGTACAGGTTGAATCGCTTTAAAGAGCACATTACTATATTGATTATTCTTTTAGAGATGTTTGTGATGTGATTGTGATTATCATTGTCATCTCACACTAACTGCCTGGCTTCCTATGGGGCAAACTGAATGTATTGTTTTATCTCATCCCGGTTTTCTTTTCTAAGCAAAATTCTGTGGAATCTCAGACTAAACATGAACTGAACCAGTCCTTTTTGCCATAGAGAGATATTTGTGCTTGTGCTAGGCCTACTTTATAACCAGAGGGTCATCATGTGCAGGTATTCTCAACATCTTATAATGTCATAAAACCAGCAAACAGCTTAATGATGCATTATCAATGTTTCCATCTCTTCCTTATAACAGTCTAGCCGATACTGTTTATCTAATGCTATCCAGTTAAGAACTCATGAGATCATTTTAAAGACAATACGACTCAAATAAAGAAGCCCAATCAAGCTTAATTCATGAATGTGATTATCTTAGCAATGATTCAATGATACTAAACCTATACAAAAATGAGACGCTTTAGGCTAGGTGTAGATGACCATTCGTGTGTTAGCCTTTTCTAAGGCTACAATGTTCGCTCTGGCACTGATATTGTAGCTTTTTTGTGCACCCATTGACTGGACCGACGTGAAAAACTACCTACTAACTATATCTTCATACATTCTAGTGAGCAGCCCAAGTTATTGACAAACTTTCTGAAGCATTTATGCTGGTTATGGTCTCATGTGTGAAGCTAAAATGCTAACTTAAGAGTGTCTACTTGAAATGTTCATGGTTAAGTATGGGATTTCCCCAAATCCTAGAAGAAATAATACAAACTATATATATATATAAAATAATGTGACATGATGAGAAATTATTGGGGTAGACTGATCAAGAGAGAAAGAAAAAAAGAGGATGGGCAGATGAAGAGAATAGAAAAGTTATACTATATGCTCTCCTTCTTCCCAAGCCTCCTCCTCCCCCGTCTCTGGCACTCCCTCAAGGCCGTGTTATTGTTCCTGCCTATCAATGTCATTTCCATAGCGAGTGCTGAAAGAGGGTGGATAAATTGAGGCAGGTGAGAGTGGACACGAGACACAGAGAAGGAGCTCGGCAGGCATCGGCAGCCCACCTGCGTTCAGCTCCACTTTTAACAGACTCCTAAAGGGAGGACATTGCATTATCAAGAGGATTGCTGACAGCTCCAGAGCTGATAATGCATTTGTGTCCTTAGGGAGGCGAAGTGATGAGAAGATAAAAGAGGAATCACTGGAACAGGGATAACACTAGAGATCAAGTCATCAGAACAGGTAAGGACATGCGCTATGTTTGTCAGCCACATGTGGCGGTGCTTCAGCTGATATTAGAGAGGGACAGCCGTTTGGAAATGGAAGTATAGCCAAAGCCAATACCCAACGGGACGTTAACTTTAACTGCCTGGAGAGCTAACCTTTTTTACTCTGGAGAGATTAGAATCACACAATAAAGACTGAATAATCTAGCAATGTCTGAAAGCAAACTTCAGATCGGATTGAGAATGAAGTATGGCTGGTATTTCAAATTTGAAGAGTTTTAGAGGAAGTTGGATTGAAAAAACTGATATGATAAAAGTGCAGTTACTGCAAGTCAAAGTGGAGAACTGTTATCAGAGGTCTGATAAAACTTTGACAGTGTATACAGTGCATGCATAACAATACAAAAAAAAAAAATGATAATTTTTAAACCAGACTATATATATGTATAATGTATTTTAATGCATTTGATTTATTTTAATGCATGTTTAAAGATTAAGTAAAAATTATTGTTAAATGGCAAAGGATAATCTAAAAATAAATATAGGGGAAATGTGCATGAACAATTAAATATCCGGTATCAACAAATAAAGATACATGTAAAAAAAAAAATAATAATATATATATATATATATATAATATTTAGTTTACAGTTTGTGTCTGTTTAAGGTTTTTAAGACGGAGTACAATGATGACAAGATTAAAAAATGCATTTGAGATTTAGTTTTGCTGTAAAAACAAAGACATGCACACAAGACGTGGACATTGAATAAACTGACAGACTGCTTATGAAGCCGTTTATGTAAATGAAATCGGGAAGACCAAAATGTAGGGGTATAAATAGGGGTTCACTTAAACTGTTTATGACCTTTCCCTGATGAAAGGAAATAATCTGGACATTAGCTTGCAATGTTAACTAACTGCACTTTTGTCCTTGGGCTGCAGCCTAGACATAAAACCAAACTTTCAAACCCCTCCTTATCTTTCCTAATGGGCCTGGCTGGTGTTTTCAAACAGAGAGTCTGTAGATGTGAGGGTGTCATGTGAAAGTTCAAGCATCACGCACACAGAGACGGAGAATCAGGTCAAGAACATTGTCAACCCTTACTGTGTTTTGCCCGGGGAATAACGGTGGCGGTTGAGTTAATGAGTAACGATGAACACGTGCACTAATGGCGGTCAAACAGTTAGATCGTGACAGAAGATAGAAAGGACTGGGACCGCAGGTGCTCTGAGCCTAAAGGGGTTTTACACCGTGCTGAGAGACTGGCTGCCTGGGCACCGGCCTGTTCTCCAGGAATGCCAAAGCCACACCAATATAATGGAGAACAAACAGGAGCTTTGTGCAGTGCAGTGATGGAGAAAGAAACACACACACACACACATGCACGGGACTGCGCTGAAGGGCTTGTGAACAGACCATCTGCTCTCAACCAAACCCCAGCCTGAACCTGTGCAGGAACAAAACCACTTAAAAGAGAGGCTAGATTAGATGCAGATGTTATTTAGCTGAGGATGGGCTCTGAGAAATACTTCTGTGTATTATACAATGTAGTGAGCTGTAGAGTCACCTTGTTGATAAAATTCTCCTCATCTCCTAATGCCAGGCCCAGTGGAGCGATGACTTTTAGAGAGCCTTAGTGCGCTGAAAGGGTTTCTGAAGGACAGTGGTGCTGACGTTGGCAGAAACAAGGACAACAAAGCAGTCACTGTAAGCATGGGTATTTCAAGTGGTCTTGACCTTTACTAAACTTTATGTACACTCTTAAAAATGGATCATAATTAGAACACTTTTTTTTACAGCCTAATGCCACAGAACGTTTTATTCTTCAGGAAACCAAGACATTTTTTAATAAAATTTAAAAAACCTCATTTAGTGACAATTTTTCTAATTCGTGAACTAAAAAAACTATTGAAAAACAGTATTAGAAAAATGTATTCTATGTTCTTCAGAAAGTTGTGCTTTAAAAGAACCCACAAAAAAATAGTTGATCTGAAGAACCTCCAAAAGAAGCATACAGCGACTAAAGAACCCTATAAATGAGTGAAAATGGTTCTTGATAAGGGGATGACTCTTTGCTGAACATAAATAACCATTGAAGAATGTTTTGAAGAACTTTTTTTGTACACATCTCTAGAAAACACCATGTACTTGTGTATCAACCCAGAAGCTATTATACTAATCTGAGTAAAAGCAAAGGAAATGAGGACAGATAATCTCCTAAAATTTGTATAACAGTTCAAAACCCCCAATTAAAAGGAAGAACCACTGAAGAACCTTTATTTGTGTGAGCATATATATAGTATAAAACAAGGTAATCCAGGTGGGCAGCAAAACAATGCACTACTATTTGTATGTATGCACAGTAACTAGCCCTTGACCAACTCAAAGTCACAGTTAATTCGGTTAAAGGGCAAAGAGTCAGACAAAGGCATGGTGTTTACTTTGAACCGTCTTCTTGCTCAGGCCTGTTCTGTGTACCCTTTCTGTTTGCACAGTCATGTCCATACAACTGTATTCTCAGTGTTGTCCATACACAAACCATCATAAATCACCTGGTGGTAAATGTTTACTTCATAAGCTGTGACCTAGTTTTGCTCTCAAGCCTATACAATGAACCTAGAGGTGACTTTTCGATGTCTGTCTTGCTTGTTCTAGTGAATCTGCACAAGGAAGAAGGTGGAAGACCATCCTCCGGTGAGATGGAGCCGAGCTCAGTGGTGTGGCACACCCAGGGGGTCCTGCTGGAAACTGACCTGGAGAAGGTGAGCTCTCATCCCGAGTGCTCCATCTGCTTCAACACTTATGACAATGTCTTCAAAACGCCCAAACAGCTGGACTGCACTCACACCTTCTGCCTTGAGTGCATTTCCCGCATCATGGCTACCTCCTTGGACCCTCAAAACTCTAAAATCTCCTGCCCCTTCTGCCGCCACCCCACTACCATCCCAAAAAGGGGGCCTCCAGCTTTGACCACCAGCCAGGAGGTGCTGTGTCGCCTGCCCGCCAACCAGCAGCAGGAAGAGCCCGTATGGCTGGACGGGGAGAGGTTGTGCTACCAGCGGCCAATCGACATGCCAGGCCTGCCAGCGTTCTGCATCTGCATCGATATTGGGGCCAGTGGTCAAAGTGGCGTATCTTCTTCCCAAACTCGACCGCGACTTGGGCTTCTGGAACGGTTGATGGACTGGAAGCGTTTGCTGCTCTTTATATTCCTCATGGTGTTGCTGCTAGGGATAATTTTGTGGCCCTTGCAGTGCATCGTCTCGACGGGCTCCGTGCGTTGTTCGTCCCATAACCTACAGATGCCTACTACTACTACAGCTTCTACTACCACACACACATTAGTAACATAAGTGAGACATACATGTCTAGATTGATGTCAGACTTGCAAAACCAGGTTGATTGGTGTCCGTTTACCTCCATACGTCCTTGCCAAGCCTGTTGGGTGCTAAAGGAGTTAACTTACAACAAACAGCAATGCTGCAGTAAAGACTGAGGAACTGCATCAGTATCATTATTATATCTTATAGAACAATGTTGGTAAAACTGACTGATGTTTAAATGTCAGCCTACATTGATCACATTTTTTTTTTTAAACAACTGCAAAAAGAGTCAAAAGAATTAAGCCACTGTTAAACAGAGTAAAGAAAAAAGGTCCTTTGTCAATAGTGTAGCCTGTAGCGATACATGAAGCACTGCTCACACAGAAGTCACTTTCAAAGCAAGCAAGCAGCTTTCTATTTCTATTCTATTACGTGACCAACATGAACACGAGTGAAATCTGCATGGGGAAATCTTTCTTCCTCACAGAAAAACTCCCGTTCGCACGGATTTCTATTGAAAAGACTGTATTTTGCCCAGAAATCTTCAACAAGTGGCGGAAAATGTGAACGTAATCCAAAGAAAACGGAATATTTGCTACTTGTACATTTGTATATTTTATTTCATTGTATTCCATTCCATGAAATGTATTTTGTTTAAAAAATAAATAAAAAATAACTGTTGCTGCAAACGGCACAAGGAAGCTCAAGGAATAGTGTCATTGAATGTTTTCAAAACTTAATAGGTACAATATACATGATATCACTGATAACACTTGACAAAAGAAAGAAAAAGCAAACAGATTCACGTGGCCCTAATTTATCACTTCCTGCTTTGGGACGGTTAAACGAACACGCCTCAAAAGAATAACCGTTTGAAACCTAAGCCCTACAGCAACGTGTCCTGTGAACACATTCACACCCACACCCACACCCGTGTAAACTGCTCCACCGTGTGTGTGTGTTTTGTAGGGATGAATTATTAGCTTCCTACTTCCAGGTGTTTTCATGAGAAACGAGATGTCAAGTTATTCATTATTAAACCCTAAAGAGAGAAGGAAATTATAAAGAGGAAAGGAAATATAAGCTGTTTGTAAGGTGAAATGAGTCAGACAACTAGTTGAAAGTTCCCAGTGTATGCTTTATTATTCAATAACTAATCTGGTATTCTCATTTGAGATGCAAGTCAATACATCAGCTGTATTTTCCAGGGCAAAAGGCATTTTAGGCTGAACCAGTGCAAGAGGGGACACAGTCTTTACCACACAAGGACAGTCAGCACAACACGATTCAGATCAAACCTACTGATCACCAACTGAGATTTAAAAAACAACAACCCACCAACATAGTATTCAAGTAAATTTAAAGAGAAGACTTCAAAATTGTTATAAAGCGAGCAGAGAGTTTTATAACTGTTGATGTATAATAATAATAAATGTTAACAAATCATTCTAAAACAATATGCTAAACAGCTTTGAATATTTCCATCACTGTATTAACAAACAAGTGAAATGTATAATTTACAACAAATAATTGACCAAAAAAATATAACGCAAAACACTACACTGATGTCAAAATCAACAGATATTCATTATATATACCTCCGAACAAAAGGACATTCTGGCAGCCATGGACACTATACCTTTCAGCAGTTCAAGTCTTAATATGTCACTCTATTTTTGACCTTTTACCCATTTTCACAGAAGCAAAAAAATAAAACAACTCTTAACAGCAAATGAACCGCTTCCAAGCGTTCAGATGCCAGTAGCACATTGCTCTCACATGATCAGGTGCATAAATCACAATCAGTCAGTCATTCCAAGGACAATGATTATCATATGCAGTGACATTGCTTTTACTTCCCAGAAGGTCTAACAAACTGGTTCTCTAGTAAAAAACCCAAACATTTTATCCTTCCAAGTGCAAAAAAAAGCAGACCCTGGCCTCTCTCAAACACGCACGGCATCTCTACAGCTCATGACATCACAGATCCCCTCATGTGACCTTTCACAGTCAGACGCCGTGATTAATCATTCATCATGTCCCGCTTTATCTAAGCCAACATGCACACTACCATTTTTATGTTGAAGAAGAAGTCTCTTATGCTCACCAATGCTGCATTTATATAATCAAAAACAACTATTGTGAGATATTATTACAATTGAAATAACTTTTCTATTTTAACATATTTTAAAATGTTATTTATTTATTGTGAAGTCAAAGCAGAGTTTTCAGCATCATTACTCCAGTCTTTAGTGTCACATGATCCTTCAGAAAAATTGCTCAAGAAAGATTTATTATTAATAGCATCCATGTTGAAAACGTTTGTGCTATTGTGGAAACTTATCCTTGCTGAAAAAGAGTATTAATTTCTTTAAAATAAAAAAAATTATTAAACGGAGCAAATCCAATAGGGTCCTCGTGCCCTAATAAAAAAAAATCTTACTGACCTTAAAATTTTGAACGGTTCTGTGTATATATAACATCTTATGACATCACTGCTGACCTCACCCAATAATAGCCACGTCTGGATTACAGCCATCTTTTAAATTACTTTTTTTCGCCCTACACAAATCTATTCTTTAATCTTAGCTGAGGGCCATCTGGCCTGCCTCATTTTTAGCTGAAGTCTCCACCGAAATCCAGTTCACGTCAACGGCTCGGCCTGATGTGATCTTTAGTAATACCACGTTTTTCATTTTACGTTATTTCATTCAAAGGCGTCCTCAGTGCAATCACAACCCACTACGAAGTAAAGAGCTTTATCGGGCTATTTATAACACCGAAATACACACATACCCTGTTTATATGTGATAAAAGAGCTTAATGTGTCTCCTCTGAGGAAAATAACATAGTAAAAAAAAATAAGAGAAATGCATTATATTCAAAAATGCCAGGCCTAGATTTCATGATCACATTCACAAATATCACAACAAAAGATAAAACTGCTCTAAAGGAATCATAGTTGCAAATAAAACAATTTTTAACAAACAAACAAACAAAACTAATCTAATAAAGGCTCACCTGATGTATTCAGAACAAGAAAGTCAACACATAGAAGGAGGAGCCCGCTGATGAAGAGGCAGCCTGATTGGTTGATAAGCCTTTGATTGACAGTAGCACTTGTCTCCCTCTGACTGTTCATTAGCCTGGAGGTAATGCTCAATAAAAACAGCTTTAAAGCAGAAGCTTTCACAAATATATGATGTACAGGCTGCTAATTGGCACATACTGTATAGTTTCAACCACACTGTACCAAATCAGTCCATTTAAAACACCTACTTACATAGAGTATCCAATTCATTGGTCGAACTTTGACCAATCACCTCTCATATCCTCTGAAAAGTAAAGAGGGATTATTTAGGCCAGACGGTGTACCTCTCTTCTTCTTACATCACCGTGCCGCAAGCATCACTCAGCAGAGCGCAAATGGCCACTGCTTGTGAGAAACTGAGAGATATATATCAGAGTTCTTTGGTTACAGTAGACGACATCCAGTAGACAAAGCAAGGTCTGGAAACAGCCGTAGACAGCATGGAAAGAGCGTAGCTTCATCCAAAGTTATGTCACTGAGTGTAAATATTCATTTTCAAATTTATTTCACACATAATCAAACCATCATGTAGCTTAGTGCAGTGTAGGCTTGTTAGACTAGAAGGGGGGAGCGAAAGCACCAAGTCACACGTCCTTTGCCGGAACAATTTCGGCTGCAAATCAGGCACTTGGTTTTGGAGTGTGAGTTTCTCAGACGTAGTCAGTCAGGAAATGAAGAGAGGAGCTGTTGGAGATGTCGTGGAATCTCCAGCCGAGCGGCTGGGCGGTGTCACCTCAGCGTAGGCGCTGCTTGCCCCCCCCCCCCTCTCAGTGCCGTTCCATGATCAGGTGCTTCTACACAGCACCTCTGCTGGAACTGCAAAGCAAAAGACCAGAATGTTTAGGGATGCATTGTTTTAACAGTTGTGTTACTTTCACACTGGTGTATCTACAGTACACTGGTTGCTATAGTAATGAAGTAGGCGTCAGCAGGATGTCAAATGACTTTCTTCTACAAAGGCTGAGAGAGAGCCAAGCTGTCAGTGTAGAAAGAGAAAAAGGAAAAATGTACATTTTATTGATATATCCCTACTTTAAATATTGTGTCCCCCTTTATCTAGAGTAAAATGTGCCACATTCTGAAAGACAAAAAAATATTTGTGTGATGTAACAATCATAATGAATGTAACATTCATATTTAGAAAAAAAATTTTTTTTAACTGAAACACAAAACCACATATGGATGTGACTTGGGTCGGTTTGTGTTGTTAAGTCTATAAATAAACAGATTTCAGTCAGATACGTCTATATTTGGATTTTGGCTGTCAGTGTGAAAGTCATAGATAACTTTAATATAATACATCATTCCTAATCCTATGAATTATGTGATTTAGAAGACCAATGTTAAAATCTATTAAATCAATACTTTTTTTATATATATAAACAGTCATCGGTAATAAAAAGTAAATCAACATACACTACTGGTCAGAAGTCGGTAAGATTTTTTAATGTTTCTGAAAGAAGTCTTTTATGCTCACCAAAAACAAAACAAAAATACAGTAAAAACATAAATTATGTGAAAAATTATTACAATTTAAAATAACTGTTTTCTATTTGAACATATTTTAAAATGTAATTTAATCTTGTGATGGCAAAGCTGAATTTTCAGGATGTCACATGATCATTTAGAAATCATTCTAATATGTCGATTTAGTTATTTAATATCGATGTTCAAAACATCTTGTGCTGCTTAATATTTTTTCGGAAATCATGATATATTTTAATCAATCAAAATTTGAAATAATTTATATTAAATAGAAATCTTAAGATAAAACAAGAAATGATTATTGTTATTTTTAATAAAATGTGTTTTACTATTATTTTATGATATTATTATTATTTAGATTTCATGTTATATATTTATTCATTTATACAGTAGGTATTTAGAAAGCATACTAAGTACAGTTGCTAACCTTTGAAAACATCAGTTGCTGTGCATATTCTTTGAAGTATGATGTTATTTTCAAAGCCATTTGGCAAACATTGCCATTCTGTAAGATTATACTTTTTATTCTGGTGTGCTGCAACAAAGACACAATTCTCACCCCCACTGGTTCCTTACTGTCTTTCTCCTACTCGTCTCTCTACTTCAACAGCCTTGATGCAGGTGTGTGCATTCATATTTGTGTGTGTGTGTGTTCACAAATGGCTGCAGCAATGTGTAACACTGTGAGAGCGAGGGTGGAAAAACATACTCCCAGAGTCCCTGAGACAGCAGCCCACATGGCTTATCTCCTGGTGTTGCTGCTGGTGGAGCCCTTTGGATTTTTGATGTTCAAATTCTCATACACTCCGGAGTCATCGTTCATTCTGTGGAAGAGTTGAAAAGACGTGTGTTACTAAAACAAAGAGGAACGAAAACACATCTATTATAGAGATAAAAAATTACTAAATGGAAACTGACAGTTAAAAACACATTTTATGATTTGATGAGCTGTCTGAAAGTCGCATATTGTGTTTATTGTTCTAGAACAACTGACTCACAACAGCGTCAGAACCCTTTTGACGGAAAATGATTCACTTAGGAACAAATACTTAGAATTGAGGAAGTGTGGGAGATAGTACAGTTTACCTAAAGAAACAGTGACAACACCGTGTGGGCCATATTTTTCAAATATAGTGTGTTTGTGTGCAGAACAGGAAATCAGCACTTACACAGATGAAGAGCGAGACGAGCTCATGTTTGGCTTGGCTCTGGCATTTGACATCTGTGGGTACTTGATGTTAGAGTATTCTCTCTCCTTCGTTTTATTCCTCTAAAAAGGTAAATAAACAAAACAAGGAATATCAAACTCACACATTTAATTTGATAAAATAAGGGATGCCAAATATTTTAATTCTTTGTAGTTAACATGTTAATGCATTCAGTTTCTTAAAAAAAATAAAATAAAAAATAATAATAATAATGTGCAATTATTGGATATGGCAATTGTGTGGATAACGTAACGATATACACTGTTGTTCTTTTGAACTTTCTATTCAACATACAGTAGAATCTTGACTTTTATCATGGTTTCCACAAAAATATTAAGCAGCACAACTATTTTCAACATTGATAATTGAACACTAAATCATTATATTAGAATGATTTCTGAATGGTGAGAGAACATTGTTTTTTGTCTTCAAATCAAACTTGGGTTTGCGACTAGGTTTAAATCCTGTCCCGCTTCCCTTGATGTGAGAGTAGCCGGTCTTTTGCAGCTGTATGAGCACATTCGACCACATGAGCGTTTACACTAGCAAAGCAATCCAGTCAAATGCGTTTTCGACTACCTCTTGAAGTGGTCGAAAGTGGACAAGCTCAAAACGTTTTAGACCCTGTTTACACCTGTATTTAGCGTTGTCCACTTGTGATCCGATCGACCAAAACGCATCTTAACACCAGGTGTAATCAGGGCCCAAAAGAAGAAATCATTCCATCAGAGAATATGTCACAGTAGCATTAGTTGAAAAGAAGTGTTCAAGTACCTGCTCCTCTTCCAGTCTCTTCTGAGCGGTGTCAATGTATTGCTGAACAGCCATGTAGATGAACTTGTACTGGGCCTCGGTCTGAACCATACCGGATCGTTGCTGGCGCACTCTCTGAATGGTCTTTGGGATGTCAATGTCACAGTCCAAACCTGAACAGTCCGTTCAGTTGTGTTATATTTTATCATCGAGAGGCATACAATTCATAACAGAGATCATTTTGTATGAAACAGTTACCTTGTCTGTTTATGATGTCGATAAGGATGTCAATCACAATAATTGTGCCTGTTCTTCCAATCCCTGCACTAGAATGACAGTGACAAATGGAAGTTTAGATTACGGACCACACAATGAGGGAAAACCTTGTATTTTCAAATGAATAATACAAGCAATTCAGTACAGTCATTCTTTATCATTATAACACTCTACATTGATCTTGTGGAGCTGAGTGAGGTGTGCAGTACCTGCAGTGAACCACTATCGGTCCACTCTCTGGAATGGCGCTCTGGGTTCTGTTCACTTGCTCCAGGAAGCTCAAGACTCCTCCTGGTTCATTGGGAACACCGTGATCCGGCCAGCTCAGGTACTGATAGTGCCAGACACACCTGGGAGGCTCTCTCTATAAACCATAGATAAACAAAAATTACATGACATTATTATCAAAGAAAAAAAAAGGCTACAAAAATGTAATGTAATACATGTTTAAAGTCACTAAAGTGAGTTAGAAGGTTCTCTCTAAGCTGCTACTGTAAACAAAAAGGTCAAAAGTCACGCCTGCCCTCTGGTAGCGTCATCTCAACTGTCATCACGGTGCTCTTACCCTGTCTAGACGTGTGACTTCAAGCTCTCGCCGAATGTAGTCCTGTGCTGTGTGTTCCTCAATGTTCTTCACACACACCTTCCCAAACTCCTTTGTTGAATTTAAGTCCGGCCAGTACCGCACACACTTATTCTATAGATAGAATTGAAGTTTTCAGTTCCAAAATATAATCCATGTTGCACATTTCAATACATTAGTGATGTTTTTAAATGAAAATATTTTTAAATGGATTACTAAAGTTCTTAAATTAAGCATTTTTTTTAAACATGTAGTAGTCATGATTAACTGTGTACATTTTATATAATTTCAGAGGAAATCCTACAAAACATTGGTTCATCCAGGGCTGCATCTCACCCGTCCTCTCTCCATCTCCTTGGTTGTCATGACAATAACATGAGTGTTTTCCTGATACACCATTTTCCAGAAGTCTAGGACGGTGTTCTGAAGGCAACCCTGAGTGGCGATGAACACTTTACCGTCATCCATATGACAACCTTCTTCATTCATGCTCTAAACAAAAAAATCAATGAGGACGACACTCAGAATGATAAAGAACATGCAAAATATTGATCACAGTTCCAGTAACCCAGAAAAAGCTTGACATTAAGATTGACATGCAAGCATTATGAGTGACCCGGCTTACTCGGATATAGTTAGCATTGATGTAATCGGAGCCTAGCGCATCAGAATCCACCTCCTTGATCTGCACTCGAGTGGTGTCAACTGCAACAGAGAAAATGACGACCAAAGAGTCCTGGAGATTAACGCTTGCTCTACCATTGAATTATGAAATGTGTCTGTCCATTATGAAACCTGAAAAACACCTTTACTCACATGGTAGTATGTTCTTATATCTGTTCTTGTTTTTATTTTCTGGTCTCTGCCCCTCTTTCCTGGGGTAAAGGAGTTTACATTCTTGCTGCTGTAAAACCTACAGGACAACAGGGGACAAGATAAAGAAAGCTGGGATGACATGTGGCTTCAAGCAATGAACCCTTGAAAAGTATTCATTCTAACTTTGCTGTGTAATGAGATGTTATGTTAAGTCAGCACCCCCTGCAGGAATGTCCCATTTATCTGGACAGTTACCGCCAAACAGGAACTGCAGTTTAAGAGGTCAGCAAGCAGAGAGTCTTTTTATAAACAGCTCTCATATCAAACAGTCCTCTGAGGTTTAATGAGTGTATTACAGCGGAAAGTTCTCTCAAACAAAAGCTGGACTGAATCACCACATCCTATGATGAACAGAAAATATGAGTAGACAAATGAATATGGACAGAAATACCTCAAATTCTTCCCAGAAGCCTTGCTTGGGTTTCTCTGAGTTGTCAGCTACTTTATTTAATTCCCGTACCCGGTTTTCAATGTTTGCTGCATTTATCCTTGTGGCATTAAATGGCTTGAACATATAAAGAAAGAACAATATATATATAAATATATATATATATAAAATATGGATAAAAGGATAAAAAAAGTGGCGTTTAATTAAAAGAAATACAGCACAAACACAGCTAAACATTTAAAACAAAATGTTAATACAGAAATTTGGTTTGTTAGGTCTCAAATGATCCAGTATACAAACAATACAGTATGCATTTACACTACCGTTTAAAAGTTTGGGGTAGGTAGGGTTTTTATTGCTTTTGAAAAAAGTCTCTTATGCATTTATTTGATCAAAAATACAGTAAATTTGTGATTTTCTTTCAGGCGTGGTTTAATTTACTCACCTGTTTAAGGTGCACAACAATCCCACTCTTCTCCACCATGGGGTTTTTCTTATAATGCTCCACTAAATCTGCTAAAGTGTCAAACCTCTCCCCTCCTCCTACATCATATTTCCCATCCTGGTAAAGAGAACAAACCAGCCTCTCTTTTAAAAAAACAAACAGATTTTTCTTTTCTTGAGAAAATGGTGAAATTTTTACTGCATTTTTACCTGATAACGGATCATGACATGGGTGACTTTAGTCTTGCGGTCTACGTTTTCATGCTTTTCTTCATTAGTGAGGACGGAAAGCACAAAGTCTCCCGGTTTACTCTGACTCTCTCTCACCAGGAAGCTGCCGGATTTACCCTTCTCCGTAAGGAGCTTTTCAGCATCTCTCCCCGAAAGATGCCCATGATACCACCTGAGACATGCAAAACACAACAATGAAGCACAGAAATACACGTAATGTGCCTTCTAAATGGATTATGTGTTTCTGAAAAATACATTTGACGGAAAAAAATAATGTAAACACACAGCAAACACATGTTTTCTGCAATGTCATATGCAAACCTTCTCATTGTAACATAAGGGATTAATAATGTTTGCCTTGACACGCCTACTTTTTAATTGTCCCGCAGAACCGTGCACATTTCCAACTTTCACTATAGAAACTATAGTGCAGACTATATTTTGTGGTCGGAAAATGTTCTTGCGAATGTAAAGACGGTGAGAGTTGTTATGATATGAGGATATGTGTGGGAGGCGTTCGCTCACAAGCTGGAAAAACCACAAAAACGAGCCAAATATAACCTTTGAATGCAAATATGTTTTTCAATGTTTAATGTATATACATATTTCACTTTGATTTCACAACCTAGAGGACGTTGCACCATATAGACGGCATATAAACACCAAACCAAGGTGCAGGAAGTTAAAAAGTACGCTAGACTCTAAAATGAGACTGGACCTCAAACACAAACGTCAAACATAAACAGAATGAAGGAAGGGCCTGTTCTTCAGTGGTAAAACAAACTGTTAGTCATGAAATCAAGATAAGCACAATCTAGAGCTGACAAACAAACCACCATCACGCTACTCTTCCTTTGCACAGATCAAGCCTCTCAAGGGTTTGAACACTAGGGGGCAGGATTTCTTCTGCTGTCGAGCTCTAAGAGCTCAGGGTAGATCTGGAGCTGCCGTACCTCTCAGATGTGGGATCCTTGCAGTTGAGGGGGTACTTCAGCTCGATGACATCTCCGTTGCGTTCACGCAGGAGGTCGTGCTGCTCGGTGTAGTACTGGACCAGTTCAGCCAGAGTGGCGAATTTCTCCCCTCCGTACAGGTCGTAATAGTCCCCCGAGTTCTGGATTTTAATATGGGTGACCTCATCGTTCCTCCTGCCCAGAACAAACAGATGGGACACAACAGGGAAAACGCAGGGGGTGGGGATATGAGGGATGACAGACAGGATGGAAAAGATGGAAAAGACAGATAACAGTTAGGAGGTTGGCACTGAAAACTGACACCAGGGTAAATGCTATCTTACAAAGGTACAGTAACCTAGCTGACATAAATGAGATTTGTTTGTTTTTTCCAAAATAGCGAGAGTGATTAGTAATAGTGTTAGGCTGAACATTCTAAAAATATTCAGTGCAAATCTTCACATTATGCCGTCATTTTCCAGCAAAAGCTTTATGAACTTATAGTCAAGTCAAGTCATCTTTATTTATATAGCGCTTTTAACAATGTTGTTTCAAAGCTGCTTTACAGAGATAAACGCATAATTTAAGGTGACAGATTGTTTTTGCTTTATAGCGGTTCTTGAATAATGTTACTTTCCAGCTAAAGTTAGTTTTGATTGATTCACTTCACTTTTTGATACACAGACTTTAAACGCGAACCTGTGAGAAACACTGATGGCGCTCACGTGCGCATCAAGAATTAATTCTATAATTATGTTTGTTTGAATATATGTGCGCATGTTTGTATAGTCATCATAAAATTGCATTTTAGCTATAATATATGCAGCTTATACTAAATTGTTATAATTTATTTTAAGAAATCCATCTTTAATGTAAATCCAAAATTGTTATGCAATTTTTGGCCTCTAAATGATTATGATTCTGTAGGATTTTCTGTAGCAAAAACCCTTTTACTTTTATTTGCTTGTTAAAACGGTTAAAATAAATAATCACGATTCACAATTAATCTTAAGATCTTCTGTAATGAAAATCTTAATATGCAACTTTTTAATTAAATACAGTAGTAATAAAAGAAACACAGTTTCATGAAGATAAAGACAAAAAAAAAAAACATTATGAAAGTTCAGAAGTTAAAATGAGGGACAAAGTGTTTTGGAGCAACCAAAGTTCTAAACAGACTATACTAAATAGAAAATGACTCTTAATAGACTCCAGGTATACTCTCACCAAAACTGTCAAAAACTGCACAGCAGCGTTAAATGGCACAGTATGGAAAGAGTAGAGGAACACCTGCATAGATATAATCAGCTGTGCTCACGCGCAAAACCACAACCTAACGCTTTGTGAGCAGACTATTGCAATTCAGCTCAAACACACACACACACACACACAAACACACACACACACACACACACACACACACACACACACACACACACACACACACACACACACACACACACACACACACACACACACACACACACACACACACACACACACACACACACACACACACACACACACACACACACACACACACACACACACACACACACACACACACACACACACACACACACACACACACACACACAAAACGAACAAAAAAAAGAAAGAAAAAAAAGACAGAAACCAATCTAATATGAGACCTCGATTCCTCTCCCATTTAATTTCTCTGGCTTTCTCTAGGCATCCATGGCTCTATCCTGGCCTGGCTCATGAAATTGCTCTCTGCACAGTGTAATTGCATTCTGGAGGTAAGAGAGGAGGCAGAGCCGCACGGTCTCCGCAGTGAGGGGCTAATGGCTGCTGACTGCAGCAGATGAGCGTCTCTGCATGCGCTGTGGCTCTAATGCTATCACAAGTTTGCCTACGTTGAAGGACGTCTAAATGAAGTCATACTGTGCACTTCTATTGTTTTTTTTATTATAATAATAAGTCTACAAATAAAATTATTTTATAATTAGAAAACAAATTTAAAACATTTATATCTATCTATCTATCTATATATATATATATATATATATATATATATATATATATATATATATATATATATATATATATATATATATATATATATATATATATATATATACGAAAGTAATGTGAAAACACTTCCCCCAAAACATACCGAAACACAACTCTATCTCACTATTACTGTGGTGTCTCAAACTTCTCATGCTCATGTCCCCTCTGAGCTTGATAAACATCAAATTTGCAGAAACGCAATGTTCATTTTCCTTTGGTATCACATGAATCAAGTGCACTAATTGCAAAATATTCCATGCAACAGTCAACGTGCTGCTCTTCTGGTGTGTTTATTGGTTGTTTGATCATAGACTGCGAGCACCCTGTCAGATTCCTTTAACTCAAATGCAAATGTTCTGAATGTGTGCATGTGATTCAATCATTTGCATGAGGTTTTATCATGCCCAGAGTCAGAGTAGAACGACAGAGCTGTGGCTACAGTCAGATTCAAAGACCCCTGCTGACTAATTTAGCCTTCGAGCATGAGTTTATCATTGATTTTCCTGCTAAAGCCAGCCTCTGCAGAAAACAAGACAGACACACAATGCTGCTATTGAGCCCCTCCACAGAAGTTGGGTGCCTAAAATAATATGTTTTTCCCAGAATTCCATGTGGCGGCACATTATGTGGACGATTTTTAAACAAAAATAAAAATTAAATAAACACAAAATACATTTGTCTTCATATTAGTGCACCTTGTCATAAATAAATAAAACAAATTAAATTAATTAAATTAATAAATTAATTCCCATTGTCAAAGGAATTTTTTATTTATAAAACAATACTATTTTAATAAATAATACAAAATAGTGCCAGCTGGAATATTTATGCCATGTACATTTGGATGCGGTTTTTGAAGCTTTAAAAAATGTGGGCACTATTCAATGCCATTACAAAGTCATTATTCATTTAATATAACCCTGATTGTATTTGGCTAAAAGAAGAAAGTCATATACACTTATGGCTTGAGGGCGAGTACATTTCAATTATGGGATCATTTTCTTTATGGGTGAACTATTCCTTTAAGTCTTTACAAGCTGTCCGATTGGGTTGAACAGTTCTGTTTACAACAGTCCAACTCATTAGACTGTCTAAATTATGTTTAGACTATGCATTTGCCAAAAGTCGATTGTGAAATGAACATTTGGCTGGGGAACAATCTTCGACAAGTCGGCCTCAGGTTACACAAAACAATGTTATAAAACAGACGTTCACTTAATTTTCACTTCATTCTCTTCACACTGGGTCTGGATTGATCGTCACAACAGTAGAAGTCATAGTGAAAGTTTAACCCAAAGTAAAGTGTCAAACTATGCCCTGTGAATGTGAAAACAGTTTTAGAGGGTCACTTCCTGTTCCCTGCTCCTGATAGCCATGACAGGCAGACAGGAAACATCTCCTGACACATTTCACCTGGCCCTGACACATCATACGTTACACTGCAGCGCCGCGAGCCATTCATCTGACTCGGCTCCCAGCTTTCTGCCTGCAACTTAACGGTTAACAATAGTGCAGACGGACGCTGAGCAATAGTTTCCACCCAGGAAAAATGGTGAGAGACAGATAAGAGAAACAGAAGTAGGGGAACATAATGCATTGAAGTCCCTAGGTGTCCATTTGGCCAAATAACTCCTTCCTTTATCTAATAATGCATTTTAAAAGAAGACTTTCCCTCATAACTTTGTAATTAAGGTCTCATCTGCGTACATTAGGCCTGAGAGGCAGAACGGCAGTGAGACTTGCTGATGTCTGAGTAACTCTTGTATTGATGCATTTGGTCAATTCCGTGCTTCTTTATCTTCAAATAGAATAGAAGAATAGAATGAGGCATTTATATAGCGCTTTCTTGTGTACTATGTACACCCCAAAGTGCTTTACAATCATATCAGGGGGTCTCTCCTCAGCCACCACCAGTGTGAGCATCCACTTGGATGATGCGACGGCAGCCACAGTAGGCTACAACGGTGCCAAATGTGCACACTAGAGACTTGCAATTAAATATTATTTGAAATTATGTTATTTATTTATTTATTTGTTTTACTGGGTCTACATTAGTCATGATATTTCTATCATGACAACTCTCAGAGTGTTTAGCATGGTAATGGACATGACAATGTTGATATGTTTTGTCTTAATGGAATAGATGTGCTACACGGCTGCTATTGCTGCTGCTGCAGAGCAAGTACAGGACTTGCTATTGTCAATAGACCTTATGCGCCAGAGAAACAAGCGCGCAGCCATTTTTAGAATATTGTCTTTGAACTTACGTTTGTGCGGTAGCTCTGTATATGGCATCGCTGTCCAGGAGTAATTAGCTGGTGAAGTGGATTTACTTATTGTAAAGATAACGAAAGTTATCACGAGGATTGTCAGTAGACCGGGAAGATTTTAAAACGAGCCGTTCATTCATAAATACGCAAGAACGCTGTGAAATACAAACCGGAAGACAAAAAGACAACGAGCGCAGCGCTGAAAAGGGGCGGGGCTACATAAGGTCTATACATACACAACACTCTGCGGTGAGCAAGTAAGCATGCTGCTGCTGTACAATATAGCATACATGAATTACCCGTAGCAAATCTAATATATACAGGTGGAGCTGGGGAAGATGGAGGGTTTCTGAAAGTGTGCTGAACTGCTACAGCAAATGCTGACCAAGTGTTTGATGGTTGAGCAGCGAGCTCATTGGCTACTGATACAACAAGAACCAATCAGCTGTGCCCTACAGAGAATGATGTGATTGCAACAGATTGAGTTAAGGACCCATCAAGCCTGTGCCATATACTTTCATGACAGAACTTTGTATTTGTGATATTCACAAATATCATGACTTATCATAAATAGGCTACATCTCGACAGGGTAATCAGGACCCTGACGTGAGCTGAAAAGATCTTATAATTTAACTTTGAAAAATGGTCAACAATTATAACATTTAATGGTAATTTTACAAAAATATACATTCAAATGATGCAACTGACCAACCAATCAAGTATTTTAATGTGTCATGCTAAAATGATGGGTAATATCAAGTGGTCCAAAAGACGTTGCCTGATCATTTGTAAATCTGTTTTTTTTTTTTTGTGATTACCTCTATATTGGTATTCCAAAAATATATATAAAATATAAAAATACCAATACATAGAGGAAATCACTAAAAAAATGGAAAATTAGAAATGGTCAAGCAACTGACTTTACAATTTTTGGACCACTTGAGAGGGAATGACCAATATTTAAATACAAATATGGGCAAAACCATACTAAAATATTACACTTAAATTTCTACATTAATTCTGCACCAATTGCAAATTAATAATGTAATACCATTCCATTGTTTGAACAAATTTTTTTTTTGACAATTCCAGAATGTACTCCAAAAGTAAAAAGAAAAGAAAATACAAGATGGCGGTCGAGGCAAAGTAACGTTGATTATATTTATTTTAATACTGATTAATATTGATCAAAATTGTTCAAAGTCAGCTTAGCAACAGCCGAGGTGCAGCCTACTGAATGCAGTTCGTTCCAAATCCTTCACTTGTGAGATTTCGTGACGGTTAGGCCTGTATGTAAGCAGTAGCCTTACTAGGTTTTACAACATTCCAATTATTCAGTACTGAAAAGCACAAAACATGGGTCCAAAAATACACTAATCAATAGCCTTCACTATTAACTTGTTTATATACTGGTATGTCCATGCATCTGATAATCATAACAAGCTGACCTCATTGCTTCACAGCTGGGCAGATAAATCAGTCTGCATGCAGCTGGGCTTCAGCCCTGAAGGCTTGTGTTGGAGTTGAGCCACGTGGCTTTAGTTCTGGAGAACATTAGATACAGCGAGAGTCTTACCACCATAACCACAAACAGCTGATCTGGCCTCCACGTCTTAAAGCTATTATGAAAGCCCTTGTTTCTCTCTCTGTCCGTTGACTCTCCAATCACTCATCAGACAAGCAGCTGCAGTGGCTCACAGACCTGCTCACAAGCTGACACTGTAATCCTTAAGCACTAGCCCAGGGGCAACTTAAAAGCTCGGAGGTTCTGGAGAGAGCGGGAGGGAAAGTGCCTTCTATTACGGTCATCTACGTGCGAGTGCGAGCATCTAATACTGATGGCAACCAATAAAAACACAGCTGTAATCCTCAATACGCACTGTCTGACACAATGCAATATGTATGCATTACAAGACAATGGTGATGTTTTTTTTATATTAGGGAATATTCCCTATTGCAGAGGTCTGCTCCTGGGGACACGCTGTCCTGCGGAGTTTAGTTCCAACCGTAATCAAACACCTAATCAAGCTCTTCAGGATCACTTGAAAACACACAGGCAGAGTGTGCTGGAAATAAACTTTGCAGGACAGTGGGTCCCCAGGAGCGGTGTTGAAGAGCTCGGTCCTATTGTGTTTGTATTTCATGACGTGATCTTTTGAGCTTTCTCTGCATGAAACAAAAGCTGACAGAAATCTATGACACAAACAAGCATTTTAATGCTTTACCAAGCATGAAAACAGTCAGCTAGACAAACAAGTACACTTCCCAGAAATCAATAACTAAACATTTAACAGGGGAGATGCAATTCATGCTCAACTTCACAAACCACAGCAGGTCAAAAATCATAATTCAAGACAAGAGCATAAGTACTGTAAGGCAGGTGTGGAGAAGCGCATTGTAAATAAGCCGACCTGACAGACAGAGTGAAATCCCCAGGGTTGCTCTTGCTGGGTCTCGCTAGGAAGCTGCCATGGACGCCCCGTGTCAGTAGGAGGTGTTCTGCCTCGATCCCAGTGATGTTGGGATGAAACCACCTGAAATTAAACCAAAATGACATTCTCAGAAAATACATCTAGTCCTGATGATCAATAGCTAACAGAGCTTTTTCAAAAAATAAACACTTCTCATAAGGTACAGTGTGATGCAAAAGTCTGACAAAATCTCTAGTACAAAAATGTTCTGCATTTGTAACTTATGCTTTATTTGACATATATTCAAAAGTGTTGGGGCATTAATCTTTTTTTTTTTAAGAAATCATTTTAAGCAATGATTAAATTGACGGAGTGACAGTAAAGTAATCTACAATGTTACAAAATATTTCTATTTCAAATCTTTCCTGAAAATATGATTATTCAACATTGATAATAATCAATGGAAATGTTTTTGGAGCAGCAAATCAGCATATTAGAATGATTTCTGAAGGATCATGTGACACTGAAGACTAATGATTACATTTTTTAAAGATTAAAATAGAAAACTGTAAATTGTAACAATATTTCACAATGTTACTGTGTTTTGACTGTATTTTTGCAGTCTGAGCATAATGGACTTAATCTAAAAGCATTAAAAAATCTTACCAGCCCGAAACTTTTAAACGGTACATTTCAGTTCAAATAAAACGGGCGCTTTATGCACTTCTGCATCCTGTACATCTCAGGCTCTGCAAACTCTTTAGTTCACCCACCCGTTCTAGTGATGTCATCAAGCAAGCTTAGCCACATGTATATTTGTGTCCAATTTCACGGCGAGCGCCAATTCTAATCAGTTACGATTTGCTGTGTTTGAAAAGTTATTTCCTAATCCTTTGGGGTTGATGGGGGGGGTGGGAGGGGACAAGAGGTCATGTGTAATCTGGGCTGGTGTTGGGCCCCAGCTGTCTGGCTGCCTGCAGCCCGTCTGTCCTACGCCGGCTCCCTCACGTGAGAAGGCTTTGTGAATGGCCGTTCAGGGGTCAGGAGTAATTTTATCTGCGTGCTGTTTCAGAGCGTGGCTGCCTGCTAGGGGCCCCATGTCTTAATCTCACTTAAAGTGACGGCAGACAAGTCACTTACTTTCATCTTGACAGAACCTGACCACAATATCATTTGTGTTATACACTACCATTCAAAAGAAGTCTCTTATGATCACCAAGGCTGCATTTATTTGATCAAAAATACACTAAAAACTGTAATATTGTCAAATATTATTACAATTTAAATGGAAAAAAAATACAAATATTTATTTTGATATAAATTTAATTTATTTGTATGATGGTAAAGCAGCTAATACTCCAGTCTTCAGTGTCACATGATCCTTCAGAAATCATTCTAATATGCTGATTTGCTGCTCAATAATTAAATTATTAATGTTGAAAACAGTTGTGCTGCTTAAAATTTTTGTGGAACCTATGAGTCCTTTGATAAATAGAAAGTTCAAAAGAACAGCATTCATTAAAAATAGAAATCTCCAACAATGTAAATTATTTTACCGTTACTAATTAACAATTCCATTTCTTAAAAAAAAAAGAAAAGAAAAAAAAAGTAATTAAATTACCGGTACATAAATAAAAACCTTACCGACCCCACACTTTAGAACTGTTGTGTACACATAATTTGTCAAATAATCCACATTTTTCAAATAATGCTTATAATTCTCAAGTGTTGAATATAATAACAAAACATTCTACACTGTGATTTAATGAGATTTTAAGATAAATTCTGTTATGTATGAATAAAGGAATATTCAGGGTAAAGCAGAATCTTGCTGTCATTAGCACAGAAAATCATTTCAACTCATTCCTTACTTCAACAAAACTTCATTTATGTTAGCCAGCTTGATAGCATTACCTCGGTGACATGGAAATAAAAAAGAACATATCTAAGAAATGTAAGAGTTAGTGACAACACTGCAGTTGTCATTTGGCCAGGAACTCACAACTCAATTTTCTACAGCACGCCTCAAATGTTGTTGAAAGATGAACTTGTATTGAAAAGCAGAGGTCTTAATGAACAGATGTGCACATTACGTCTTACCCCGGTACTGTCAGTTTAAACTCTAAACATGATTTGCCCCCATCTTTCCATGGAAAGTCAGCAAACATCACTCACTTCCTCCAGTTCTTCACCATAGAGGAAGTGATGTATGTAGTTTTGTTTCTACCTGTGAGCATTAGTAATCACTGCTCTTCCCCCCTCATCATGACTAACTGCTTATGATTCTATGTTTGTCAAAAGGGCTATATTTTCCCCTCTTGTCACATCATCACTGCATGGTCACTAACTTCCCAATCTTTTGTAATGTTTGAAGCTGAAGCAAAAAATATTAAAATATATGTGGATTTAATAATTCATTGACATTTCTGTCAGCACTTTTTATTCCCGAGTCCTGACAATGACTTCCAGATAAGCAAGCCCAGCAACTACGACCACAAAAAAAAGTTGTACACAAAACATTTATATAGACGTGTAATTGCAATGAAAAGGAACTGTAATTGGTTAACTGTGAGATATAGAAAAATTACATTAAATTTAACAGGAAAATAATTACTGTGAATCACTGTACAAATTATGGGTTTTGTAAGTGAAACGTCTGAATTACCTAATAATTTATGCTGAAAATATATTATATACAACAAGACAACAATATTGCTAAAATAAAATGTTTTTTTTGCTGCAACTACAGCTGCATGTTGACAGTGTATAAGTGTGAATGTAAAAGAGGTATGATAAACATGCCGTATATGTCATACAGAACTGAAAAAGATATAGCACTAAATGTGGTGTGTGCTGTGTAGATAAACATGTCATCATACATTAGCTGACAACACATGGGCTCTATATCACTTTGCAACATTAAAGCAAAAGACCAGAATATTTTGTTTTAGAATATTTAATTGTGACTTCAAATTTATTGGAATATGGAACATGATGCAAGGACTTCAAAAGAATATGTATTTTTGAAAAATATTTATGAAATATGAAAGACTAAAAAAGATTCAAGGATGACCGTCTCTATCTATGTCCATGTTTGGTAAACATCTTTCTTGGTACATAATTTGGGGATTTGAGGTCATCTGAAAATACATAAATGAAATCTTCATTTTGCATACTGTAAAACAGCAGGTGACACTAATCCCAGATAAGCTGTTATGTATTTTCATAAAACAATGATAGTGGGCTTAGTCTGACCTCTTACCCTTTCTTTTCAGTTCATAAACCTGCTCTTCACAAAAAAAAAAAATCTATGAAACTATATAAGAAAAGATAACAATAACTTCCCAATTACACAATAATAAAAGGAAAGAGTGCACAGAACAAGTAACACCAACTGGCCGAGTTTCTGTTTTAGCTCTTTAGTGTTTGATTCTCTTGTGATACAGGGTCTGGTCTGTACAGATGCAGGTTTTACACCCAGGAACAAACATCTCCGGGTCACTTCTAAGCTTCACTGAGCTCCTAGCTGCTCTCCACACACACACACACACACCCACAACAAACCACAAACCATCCTGCAAAGTGCGCGCACACACACCTGCACAAACAGCGGCACAGAAAGAAATGCGTAACGCAGTCGCATGTGAATTCGTCCGTGAAAATGCCATCGACCAGATACAAAATGATAACAGCAACTAATGCCTCATGTTCCTACCTCACCATTCTGTTCGGAGCCTGTCAGAGCCCCTGCTTTGCTTCAGAGTTGGTAATCCACGCTTGGTACAGTTACACAAGGAGGAAGAGAGGGGGCAGGGACTTGTAGGAGTGCTGCTGGTTGGAAAGAGAGGTGGGGGTGTTTAATCTGGGATTTGGATGCGTGTGAGCTGGCCTGATAGGAAAGCCAGCCAGCACAATCAGCTTTTGAGCAACTGTCCATCCCTCCTGCCCCCCCTTCCTCTCTCTCTGAACGTGACGCAGCGTTGCCATGCTGCCCGGAACACTCTTACACCCCTTATCTTTATCTTTGCTACCATTAGGTTTAAATGGAGAGTGGCAGCTTTTGGGGAGAAAAAAAACAGCACTGCACACACAAAGAAAACAAACTGAAATTGGTACAGTACAAGATCATATTCAGAGCAGCTTTACTGGAAAACCATGCGCGTGTGAAAATGTTTTATGGCATCAAATAATCATATTTGCATTGCAGTTAATCAGTATTTTACAGTAAAAGATATCTAAAGATGCTTAAAACAAGGTACAGTTAACTTTTGTTTTAATACATGTCTTAAATGTTTTAGGGTTAATGAAATTAAAAACTAAAACTAAAAACTAAAATAAAAAGATTGTTATGCTCACCAAAAATGCATTTATTTTATCATAAATAGACCGATAGTAATATATTGATAATAGTGAAATTGTATTACAATTTTAAATAACCGTTTTCCTATTTATATATATATATATATATTAAATATATATATAGTAGTGTACAAACATGGAATTAAGTTCTAACCAAATTGTCAAAAGTTTTTCTTCTTGTTTTAATCATAAATACTACAACAATGACTCAGAAAACATTTAGCAATTGGATAAGAAAAATACATTTAATTCAAGAAACAATTTTGTTTCTCAAATAAAGATATGTTTATGAACAAAAATACTGAAAAGCGTCATTATGAGATAAAGCTACAGTAACTGACTATATGCACATGTGGACGTTTCGAAGATTTGTTCCTTTGCTCAAGCACTTTAAGCGTGTACATGCAGCTTATGCACTCTGCTCTGCTACTGTAAGTTGCATAAGTGAAAAATGCTTGCCAAAGAATGAAGTAATTCTGTATCTAAACCTCTGATTGATTTGAAAAGAGACAGAGCAAACATCATGTGTATAAAATGTCCTGCTCGAGCTTGCGAAGCTTTTTTGTAATTACAGAGGAACTTTGGCATGAGTCACTAAGGGACAGAGAGAATTAGGACAGACCTGAGCGCCAGGAAAACACCCGGATTCCCCCAGAATGGAGCTGGACACAATTTCATGAGTCCAACATATTAAGAGTTTTAGCTTTAGGCAAAGCTTAAGTGTGTCATTTGGGCCACCAAACAGAACTGCAAAAAATAATAATGACATGTTTCCCAAAAATCTGTCCATTGGTTGGACAAAGAGACAGTCCCGCCTAAAATACACAGCACTGGTTGAGCCAAAGTTGATATGCCAGGATGCTCAAACAAAAGTGTTTTCTGCCAAAGACTGTTTTCTGCAGTGTTTACACTTTCAAGGAATCAATCTACAAATGGCAAATTTCTGGTCATCTCAGCATCTCAAACTGGGACCACAAATGCCTGGTTTCTGTTTCGCCGCTAGGGGTCGCTAACCTCCTCTTACAATAACAAAGGCGTAGGCTGATGACGCAAAATTTCCTGCGGAATTATGGAACTTGTCGTCAAGCCGATGGATCTAATAATGTTTATGGATGAGTGAATACATTTATGTTTTTATCATGACTGCGATATCAGATATCTGCGCCACACGCGAATCCCGCGAGTGCCGCGGATATAAAGGAATGAGTGCTGAATTACTCACACAGTCAGTTTATTAGACGAATTAAACTTGTGAGGTAACGCAGTTTCACTTGGTCTACACTATCACACTAAACTGCATTTGAGTGTGTTGAAAGTTATAATGTTATTCTATGTGTTTGTTTGTCTAATCAACATTAGAATAACATACAGATCATACAAGATTTCATCATGTTGAACTATATAACATTGATTAGTTTTAGGTACATTTGCTCACATGTCTAATAAAGTACAAGAGCTCTGTCAAGTCGAAGTTTGTCACGGACGTGGAGCTCTCGGCATCTCGAAAACGCCACGCTGATATTGATCCTCGTTTTAGTTCTCCCTTTTTCCCCAAAGTCTGCTTGCCATGGTCCATAATGTTTGAACGAAACAACAACAGCGTGCAGCTAGACGTTACGCACTACGCAGTTGTCCATGTCGGTCGCCATGGTTACTATGGCAGTACTTGAGCGGAAACCAGGGATAACACGGAGATTACGTCAGTGACAGGCGACAAGTGAACAGGGATTCCAGGACGGACAATGATTTAAAATGGGAACTTCTCTGAAATTAAACATCGTTGGGAACTTTTGGGATATTGTAAGTACACAACTGCAGGAAATATATCCCAGTGTGCAAGTGATTTTGGGATATTTTATTACAAATTACTTACATTAAACTGTTTTAACTGAAAGCAACTTGTACTGACATATCTTAAAAATGGTCAGTGCCATTGTTTTATCTCAAGATGCAGACCAGTAATGTTTTTTTTCTTTTTCTAAAGGCACATTTATAAAAGCTACTTAAATGTCCTAATTTTACTGAGGCCCAGTCCAGGCTTAATCCAAGCCCTGTCTGTGAAACCAGGGGAAAGTATTTTAATGTTGAAAAATGTTGAACTTCAGCTGTAAGTCTTATCAATTCTCTTTAATGCTTTATCACCCCCCTTTTTCAATGGAAGTAATATTGCCCTGTAACTTCCCTTTATACCTTATACAATCTCATAAGGACACAGTACAATCTAAGGCCATTAGTGTTATAATAGTCTGATTAATGAATGCAAAGGAAGAGCACTTCTGTTCCTTTAGCTTCCACGTCCATAAAATAAATGCACGACTTGCTCCCCAGTTTAATAATTAACAGCCATTGTCCAACATGCAGCCTGATAAAAATAGCAATGAACTATGGCAAAAAAAGAAGAGAAGAAAACGAACAAGATGAACGAACACCACAGACATTGGATGCTGTTAAATAATATAATTATAACGATTTGAATCATAATAAAACCAACAAGCAAATTAAATTAAAAATGCCAAAGGATATCTTAAATGGGAATGGCAATTGGCAACATAATCCTCTTTTGTCACATCTATATTGGCACATACTGTTGAGTGACACCAGAGACTCTCTCGCTTATGATAACTCGGGGGCACAAACGGGTTGCACAGTGTGGGCCAGAGAGAGAGGGAGAGAGAGATGTCAGGCTGAAAGTGCTGCAGCAGTGTTCTGACAGGGGAAACACAGGCCCACGTGCACAGAGAGCTGCCTCTTCCCTCTTACATAATGTCTCAAGTTCAACACAGTCGGCTATTTAAAGAGACAGGCTCAGTGACAGAAAACGATATACATAGTACCCCCAACTCAGCTTCAAAGACCCTCTCTCATCTATATTGGGGGCAGACGGGCGTCTGTGGCTGGATTTTGGTACAGTTACTGATATTTTTAGAAAAGCTGATTATGGTACCACATGTCAGTCTAGTGGTGACATTGTAGGTCAGTTCAAACAGTCCTGTAATTAGTGAATGTATACACACACACACACACACACACACACACACACACACACACACACACACACACACACACACACACACACACACACACACACACACACACACACACACACACACACTATTTCTAATGGAAAAATAAAATCAGTATTCTTTGATGAATGGAACATTCAAAAGGAAGCCTTTCCTCAAACTTTTGAACGGTAGTGTCTCAGGGTTTCCACAGAAATACTAAGCAGCACAACTGTTTTCAACATTGATGTGAATAAGAAATGTTTCCTGATCACCAAATCAAACACATCATCATATCGAGATAAAAATGTTGTAGCCAACGATGATAAGCTCTGGACACATTTGTACTCAATTTAATCAAGATCTTCATGACAAACCGTCAAAATAAAGATTCCGTTTAATTTCAAGAAATGATGACAGAAATATATCACTGTATCCTAAAATGTTCTTCTTACAAGGAATATCATACAACCAAGATATGTTTTTTATCCATGTTTTTAATTTATACAGTTTGTTTGTGCAGCACTTCCCCAAAAAATATAAATGCAATGTTTTGTTAGTTATATTTTAATTTGATTACATTTTAAAAGCATAAATTTGTATTAAATCATAAATCACAGAATACCCCAAAAAATTAAATGAAAATCACAGAATTTATGAGAAAATAAAATGGATTTATTAAAAGGTAGCTACTCTTTGTGGAGTTTAATTGTGAACAAACAAGTTGAAATGTTTACGTTCATTCTCAAGGTCTAACAAATATGTGGAAAGCATTTCCTTCCCTATGGTAATGGTAAATGAATATCGTGATACATAACAATATTCTATGACATGGGAAAAAAAAATTGTGATAATATTTTTAGTCATATCGACCAGCCCTATATGGAAGTACATAATGAGTATGGGACATACAGTATATACATATATATATATATATATATATATATATATGGGACATTATGGCAGTGAATCTGAAAGTGCGAGATGATTGATTTTAGCCTCCATTACAAAAGACCGCAAGCACATAAATGTAAGGTTAAATCAATCACACACACAGCTAGAATGCTACATTCAAGGTTTGACGTTGAGCCAGCCTCTCTCTGCCCTGACCGAGGGAGAAATATGTTGCCATTTTTTAACTTGCCCCGGGTCAGACAGCCCAAGGACACGTGAAACAAAATCTTATGTCGACGATCATATTCAAATTCTCGACAGCTTATAACAACCCTTCCAATAGAAATAGCCTCTTGGAATGGGATAAGTCCTGGCTTTGCATCCTAAAAGGGGAGACTATAGGAGAATAATAAAAAAATTATAAATTCTGATGTTAACATCCATATAATTTACTACATTGTCTCCACAATCGATATTATTCTTCATTTGATCTGCAGTGAAATCATTCCTTGAATAAAAAATACTGTGGGTTTAGAGTCATGCTGAGTATCAGTGAGTCTGCTGGACTGATTTTAAAGGTCCAACAATAATCATCAATCCATGATGTGAAATATCCACAAATCATAACATATGACCACTATGGTAATAGACTACAGTTTGACACTTTTCATTTAATTCTAAATGTCAATAGCACAAAGGAAAATGATCCTGGTGCTTTGAGGGCAATAAGATAAATGGATGACTGCGATAAAATCTGTGTTCTCAGCAAACCTTTAGCCATGACTAGCAGAATTCCTGGAAATTTTGGACAGGCTATCTCATTTCTACACATTGGAGGCAGGTTTCCTGTCTGTGAATTTTCAGTTCTGTGCTATCGGTCCTGTCCCTTCTGCTTTCAGATACACAAGTCAAACTGCTAGTTTTTTTCATATGTTCTATTTCATATGTGACCATGGACCACAAAACCGGTCATAAGTCGCACGGTATATTTGTGGCAATATCCAACGAAACATTGAATGGGTCAAAAATCAGCAAATCAGCATATTATAATGATTTCTGAAGGATCATGTGACACTGAAGACTGGAGTAATGATGCTGAAAATTCAGCTTTAACATCACAGGAATAAATGACATTAAAATATATTAAAATAGAAAATCATTGTTTTAAATTGTAATAATATATCACAATTTTGACTGTATGTTTGATCAAATAAAAACAGCCTTAGCGAGTATATGAGTCTTCTTTAAAAACAATTATAAACATCTTCCGACCACAAACTTTTGAACAGTAGCATGCATGGATGGAAATGAAGGGAAATTGTAAGTGATTATCAAACTTAGTGTGGAAACTTTGACAGCAGACAACTATTTACGAGCAACCAAAATGTTCATGACCGCATAATTTCATGACCCCCACAAAAATAACCGCGCAATGAGCCATCTCTTCCTTTTTCCTCTTTCCTGTACACGCTTACTCACACAAACACACACATACAAAAGGTGCTTCATGAACTAGAGATAAAGAAACACAAATAATGCCAAATAAAGAATGCAGCAGCAGCAGGTGGGCTAAGTGACCAAGACAAAGTCTTCCACATTACATGAAGATAATGATAATATTACAAATCTATTTTGGCCCAGCCAGAAAAAGGAGCAGTTTAAATGTTGTTTATGACAATGAGTTAAATATGCATGAACATCAGGGCTAAGTCATTTTTGTTAGCCTCCACTATGCAAAACCTCTTGTGAACAATAAAACAGTAAACAATAAAACATTTGAAGTGCAATCTATGTAAATCCTATATTTATATAATTTTTCAGGTTCCTGTTAGTGTAACAAAGATATCTGCAAATCATACAGGACCCTGTACATTTTGCACATTAGATAGATTTATCCTCCGTTATACGGTTAAGTGGGATCCGTTTTCATTCCATTTAAAGAGATGCAATCATTACTCGCCCTTATATGTACGACTTTTTTTCTTCATTGGAACACAAAAGGAGATGATGGTCTCAGCCAACATTAACTTTTATTGTATGTAAAACAAATATGCAATGGAAGGTTTCAAAGGCTGCCAGCCCCTAACATTCTGCCTAACTCTTTTTGAGCTTCAATAAAGAAATAAAGTCATGTAGGTTTGGAAGAATAGCCTAAATGATGACCGAGTTTACATGTGTGGGTGAACAATTCCATTAATGTGATGAGAACGACACAAGTAATGATAATCTAATGATACTAATAATAGTTAATGGTAATTGTTGGCAGCAGAACTATTTATATAACAGATGGTGTAAAGGCAGAGTAAAGGCCAAAGGCTCACAGACTACTCTGACAAATGAAAGCTGCTGGAGAAGCCATAACCAGCTCAATTCTGAAATATGTTGAGAGTTAACGGTAAGTGAGTGGTAGGCTATAGAGCAAGCATATAGCCACACAAAGTGTTCTTCCCATAGGCCTAAACTACATTGTTTACCCTAGGCCACCTGTGCAAACTCTTACAATAAATGTGTGCTTCAGCTCTTTGTGTGTACGTGCATTACACAACGAATCTCAAATGCAGATTTGACACACACAATACAAAATCATATGCCTATGTCCAACTTTTGGAAACGAAGCAGTGTCAAACCAGATAACAATGGGTTAACTTCTTTTTAGATCCTGGCTAAATGGATCCCAGCTCCAGAGGTGTTTAGCAATAGCAAGCAACATACAAATGCCTCGGGGCTTACCTTCCTTATTAAATATTCATTATCTTTGTAGCCTACATTCATCGAAATTTCACGCGTTGTGTTACTCATGTAGATACAATGTCGATTAACGACGACGACAGCTAAATACACTGTTTTGTTGTGTTTCAGAAGTCTCAAGACAGCCAAAGCTGATCTACAACATTTCTACAGTAGCCTACAGATGGACAGTTATTAAACAGGTCGCGTAGTGTAGCCTAGTAGTCCAATCAATTTTCCTGACCGCATTAATATGCAAATAAGGACGTTAATTGGATAGGCTACAACGGGGTTCCACAAAGTGTGAAAATCTACTCTTGATTAATATCTAACCCAGGATAAAGTATGACAAGATAACACAGGATATTCACTTTAACGTCTAGCATGTTAAATTAATGTAGTCAGTATTTAAGGCTACTTATTTGCATCTTTATTTAAATAAATATATTTTCAGGGCATCTGTTCATATTTCTCTATTTTCTTTAATCTAACGGTTTTATCTCAAATCTGTCATCCGGATTTAATGCTTTTTAAAACTACTGTTATTTTCGCATACGATACAGTAAATAGGATGTCATTACCATAAGTCTCCTAAAAAATTGTCAAAATAAACTAATAAAGCACAGTTTTAAACTACATTGAGAGAAACTGTCAGAGTGACTTTGCGCTGATTGTTCATATTCGATAACCGGTAGCGAGAGCGATACAATCTACACAGTTAACGTTACTGAAATAAACGAAAAGAAAAAAAAAGACTAAAACTACTCCTAAATACTAAAACCGTTGAGCAAAGCGAACACATACAGTATGGGCCAGAGAGGATCAGGAGCCTGGAGTAAAGACCGAGTCCGACTCATTGAGCTGTGTGCCGTGCTCGATTCATTCATACAGTAACAGTAACCATCAGTCCCCGCTCTTGCAGTTTTAATGTCGCCTTCAGCTTACCTTCGAGACGTCATGGCCGTCCTGGGAGCTGTCAGATGGAAATGTGTTTGAGCGGACTGAAGGGGAAAGTGTAATAAAATGTTCCTGCCTTCGCCGAGTCACTGCAGCGGAGCTGAGCGCGAGCGAGGGGCGTCTCACTCACACACACACACACACACACACACACACACACACACACACACACACACACAGCGACCGACTCTCTCTCCCTCCCTCCGCCTCTCACTGACAGAGAGGACACACCACCGATAACAGACGGGGAACTTTAGCAAACAACCGTTTATAAAGTCGGTATATAGCCATGTGTGTCTGCAGGTTTCCTATCTATAGCCTATAATTTGCCTTTTTTAATTAAAATGTTTCGGCCTGTGGACTTCATGACACCAAGACGGGCTTTTGTTGCAAAATAAAACATTGACAAATGGCATTCTTAGGTTAAACATTGGAAAAATAGAAAGATTTACTTTAAATTGATTTAAATGTATGCGTAAATTTAACAGATTGTATAGCCTACACATTACAGCCCAGGAAAAAAAGGCTACATATTTATGACTCATCTTGCAAAACTGTATCTACAGTTTAATGTGTTGAGAAATATAGCAATAATTTAGTAGCCTACCATGGAATTTATATTATTTGATCCCAATATTTCGTTTTATTTTAGATGTGTAGGCCTATCCTTGAAATTGATCACAAAACTCTAAGAACAATAACCATTACCAACTAGAATAGTAAAGACAATTTGTAAGAGTAAATTATTTTTTAAATGTGATTACACATGAACTGTTTTAATGTAATCTTGTGTGAGAGGTTTTTAGCGCCTTACACTTGCTGGACATGACCGGCATTTAGAGGTCCCGAAACACACCTCTGAGAGGGCCATAATGAAGTGTACATACTTTATATTCTTCTCTCCCTCCAGTCATGACACTCTTATTTTAGCAGTTCCTTCCATGTAATTATCACCTTTATTTCATATCCAAGCATGTTTATTAATACTCTGTTAGCTGTAATGCAGCTATTTTTGTTAGGGATAGAAGCACAACAGGAATGTTGACTCTGTTTTTGTTTCAGCAGTTTCCATTTGGGCCTGACCCCATTTGCATTGGGTGATTTGAAGGTGGCAGCTATAAGCACTGCAGACGTGCATGGCTGCCATGACATCACTGGCCCTAAGGGACATTAATCTGATGGGGATGCGATTATGCAATTTTCAGAAATGCAGGGCTTTATCTATGGATTTCTCTCTCTACACAGAGTCTGACCAGGTGTTTTCTGTGTAAGAGCCAATGCAAACAATGTGTCTGTAACTTTATACTTGAGGACAGTGTGTAACTGTTTTTCAACATTTCACCCATATGAAGGCCTACTGAGAAACATCAATAACACTTCAAAATTCACAATGTATTATATGTTAAGCCCATTTCCGACACATAAAAAAATCATGCTTGGTAAATCACAATAGTGGTAAATCATACAATACAAATGACATACAAAGTCAAGATTTTCACATACAAATCTGACTTTTTAAATCATAATTTCACATTTTTAAATCATATGATTTAGTATGTCATAACTATGTTGTTTTTTTTGCGGCATAAATTGGCTTCCATAGTAGTGTCATTGAATCTTTCAGTCAACTAGTTTGTAACACTGCTTAAATCAGCAATGAAACAATTGATTGTCCGAAATCGCAGGTACAAGTTACTTAGTTTGAACACAAACAAACAAATGCACACACGCACACACTTTTTCTGCAGGTTATATGACTTCAGTGACTGTCTTTTTGAGTGAGTCATTGAATCATTCAGCAATGAAACAACTGATTGACCGAATCACAGGTACACGTACTTACTTTGAATAAGTCATTACTTTGCAACTGCTGAAAAAGTATATGTTCTATAGGCCTATAGTATGAAAATGTGTAGTACGAATGTAATATGGACGTACTACATTCGCCATGTTGTCATTATCACCTATGATATGACCAACAGTACCAGCGTCAGTTGCGTCGCTTCACTTCCATTCACAAATCCTCTCCCGTGGCATTCAGTAACTAAAGGAGACACAGTTGGTTATGCTTTGAATTTGTTTGGAACTATTTTAATTTTTGTGTGAACTATTCCTTTATGGAAATCATTCACTAAAGGAAGAGCCATTGCTGCTGACAAGCTCCATTCCAAGACGCCCTTTGACCTTACAGCCCGAGGACCCTGTAGTCCAAACTAAAGCCTCATGAGGAGGAACAATGGGAGCCACAGATCCCCTGGTGGAGCCAGACAGCTGAAGCCTTGTTACATGCAGTAAAAGACCCTTTATTGCACTGGTGTGAGCATGTGTACTGAAGGAGCCTTCTGCTCATTTAGTGTGGATCATTGCCATGCAGAGAAATACAATGGATTTTTTCCATTAACCATTTTACCCCTAGCGAGAGTTCTTTGACAAGATCTGTTTATCTAACATCTCCAGGCAACCCTGGGCCTGTCATGTCTGATGACATTTTATATGCCCTTGAGAGAATAACTGTTGCACAGAATCAGATGATTAATAATACACTTTAATAGTTATAATATGAAGACATTACTGTACATTTCTGCTGGTTAAAAAAAAAAAGCACATTTTAAAATGTGCTCATTCAGTGTTATTGCAGGACTGTGTCTTTCAGTATTTTTACAATGTATAGTTAGAGTAGAACATTTTTAAAAGTCCATACATTTTTAAAATGAATATTTCTCATAATATCCGTATCTTATGTTCTTGACACCAAAGGCTGTGCATTCAATCAAACTATGCTATTAATCAAATGTTATGGCTCACATTAATTTGTCCCTTGGTAATGGCTGACACAATATTTGGCCCAATGTTTGTTCCAAGTTATTTATGAATATTAAAATTGCCAATGATTTTGCATTGTTGGGTCAATGTTTGATTTGAAGCACTTTTTTGTTGAATTTAACAAATACAATTAAATAATATAAAATAAACTTATCAAAAATTGGGGGTTTCTATTATTTGAAATTAAATAAATACTTTTATCAAGCGAGGATGCTTTAAATGGATAAAAAGTGACAAAGACTTTACATTGTTTAAAATATTTATATTTCAAATAAATGCTTTTCTTGAACTTTCTATTCATCAAATAATCCAGAAGATATGCATCACATTTTCCACAAAAAATATTAAGCAGCACAAATGCCTAGTTCTGTCACGAAGCTCTAGATGGCGCAGGCAGATGATATTCACTGATGATATTCACAGCGTTAACTATTTGCCACAAGCTGATTGGTTCATGTAGCATCTGCAGCCAATGAGCTCGCTGCTCACACCTTTTAAATGGCTGGTTAGCACTCACTGTAGCAGTTTGTAGTGCGCTTCAGAGTTCCTCCTCCCACCTTCCCCAGCTCCACCTGTATAAATCTGGTATGGGTCATTAATATGCTATTTGTGCAGCGGCAGTATGTCTTACATATCAGCGTATGTATTGGCAATAGCAAGTTCCTGTATTGCTCTGCAGCAGAAGCAGAATCAGCAGCAGCAGCGTAGCAGATCAAATACATTAACATTGTAATTTCCATCACAATTATAAAATCTCCCGAGAGTTGTCATGATAGAACTGTTTTCAACATTGATGAGAATAAGTAAGGAATGTTTCTTGAACAGCAAATCAGCATATTAAAATGACTTCTGAAGGATCACGTGACACTGAAAATTCAGCTTTGCCATCACAGGAATAAATTACACTTTTAAAATACAATTAATAGTTATATATTTAATATAAACTGTAATACGATTTCATAATATTTACTGAATATTTTATCAAATAAATACAAAGAGTATTGATGATCATAAAACCCCAAACTTTTGATCAATGATATAACACTAGAGAGACTCTGGGTTAGACAATTTGGGAACTGGAGGGATTTATTCACAGACGTTATCAGAAGTAAATGTTACAGAAAGTCAGGTCAGTTTGTTTTACATTTTATTTTATGGTGGTTGGAACACAAGACACAAGTAATAAAGTTAGTAATGGTAACGTCATGCCTCATTCTGTGCACTGCCCATCAGGTTTAGTTCAATCAATCGAAACAGTAGTTTACAAATGCCAGACTGAGAATCCTCTTAAGACATAAATAAGATACTGAAAATAGTATTTGTACAGTAAATAGTATTTTTGTAGAGTCCAGAACCACTATTATCGAGGCCTTCTGGAAATTCTCATAAGCATTATTAATATAATTATTAACATTTATGAATTAATTTACATGATGGGAATGAGGCTAATATACTGGCAAAGTGAGAGAGCACAGAACAATATGGACATGAACTCTTGTCACCCATGAACGGTGAATGATTTTAAGGCATTTCTCAGTTTCCATTCACACAGCAGATTTCCATGGCGGTTCTCACCATGAGCCCCATCCCTTGAGAGCAAAGCTACTGAAGGATGTCAAAAAACAACAACAAAAAAACTCCCATTATTATAAGAGATCAAAAATTCGAGTCCGCTGGAAAAGTGAAGGTGGGCGCTATACTAAAAAGGGTGGATGGTCCATACAGCTCGTGCAGTAACGAAGGGCTCCCGGTCTCATCCTGTGACGACGAATAAATGATCGATTATTCCCAGATCCATCCGCTCGCTCAGGATATGCCGTGTAGAGACAAGTCAGACTCGCTTCCAGTGTATAATACTAAAACAAAACCTCAGTAACAAATTTACACAGGGCTGTACATGATGATGATTATGATCTTGCATGTCCCAGGGTTTGTTAAAAAAAAAGAAAAAAGAAGAAGCATTAAAAAAAGATACGGTGATACTTATTTGGAGTGGAATATTGCAAAGCATCTTGTATCAAACTCATATTTCTTGCACAGAGACAGCACCACAGCATTGCATTTGTCTTGGAACAGGTTACAAAAACCATTTTGACTTGACAAACCCATGCATTAATATTTTCACTGGTTACCGTTGAACAAGAACAGCTCTTATGGGGGCCACAGTCATAGGATGCAAGGGGTCTACATACATCATCCCTTTTTTATAGCAAGTGCTGACAGCATTTTAAAGCGACATTTTCATTTGATACATGATAAGAAAAGAAAAAAAAAATGCAGTGAATACATGATCTTTGTTCGATGACGGAACATGCCAAGAATGTCAATGCTGTTTTTGTCCACCTGATGTGTTTTGAGTCTCTCATCTCTTCCTGTGTTACAGCGCCTCCCAAAGTTGAGTTGCTGCAACAGCCGTTACACACACACACACACACACACACACACACACACACACACACACACACACACACACACACACACACACACACACACACACACACACACACACACACACACACACACACACACACACACACACACACACACACACACACACACACACACACACACACACACACACACACACACACACACACACACACACACACACACACCAGATTGACAAATAGCAGGTATATATATATAACATTTCTTTATCTCCCAACTTGAATAATCAGATGTCCAGATTGCAATGTAGTCAGCTACATTTCTGCCCTGAATGGAATGATGAAGATCAAGAAAACCAAGGCAAAATCAACTCAACACTTAAAAAGATGCATGCAACAAGTGGTCACATAGTATATATATATATATAAATGTATATCTATATAAGTAATTGCTCTTTAGATATGCACAACACATGAGACGAATGATTGCAACAAAAAATAGCATCTTCAAAATTCACAGTCTCATGTATTTCATTACTATTTATTACATCTCACAAGTCAATAATGACGTTTGCATGGTAAAAACAATGGTGAATTTTGAGGAATGCTAAATGTTACGTCAGCTACTATCAGTTTGGGATTCAAAAGCTCAAAGTTTTGAGCTTTCGCCCCTGTTAGTGGTATCATAAATGAGGAATATCGTACATAGTCTTGCTCAGTGTATTTAACAGTTGCCGTCACGTGTCGATAAAGCGGAAAGTCGTTTCTTTTAGACCTTTTTTAATGCAGTAACGGACCACAGCAACAGCTCAGAGGAATGTTTGGTGACGGGAGCTATATGGCACCGAGAGAAGGCAATCCAGACGGCACAAACAGCACCGACCTCATCTGACACTGTTCAAGTAATAAGCGAGTACATGTTCGGTTGTTTGTCACAGAAACAGCACAGATGTAATACGATTTTTTGCTTGTCTTGTGACACCATGTTCGCCGACGGAGGACATGATTATGGTTGGACGCAAAGACGGGAAAAAAACGGGGGGAAAAAACGAAAAAACAAACAAACAATTAAAACAATGTAATTTTTCCAATATAAAAGGCAAAGAAAAGTATACAAAAAATAGAAAAATAATTACAGCAGTAGACATGGTGTTGGGAGGAACGGTGGTGCCAGACTATTTGGCCGAACAGTGTAATATTTTGGGACTGTTTAAGGCGTCCTCCACCAGATGTAGTTCCACCCCGTCGACTATCACATCTTTCACGCAGCCGACAAAGCCTGTGCTGTAAGCCTTGGGCAACCGGCGAGCTACGGACAGCTCCTCCAGACCACCTGAAGACGAGAGGAAAGGAAAAGATCAGATCAAGTGTACATGATATACTGCACAGCACTTCATATTCACACAACGGACCTAAACAAGCTAAATAAACCATTTCAGGAGATCCAATCACAAGTGGACAGCATGAAATGGGTACAGTAGTAAGAAATCCAAGTTATCACACTGCATGTGGGTCATTTTTGTACTATTTATGATTTTTATTTTATTTTTTATTAATAATTCATGATGTTTGTAAAAAAATACTTTTCACCTTGAGTTTTAAAGATGGATAGGCCTATACATGCATTTATGGTGGAGGGGAAATCTTTATATCTTATTCTCAACATGACACATTTTCCTGAAAATGTTATAAATGTTTCAAAACGTCATGAAACCAACATGAATTCAAAGAAATGTAAGATGTGTCAAAAAAAAAAAATATATATACACTTTTTTATTTTTTTTACCGTGGCCACTCTTATATGTCACTGACCCACAGTATAAATGCATGTCTTTATGTAACCTGAGATATTACCCACCATGCAGGCGAGCTAAAGCGCTATATATTATTCAAGGGCGATGAACCGTCTGTGTGTTATGGAAACCCTGTGTAGAAGACTGTTAAAAACTTAATCGCACCTGAGACACTGCGAGTGTAATGTGGGGGTGTCAGAATGTGAAAAGATAGAGACGCAGCACTCAGGAACAGGTGAGAAGATCAAACAGTGTTTTTGGGAGGCCGGGCTCCGGGGACGTTCTCTGACAGCTCCGAATGAGAGTTAGCTCACCTCCCTCGGGGACCTGACACTGTCGGAAATCCAGCTCCGTCTCCCGCTCTTTCAGCACGGTGAAAAATGTCTCCCCCTGTTGCTATTCGCTCAATTTCTCTAAGTTCTCTCTCTCTCTTTTGCCTCCCCGTGTTTCCCCTTTAATCGGATTGTATGCTTCTCAACGGGAGGATTGACGGGGCTAATTTCAAGTGAATTACATCTGAATAAGTAAATAAATAATGACGTTTGAAAGAAGGGATTTTCGGAGGGAGCTCTTGATGTTCGGGCTGTCTGAGGATAATGTATTCTAGCCACTGGGCATTGACAGCACCTGTTCTACTGGCTGGCCTTGAGCTGAAATACTTCTCTCAACCTTATAAGAAGATTTTGCACCCTTAACATGGAATAAATCCTCTTTCTTAATCCTAATAGGTTTGTCAAAAGAGAATGAGATGGCAAACACATAAACATTGGAGTTTTTAAAACACTCTATGGTACAGACTCATCCTTGAATTAATAATGAACTAAAAAGGTAATATTGTGTCTTAACATTCACGCTTTTGTGAAGTACTTGTGTGTAGGCCTTCAAGAGCACTCGCTTGTGGGGGAAGATCCAATTAGTCGTTACAAGTGGGGACTATTCGGAGAAGGTGTACCTAGTCGGTTTGTAAATGAGCTACGATTGAGCAAAGCAGCGTAAGATGGACTTACCCAACCAGAGAGCGCCGTCTGTGTCCAGCTGTGTGGCAGCCAAGGGTGATGACCCAGTGACAGCTGCCTCATTACCAACCTGCAGTGAGCCATCTCTGAGCGCTCTGTGGAGAGTAGAGAAGCACAGTGAGGCATCTAACACTGACAATCGGATTTTGCCTTCTGGCAAACCCGTGGTTAATATGCACTAAAGTTGCGGGAAACAAAGCGGTAATAATGCAGGAAGAAAGAAGATTGTGGAATTTCACTGGTAGTGGTAAACCTGCAGCAAACTGCCAGAAACATGCTACAGTTGGGAAACGTGTCTATAGCAAATATAATTGTCTGCCGTTTTTGGCCAACAGCTCTATGGCAAGCCTGAGGCACATATATAAATGACTGCCACTGCTGGAAAACACTTCTATGGCAAAAGTGTGGTAAATATAAATGTCCGCCAATACTAGCAAACATTTCTATGTGTCAATCTGTCTCAAATATAAATCAGGGCTCAATAATAAGGATGGCCCGCTGCCCCAGGGTGAGAGAGTTTTGGGCAAGTTAGAAAAACTTCATAATTTACATTTTCAGCTAGGTAACATTATTGTTTATAAATTAGGCTTTGTTGAAATTGCAAGAATTGGTAGCATCTGTATGAAGAGTAAGAAATGATAAACCAATCAGTACGTTTTTGTGTATCATGTTGCAGTGTTAAAGAAGAGTTAAATAATTTATTTCCAATTTCCATTTTTTAAGCAAAGAAAATATTTGATAAAAAAAATGATATAGCCATAAAAACTTGAAACATGCTCAGTCCGGTCTGTGTATAAACTCATCGCAGTGTTTAACGCAAAAAACACTCTCATGTGCGTTCCATGGTGTGTACAGTACATGTGAAATGCTTTTTACAGACATATTTTTCTTATGTGTTGGTAGGTAGCTAAAATCCACGCATGGGAACGCAAACACATTCTTATGACCATGTTCTTAGTTCTCATTAATAATGCACACCAAGTCGCTTTGAGACCCTTAAAACACTGTTGTTACAAGTTGCACGTGCAAGCTTCACTTTGAAATACGCAGCGCATATATATAACTAAATCGCATCCTTTGCGATTAGAAAATCACAGTAATATAGTGGTTTCTATTTAATGATGGTATATCGTGCAGCCCTAGACTAAATTGTTTGAGAGAGTGTGTGTGTGTCATTCACTGAAATGTAAATTTAGCTGCAGCCAGGTGACTTTGCGTGAAGAAAAACATCCTTACTGTTGAGTCCTGTAAATGTCTACACTGTGACAAACCTGCATAACTCTTGGTGTTTTACCTGCTGGCCTTGATTCGTATCCAGCGGTTGGTGTTGACCCGTACAGAGGAGCGCAGCACCACAGGCTTGGAGCCGAGGTCATAGGTCATCTGCACACGGCCGTCCACGATGGCGAGGGCGATGTAGTCGGAGCGCTCTACTCCCTTGCCACTCCACAAAATCAGACCGTGAGTAGCCTCAGTCTTGATGCTCAGCTCGAATTTATTCACCAGCAGGGCCTTCTCACTAGATCAAAAAGAGAGGAAATGCTATCACAAATCCATTGGCGTTTCAGAGACGCAGACTTAATGTGCATGAAACCCTGAGACTTACCTGCTGTTTTAACAACAACAGTGATGGAATTATGTGTGAAAACGTAGCTTCGATATAGTCAATAACCCGGAGAGGGCTTGATAAGCTAATGAACAGACTGAGCAGTTGTGGGTCCTCATGAAACTAGATAAACTAGGTCACGTTGAATGGGTTTTTGAACACGAATGTATGCGTATGCGTGTGTGAGAGGGCTGGTGACACACTTTAGGTTATCTCCAAGTTAACACTTCCTATTTTGCCTTCAAGCTCTAGATTTCCTCTTCCTGCGCGGGGAGCGCTAAGGAAGGATGCCCATTGCAGCTGCCGTCTGATGTGTGTTTTGATCTGGCTCCCTGGATGCAGCCTTCTCTTGTAAGGCATAGAGAAGGTGACATCTGCATGTCCTCGGGGAGGATGGTGACAGGGAGCCGATTGCATCCAACACCCTCTGCAAGTACACACATATACGCCACAAAGGAAAAGCTGCTATTTTTACAACAATTGCTTTGTTCTCAGTGGTGTACCTGTAGTCGCTGGCATCAAGAGAGCCATTATTTGAGCGAGCAAGCTTGTTTGTTAGTCAGAATAGCAAGTGTGTGGGGGCTTGTTTGCTAAATCAGGTAACATGTAAACAGGAGTAAGACAAGTAACAACAACACGGAAAAAAGACAAAGACAAAACGGAGAGAGACAAGACAACGGACACGACACAGAAGAAAAGAAATCAGATGGCGAATGCGCTCGCATCTTCACACCACATCACGACGAATAGAAACACTTTCTCCAAGGGTGGGTCGAACGCAACCAAACTGTGATATCATCTATGGTGTTTGTCTGTTGTACATTAGCTGTGTTCCTCTCAGGGTGAAGCTCAGGTGAATAAATAGGTGGCAGGTATGTTTTTGTATTTGAGAATTGAACCTAGAAAGAGTCCATTCGAACAATACGTGTTGTCTTGAGGAATGATTCATCTGAAGACGGGCGTGAAATCAGACGGCGCCCTCTCCAAGCCTGCCTGCACTGACAACTCAAATTTCGAATCATAATATTAGCAGCTCTACTAACAACTCGAGAATTGGAAATAACATCTTAATTTGTTTGATTAAAAAGACAGAATTTCATTATGCAAATGCTCTTGATGTGCCCGTGACGGTGTAAAGCCGAATAATAATTAGCTGTAATTGAATTCTTTCCCAACGAGACACATGTAATGTGCTGACTGGACTCTTTCCACAGGCCTTCCCTTCGTGCGGCCCCAGGCCAGGGCTTCGGCATCAGGGCAGCTAACTGTGATTATGCACCACTCTGCTGAGCGCATTATTGCTTATGTCCCATTAGGATCTCAAGCATCCAGAACATTCTACAGAGAAGTAGGGCTTAACCCCTTAAAGCTGGATTACATTTACAAAAAAACAGATCTACTTTAGGTATTTTGGTTAATAAAATGCATAGGGTGGTGCATTATTTTTTCATTCATAACAGAAGTGATCAGACTTAAAGAGTGATTCACACTGTCCACCTATAGAGGGCAGTGGCTCACATGGGAACGGTCATTAAACACGTCTCACATCTTAGCAGGCACACAGAATCTTCAGTTGCAGAACTCATACTAGATGCTTTTTGTGTATTTACACCTTTTGGACTGTTTAATACATTTTCACCATATGTGATCTGCTCCTTCATAATGGTTTCTTTGACCAATAAACACTTTTTAATGCACTGTGTGCAAAGTCTTTCTAATGATATTGTTTTTGTTGTTGTTTTTATTAGAACCGTTGTCATGAGTTGGAAGTTTATGTTTATGAAAAAAAAGTTTCTTATGCTTACCAAGGCTGCATTAATTTGATCAGAAATACAGCAAAAATAGAAATGGTGTGAAATATAATTACAATTTATAATAACCGTTTTCCTTTTTAATATATTTTAAATGTAATTTATTCCAGTGATGGCAAAGTTTAATTTTCAACATCATTACTCCAGACTACGTGATCCTTCAGAAATCATTCTAATATGATGATTTGGTGCTCAAAAAACATTTATTATTACCAATGTTGAAAACAGTTGTGCTGCTTATTATTTTAGTAGGAACCATGATCATTTGCCCCCAAAATCAGCATAGAAAACTCAAAAAGTCAAAATATTCTGTTTAGGATTGCATATTGCATATATTAGACAAATAAACATGTCTGAGACATATTAAAAATGATTTCAGTGTGCAAGCTGTGACATGCTACCCGACAAAAGCCCTGGCCTTTAGCCTCTGCTGGGGGACTGAGTGTGGGAGGACGGCGTGCCATTGGAAACAGTTCAGGCAGAGGGGACTCACCTCTGGTCAGACGGGTTCTCCAGTGACTCAGGACTTAGAGGAGCAAGGGAAGAAATGATAGGCATGCAATAAGTGCAAAAGGGTGGAGGGGAAGAACAGGGATCGCATAACACAGACAAGAAGACCTGCACCAAGAAGTTAGACTGACCTCACTAAATTATTCTAGTGTTTCAGTTGTTATGCCAGCATAGGCAAAGAAATTACACTGGGAGACTTTATCAGCAGTACCAGTGGTACTGGCACATTATTTTATTGTTCTGAGCTGTCACATGGTTGAGTTACTGCAATTTATCAACAATTCCATCACTCTCGACCAGTCAAGTGAGCGAGAAAGCGAGAAAAATAGTAACTACGTGAGTGTACAGTATGTTAGAAAGACTGGTTGTATTCGATCAAATTCTAAAACCTATGGATGCAGCATTGGTTCACTTAACTTAATTCTGCTAAAAGATCTTTCTTGATCATATTTTGCCCAAATTCTATGGCAGTAACGTATGTATCTATTGCAAGATGATGGACAAAACGAGACATACATTTCATTAAGTAATAAGTACTGACAACCGTCGAAAAATAGTTTTAAGCAATATAAATGAATGACTATTTTACCCAATATTTGAGTGTGCCATGTATTTTATGTTGTTATGCTATAGTGTGCTGTTAGCAACATGCTAATGTCAAACTACTGAAATCAAGTTGAGTTTCTATATGTGTGGTGTGATTTTCTGCTTCCTAAGATGGCAGCTTCCAATGTAGGTAGCAATGTAGCTTACTATGTATTGGAACTGAGCTAAATAAGACAAAATGCCAATTATATAAAAAAACACATTTAGGAACAGGTCACTGAAGGGTAAGAATGGGTAAATTGATCCAAGGCTGCTGAGCTAAAGAGAACGAATAAAGACATATGAAGAGCACAGTAAATACTAAACAGAAATATGACTCTACTCCCACAGATGGGGCGCTACTATGCTGACGCCCTCTAAGGAATTCATTCATTTTAAGGGCTCTGCTCAAAACCAGATCAAGCTAAATTGATGACACTCGTTCTGAAGGGCTGGTCAGCTTTCTTGGTTGAGATTAATTTTAATCTGGCACTTCATTTGTAGAGGAAGTGACACACATTAAACCCCAGGAAGAGTGAAAGTCAATGAAGAGGGCCTTGTCCCTAACTGTTATTGATGCCCGCGGTGGCTCGCTTTCTCTACTGGACGGAGCCTCTTTAATTGCGGCCAGTTTTCTGAGAGACAAATCCTTGATTAATGTGCCACTTTCGCTTTCATCCTTTGGCACAATTATTAGAAATCACTGGGAGCGATTTGACAAACAAAGTGACGTGGCTTAAAAGCCAGGGAGGAACTTTTCATGAGCATAATACACAACATAATTCCATTTAATCAAGCTGCCAGCTTTTTAAGGGCTCAGTGCAGCCACTTAGACACTTAATTACATTCAGAAAGAAACAAATAATTTAAAATAAGAATCACTAAAAGGAACACTATAACAGATTGAACATTTCTCTAATGGGGCAGTAAAATGCCATTTAAACCAAGCAGTAAATACCAACTAAATATTGATGTGTATTGTGATTTAAAGCGGTGTTAAGTTAAATAACACTTATTTGCAGTCAAAAGGGGCTCCATTCTTTTTTAACATAAGAATATAAACAGGAGTATTTCCAAAGTCAGTTTAAGTATTTCCATGCATGATTCCTGTAGGAATCTATCAGTGTATCACAATGCTCATCTTTATTCATGCCAAGCATGCATTTCTAATACTGGTTTCTGATGCAGCTGATGAAAATGCAACCTTTCCTGGAAATAATATGTAATAGATGAGCCCTGCATTTTCAAAAATATTTTTCTGAGTGTGATGTAAATGGGAGTACAAGGAAAAGACCAATGCTTTATATTGGGTTAAGTTGATGGTTTGTCTTAAAAAATGTTAGTTTTGCTTAATTCAATACATCCCAGAGACATGTCTCTGGGTTACTTACTCTGGGATCTCATTGGTCAGTTGGCTTGAGAGCAGAAGGAAGACAACAGACACTCAAATGAGACAGACAGACAGAAAGACAAGAGCAAAGACAACAGAAGCCATGTGTACAGAGACAGACAGATTGACACAAACAAACAAACACACAACACAACAAACAGGAGTGACGCTGTGTGTCCTACATTAAGGTTCGCCCCATGTTCAGCACACTAGTTTGTGACATAAGTGGTAAGATGTGCATTTCACAGTGGCATGATCAGTCGATGTGGCAGTGAAAATCGGCAATGATGCTAACATCTGTCTACTATGAACAAAATATGTAAAAAATAATTATTCACTGATTTATATGTAAAGCTGGGAGGATCAATTAGTATTATATGGATGGTTCTATGAATGAATCTGTTCAAGAAATTGTTCACTGATTCATTTAAATTCATGTACACTTTGTTGTAGTCAAATATTTCACTAAATTCTGCTGTTCATCTCATGTTTTTGCTTGTGTTTCTAATTCATATTTATGTCAGTATAATTGAGATCCTCGTTGTTTTGTACCGAATAAATACTTTTCTGGTTGTAAAAATAAATTATATCACCTGATTTCTATACATTTTAAACAGTTTTATAGTTTAAAATCTATTGGCTTCTTAGTTAGCTTTTCTGTAGTTAATCACTTAGGGCCCTATTTTAACGATCTGAAACGCAAGTGTCAAAGCGCAAAGCGCAAGTAACTTTGTGGGCGGATCCCGGCGCTGTTGCTATTTTCCCGGCGGGATAAACGACTCTTGCGCCTGACGCAAATCTAAAAGGGGTTGGTCTGAAGTAGCTTCATTATTCATAGGAGTAGTTTGGGCGTAACGTGAAATAAACCAATCAGAGCGTCCTCTCACATTCCCTTTAAGAGCAGGCGCGCTTGTTCCATGGCGGATTGCTATTATAACGGCACACCAGGAGCAGTTCACAGCCGAGGAAACCGACGTTCTCGTCAGGGCCGTAAAACACAGAGAGAAGTGACATTGGGGATGATGGGAGAAACACACCCAAATTAGCTGCGGTTAAACAGGCATATAATTTGGGTAAATGTGTAGCCTAATCTAGATTTTTTTTTTTTTTTTTTAAATCTAGATAGATCTGTTTCACATCTTCACGGACACAACAATGATTTCCCTCGTGTGTTAATATTTTTCCTTGTAATAATGTATGATTTCCAAAAATGAAAACTGCTGCATCTGTTTATATTAGAGAATCAAAGTGGATGCGCGTTAACATTATGGCCAAGCACGCGCCCTTAAAATACCATATCACTAACGCGCAACACGCCACTGTCTTTAGACTGTTTTTTTCCTGGTCAGTGGCGGAATTGCTTTCTAAAACTGGAAAATAGCACCATGGAAGTTTTGCGGCGGAACACGCCTCTCTTTGCGCTGAACCGCCCCCGCGAGCGCAAGTTCATTCCCTAATTTACCGACGTGCGTCTGTGGAGGGAAAAGTCCGCTGTGCGCGGGTGCAAAATAGGAATGATACATGCGTCGGTGTTCAAAGTCAATTGCGCTGGGTGCAAGATAGGGCCCATAATGTTAGTAATCTTTAGTGTAGCTATCTACTGCTTTCAAAAGGCAAGTTTCAGTGTAAAAATACTTTCAATTATGAGTAGCTTTGAAAGCACCATTTTTAACACTGGTGGAGACACTAGGATAGAATATATAACACTTGTGATGGGTTCAAAAATTAAATTCTTTCTATTAGAAACCAAATTAACGTTGACGTAATTGGTGCTTGCTGGACCACTGACACATCAGACCAACCAGAGGAAGAGAAATCATCTGATAAGCGAAGGAGGAAGCAATTATCAAGACATGATCATCCATGGTGCTTTAGGATATGTGTGGTAGAGAAAACGTGTGGTTTTGAGATCCCAGCGATGGTGGAGGAAGGTTCATTACAGCACATAAGCGTGGTACATCGCAGTCCAGTCATGAGACTCCTTCGGGTGCTACGCTAATTGGAACCAGCCTGGGTTCATGGAAACCAAAGAGACAGGCCAATGGAAGTGGTAATTGATGAGATCAGGCCATTAGCTAAAACGAGGAAGTACGTTGGACCTTAAATGGAGCCGGCGTAATCTAGCTTGTCATCACCCCTCATTGACTGCTAATATAGAGATGGGATGCTCCGGGCGGATAGTGATTATTGGGCAGGCCATTGACATGAGGACGTGCGCCTGTATTACCTCTTAGTGACTCCGTTGTGATATTCGATGAATGTATGGCCATCAAATGCAATGGCCTCTGTGTCCCCAGCAGATTTCTCGAATATTGCTGAAAGGGAGGAGAGAAGACGAAGTGAAATTACACCAATCGAAGTGAGACACAGCACTGTTTAATTAAAGCAAAGGAGGAAAGCGTGATATATCGCAGGCTTCATGCTCGTGTGGCTTAATTAAGGTTAAAGATACAATAGTAGGACCCAGCAAGGTTAATGAGGTGAGCAAAATTCTTGGGTTTTGTGACTGTGCCAATGTGCGTTTGTGATAAGCATACAAATCGAGTAAGGACGATGACTGATATTATTTGTGAAAGTTTGGAGGCGTGGATTTAGCTAAATCTACACATGGAGCACATGGATTGGCTAAAGCTGCCATGAGCGATTTCTTTTAAGTAAGTCATATGTTGATGTATGCTAAAGACGTATGCAAATCTTGCCTTAAAGGAGTGTGAAGGTGTTGGAGGAGAGGCTGTACTGAGTAATACGATTTTGAATTAAAAAAGTGATGAAATAAGGCACTTACTGTCCTGGCAGTGCTGTCCGGCGAATCCGTGGCGGCAGACGCACTCATAACTGTCCAACTGGGGGTTGCAGCGGCCTTCGTTCTCACAAACATCATTGGAGCAAGGGTGGTAGGGATACATGGACACATCAGTGGATTGAAGGGCATTATCAGCTTTCAGGATTGGAATTCCCATCAGAGTAATCTATGGAGACAGATATAGGTTTAATATAGATATAGCTTTTTTAAATCCAAATATAAGTTTAACTTCTTCTAGTCAAATAGCTACTTATGAAGTGTTTTAGCAAATCGCATTTAGGTCTGGCTTCATTCTGGTAAGTAACATTTTTTTTTACTCTCCATTTATTTCCCAATGGTTAAAATAAGGTTTATTCTCTCACTAAATATCATGTTTCACTCTGAAATGCATCAATAGATGGAAGTAAAATGGGGTTTAAATGGAAATTCATGACTTTAATGCATCTAAATGCTCTCACCTTCTGAATGGCCCCTTTGAAACCATCTTTGATCGCAGCAGCTCTGGCTACTTTGCGGAAATCAGGGGCTCCGCCCACAAAGAGCGACTCCTTCAGATTAAGATCTGTGTGCTGATTCTGGAGAGTACAAAAAGGAGCATGAGAAACCACATGACCTGTTCCTCATCCTCTATTCACTCTTTTAGCTATCACACTTAATAAAAGTCACACACTTTAATGCAAACCCTTACAAAATGGCTATACATTTGTATGGGTGATCTAGTAGAGCAACTGCAGTAAAAAGAAACCAGTGCAAGAGAGGATGGTTTACTGTACATCAGCAGGCTTATTGATTCAACTTTCACACCTAATCCTTATCCACATCAACGTGAGTGTTGCATTACAAAACCATAATAGATTTAAGCTCAGTTCTCTGAATGGTAAATGACTTCTGAATCTAACATATAAGACAGGAGAAAAAAGTGAGGGAAAAAAAGTGAGAGATAATTGAAGCAATTGAAATGAGGACGATTGATATGGATGGTTTTTTAAATGAAAGAGTGTAATGGATGCCTGATTGTTCCTCGGACCTTTCAAATCTCAAGCTGTAAACTCTAATTGGTGTATCGCTCACAACGCAGATGACCATGAAATAAGCATTTCTCCAACCGGTGTGAAAATCGCTTTAGTTACAGTGGGATTTTTCTGCATGAGGCTCTACTTAAAAAGAATTAAAAATCTTTATTTTATGTAGGCCAATAATTGCCTTGGGGGAAAGGCAAGTTAATTGCTGAAAAAAAAGAAGATGGGACATCAACAGCAATGCCAGTTTCTGACGTGTGGTCCAGCTCTCATCCCAGTGATATAAAAAGAAGAATAGCTAAGTACGGATAAAGGCAATGGCTTGAAAAGCTTTGGCTATGGAACCGGGGGCTAGTTCAAGCATGCGGTTGGGCCAAGACAGCATAGCCAGGAATGTTTTCGCCCAGCTGCTGTTTCATGTGGTCAGAGACGTGTGCAATGAGAAGTCTTGACATAAAGATGCAATGCACCGACTGCCACAGGCTGGGAGAGGCATTTTCACTCTCCTGTTCTCTGCCAGAACGAGCTGAGACTGAGATTGAGCAGGTGAAGTGAATAGCTAACTGCCAGTGTTTTTTAGGAACCTTCCCCAAGGGCCCCAGAAGCATCATGCCCACTCAAACTGGCACGTGCCCCCTCAGATTTCTGAGCCAAGAATTTGAATGCAATTTCCAAGAAAAACGAGTATCTTCAGTAATTAAGTTGCATGATTGTTGTAGGTAAAAAACAAAACAAAACCTTCGAAGGTAAAAACGTTGCCAGTCTGACTAGGTAGATCTCTATTGAAAGTTCTATTATTACCAGAATCTCAAAGCTTCTGTACAATGAAATACAATGAAAATGATGACTTACTGTAGGATTGAGTTCCAATTTTACTTGCAATAAATAAATAAATTAAAAACCCAATAATACTATACATAAATAATAATAAAGTATTATTAATTATATACCAGCATTCAAAAATTAGGGGTCAGTAAGAAATTAATACTTTTATTAGGCAATGCCTATATTAGGCATTTAATTGATCAATAGCGACAGTAAAGACATTTATTATGTTACCAAAGATTTCTATCTCAAACTTTACTTTATTTTTTATCAAATAAATTCAGCGTTGGTAGACAGACTTAATCAAAAAACAAAATCTTACCGACCCAAACTTTTAAATGTTAGTATATATAAACATATACACTACTGTTCCAAAGTTTGAGGTTCAAAAGTTACACACAAGTGGATGCTAAAAAGAAACTCTACCACAAGACTATCATGTCTCACACTTAAAAATAGAATTTCCTTCTCTTTGGTCATGTCTTATGTTGCCTAGGGCACTAAGTGAGCCAGGACTGTCATTGGTACCACCTCAAACAAACAAAACAACAACAAAAAAAGTGCATGACGCCCCTGAAGGGTCCAAAAACAAATGTGCCAAAAGAACAACTCCTAGCTCTGTACCACGCTCTCTTCCTCTCACATCTCTTTCTTCTCTTGATAACACTCCCTTTCTCTCCCACGCCAGCAGCCTTTTTCTCGCAGTCTACATCCACAGTGAGGCGGTTTAATGGCCCTCCCACGCGAGACTAATGAAGACATTTCATTGTTGTTGGAAGGGTGATGAAACAATGGTGGTCAAATGATAACTATCCCCCGTCGCCCCCATACCAGCTGGTCTGAGGTGAAAGCCAAATCTCTCTCTCTGTCTCTTTCCATTCAGCATATGGAATGGTTTGAAGAGGAGAAAAAAAAACCTCCCCTCCGATTTGTTTGATCCTCTACCAGATCTTGACTAATGGACAATGAAGCTGAAATGGACAGTTGCTTTTGGTGGGAATGAGGATGTTGATTTCGAGAAAGCGATTTCAGACTTTAGTCATTACCTTGCGTGATTTCTTATATCCAGACAGCACACAAAAAGAGCACAGGGGAAGGAAGAAAAAAAATGTTACCAGTGAAGAAAACACAGAAGATGTCAGTACACACAGAACCGCATGCAGTAAACTATAAGCCTGAGGAATAAAATATTCACAAGCGTAACTCAAGCAAGACACTTAGCATGCAGGTCGCAAATAAATAAATATATGTGTGTGTGGATAGTGCCTCAGAAACAAATGTTCAGAGTAAATCAGAAATGGCATTAAAGTCGTGCTATGTTTTACACTACTGCACCCACATTATTTATATTTGCTTTGTGATATGGCGGTGTATATTAGAGTCTGTTCAGTGGAACGACTGAGGCCATCGAGGCAATATGAAAATATTTCTCATGGGGTTTTGCTTTGGGCGGCCCCTTTGGAACAAGACCCTTTTGGTTTCTTCACATTTTTTCCTCTCTCATCCTCTTACGCTCCGCTTTAATAAGATTTTCCTGCCTCTACTGCTGCAATGAAACACAATTATCATACGTAGGAAGGTTTAATGATGGAAAAAGGCACACTTAAGTGCCTACGCGCAAGACTACATCAAGCTAATCACAAATTACACTATTTGGAATAACTAGAGGATGAGAGAGTTTCAAGATTATTACATGGCCTCGATTTGTGTACGAGAGCAGCCTGATTGTTCTGCTGTCGTACTTTGGGTTTGACACGAGCTCAGGCAGAGGCTGCTGGGATTGATCTGAGTGGGTGCGAATCTGTAGCACAACAGACAAGAGTCATTTCCACATGGCAATTAAAAGCAAACGGAGGGCAGAGACAAAAGACCAAATATACGGTACGAGACGTAAAAGGGGGAAGTTTCGTAAGCTTCCCACACATGCACCCCAGACCCTGCGTGAAAGGCAGAAATTGAACTAAACTTGAAAGAATATGCAAAACAAAGCATGACGTTTCTTTGAAACGTACCATGATAATACCATAGTATTAGGGGTGGGCAATATAACAGTAGACACGATAACCGGACGAAATTCGTCAACTGGTAGAGATTTTGGACCATTATCTCTATCGCAATTACGCTCATGTCATGTTGCTGTGTCAACGGTCATGGAAGCTAATCAATCAATCTCGATCATGAAAGCTGATCATTTGAATGCTTTTTTAAGCATTGCACTTAAAAAACAAGGGAAGTGCCATAAGCAGCGAAATAACTATGTGAATTTTCAGTGTTGGAGCCAAACTCTGCAGGACAGCGGCTCTCTAGGACCGAACTTGCCTACCCCTGAACTAAACAATTAAATTACACTTCAAATATCTTTTTTCTAAAGGTGGTTTCTGTTATTTGCTGTTGTGTTTATCACGCTGATGTAAGTTCAAGTGTCTGTTTTTAAAATAAGTTTATTGATTTCGCGGTTTAACTTCCTGCTCACTACTGCGCATGTCTGGTCCTGAGAATGCTACTGCGCAGACTCAAGTCCCAAGATGTCTGCGCCATATCGGGACACTGGCGGGTTCAGTTCTCACCAATGGAAGAAAGCGAACGGGCGTCGTCCATCTTTTTTGAACTAACTTTCATGCATTTCAATGGTATCAAAAATTTGGATGTCATAAAAACCTTATCTATAGCAAAAATAACTATAATGAGATATACTGTATATCGTTATCGTGAAATAAGATTTTGGTCATATGGCCCACCCCTATATAGCATTATCTGAAATGTCAATATCATGGTACATGAATATGGTAATCATTCAATTCCATGTTATATAGTGGGGTCCAAAAGTCATTTTTAAGTCTTGATTTAATGAAATACTTTTCATTGCAATTTACACTAGTTAAAAAGTTGATTTGAAAAACTGAATATGAATTTCAGAATGTATGTGGCATTTGGTTTGTACCTCTATTACTTCAATTACAACAGCACTTGAGCTGCATAAACTTCACAAGTTTGTGTCAAGCCTGATGATCATGTTCTCAAGCATTATTTGAGATGATCTACAGACCATCACAAGCTTCAAAAGAAGATCTAAATCATTATTAGTGTCACAAATTTACTTACTGGATTAGTCACCTATAAATAGAGTAGAATCTGAAATATTTCATTATTTTCAGCCAAAACTTGCAAAATTCCAAAATGTATTTGAACTTTTGAACACCACTTTATATCAAAGTACCATCACAGTCCTTTTTGACAAGGGAGGGAACAGCTAGTTTGACTAGTTCTTGTTTGTGGCCTTTTTCGGGCAGCATAAGCATAAGAGTGCTCTCATACCGGCGCCTCTCCTCTGACGGGGTCTTTGCCGTTTATGCTGATCTCTCCCTTTCGGCTGGCCCGCTCCAGATTCACTGTGTTCCACTCGTTCAGCTTGATTTTTTCTTTACTCCTGTGCACACACACAAAGCGATTATTTCGAGTTTATTTGCCCCTCTTAATAGCAATATGAAAATAAACCCAAAAGCTACAGTTCTATAATCAGCAACTGAACACAACACAGTAATTTGAGTTTAATTTCATTCAAATATAACTATACAGAGTGTTGTTTACCTAATTACAGCCGGCCCTTTGCCCAGGTCATATCTAAACTCTAGGATACCATCATGCAGGGACAGAGAGATGAAATCTCCTTTGCCGTCCGTCTTTTGTCCATTGTAGAAAATCACGCCTTTGGAGTCATTGGCCAGCAGAACGACAGTCATGCTGAATTTTTGCCTATGGACAAATAAGCATAGTTCAATTAAGACACATAACAGGGTTTTTTTCTTCCTTAATACAGGCAAAAAGTAATGTGAGAAATAAGGTTCATTCAGTCTGCAAATCTTCACGAATGGGTCAAAAATAGATGGACTAATTACAGAGTAACAGCTCAACCAATCGAGCATCAGAAACAAATCCAACATGTCCGAATCTGAATTAACTTGAAATTACTTGCAACATGAATTAATCTGTGAGGTAGAAGAAGCATAATTAAACCAGTGGTGTTTACAAAGTATTTTCTTTGACTAATGAGAACAAAACTTAAACTGAATTGAGCTGGTTGATGACACCAGTTTTCTGCATAGCTGCTTTACAGCAGAATTGAATTGTGTTTGCAACACTGATTGTGTATGTGGACTTTGCCTTCTCATTTCACCACATACAGTACCACTAATATAACATTATAGTTTCAAACATCAGCATCATCATCATAATAAATGCAAAAAGCAATAGCCAATATGTAACGTAATACCTCAGATCCTGGCCATAGAGATGAAGGCCCTTGAGCTCCAGGAAAGAGTCTCCAGTGAAGTAAGGAATGAAAGCGCCTCCCTTGTCTGACACTGGAAAATATGAAAAAGTCCATTATGCTTTGCAGATATCATAATGTGTTTGAGAGGGGAGGGTTCCTCCAATTATGAGACCAGACAGCGACACAGTATATAGATCACACATACCCATCAACATATAGCACTGTCACTCAGCCCAGCATGCTTCCTGCAGTAATTACACAGGATGAGCGCATGCTCAGTCTGGGATGGCAGACTGAGATTAAAAAGCTAATTAGCTATTGTTTAACACAGCAGCAGCTTCGCTATTCTACAAGAAATCACAACACTGAAATCATTCAGTTTATGTGTAAGGACTAGGCAACATCCAAAACTATAGGACAGGTCTGGTGTTTGGTAAACCACTGATAACCGAGAAATCGTTCCTTTCAATGTAGCACTGCTAAACAACTCATCACAGATCTGCAGTCCTCAAAATCAAGTGATTAAATCCGATAAATTAAATCAATAATAAATGTATCAGTTTACTATTAAAAAGTTACTAGCAGTGAATTTACATACTGTATACAGTACCATTTAAAATGTGGGGTTGGATACATTTTATGTCTCTTATGCTCAATAATGCTGCATTTATTTGATCAAAAATACTGTATTATTACACAATATTATTACAATTTAAAATACCTGTTTTCTATTGTATTATATTTTACAGTGTAATTTAAAGCTGAATTTTCAGAAGCCATTACCGATTATTAGTATTAATTTATTCCAACCCCCCCCCCCCCCCACCATCCAAAAAAAAAAAAAAAAACTCAATCCAAACTTTTGAATGGTAGTGTAAATAAATAAACTATTTATTTTGAAAAAATATTCCATGAAACTAGAATATGATAATAAAACATATCACTTTTACAAATAGTAGAGCAATTTCTTTGTAATTTTTATTTCATGTTGATTTTAAATCTACTTTTGTAATGCATAAACTAATTGCAAATTAGCATAAGCAGTTCATTAAGCATTGTTTAGGAAACTGGCATGTAATTTTTTGTACTGAATACATTTTACTCTGATATAAATAACATTCTGAAAGTAAATGGGTTACAAACACTACTTTATGTTGACTACAAAAATCTTACTTTTAGTCCTTTAGTCCAGCAGTGCTTCAGAGACAATACATTGTTACGCATGAAAGTCAAGTGTACATGTAAATGTCCTTCTTTTAGCACACTGCTTTGCATTTTACCTTCTGCCCTCATCCAGCAGGGAGCGCTCTCCTGTTATGACGACTGATTCGGTGCTGGACAGTCTCTTATCTGATAGAGCCACTCTCCCTGGACACTTTGCCCGACTGACTCCCCATTAATCATGATGTGCAGCTGACTGATAGAATTACTCATCTCATTGATTCAAGCGATAAAAAAAAACACCCGGTCTGATGGATGCGCTCAACTCATTGATTCTGGTTCACCTCAATTTATTTTAATCACTCGCTAATGGAGACTTTCTTAGACGAAAAGGTGACTATCTGGCCCCTCTCATTTGACAGTTCTGGGTTGTATAGGTGTGTGGATGTATGTGCAATGACACCACAATCCTGGGGGCCCTCGTGAATGATGAAACTGGCCCCACCCACAAGTAAAATAGTATCGCTGATACAGACAGCAATGTTATATCAAGATAGTCAATGAAAATGATATTGGAGATTTAAATTTTTAACCAATCAGTAAAAACTTGATGGTGCCATAAATGAGGGGGAAGCTCTATATGTGTGACAGTCAGGTTACGGAAGTAAAAATCAATTTCATTTTCTCCATAAGGGAATTTATATTTTACAATAACTTTTAACCTTAAATATCAGACCTACTGTCAGCTGCAAGCTTGTTAATCCATGGTATATGCTTTTGTTGAATAAGCCAGCATTATTTCAACATATTTGTTTAAGTTGAACAAAGGTTTAATAAAAGGAATTCTGATTTAAGACTACATTACCCATAATTCTGTAAAAAAAAAAAAACTCCACGAATTAGAGAATTGAAACAAGCTTAAAAAAAATATATATCTTTAGCGCCCTCCCACTCCCACAAAGCACTGTGAATGATGTAATCAGTTCAAGCTCCCTACAATGGCAAACTACCGGTACTTAAATATGTGAGTGTGTCTGTGTGTGTATATATATACACATTCAACATCTCTGTCTGAACCAATCGTGTACTTTTATCACGCATCATGGGATTGTAGTTCTTTCCCTCATTAAAGTCGTTAAGTAGACAGTCTTGTATCTTTGTCTGATTTTCTAATATCTTTTGCTTATAATCAAAGTTTGTAATGTTGTGATACACCTCGCAGTCGGTTGAATTGGTTAATGGCTTATAATTATTTAATGAAGACTTTTTTTATAATCCCCTTTGGAAAAAATAATAGGTAAAATATTCCCAGAACCAAGGCCGCTGAAAAAAGTGTGCGGGCACTGTTGCACGCTAGGCTTGGAGCTAAGCTCTGCAGGAAAGTGGATCTTGTGGGCCAGAGTTGCCCACCCCTGCTATAGGCTAATTTGATTTATATAGTATTGGCCCATGGCCTAGTGTATAGGGCAGGACTCCTGGGAGGTGTCCAAAACGTGTTCCTAAACCTTTCACTTGGTTTCCACATTTCTAATGCCTGCGATCTAAAACATCTGTAGGAATTTTAATGAGGTGAGAGAGGGAAGCGCAACAGAGTAAGAGTGCTAATGAAAGCTTCGAAATGGCAGTAGACTTAGGCATCCTTGGTTAAGGTCCAGCTCCCAGAGGATGCCCCACTACTGAAATCCCCCCCCCCCATCGACCTACCATATGTTTGATCTTCCAGCCTAGGATGGCAGCTTTAGATATGGTATAAAAGGGTAAATAATTTCACATCACATCCCAGATGCCGACTCTCCATTACATTAGCCGATAAAACCTATTTTACAGTATGGTACCCACTGGAAACGGCAACTGGAAAATCTCACTTTTTCCACCCCACCATGGCCTTTGTTTTATCCCTCAATAATTCTACAGCAAATATCCGAGTCAGACCGGTCGATCCTGACAAAAATCAATACTGAAATTACAACTGAGAAGTAGCAGTTATTTCAGTCCTTAGTTGAGTCGATACGCTCATTTACTGTATTTTTACAATGATGTAGTACTGTACCTTTTTCACAGTGCTTGCCTTCACGTCCCATTGGACATTCGCATTTGTAACCTCCCTCTGGAAGAACTTGGCACCGTGATGATGGGTGACATTTATTGGGGTCGCAGGGGTTGTGGGCGTCAGCGCAGGTCGGACCTGTTAACAAAAATGTATATTCTTGTGACTTAAACAAAAGATGACGAGAAGCCACTTGAGGAGAAATCAAACAAATTCCTGTCAATCCTGGCTAGTTAAGTCACAGATAGTATAAGGAGGAAGAGACGGATCACTTGCAGTGAAATGAATGGGAGAAATTAACATGGCAAACCCTGCCTTTCAATTAAAAGAGCCAATCACTTTTATGAGTGTTTACACTAGCATTAACTAAAATATATAGTAGCAATGCCCTGAAAATAGAGTTTTTAAGCATGATTTAAGCTAAATAACTAAATTGATGATACCAATGTTGTTAGACTTTATTGCAGACATGAGATGCTATTGAAACATGATTATGACAAACAGTTGAAATTTAGTTGGCTAGAGGCGTTACCAAGATGACTTTTGACTGAGCTGACTTGAATTGTCACCTATATAGTGGTCTATTTATAATAGGATTTTGAATTATTACAAATTTAGATGAAGCTGTATTGCAGCATATTGTCCTGGTTTGAAAGACTGAAAATGCTTCAGGTCAGCACTTCTAGCCTCATCAGAACATTCCCATCATCACATAGAACATAGTAGGAGATCACGCCACGGGCGGCAGATGCTGCACACTGTAATGAAAGCTCCCGTCGTGTTCTGAGACGCTCTGCTTGGTGTCTCTCTCTCTTGCCCTCAAACTCTAAGGCCGCTCTATCACGGAGATGGTGCGGCAACCCTCCAACTTACAATCCTGCTCTTTAAACATTAAAGGTTATCCCACATATTTATCCCTCTAGCCAATTTCTTTGTGTACACTTCTACTTCAAAGGGTCTTCATTTTCCTACACACCTCATTGCAGCCATTCTGCAGTACAGAAATAAAGTGGAAGATATTGAACTGTATTATTATAAAGGTTGTTCAATAAAGGCTTGTGAGCAGAACAACAGAGCAATTTACTCTGGGCAATATTTCAAATGACTGGAGCAACACTGCAAGATGGAGAACAAAAAAAGCCTCTTGGATGTGAACAAAGAGAACACTGTAACTTCTGCTCTGTGGATAATTCCTACTTATGATGCGAATAAACCACAATAAACCAGAAAACTAGAGAAAGTCATGTATGTTCACCAAGGCTGCATTTCTTGTTAAAAATTACAATACAAACTGTAATGTTGTGAAATATTATTACAATTTAAAGCAATTGTTAAAATGTAATTTATTTCTGTGATGCAAAGCTAAAATTTTCAGCATCATTTCCTCCAGTCTTTAGCATCTCATTATCCTTCAGAAATCACTTTAATTTGCTGATTTTCTGCTCACGAAACATAATTAGCAGTGATAAAATAAATGATTAGCAATGTTAAAATCAGTAGTGCTTTCTTTCAGTAGTATTTCTAGTTCTTAATATTTTTTATGAAAACCAATCTTCTTCTTTTTTTAGGATTCTTTGATTACGGTAATAGAAAGTTCAAAAGAACAGAATTCATTTGAAATCAAAATCTTTTGTAACATTATAAAATGTCTTTACGGTTATTTGATCAATTTGATACATCCTTGCTGAATAAAAGTATTTCAAAACTGCGCTGTGCTTAACTAATGCTGATTAGATTTGTGTAATATATGTTGTAGGCTTCAGAAACTTCCGCCCAGTAAGATCCAAGACATAGCTTTACTTTCTGTTTGGCATCCTCATACCAAATTTGTTGGCGTTTTACAGTCAAATGGCTTTGAAAATCAAAAATGTTTGTCAGGCTTGGTATGAAGATGACCTGAGCCAATTTTGATGAAGATTGGACAAACTTTGTGCGGCAGACATTGAAAAATGTTAATCATAACCTTGGCATAAGGTATTAGGAATAAATTGTCACTGGAAATATTAAGGTTGTACCAAATCTCGTTTTAGCATGGAATTATTAAACATTTAACACTCCGTGAGAGACAAGATCATATTCAGCATCTTTTGCTTCACTTTTGTAAACTGAATAGATTTAGATTTTTTATTAACTTAACCATAAGAAATATAGCATGTGTTCTTCTATGTTCTGAAAACATTGAAGATTTGCCAATTCACTTTCAGGGTTGGGAAAATGTGTCTTTCCAACAAGTATATTCAGTACTGGTGAAGTTATTTGTATTCACTCCGTATTTGTCCGTGCTGCCTTCATATCGTTGGGTAAACACTCATCTGTCTTACATACCCATAAGGCTAAAAATTGATTAGACAAACATCCTCTGCCCAGCTGAATCTTTCATCAATACAGTACAAGTCCAGATATTCACAACTGGAACAAAGAGTCACTGTAGAACCTTTTATTCTTAAAAAGTGTATAGTTAAAGGTGAATGTTGTCCTTTTTGCACCACTAACTGCACTAAATGGAACGACAATGTGTTTTTTGAGACAACACTGACTGAACCAATTAAAGTGTTTGAAACTTTCACACTTCATCTTTAATGTAGCACAGAAAACAATAAGATCATACATACATAAGTAAAAGTTAATACTTGTCCACCCACCAGAGAAACCGTTGACACATTTGCAGTGGAACATCTCGGCTTCTTTGACCTGGCAGGAGGCTCTGTTCTTGCAGGGATTTGGCAGGCATGGGTTGTTGCCACACTCGCCAATGGCCGAGCCATATAGAACGCTACCGCCATTCTCTTGTAGGTTATAGACGAAGTTGTTGACGTCCAACATGCGGACGCAGCCCACAAGGCCTGTTGAAACTGACGTCCTCTCCTTTACACTGCAAAAACAAACCAATCATTTTGTCAGTCCTCCTTCTTTATTCTCAAATGACAGGGAAAATGTAACAACAGCATGAAATTATATATAAAAAATAAATACTTTTTTTTTTTTTTTTGGGAAACAAGACACTCTCTGCCTGACTGAGAACACATGGAAAAACGTTCAATTAGATCTCAAGTAGTGTTTCACAACATCTCTGATTGATGCTAATTTGATTTGGCTATTTCTGCTCAGTCTTATTAAGTCATATTAGTTGTTCTGGCAGGTTCCTGCAAACATGCGCAGACAGCCAATGATTTAGGTTATTTTTCTCCATAATGTTTCATTATGGCTTCTAACAAGACGAAAGAGGCTCTTGTTAGTGTTATTTGGAGGCATTCTCGAGCTTCGCTTACTCTACTATCATGTCTTCCGGCACTCCTCCGATGAAAAGGTCTGTGTCCAGGTTGAGTCCATCTGTTCCTGGGGGACTTTGTCCTTCAACCATCGGCTCATTGTCCACGCTCAGCATGGCATTACGCCTATTACGCACAACTACAAGCTGATGCCAGCGACCCGGCTTTACCACGACCTTACTGATAACTGAAGCCGTCCCAGAACCAGTGTTAAACCTTCATGTGGGAGACATTTAAGAGGATCATCACAAATTAAAATCGTTAACAGATGAGAATTATTTTCCAACCCTATATTAACTTGTTTACTTACCTAAGCTCCACATTTCCTTCAAATAATACCAGAGATAGGAAGTCCTTTTTGCTTTTTTGGCCATTGTAGAGCAATATCCCTGTCATTTCCGAAGCCCTGAACTCCATGGCAATGCGCACAGTGTGGTAGGCCCTCATGGTTTGGAAAGCCATGTAAGACTTTCCACCGAAGGACGGTATGAAGTACTTTATAACTGAGTAGGACAGAAGGTAGAAGACAGATAAAGCAGGTTATCAGAGACTTTCAACCAGGACTTCTGCTCTCTACTGGTAGAGCAACAAACAAAACTGCACTCAAGTGTGTCTCCTTCAGATAACGCAGATACCCCAGTCAATGGTACAGTAATGTGCCGTTCATGTTGTGTTTGCTATATTCCCTAGTGTGAGAAAACATAAAACCTGCAATCAATGATGAGTACTGTACGAAGTACTCCCTGGACCTTTCTGTGTTAGACATTTACATTCCAGACAGAGAATCCCCATGCTCAGAAACGTATCAACACCTCTCTCTCTCCTTCTCTCTCGGCTGTCTCTCACCCTTTTCTCAAGAGAATGCAAGGCTGATGAAGCCTTCTCTCTTCATCACTCTTTAATGGCCCGATTGATCAGAGGAAGAGTTTGAGGGCTGCTTACAAGCCTTTAATTAGTGGCTTTTTTCACCTCACAGCAGTTTGATACTAGCTAAAGTTCATCGATGTAATTAGTGTCAATTATAACCTGACACAGCTGCAAAAGGTAGTTTCATATCCCAATACCACCAACAGAGACAATGAATTGAGCTATAATTTCCTCAGTGCAACAGCAGGACTGCAATTTAAGATTCAAATCATTATTGAATCTTTTTTATCCTTCTTCAAAGGATTCAAAAATGCAGAAATTTGAATAATAAATAATAACATTGATAAATAATACATATTCAATTGTAATCATTTATTTAATAATAGTTGATTCAAATGTATCTGAAATATTCAAGTGTGCTTCTTTTGTGCTTTTATAAGGTTTATTTTTACACCGAAAGAAAGAAAGATCAAAAGAAAAAAGAAACAATACTGAATAAAATGAAATGATTAACATTTTAGACTTTTTTAATAAATTAAAATGTATTATTAATATATTTAATTAAATGATTATATATAAATATATATTACATTATATATATATAATTGTAAAGTATTCATGGTAGTATTTGTTGCATAATCGTTTTATAAAAAATAAATAAACATCTTTTTGCAGCATTTGAATATGAATAACCATGCTGAAAATACTGGGAATTTTTTTTTTTAATTAAACCGTCAACATACAGCAGTAATGAGATTTATAGGAATAAATTTACAGAAGAAATGTGTTTAATTTTCATGAAAATAACATATTAATCTTAAATGGTCCTAAAAACATTTTTTTGTTTTATTATGGAAAGATGCATTTGTTGAAAAAATGTTTTTTTTTTCTTTTTAACCATTTAAAAACCACAGTTTTTGTAGTTCTCCTCACCTTTCTCGCACACGGCTCCTCCTCTTCCTGCGGGACAGATGCAGGTGAAGTCATTGTCCTCCACCTCGCAGGTTCCGCCGTGACGGCAGGGCTGAGAGTCGCACGGCCTGTTGGCGTGGGTCACCGGTTTGAAGACTGTGGTTGTGGGGGCCTGGGATGGAGTGGTGGTGGCTGGTGCTGCTGTGGTGGTCCTGCGGCTGGTGAAGGGCCGTCTGGTGGTGGTCGGGCGGAGAGTGGTAAAAGCAGAAGTGGGAGACAGCGTGGGGGTGGTGGGAGTTGTGACAGACGCCACGGTGGTTGTCGTGGTGGTGAAGAAAGGAACAGTTGAAAGACCTAAAAAATGGAGATAAGGAAAAATAGGTCAATAGGCCTAGTCAGGGTAGACATATTTAATTCTTCGCAAATTAAACCGAGGCTGTGAGACATTCAGTCTGAAGTTCAATAAGCAGGTTCATTTTGAGTCCTACGGGCACTCGTGGTTATCAAATGCCAGCTCGAAGAGCAATCTCACTCAACAAAAGGCAGCAACAGAAAAGGAGAAAGGACGGAAAGCAATTTCAAGCGGGTTACCATAGTTGGTGATGCGAATGTTCTCTTCCTCAGGTTTCTTCACAACAATACCAGTGTCTTTAGATGCCTTGAGCTGTTTGAGAAGGGCTCCCTCAATATCCTCCACGTTGAACCTTGTGTCTGTAGAATGAGAACACAACATTAAACATATTGCACAGCAGAGTATGAAAAACCAGCACAGACCCACCATCCTTACACTTGACATAACATACTGCAAATATATACAGAAAAGTCTGCGTGTAATAGGCCCTTGGGAGAAGCAGTTCTTGAACCGCCATGCATTTCAGGGACGTTGGGATGAAACACTCTAATAACGCTTCCACAGATGGCCCTGTTACTGGCCACCACAGACCGCCTTTATGACAGGCGCTTGTGCTAGAATTGTGCTCTTGTGCCGTTGAAGGGGACCAATAAAAAGAGAATAGCGAAAGAGATTTTTATCAGCTGGTGCGATGCTCGGAGGGTCTTAAAAGCATGAGAAGAGATGGAGACCGTAATAAGCTTTTTCAGAAACCCTAGCTGATAAATTACCTCTCTAAAAAGGCCATGCTCTCTGAACGCTTCCGCTGCCAGAAAAGACGAAAGCAGTATCTTTAGGGATTCTTTTACTTAACTTATATGCCTTATTCTTCTGTTGAACTATTATTTTCTTCAAACATACAAGGGAGTTTTTATGTGCTTTTTATTTCTTGCCGTAGGCATGTTTCTAAAGGAGCGCAGACTGAGGGAATTTTGATGTGAAGGGGAGGGTATAAGCCGGACTTTGTGCTTTGTGTGCTAGAGCTGCTTCAGAAATAAATTAGAAGCAGCTTGAAAAAAGAAAATAAATAAAAACAGGATAACGAAAGACAGAGCGACTGGGGAAGACAGATAATAAAGAACATTGAGTGCAGTATTTTTGCGCAAAAACCTCAGTCTTTACTAAGCACATGCCATCTCATTTAATACAGATAAATGCACTGAAATATTTAAATCAAGTCACAACCCCATTGTATAATAAATTTAGGCTAAAACATTTTTTATATCATATTTAAATAATTGAATTTTAATTATTTAAAAATAATTTATAAATGTTGCACTATTATCATTTCAATAAAGTTGGTAGTAAATGCAATTTTAATGGTGATAAAATGATGGAGAAAAGCTATAATTATAACTGGGAACTATAACTACAGTATAAGCTATAACTGGGAATACGTCAAGATGTGCACCGTAGTCAAGTGCACTTTCTACATTTTAAAGAGCCTGGATAGTGAAGTGATGCTGTACAGTCGCAGCATATCAAGCTAGACATACTCTAACAGTTGAGCTACAGAAACTCAAGTCTATATGTGTTACTGGTCCTACTCACTCCGCTCTGAGCTGAATCTGAAACAGCTCAACAGGCATGGGAGACAAGCATGCTAATGGCTGTAAGTTTTCTGCACAGCTCCTACTAACTGGCCTCTATTACACTTACTCTCCTAAACTTCACTCCCACCCGGGTCACGGCACCAATGTAACTGGACCTACTCACTCTGAGCAGGATTCGAACCAGCGTAAACCAGCATGGGATGTGGGTGTGCTAACAAGGATGCTAAACACAAAGCCCCTAGCATCAGTTGCTAGTGTGGGTTTAATTAAGTAAACCATCTTTAAGAACAACCTTTGGTGTAACTTTACCTGGGTCAAAGTGAGCCTCGACAAAGGCTATTATGGAGTTGCTGGGGGCCAGATTCTTCACACGGACACTCTGGAAGTCTTTCTGGACATCTGACTTTTGGAACAACTCATTCAGCTAGAGAAAATAAAAACAGAGAGAAAGTAAGACAAAGAAAACCAAAGAACTAAATGCCCCAAGTGCAGTGTGTGAAACTGGTAATAAGCTCGATATGCTGATCTAGTTCTAGTTAACACCAAATTCCTCCACAAGATGAAAAAAGTGTGTCAGCGGAAAAACTCCAGTGAACCCCATCGGGTCTCGGTGCACAAATTGACATTTAACTACAGCGCAGGAGTAATTACATGAACATGTTTCGAAGTCAGCAGTAAATGTCAGGTTACAACACTGCCCGTTTAGAATCGGCTCAGTTTCCACCTGGGTACACAAACTGTAGGAGAGTTCTGTCACTGATTTGGTGCAACGTGAGAGGAGCTTAGTTTTAATACTCGCTAATATTAGTCACGAAGAAGACCATTTCTCCAAAACCAAATTTACCTTAGTGCACCTAATTGATAAAAACTAGAGCAAATGAGAAGTGGTTTACAATTAGGATGCACTCAATCGACTCACAAACCGCTTTGTGCTTCTAGTGCTTTCTGACGTGTGTGCACATTCTGTTAGAGTGCCTCAGCAGGAGGTCCGTCGAGAACCCCATTCAAGTCACCCAAGGGCCTTGCATTTTCCTTCTTCCCTCATTTCATTCACAGCTGCACTTGAATTCGGAAAAGCACAGAGTTGTCGCAGACAAAATGGCTTTTGCCTCTAGGCCGACCCTCAGTGAGTTCATTGTACATTTGGAACCATGCTGGGCAAGAAAAGAGAGGAGGCGCTCCCTCCCTTCCTTTAAGACTCACCGGAGAGACCCTCAACAAAACCAGGCTGCCCGGCAAAGCCGGATGGACACACTGACCCAGAAACTGGCCGCTCTATCCTCAGAATCTGTGGACAGGGTTGAAATCAAGTGAAGGGAAAGACAGGGTGGAGATATAAAGGCATGAATGAGAGGCGGTGTTCTGTTGAACCCTGGGGCATCACGCACAGAGGAGAAGCGGGAGAAGGATACGCTCAAAGCCAATGAAACCATTTCAATTGCTGGCTCTGTGCTGCCTGTGGCCCCATTTGAGATTTGGACTTTACAGAACGAGAGAGTGAAGTATGGGGGATTAGCTTTCTGTGTCAGGTGGAACGCTCATAGAGAAAGGCTGATTACATCCTCGCTTAGTCCCTGTCGGGAATCTCGCTCACAGCACTAGCTAACATTAGAGTGATAAGTGGAACTCATTATCGTACTGCCCTTCATTCCCAGACACGCCCAAAATGGGTTAACAAGCCGGGAACAAATCGCCGGCTTCTTCAGCAGTTGCCATCAGGTAGTGTGCAGTGTCAGCTAAAGAGTACAACAAAAACTCAGGGAAGGAGGCTAGGTTATCAGGATGTCAAAAGTATTGGAATGTTGAGGCCAAGATACCAGCCAGTGATGATATCGTTAACTAAAACTATTATTAATCGTTTTTGGTCATTCAAATCAAGCTGAAATATCATAATATATAAATATTAGATGAACAACTTAAACATGTTAACTTGGTAACTAACTGAAATAAATATCAGTTTAAGTGTTAAAAGTATTAAGTGCAAAAACTTAAAAATATATCAAAGCTAAAAAAAATCTAAAAACTAAATGACTAAAACAATATTATTAACTATATAAGAATAAAAATATTCAAAAAATTAAAAAGATTAATAATTACTATAATATTATATAACTAATACTAAAATACTAATACTAATACTAATAAGAAACTAAAATAAATATATATTTTTTTTATAACTTATATAACTATTACTGTTATTATTACTGCATCTCACAAAACTGTCTTCTGAGACAGCGTAACGGTTAAACAAAATAAATCAAGCCTTGGAGATAACCAAGCGAATATTTATCTAATATAATAGTAATTTCTCGCTAGAAATAACATCAAGAGTGAAAAACGGAGGTCAAAAATGTGCATTTGCACAGAAACTGACCGCCATCTGCAACTTTCAGATGCCATCTTTATTTTTTTGCTTAAATGTCACGAAATGGAACGCACAAGATTGTGGGATATCAAAGGAAACATCTATACTGTGTCTTCAAAAATCATTCGGATGAAGGTATCTCAGGAGACAGGAAGTAAAGCTAACATAGGATTGCCACATGCCTTCCTGCCTTGGAATGCATCCTCCGAAAGCAGCAGTTTACAGCTTTCGGGCGCAGCCTAGTAAGCCCGAAGACCTTGATTAGCTTGTTCAGGTTTATTAGATTAGGGTTTGAGATAAATTCAGCAGGAAAGTGGATCTTGAGGGCCAGAGTTAAGAAACCCTGATCTATATGGTCTATACTAAACTACATTGTCTTTTTTGCTCTATTTTTTAAATGTATTTTTGTTACCCTATTGCTGCTGTGTATACCATAAATATTTCAAATAAATCATTCAAAAAAAATATATGAGAAAAAAATTGGTAATTTTGGCAAAGTATTAACAACAAAAATCAATCTTTTTTAATTAAAAAAACCCTCACTGAAATCAGTTTGAAGCAATGTTTAATTAATTGAGAAGTACTTGAAAACTACATGCCATTGTTTTAATTTCCTTTGTTTATATTTCAACTAATATTTCACTGTGTAAATGAACACATACCTATAATACATTAGTTTTTCTATCAAGTATTTCAAGTATAGTGAAGTACTTCATTAGTATTGGTACGGGCTACTGAAATGTTGGTATGGTGACTACCACTAGGCTATATTTAACATCTGGACAGTTTTGAGCCTGATGCTATATTTGGATTTGTGTTGATCACAAACTTCAAGATCAAGTGTCTGTATTTTACTGTTAAGCTAATGCACTGCTTTTCTAGAGACTGTCAGAACACCAGACATGTTTTTTCAAAAGACGCATTCAACCTGTTCCACTGAATAATTCCACCAATTATCACAATTGATTCAGCACAAATTCCCAAGGGGTCAACCTCAAGAGAAAACAGAACTGGATTGAGAAATAAAAGGTAGATACAAACAAGAAAAGAACCTGTGATAAACCAGAAACTAATCTTCAATCAAGTTTCAGTTACACTGCTACTTTCTAGGGAAAAAAATAGTTACATGAAAAGCTACAATATTGTGAAAAGAGCGGAGCTACTGCCACACTACTGAGAAATGTAGCAGCACTAATGTGGCATAAACTTATGTTGTTTTGTATGTTTTGTTTTTTTGAAAATGAAACTTCTTTTCAAAGCTGAACTGAAAGTGAACTCAAGCATAAGTCTGAGCTGCATCACTCACAGCGCTCTCGATGCTCCGGGCCGTTTCACCGAACAGCTCCGACTTGGGGTCCTCCATCTCAGGCGTGTAGAAGACCTCCTGACCCTCTACCTTATCCAGGTGCAGAAAGCCACTGAAACGCATGGTGGCTGCGGGACAAGGCAGGGAAGCACATACGGTTACATAAAAGGTGCTCCAATGAAACGCACAGTTCCAGTCCACTCTCAGCTACACACACTTGTGGTTGGTGCAATGCCAGTCTGTAAGTTAGTGATGGAGCCTTTGTGGGGTTAGTCGTGGGGTTCATCGAGTGGGGAAAGAGAGGTTTGTTTGCAGTGGAGGTGGATGTATAGAAAAGTATGTGAGAGTATGGACGACAGGTACAGGGAGAAGGGCTTAGAAGGGAGGATGGACTGGAGTTTACCAGACCGAGACTCTTCCCAAAAGCTGGCATGGAGGACTGAGTGGAGAGAGATCGGTTAGACAGAAGCACTTACATACATGGCACAATATATCACACATATTAGGTTAAAATACACTTTCATAAGCCCCGACTGGGGTCGGGGTCATCATTAAACATTCCTTTAAGGTTATTGCTGACCTTTCTCATTGACATTAATAAGCGGAAAGAGTGAGAGAGGATCAGAGGCCCGGTTTTACATGACGGAGGGAAATAAATAATGAATAAACGACTGAAGGAGAGCAGGGAGCGGGCATGGTGCTGGGTTCTGTGCAGCATGTAATCAGCTGAACAAATTGCCCAAATCAATCATGCCGGCCAGGCTCCAGCTTGGCTGGGATCGGGATAAGCACTTGTATGATTATCGTGAAAGATAGCCGTAATTGTCTTCTAATCCCAGGAACGGGTGACTGACAGAAGCTGGTTAAAACGGCATGATAAGGGTCTTTTTGCACAGACACACATCACTTCGTATCTGATGGGACTTTCAAAAAGGAGCAAATGGGGGAGATTTGAATGTGAAGAGAGATGGAGGGAAACTGCCATCGGATTCTAAATCGGAAACATCTGAGGACAGGAATTTCCCACGGAGCGTAAAGACATGTGGAGAAATCAGGCTTTAGATGTGGATTTAAATTAAAGTCCTAAATTCCCCACCACAATATGGCTATGGTCCATCATTTCTAGCATGTACTCATCATGTCTAGCACGTGTCCTTATCTTTGGTTACAAAGCATCCAGATGGCTTACTATTGTACAATGAGCTATATAATTTTAATTTACACTGGATATGCAAATTCATTCTTAACTAACATTTGAACTTTTATGCAGAGGGATGGGGTAGAGGCCCCTAGTTTAAATCATAGGCTTGGAATTGCTCCATACAGGACCACAGAGAACTATAACATTAGCATGATTCCAGTAGAAAAATAATTGAGTATAATTTAAGTACTGGAAAACTAGATTGATTTATTTCAACATGATGTAATCAATCATAACTTAGTTAAACAGGTAGGTTGTCACTAGGGAGGCGTTATTCCCCTCATAACATCGGGAAGCAAACCTCTCCAACATCGCGTTCAGGCTGCAGGGAGTAGACTGCACTGTTTGCTGTTCTCAGCTTTCAGTGAAACACCTTGATATGAGGGGGAGTTCTCCTTCACTTAGTGCTTGAGAGACATGGGGAGAGCTCGAGCTGACAGCAGAGACGGAGCGCAATGGACATTAGTGCCCTCGCTCCTGGCCGCTGTGACACATCGCCAATAAACGGTGGGGAGTTACGAGACCCAGCTGACGGATATGAGAAGAGACGTGAGCACTTGACCTAGTGTTCCCATACAGAGAACACAAAACATCTGCCTGCTTCTGGCTGCCTGTCGTGTATTGATTAGTCTCTATTGTGTGTAATTTCTGCTCTTATAAAACAGATGGGGCTGGTGCGAAAAAAAGGTTTGCTGGTATATTGACGCATCTGGTCTGATGCCAGTCAGAATACATTTTGTAGAATTGGTTTATCCATTTGCTACAGCTACGGCTACAGACACAGAACCTGCTTCCCTTGTGTCTGGCATAATCAGGGTCCAAAATTAACTGTTTACCGTATATACACTACTGTTTAAAAGTTTGGGCTTAGAATGATTTTTTCCTAAGAAAGTAAATAATACTTTTATTCAGTTAGGACACATTAAATTGATCAGAAATGACGTTTACATTTTACAAAATATTTCTATTTCAAATAAAAGCTGTTCTTTTGAAGTTTATATTCATCAAAGAATAAAGCAGCACAACTGTTTTCAACATTGATAATAATAATAGCATATCACAATCATTTCTGAAGGATCATGTGACAGCTTTGCCATAATAGGAATGAATTACATTTTAAAATATATTAAAGTAGAAACCTTTTAATATTAACTTCCAAAGTTATTTTTTTTTAATGGCTGATCCTTCATATATACAAACAATTGAATTTCAACCATGTAATTTATCAATTCCTGGTGAGTAACGGACAATTTTTACTTGCATTTGGAGCATGGTAAGTGCTAACTTTGGACCCTGGGCACACAACATCAACATCCATATGAAACGTCTGAGATAATATATGCTCAAAAAATGTAGTTTCCCCTGTCATTACCATCTCCTCCTCCTCACCATCCTCTCAGTCTTTCAGAATTAAAAGAATATTGCTGTTGGCGGCTTAGTCATAGAGATGGTGACACATTTAAAAAACTAACACATGCGACACTTGGTAGAGGGTGATTGACGGGAACTTACAGGGGCAGTTTGTGCCCTCAGAGCTGATGGAAGCTGTCTTCCCATCGGGACAGCAGCCGAAAGGTGTGTTGTCACAGGAGGATCGCTCCTCTGCTGTGGGAAGAGTGGTAGTTGCTACTGTTGAACCTGAAGAGAGAGATGAAGACGTCACACAAGCAGGATTTCTAGAATTTGATTGTACTAGTTTAAATTGATATCTCTATGTTTGTTTGATTGCAAAAACAATTAACATGTCAAGTTGTGGAGAAGGAAAATGATGGTGTAAATAATTACAGAGGCAGACGGCTCTATGGTTGACTCTTTGATTTGCAGTAAACAATCTGTGAGTAGGTGCAAAAATGACTTTTATATCTTTCTTGATGTATTCCTACTTTTTAGATGCTCATTATGCAGACACTAACAATAGCTTGTTAAAATTGTCTTGGCTATGGAGCCATCCTCACACCTACAAGTATATATACTGAAGATTAGGACTGAGGGTTAATATCTCCTGCTTGCCAAACAAGCCATAAAGCTGTCAGATGTTCAAGGGCTCTGTGAGTATGAGAGAGGCAGCGTGTGAACGAGATAGTGAGTGGTGGAAAATGACTTTTGGCATGGAGCTGGAAAGCATCCCTGGATGTCTTTTCATTGCATCTGTAGGCAAATTTATGAGCCGCTGCCCCCGAGATGCACGCTGGCCACCACACTGCTTCAGCCTTACAGGCTATTGGTTCACTGGGAGGCAGAAAGTCATCAGAAAGTCTCAAGAGATGCCTCCCACTCCGATGTCAGACAGACTTCATGTGTCCTGCGTCAAAGTGCGCTCCGGTCCAGCAGTGACAAGAGAATAAATCTGAGGCCCTGCTGCTCTCTCTTATACTAGTTCAGGCAGTTAAACAGTGTGTGTGTAGAGCTAGCATTAACTGAATAAAAATAGCTGGTCTACTTTATGTACTATGGTGGTGAAGGGCACAAAATCAAGAGAAGGGATTGAAGAATTTGTCACTTATGTGTCAACCAAGACACTATAATTAAAAGCGACTCTACTGGAGAACAAAATTGAAGTTTAGTGGCTTTTGGAGCCCATGACTGTTAGTTGTCTATGCTAGTGTGCTGAATTGTTGACCAAATGAACAGATCCACATTTAGAAACGGGATAAAAACGATGACTTCTAAACGGGTGTTTACAAATGTTGGTCTAAAAATGCTCTTTAGAATTACAACTTCCCCTAGCTCTAGCTACTTGCTAATGCAGCTAAGGATTATTTGAGTTTTTGACTGTGTTAACATCATACCTTTGTAATGTGTTGGGCCGCCAACGTACAATCTGAGTTCTTGGGGTCTTTAAATGTAGAGTCTATGTGCTTTAGTTCTATTTCTGACCAATACAGACTATGCACGAAAAACAGTTTAGAGACAGTTTAGAGAGAAAGGAACAGGCATTGCATCGACTGCAGCCCAAATTACCTTTAGAAGAGGCTTACTTATAAGGTTAGTGCACGTTAAAAACTGAAGCCAGACATTTTGGTGAATTATTCACCGAAGTGATTCCAAATGAAATTGCTCACTTAGCAGTTGGATGTCAGGTGTCAAAACCTCTCAAATAATGGGCGCTGAGATAATGGGCAATGTTAAATTGATATGCCATTACAATTCGAGAAGAGGTCATCTCACACACAAGGTCAGTCCATACAAAGGAGAATTTCATCATCTCTTGTCATCAGTTCTTGACAATTATACCTAAACCTCTTATGACTGAAAGATTATGGTGAATGCATTACCAAGTGGCTCTTCTCCGCTCTCCTCCATTCCGCTCACCATCTCGTCGTCCCCACTGGGCTCTCCACTGCCCGACTCCTCAAAGTAAGGGCTGGAGTCCTCGGGTGGGGATGAGGTGCGGGGTGGTTTGTAGGGTGTGGTGGGGCGGTGGGTGGTGAAAGAGCTGAAGAAATTTTCTGCCTCAACCACCCTCGGTGGAGGCTGTGCCTCCACTACGAAGCGGTCCAGTTCCTTAAGAATGGTGGTGGTGGTGTGGCCATGGCGCTGTTTGGTGATCTTGACGTGAGCGGAGGGAGGGGTGGTGCGGTGGGTGGTTGGGAAGGGGGTGGGTTTGGCCGTCAGCTCAATGGATTCTGGGAGAAAGCAGGAATGGAATGATGGGTAAGCATAGATGGAAATGTTTCTGTAAGCCTTCTTTCTCACCTTTTAATTCTACCTACACCCTCCCACCCATTCCTCTTTGCCATTAAAACAACAACAAAAAAAAAGGTTCAGCATGGTCTCAGCAGGGGATCCTTTTCCGGAGCAATGCTTTGTATGTCTCACAGATTCATATCAAAATCAGATGCATGGAAACACCAGGAATAAACCCACTCCTGCCTACAAAAAGCATCATGATTCAATCATATCACTTAAGCTTCATTACACCCCAACACCTGAACACCTGCAAGGGGTCTCTTTTGTAGTCAGACAACAAGGGCTTAGCCTTAAAGGATTATTTCACCCAAAAATGAACATTTTGTCATTTACTCGCACCTCATGTTGTTCCAAACCTGGATTACTTTTTTTCTTTTGTAGAACAAAAAGGAGAGATTTTGAATTAACATCCTTGTTGCTCTTTTCCATGCAATTACAATGACTACAGCTTTTAAGCTTCAAAAATGGCACAAAAGCACCATCAAATAGTCTAAATTACTAATATATTCCTAGTCAGTAAAATCTGGATAAGTCACAAATGAAAAATTCAGAACGGTTCTGTAAATTGAATCAACCAAATTATAGAAAATATCTGACAAAAAAAAAAAGATTTATTCTACTATCATAAACTAATGAGGAGAGCTAGAGTGTCAAGATTTTCAGTGAATAATGACTATAAAGAGATAGTTCACCCACAACTAAAACTCTGTCATCATTTACTCACCCGTATGTTGTTCCAACCCTGTAAAAATGATCTGTGGAAACGTAGGTTTTATCACCGAGACATTGCTCAAACTATCTTCCTTTATGTTCCACAGAAGAAAGAAAGTCATACAGTTTTGCAACAACATTAGGGTAATTAAGTTTCTACACACAAACTATTATATGGCCATGATATTCTTCAAACCTTAGAGAACCTTAATTTTTGGGTGCACTAGCCCTTTAAATTACCCACAAAACTAATGAACTGCACATGTAAAAGAACCGGGTTGCTGCACTGCATCTTTTTGATGTGATTCTTTGAGGTTTTTAAAAACTAGGTTTTCTGCCAGCTCAAACCGATCATTACACAGACTCTTGACCAGAAGTGTTTATATACTACTGGGTTTGAGACTGCAGAATACGGTTGATCTGCGAGAGAGTGTGCTTGTGCGTGTGAGAGAGTGCCTGTAGATATGAATTATATATACATATTCAGATGTTGCCCTCCTGTAGGGAGGCTTTAATCACAGACAGCCAGAGCCTCTAGTGATGAATGATTGATATAAATAGGGCAGAAAAGCAGGGTTTAGCTGCAGCTTCAAAGGAAGCCCTCACTTCATGAAGGCATCCGTCGACGGTCCAACCATTGCAGCCTTGTCAACACGCTCGCAAATCTCTCCACTGCAGCAGCTGAGCTCAAACTTAAAGACATTACCAATGCAAGAGCCTTCATCAAAGATGCATATTTAAAGATTGCGAAGACAATAATAACTGTGGTGTGGACGAATCGAGACAGATTTCGCCACAATAGGGACCGAGGGATCCACGCGCCCAATCATCCGTGGCTTTGTGCTCAACTTTAACGGATCCCCCGTGTACAGGCTAACCGCGCTTGGTCGGGAACCTGATAACACGCTAGCACAGCCTCTTAATTACATGCTAATCATCTCACATTTGAACAGCGAGTAGCTGACGAGGTGTGAAATACGATACCTTACAGAAATACTAGTTCTATCAGACCGGCTGTCACAGCCTGGGCGAGAGGGAGCGAGTGTGTAGATACACTAGCTTTGTGCGGGAGAGCACCGATGCTATCGGCGTTTGTCACGGCATCCGTTTTCTTATTTCGACTCGGCTGCACCTGTCATTCAGGAGCTCAGCGTAGCGTTAGCTCAGAGAGATCAGGGGTGTGGGATTTGAGTCGCCCGCCCCAGCTTTGGGTTTTGTGACACAAATACGTACGCTGAAAGAGAGCAACTGCCAACGGGAGCAGTCAGCTCGCCTTAATCAAGTTTAACGCTCCGTTTGGTTTTCAGAGAGGCAGGGTGAACAATTAGGAGACGCAAAAATCATTGTCATCTTCAGTTGGCATACCCGTATACTTACTCTTGAAAGGCTGTCATTAAGATGACTTTCTGTCTTTTCATACAACGTGTGTTTTGGGCGGAAATTGAAAGAGGCAAAGAGAGAATAGAGAAAGAGAAAGGCAGAGAAACTAAGAAATGAAAGGGGTAGAGGTGAAACAAGTTAAGCTCTATCAACAATGTATATAATGCCATCAAATACCACAGTATATAATTTAGACTCATCCTTCAGTTAGTAAAAACAAGTATAACTCTTGTGTATAACCTGACTATGATTCCAGCCTCAAGTCTGTCCACACTGGCAGCAGAAATATCACGCGACACAACACAACGACCAATCAATACATTGTTAAAATGCTGTTTGTAGAGCAGATTTTCTGACCAATGAGATTTAACGAGGGGTGGGGCCAACCAATACAAAATATAAAATCAGGGTAAATCACAGTAATTTACACTAATGCTCATGCCATCTTTTTATTAAAACAGATAAATTCTTACATACAAAATGTGAGTTTAAACATCCTTATAGCAGTGGTACTACTGTTGTAGCAGGCGAATAAACTCCAGGTTAAAGACTGTGGGAGGATTTTTCACTATGTAAATAGTACCTTGCAGGGTTTACTGCCTTTACATGGTAATGAGAAAAGTTGAAAAATTGGATGTAACTTTACCCAGACAAGGTTAGTAAGCACTTTTATCTCAGCAGACCTTCGAAACTGTGTATTTTAATGTCAGTCTTGTTGTAAAGCCTTGCCCCAATGGATTTCCATTTTAAGTTTATTTTTACACACTGAGGGATGGTTTGAAATTAATTTCTGTGGCATGACACGAAGATAAACTGGGTTTGAACCCGGAAAATGTTGTTTAGAACAAAAACGATAACCAAAACTAACATCTCCGCCGAGAGCCGCACGTCCCATATGCTAATGTGTAGGCTGCCAATTTGCAGCAAGTGTACAGGTGATGACACCATATGTGAGCACAGGGAACTGCCAAGACATGGACTCTTGATGGGCCAAAAGTTTCTCAGCCATTCCAGACCCTGAACACCCTGCGTCATGTACCAAGATGTGCCACTGATTGCCTCATCTGCTGCCTGCTATGGCAACATTAGGAGTAACTCACTCCATGTGGCGATTCATAGCACCGTTTGTCATCAAGAAGAGTTGATGATGGGTGAGCGTCAAGAGATCAAGGGGAGAAATATAGAGAGAAAGGCAGGCTTTCGGCTAATTCACATCCAGTCACACGTGAAATGAGCTTGTGATCTAACCCCTCCAGCTCAGGGCTGCCGAGCAGTGTGCAGCCTGGGCCTGTTTTACCCCACAAGTCGGAGCAGAAATTATTAAATAGTGCTGCTGTTGCCAGTTCCGCCCTAGGCTGGTGAAGATCCAACCTAAGCCCGCTCTTTACTTCCTCCCAGATCCCTAAATACACAGAATAGCAGCTGGATTCTTGTCGTACAGGCAGGTAACGCCAAAAAACAGAGCAAGACAGAGAGGTGCTCTGGTTAATGACAACAGGGATCATGGTTTAATCGTGATCTCTAAACATCAGTTTATTGTGCGTTGTGTCATAACCAGGCCCAGATTTAATCTGCCAAATGTGAGCTGAAAGCATAATCTACAGTGAACCTCAATTGCTGTTGAACAAGAACTGATTAGATGGTGAAAATTTGAGGTTGACCGATATGTTTTTTAATGAATATAATAATGATAAAAAATGATGTACTCATTTGTTATAATTAGCCTATAAACTTGCAAAAATTCACATTCAAATGACAATGCAAATAAGTGCATAGATTTGTAAACTTTGAATTTGTAAAATGTGTAAGCTGTTGTAAAATGTTTATTTTTATTAAAAATAATACAATTCAAATTATAGTAAATCAGTAAAACATTTCGCCTTATACTGCCTCATCAAAATGGCCAAATATGAATTAGCTTGGCTGATTTATTCATCTATAACTAGTGACAAATGAGTGTTACATGCCAGAATTTTTCTAAAACAATGACTAAACAAAATAGCTATAGCTATTTGGAGAATATTACCAAATAACCTTAGTGACAATAGCAGAAAAGGAAGAACATTTCAGAGGTAGAGTAATTTCAAATTTTGATTAAAAATAATAAAGGATATTTTTCCCCCTCTGAAATAACATGCTCTAATGAATTAATCACAATAACAACAATGCGCATTACAAAAGTAAATGGAGTTGAAAATGATTTTATGTTGAAGGCAAGTAGTGAACGATGTTCTGAAATTTTGAATGAGTTGACAGAGAATCCATATGGACCTGGTTATAGCTATGGAAAACAATGGAACATATAGTCTTGTTAGATCAAGCTGCAGCAGTTGACAATGACACTGAATCTCTTATGTGGCATTAACAGGTCTGACAGAGTGGCTGCATGGGCTGCTGTTGAAAATGTCTGGCACCTGCCATTGGCCCTGATCCAAGAATCGGCAGCTGGCAGTGTCCACCATGAGCCATGCCCATCTCAGAGCAGCTCTCTACGGAGGAACGCCTTCTGACGTGAGCTGGCATAGTGCTTCTTACATACAGCCGACATGAAAGTCTTAACCTTGGCCTTCTACCAGGTCCCATTTGCCCACGGATGTACAGAGCAACCGATCAACGATTTAAGAGAGAATGGGAGAGATGCCTTACTCTTTACACAGCTTGCTCTACCCAAAGCGGGCGTCCCAGCAGCATCAGCAGCCGGATTGCAGGTGCTTCGCTCAGACTGTGCAGTTAACTCCCCCTAATCCACACAGGGGTGATGCAAATCAAACAGCTCAAATGTCGCCCAGTTCCAGGGGATTCAAAGACTCCAGCCTGAAGCCAAGCAGCACGGCTCTATCTGCAGGGGAGCATCTGTCAGGCAGCTTTCCTGTCCCCTTGAACATCCACCATCCACATTAAACCCCCCATACCCACCCCACACACACCTGCAGACTTAGTGACCCCCTTCCTACCTATGGGCCAGGCAGTTTTCCCCGACAAACCCTGCAAAACTTCATTTCCTTAATCAGAATTGTTCTCTTTATTTCCAGTTAAAACATCTAAACATCCTTAAAACAAGACTTTAAAGCAATATTGTGTAATATGTCTTTTTTCAGAGAATATTTTGTGAATTTTATTATATTGTTTTTTAAACTTTTTTTCTGTTAAGTATTTGTCTTGGTTTATGGATATTTGTATATTCTACTGGAAAATAGACCATGACAATGATTAAAAAAATTATTTGTTTCTAAGTAAAAGGAATCATGAGGTTTTTAACTGACTTTGTGAGCCATTGACCTTCTTAATTTATCATTCATACTTTCTTTGACGTCTTTATGCAATAATGCAAAAAAATAGACAACAAAATTGAGTACAAGAGGCTAATCTCACCTTTGCACTGGCCTAAATGCTGCACAGTGATCTCCTTATCTTGTCGGCATGCAATGGTCCTCAGCTGGCACCGGTCTGCATAGGTGACTCCATCAGAACCACATACCTGTCCACAAACATGTCCATGTCCATTATTAGGGAAGAAGTCTTCATCATTAGAGTAGTTGTAGAGTTTAAGGTGGATCTGTGACCTATGCCACCTCACCTTGGTCTTATTCTTCTCGTCACAATCTGGCGATGGGCACTCACAGTGAGCCTGTCCGTTCACCTCCACACATGATGCCCCAAAGTGGCACACAAGCTCATCACAGGACTTGGGTGCCTGAGGTCCTGTGGAATAGTTGGGCCTCTGGTTAACACATAACCTATATTTAATACTAAAACAAAAAGGGATCTTTTGAACTTTTAAGGGTACAAAAACCAAACTGGGGTCTTTAAGCAGTCCAGCATCCTAAAACACAATACTGTATATGCTGGACATTTCAGTGTGGGCTTCTTGTTAATCCACTTCTGATATGAACCCTACGACCTCCACCGCAGACATTCATCAGAAAGACGGACTTGCATCAGTAGCAGAGCTGGGACCTTCCCTGCCACAGAAGTCTACTCTTTACTCTGACATCAGAGCGCTGGGCTGCACTGCCTGGCCTGCAGCATTGACTGGATTCCTCTTCTGCACTTTCATGTGGCAGCTTTTATCTGGCAGGAACACTGCATGAGCACGGCTATGCTTGGGATTGTGGAGTTCATTAAGCTCTTCACTTCCTGTCAATAGCTGACAGTGACTCCAAATTACTCACCAAGCCAACACAGGGGGTCACATCAGGATAGCATTTCACTGTCACCCCTGCTGCGCATTTGAAGATTCAACTTTGAACCGACTTCAACTTTCCAACGATTTAATCTGATTATAGCATATAGTCGAATGTAGGACAAATGAAAACATATAGTTTTACAGTCATCTGCTAATGATTCAGAATATTTAGTATTAGGTGGAGCATTATTTGGAAATTAAACTTTTTTACTTTTATTGTATGTGATAGTGTAGCCTCAGCTGTAGATACTAAAATAACTACTAAAATAGATATCTTATTATATACTATTAGATCTAGAAATAAGGTATTAAAATACAATTATTTAATGTTATGACCATTAACCAATAAATGCTCAATATGCTAATTCTATAAAATAATATTGTGTCATATTTTGAAATGGATGTTTATTTTCTGATTCGCTAAATATTATGGTTTTGATAAATATTTGATTAGCTACATATTGTATTATCATGATAAAGGTAATCTAAATGTGAAAAAAATACGAGAAACTAGGCATGTAATCATCCAATGTACAGTATATATATTAGACGAATATATATAATAATAATAAAGCACCAATTTAGTACGATAATCATTTTGGCACAGATATTTTGTTAATACCTCAGATGGTACCTCATTCGAACCCACGTCCCATTGAGAACTTTCCACAATGCCATGGTTCCAACATGACACAGAAAGCCTTTTTTGTCAGAGCACTTTTAGGCTATTAATTAACCAGGGCCGTCATTTTTGTTCTTTCTACTTGTACCCGACATTGTGAAAAACAGACCTAATTATAATTCCTAAAATCATAACCTAGCTGCATCCGAAGTGCAATCGTGGAGAGATTATCTGAGGTTTGTGCTAATTAAAATCCCGGCGTTACCTTTGTCACAGCCGTTGGCTCCCATCTTGCTGCCGTCGGGGCACACGTTGCATTTCATGCCCTTAACTCCGGGCTTACATGAGCACAGCCCTGACATCTGCTCACAGTCGTCACGAACCGAGCCCACTCCATCACAGTTACACGCTGAGAGAGAGAGAGAGAGAGAGAGAGAGAGAGAGAAAGAGAGAGAGAGAGAGAAAGAGAAAGAGAGAGAGGGAAGCTGTCAGCCTTATCTGCTTGAACAGTTTTGATTAGATTCCTTGTCTCTTTCTCTTCAATTTCACTCTGACAAAAACATCCACACATCCACCAAATGCATGCAGGCAATCTGAAGCTGCTCCAATCTGTGACCCCACAGCTACAGCAAAGCGCTCGCTCTGTGTCAATGACCGCAGTCTGGTGGAGTTCAAAGCAGGGTCAAGAAACCCTGGGGTGAGAGCGAACGTGGCTACAGAATGTGCTAATGCTCCGAGGACCCCTGGGACAGAGCACAAACTGTTTCAGTCATCCTTGTTTTTCTATCCTCGGCTTTGTAGCGCTGTACAAACACACATATACGTGCGTCGGAGCGTTATTGGTCTGTAGGCAGAACTTATAGGTCAAGCCACGTTGCACTCTCACAAGGTTCCCATTACCAGCGGTGGCTAGGAGGCTTAACTCGAAATGCTTGTTTTGACAGAAAGCGCATTTGAGGCCGGAAGGATACCGCACGTTAAACGAGTAGGTTGTCACTTCGGATTTTGGATTAGAAAGGAACATTTAGCACATTTAACAGAAAATGCCCTGAAAGCAAATCTCCAGGAACGGGACAAGAGAGGGGCGCTTACGTGTGCAGCCGCTCATGTTTTCTGTAACGATGCCTCGGAAGTTCCAGAATCCAGGCTCGCAGCGGTCGCACTTGAGTCCCCCGACGCCGGGTTTACAGGAGCACTGGCCGGAGGAGGGGTCACAGGTGCCTCCGTATGAGCCGTAATGATTGCACTGACACACACCTAAAGAAGAAGAAGTGCTTTTTAGAGGTACACAATCTATAACTTGACAGACAGACAGGATGCGAAAAAAGAAATTGCATGCAACACAATCGCAAACATATGAAATGTTTAATACACAGTGGAAGAGAGATTTTGGACAAACGGGATTAGACTGTGGGCAGGACTATTATTCTGTTTTTGGCCATAATACGAAAGTCATTGGTTGGGATTGAGCAGAATAACTAATATTGGTGCATCCCAAGCCCTCCCAACTCTTAAAAGTGAAAGTCTGTCCACTCACTTTTTGGATGAAGAAACAATTATTTTTGAATCTTTATTATTAAGAATCGTATCCTTATAATTTATCCCTATAAGACTTTCATTTTGATTGGCCATACTATGAAGAAAAAAATTGCTAACTTGCCATATAAAATGTCAGGATCAACCGGTTGCATTGGCAGTGTATAAGACTCAATTTCTAATATAGCTACAATGCACACTCTTTTGCTGCAGCAACTGTTGGACAAATGTTACATCATATAATTAATATTCATGAGCCTATAACATGCCCTCTCCCAACTTTATTTCACTCCTACGCTGCATCGCTTGATGGTTTTTCACATTGCGTCTTGTCAGGATACTACAGACTTCTACAAACACTAGGCATGTTGGACATACTTTCAATGGCACTACTAATATGAATACGTGAACATGAATATGAGTATGAACACATTTATTTAAATATTAAAAATAACATTGATATGCATCAACAAACACTACTGTTCAAATTGTTTTGATCAGTACACTTGTTTAATGCTTTTGAAAAAAGTATATCATGCTCATCAAGGCTTTATTTATTTGATAAAAATAAAGTAAAAACAGTAATATTGTGAAATATTATTACAAATTAAATTAACAATTTTATATTGTAAAATATTTTAAAAAGTTATTTTTATTTCTGTGATGGCAAAGCTGAATGTTCAGGAGCAATTATTCTAGTCTTCATGATCCTTCAGAAATTATGTTAATATGCTGATTTGCTTCTAAAGAAACATTTCTTTGTAAACTGTTGTGTTGCTTCATATTTTTGTGGAAACTGGGATGCTATTTTTTCAGGATTTTTGATAAATAGGAAAAATTACATTTATTTGAAATAGAAATCTTTTGAAATATATATAAAAAAATCTTTACTCTATTTTTTTTTTACCAGTTTAATGTATCCAACCTGAATAAACAAATTAATTTCTTTCCAAAAAACAACAACAACCCAATTTGTTTTGCCTATTATTGTTTGGCCACTGAACTAGTTAGTTAATGGTTCATGACAGTTATACATACTAGGACACCCAGCCAGTCCAACACCCAGGGCAGCGGTCTTGTTGTCTTGACAACATCCGTAAACAGTTTGGCTACAGTGCTGGGAGGAAACGAGCTCTGGAGGAGCAGATATGATATCTAGAGAGAAGATACAGTGCAAACAGGGGTGGGTGGGGGAGAGAGAGAGACATATTGAGATCCACAGCATTCTTAAGACAAATTAAACTAAACAATCCAAGCTGAAATGCAATTTAGTACAACACAATAAGAATCGCTTAAGGAGCAGGGGTGGAAGAGCCTGCAACTGGCTGCCAGATAACAATTCTATTTACAATTCCTGACACCAATTCAAAATCAGGAAAAAATGATGCTATTACCAGCTGTGAAAACAAACAATAGACATCTCGTCGAATGTCTGGTGGGTGACATTTGACACATTCTCAGGGGCCTGTTGTCTCCATTTGTTCTCGTCTCAGATAGTGCCGTTTACACCTACGCTGTACTGTGTCAAACTAAGATTTATGGACTCCGCATTTATGGACGCAAATGCACAGGAGTGCAAATCAGGACACGCTGATGTCAGTCCACTCTCGCTTTAACCTAATTACACTATTCCAGTGTTCACTGCTCACATATACGGGGGAAGTTTGTTGCGGTGTTTAACTGTGCCGGAGGCAGATGGCAGGTGCCTATTTGTCTTATCTGTGTTGTCATTTTTTCTCTCAGTCTCTCCACATTTGTTCTTTTCAAGCGCTTCTTCTCTGGGCCATTGAGCTGAATGGCTGTGAGGTGGCAGGTTTGTGGTTTCAAGTAGAGGACTGGGCTGTCGTAAATCAGGAAGCCGTCGGCGTGAGCATACATGTCCTGGGGTATAATAGTGATGTGTCACTGTGCCGTTCATAGCATTTTGTGGCTTCAGAGATGGGTTTTGTCCACACCTCATTAAACTTCTCCTCTCCACACTGAGTCCATTATGACAAAGGTGCTTTTAATTTGATCCTTTCTTTTCGTCTCACTGCGATTCTTCACCATCCTCCCTCTACACTGGTTTGTTCTACAACCCAATCCTTCCTGAAACAACAAGATACTTCTAAAAAAGACAGATCCGCCTAGCTTATTCTTTTTATTAGAATTAACAAACTGTGAGAACCAATATTTTGGTTTGTTTCTCCACACTAAACTGAAATCACTACGCTACATTATATTGAAATTGAGAATATCTGTCATATATTTGCATGGTTTTGATGGTGATTTAAACAATGTAATTAGTTTAGATTAGATAAATCCTTGTCTCGGAACTTAAAACTATGAGAGTGTTAAAACAGATGATTAATTTCCGTGAATCCTAAATGATCCAATGGTTTGTGTTTGTATATATGGTGGTTCTTCAGAAAAAAATAAAGCACATGAATATTGAAATATATATCGAACAAAGCAAAAAGCATAAATATTTTACATTCAATTTTTGTAGCTTTATTGCTCAGCTCAACTTAGTCTTTTATTTCCTCTGAGCGTCACTATTAACCAAGCATCCTCTGATCTTCACTGCAAGGAGACTCAGAGCAAGGTTGTCTAGAGGTCACCGAAACCTAATTTCCAATTAGCAAAAAGCAGCAAGGTGCTCTGGAGACCCTTCAGCTCTCAAAGGCACGGGTCAGAAAATGGGGGAGGAGAGACTGCAGCGTGCATATCAAATGCAAGGCCCGATGAGATTTCCATTGATCTGAGCTCAGCCAATGGGAAGCAGATGCCAAAAGCTCCTCACACCGGTTGAAAGTTCTCCACAAGGATTTATTTTCCACGGCCACTGAAGGAGCATGACTGATCTGGCTAGAGGGCCTGTGAGGCTCTGAAGCAGAAAACCCTGAGTTTGAGAAAACCATAGATAAAGGATGAGGGTGCAGCGAGTCAGAGAGAGCGCAGAGAGAAAAGCACGTGCATGTGTGCGCGCAAGTGGAGTCAAGCTCTGCTTGAAACCTGAGGGAATCTCACACCGCTCTGATCACAGAGCCATGCTCTTCCTCTCTCAGTGCTAGATGCTCAGGTCTGGACTACACAAGCCCCCTAAGTTTAAAGAAACGCTGGATTCTGCTGCAGTGACTCTACAACAACCATCCTGTCAGAGTTCCTGGAGTGTTATTCTTCAGATCCTGAGGAAAACATAAATATTAGAGGAAAAGAAAGGTCGTCTCTCACGGGGGCAGGGGCCTTGACTCTGGAGCAGCAGGTCCATTTGCTTCTCGCACCTGGATTTCTTCAGCTCACAGTCGCTGGTGTACGTGTTCCCATCTGAGCCACACACCTGCAAATGTTCACGGAGAGGTTAACGTGGCACGATTAATGGATTCAACAAGATTTAGCACACGTTTTAACTAGTCAAATGCTTGGGCAATGTATGGGTGGCACTCTCTTCGATTGCTTGTCAATTGTGAATGGACATACCGAGATGCGAGGCACAATTTGACAGTTGTATTCACATATGCAGCGCTCGTCCTCCGTGTCTTCATCCCACAATCCGCCATATCGTTTACAACGATCCTGCTCGCAGGTCTCAGATCCTGAGCCTGAACCTCCTGATCCGCAGTCTGTTGGAACACACACATATAGGCTACGGTCACACTGTCAATTTTTGAGATTGACAACTGCATTTATTTACAGGTGCGAGTCTCGAAATGTCCAGTTCAAACAGAAACTTACTACAATACTGTCTGTATGACCGCGCAACGGGAGTCAAGCCCATATTCTCTTATAACCTTGTTGACAGGGACCAAAGTAATATCAAAGATGGCGAGATCCATAAAACTGAAAAGTCATCACTTTTGATGTGACTAGTACAAATCTCCATTAACCGTCAAGAGCTTTTATACCTGGATGGAGAGCGGATCATTTGAGTTGTGAGTAGAACACAAAATTGACGGGAACAGCTCCGGTGTAGAACAGTGATTTGATCTAAACCCTTCAGATGACACACAGCTCATTTCTCTGTCAAAGTAAGTTACCGAAACCACAAATTAAATCCCGCAACACAAGGCAGACACGCTGTATGACATGATAGAAAACTAGTTGTCCAGTCTGGTTCAATTCACAAAGTGCGGGTTTTCCAAGAATGCGGTTGTGAGTCCTGAAAATTTACTGGTGTGAGTTTGGTTATAATATTTGTTTGTCACTCCCGTAAATAACTTTATTAATTATTTATCAGACCTGCTAATGATTAAATTTTGCAATGTAATTTATTAATTTTTTAATAGTCTTTTTAAAAATGACCTTAAGTAGTTTTCTTTTTCTTTTTAAAAATGAACTATTGATGTTACATGATGGCAAAGGTAATCTTAAGTAAATGATATGGTACCGAATCGATACATTGTGCTTCCTTACAAACATCCATACACAGCTGTTTTCCTCATAAGAACCACGAGTTCCCCAAAATGTAGCTTTGTCCACACAAAGAGCAACAACACTCACACAACCTCAATTTACACTGTATACAAGAACTAATAAAATCACTAACACTGATTTCAGAGAGATAAACAAGCAATCTCACAAGATACCTGGGATCTGAGCATAATAGCGGGTAAGTACTTTAGAAGTCGCATAGAGCAAAGACAAATAAGACACGCAGACACTGGGGACCTCATGCAAACACATATTTGCATATCAGTATGCCGCACATTGTCTTCTAATAAAATACAAAATATTCCCAGGTACTCAAGCATCTTGTTTTAACTTTGGCTGCCAAGAATTAATGGACAGTGCATGGCAAAGTATTTAGACATTCAGCTCATTTGGAGCAGCAAATATTGAGATTTACTTCACGTTGGAGTGAAGATTGAAGCAAAGGCACTGCTGGAAGTACAAGATAATGACCAGCTATGGAATTACCCTGCAACTAACGAAATAAATTAAATGAGACACCAGTGTGCCACCAGCGAAGTGTCCCTCACATTTCGATTAGAAGTGAAATAACTGACAATCTGTTATCTAGCACAGGAAATCAATGTGAACGGGTGTTTCGCGGCCATCATGCGTGGCGTCAGTGATCACACTACATTATACTGGGTGCAGTTAGCCTCGGTGCGAGTTCAGGGTTAGTTTCTTTGTATGAAACCCCAACGAGTAAATCTCGAGTCTCTCCAGGATCCAAACTTTGGGGATTATTGTGAGGAAATCGTCAGGGTTTTTTTTTCAGATGAGTCGCCTCATTAAACACACTCTTATCTAGCCTATTTAATTAGAATTAAAGATCATTAGTAAACAAAGCTGACGATATAAAGCACCCCTCTTTTTTGCAGAGCAGCTCTAATAAAAGAGTGTATTTTAGTTAAACTTGCTTCATTTCACGGCTGCTTGTTTGAGGTCTTTTTTTGTTGTTGTATTTGTCAAGTAGTCTAAAACATATTTATACAAATATATGATGTAAATAATATATATTTTTATTTAACAAGTGTCTGGTACAATAATGTGATGTCTTTGATTTGGCTTCAAAGCCATAAAGTCAGCATATCATTTGCATAAGGCAAACATAAATTCCGCATGTACATCGATTTAATTAATGAGGAAAAAGCAGATGCTTGTGGACGCTCTTTCACACGTCTCCATTGCGAGTTAAAACATGCTCTTTTCTTCACATGCAAAGCTGGGTAGGGCAACCCCGTGCACCCTGATGGGAAAATCGATTGTGTATAGGTGGAAATGCCACTTAGCATAAAACATCTCCTTAAACGGATTATGGAGCTGGTCACAGTTAAGGCTAGGGGTTGGCCAGCACTGATACGTCTTATCAAAAATCCACACTGACAGCCTTGCAAGGTCGATACTCGTGGAGGCCATTCAATTCATTAGCCTCAGCCTGGAAACAATGAAAGCACTCAAGCCTGAAACCCTGGCCACAGTGAAACAGAGAGCAAACGCGCTCACTGTGTAGACATCAGGTTTCTGCTTCAGAGCATTAGCGATCCGACACTGTGATGAAGAGATTCGGTATTTTGCTTAATGTGAGCTGAGCTGAATTTACGCCTTAGGGCAAAGTCCTGTTAAGATCAGCCAAGAGACTCCAAAGGGAAACAATGCAGCATTTGACTATGATTATTACAATCATACTCTTTTTTTTTTTGCCACCAATTGCCTATTATTATGGCACAGCAAACAGTGGAAACCGTTACAAGTTGCCTGAAGCAGAGGGGAAGCACAAGGTCTGTTTTACATTACACATACTTATACCAAATACACTTAATAATGTTATTATATTACCATATATTTTAATATATTTTAAAATGTAATTTAACCCTGTGATGACAAAGCTGAATTTTCAGCATTATTACTCTAGTCTTCAGTGTCACATGATCCTTCAGAAATCATTCTAATGTGCTGAATTGGTGCTCAACTCGTTCCACGCCAGCATTTTTGAAAGAAGTTGCCAGCCAGCGCCGGCATTTTTGATCATTTTCTCAAAAGTTTCATGCCCCCCAGAATATTTGGTTGTATGAATATCTGAACATGCAATATATCAAAAGAAAGAACATACACTGTGGTTTAAAACTAAAAACCCCGTTTTGTTCTAGCTCCATGCATTTTTTTTTTATTATCAACATTTGAATGTGGGTAAGTCACAAAAAAGCTGAGAAAATCGCATTTTTGTCAAAGACTACGCCTGGATCAGATTCAGAAGGGTTATCAAAACATAGATGTAGTAGATCGAGTCCATCAACATCCCCTAAGCTTCACAGTCCTATAGCTCATCATGGGTCGACATTTCATTCAGAAACATTAGCCGGTTTTGATTTATATGCTGGTTAATGTTGATGATCGCGTTATTTCTGATTAGTCCGAGATTCTGCTTATGCATCATGCTATCGCTTGTTTGATCAGAAGATTCAGTAATCTATCAGAAGATGTGTTATAGCGCCTCCAACTGTTTAACATTGAAAACACGGAAAGCCAGAAAATTCGAGAAGCTGCTCTCTGCAGAGCAAATGGGTGGAGCTTACGTGTAGCACCTCTTCTCTAGAGCTCAAGTGAGGAGCAAATGTAATTTGGGCCTAATGGGTGGAGCAAGAATATCCAACCACACCCTAACTACACCCCAACCCTACCCACAACTCCATCCCTCCACCCCATAGGAGCTCCAGAGAGGAGGAGCTGGTCGTCAGTGAGTACCACTTGGAAAATTCCGTCAATGACGGGGAAGCGTTGTCTCATAAATTACAGAAAATTCAGTCAATGGCGAGGAAAGAGTTCATATTTTTGGTGGAGTGGATAGAAAGTTCAAGACAACATAATTTATTTAAATCAAAATGTCACTTTTAATCAATGTAATGCATCCTTGCTGATTTTTTTATTTTTATAAATCAAACAACAGCATCATGTTGCATCATTATTGGTAATAAAAGACTTTTCATAAATAGGTTTAAAGCAAATTTTCAAGCCAAGAACAGTAAAAAAAACTCAGAGCTAAAAAAAAAATATTTTCACAGGTGCATTTCTGATACACAGCACTGTGCTTCTTACACACGCAGTGTGAATACTATACACGGTAATTTGAGCATGTAAATAAATGTGCTGCTTACGTGTGCAGTATGAAACAGACCTGATACCAGTCGTTTACAGTAGCACAAAGCAGTTTAGCACGGCAATGACCCATTACCGATTCGACGCACGCTCTCATCCCCTCATCAGCGATACAGTAAATAATACGCTTAAATGAAGGTTCCTAAACTCTGACTCTGATAAGCCTGACCACAGAGCAGCAGCGGCAATCATTTACATATACGAGGCTCTCTGGGCCACCTAAGCCCAATTGTGCAAGCTAAGCATTAGATGAAAGCATTTACATTCCCGGTTCTGTTGTGCGTTAAAGCAGGGAAAAAAATGCAACGTAAAAAGGTGAATAAATAAACCTAGTGGAGTGAGTAAATGCTAGTGAGGGAGGAGGTGCTAATTAGTTTCAGTCCTTTGATGTCACCGCCACCCGCGCCGCATGCAAACCTTTCAATTAGCGAACAACAAGATGTACACATCAACTGTCCTCAAAGCTCTTTCCCGTCTCTTTAACTCAATCATGTACTTATGGGGTCCATTTAGCCATGCGTTTTCCATTAAGACGGAGAGCTGAAGGAATAAAGAGAGAGCTAGAGTGAAAGCAAAGTGGGTAAACAGGCACAGAATAACTCTGTGTAGAAAAAAAAGCAGATGGTGCCTTCAAGAGGTGAAAGGTTTTTCTGGCCGATGAGGAGATGGATGATGGGGAAAGGAGAGAGAGATACGGGAGAATGGGGAGAAAAAAAATGTACAGGAGAGTGGCGAGGACAGTGACCTTCAGACTTAACTGCTAGTTTGTTGCAGGTGGCTGGGATGCCTTACTGTGAATGCATAACTCCCATGAAAACACACACACAGACCTTCTAAATGTCACACTTCACTTTGGCGCACACACACACACCTCCTCAACCTCACTCTCCCTCAGTCTCTTTTTTCATTTTCTCCCCTCGAGAGTCAACATTCACATTCATCACATGTTGTTGACCTCTGTATCTCAAACTATGGGTTTGTAACACACACACACACACACACACACACACACACACACACACACACACACACACACACACACACACACACACACACACACACACACACACACACACACACACACACACACACACACACACACACACACACACACACACACACACACACACACTTTAGGGATCTATGCCTTTAAGTCAGAGTATCTTCAGATTTAAACGTCAGTTTAAAAATGGCAATACTGTAGAACTGGTCATTTTGATGAATTTATGTCAATGAGCTCAAACTGTTTTGATGAATATTCGATTTAATTTTTCATGCAAATCTCTCACATATTAATGTTTTATTTTTCAATATATGTAGGTAAATATAGCTGTTTATCACTTATTATTTTTGATTTGGAAAAAAATAAAGAAAAAAGATTCTATAATTTTTCTTGAGTTCAATTTGTGCGAAATAGTGTGAAAAAAGGGGCCAGGAATTAAGATATTTATAATATTTTATTCATATGTAGATATATTTATTGTATTGTAGAATAAATTCAGTTGGCTACAATGGCTCATATTTTAAGCTATAAATCCCAGCACTAGTTGGTTGTTTTCTGTTTACTTGTGATTTGTCTCCCTGCAGATGGGCATTACTGAAAGACCTGGACAGTAGGCTTTGAGTAACTGTGATGCTGCCAACATAAAGAGCAATAGGGCATCCTGACAGCCTGCAGAAGTTTCTTTATGAGAAGATTCTTGTGTGTAATGGATGACTGCACACTCTCTCCTGTTTGCCCTCTCCCAAACTCTCTTCCTGTGGGTGATCCAGAGCCTGTACCGATGCTTTATACGCTATTATGTTGCTATTTCCAATGCATAATCCTATTTAGTAAACGTATATTCAATTAAAAGCGGGCCGCGGCCCCAAGGTGATGCTCGGCTCCCTCATATCGCTTTGTCTGTGTCTACAATGAGGCTGACTTCAGACTAGCAGAGTGTGAAATTAAACAGGTGATAAATTCACTGCTACGGCCAGACGCAGGGAACACTGTCATTTTTCATTACCTCAAATAAAAGAGTGAAAGAACACTGCCATTTTTTTTCTTATGACTAATGAACATGAGTATTGAAGCCAGGTCTAAACAAATGAATAAACCATTTCTGTGTAAATAAACAGCCCCTTTGGCCCCTTTAAGAAAATGTTTTCCTTTGACACTATATTCTATGCCCACAACCGCAAAATCATACCAACCATCACACAAATGAAGCAAGGTGTTTGAAAGCGAAATGTAAGATAGACAAAACAGCTCTGTTTTCATCAAGCTAATACCCGGTTCACTAATCTTCTACACACAGTACAGAGACCTGCCAGGCGCTGCTGTATCGCATCACTAGTGTAGAGAATAAACTTGACAAAGGCGGTGTCACTGGCTTCTGGTAAGGATCTATTGACCAGACCCAGATCCCTGCAGCCTTTAACAGCAACTCCTCCACAGCTTACAGAACTGGAAAGAAAGGTCTAGTGAGACTTAGAGGGGAAAACAACATGTGTTTTTTACTGCTGAACAGCCTTCCGGGAGTGACATAAGTGAGATATTGCATCACGGCTATACAGAGAAGTGTTGGGGTATAATATAGTATCTAAATAAAACTAAAATAGAAGTAACTAAATAAAAGTAGCGACACATATTATACCATGACTACATTTTCAGTAGTGTGACAGTAGATCAAACAAAGAAGCTTTTCCAGTATAAAACTAATTTCCCAATGAGTAGTCATGTAACATGTAGAAAGTAGAAGTGAGGGGTTTCAGAGGTGACAACCTTTGTTTTTGCTTTTTTTGCATAATGCTAAATACTATTTTACATTATTAGGCATTATTTTTTAGCATTAATAGTTCATATTTTTTGTAAATAAAGCAGAAAATGGAGTAATTATGTTGACAATGTGACATTATTTAAGTTACTGTCTATATACACTCCTGTTCAAAAGTTTAGGGTCGTTAAGATTTTTCAATTATTTTAAAAGAAGTCTCTTATGCACAGCAAGGCTGCATTTATTTGATCAAAAATACAGTAAAACATTAATATTATGAAATATTGTTACAATTTAAAATAACTGTTTTTATACTTTAATATATTTTAAAATGTAATTTATTATTGTAACGGTAAAGCTGAATTTTCAGCATCTTTACTCCTGTCTTCAGTGTCACATGATCCTTCAGAAATCATTCTAATATGCTGATATATATATAACATAGGTTATTAATATACTTTCAAAGCAGTTTCACAAACACTGATACTGTGAGAAGAAAAAGGGACCTGGAGTGAAAACACAGAGAACATGAAGTGCATACTGATCCCAGCATTTCATGCTTCACATATGATGGGTCACTAAGTGCAGTTGATGCAAGGAGGTTAAATTGGCCGCAATAAACTGTTTGGAGTGAACGCATTAACCCGGCTAGTCCTCAGTACAACATTGAAAATCAACAAATAACGGGGAGTTCAGCTATCTTATCACAGACATGAACACATGAACCCACCTTCATCACAGGCGCCAGGTTTGGCCACCTCAATCTTCCTCTGTTTCTTGCAGACTGCCAGACGCAGCTCACAGTCGTTGTTGTAGGTGGTGCCGTCGCTGCCACATACGGGTTTTACTGGCTGACCCGTGCATTGCTGACACTCACACTTGTTCTGCACGCACCGCGCTCCCCAGCTACACACAGTGCTGCCACAAGTTTCTGATCACACACACATACACAAATCACAGGACAGGATAGTTGATACACAAAGAGACACACGAAACTTATTCACACCTGCAATAAACCTCCTCTTGAAAAATGTAAATACATTCACATGGGATTCTGTCCCACGTAAAATCATGTATCATGTATAACATGATTTGGAAAGAGTGCTAAAACAGTTTCTTGTGTTTTGACAAGAAAACTGCACAGCAAAACATTTTCTTAATCAGTATTTTGTCTTGTTTCCCAGTAAAACATAATCAAACAATTTAAAACAACATAATTTACTTGGAAAGAAAGAAAAATCACAAAATAAGTCTTAAGACGTTTTCCAGAGAACATTTTTCTTACGAGATTAGCTAATTGTTTTTCTCGCTTAAAGCATGAATCTAAAATATGTGATTTATGAATAAACAAACAATATAATTTTTCAGAAATCTAACTCTAGTTTGTAAATTGTTTTAAGGATACTTTTTACTGGAATAAACTGGAACAAAAATACTAGAGAAAATGATTTAGTTTTGCAGCAAACGCAGACTGATGAGTGAACATGTATGAAGGTGATGGATGAACTGATTGGCATTTTTATGTACTCACTGCATTCTCCATGGGCCACCACTCTGAGATCCAGCTGCTTAGTGCAGGCTTTCACGTTCAGCTTGCACTCGTTGTCGTATGTCACCCCGTCGCTGCCGCACACGGGCTGCCGTGTTTCCAAACACCCTTTGGGGCACACGCACCGGCCAGTCTGAGCATCGCAGATTGCGCCAAACGAGCAGTTGGTGCAGGACTCATCTGCTGAAAAGGAAGTGTGACGTCAACGGAGAGGTTCAGGCTACAGATTCACACCATCGCTCACTGGGATCAGCCTCAGCTGCCCGACCGCCTGTCTGCTTTCTACCAAATCTCTCTGCAAAGTCTGGGCTGTAGCATCCTTCCAACTTACAGACGGGAGCAACACTGCTCTGTTTACATGCAGTCACAGTAGAGCATCTTATAACGCCATCAATTTCAATTGATGCTGAGCCTTCGGACACTATTACAATCCCTTTGACGTCACATGACATCACATGACATCGTATTTCATTGATCATTAAATTAATATTTACAACAAAAAGCACCAAAATTAAGCCATTACACACACACACACACAATCACAAAATTCATATTATATATTATTCTAAATTACTTAGATATTAATAATTATTAATAAATGTAATTCAATTAAATATTATATAGTTTACTTATAAGAAAATTACATAAATAATATAAATTATTAAAATATGATTACGTTTCTTAAATATATGTATTATGAATACATATAATAAAAAATACAATGAATTACAAAATTATGTTTATATATATATAGCCTATATATATCACACATTATACATACTTGTAAAATAGTAATTAATTTGATTAATTACACAGAATATGATTACATTTAAAAGAATTATTAATAAAAAAATATTTGATATATTATAATCTATTAAATGTGTTATTATATAAATATATACATACAATTATAATTGTTTCTTTTTTATTTGATACAAAATGTATAAACAATTTTATAATAACAAAAATGAAAAGTATAATTATATTTATTAAACTATTTGCATAATATATTCCTATATATCCTGCTATGAACGAATTGCGATATGTAATTAATTTATTAATCGAAGATACAATTATTTTTAATATAATTTTTTTTTATTCCACAATTCAAATACGAGTCAGAGGGCAAGTTAAAGTTTGTTTTAATTTTTTTTTTATTAATTACAGTTAATGTGTTAAGTTGACATCCCTAGTTAAATATAGAGCCATGATTTCCAAGAGCTCGATTAATCAGTAAAACAAAATGTGGTTCCAACTGGGAGGGAGGACGCACGGCCGATGACAATTACACCTGGGGGATTGCATTAGAGCAACTGCTATCACATTCAATTAGCGCTGGGGTAATAACAGCACCTGATTTAGTGTTAATGGAGAGAGGTCCTCATGCATAAATCTCTCGTCTCTCTTCTACCAACCTGTTTATTGCACATTAATAAAGTGACCTCACCTCGGCTCAGAATCTGCGCACAGTCAACCTCAGGGACCGCGCTCGGCCGACTTATTAAAAGCAGCTGCAGCATGCTGCCTAGTGGCTGCCCAAGAGTGGTTCGTCGTGACAGTCCAATGCAGGCCGATAAATCACATTCTCGTGGCTGCTGGTATTCTCCTTTATCAGCATGTGTGATAAAGGCATTTCTTTATCAGTTGCAACATGTTTCCATGCTTTCACAGCCTCAGCAGTGGGGAACGAAATAGATATGGCAGTCCGTTACATATAAACAACGATCCAGCATACAGTGCTGGACCCGAGATACGAGTACAGACAGAGGCCTTAAGGGCAGAGCTCAGCCTTATGGGAAACAAGAAGAGAATCTGTCCATTCAAGCCCAGGAATCACAAAAACTCTCCCTCACGTCATTCCAAACCTTTCTTACGAAACACAAAGAAAATGCCGAATAATATTTCTCTTTTGAATACCATTACAATGAATGGGGACTGCAGCTTTTCACAAAAGTATCATTAAGGTATGAAAAAGGTTTGTACCTTTTATGTCACATATATAAGTCTTCATACTTTGTCACGCTTTGTGCAGGAAAAAGAATGAAATTTAAGTCATTGTTGAGCTGAGATTAAAAAATAAAATCACCTTTTGTGTTTGGTATATAATGACAAAAGTTAACTCTTTTGCCAGGAGAAAGAAAGGAACATTGTTAATGTCAGGTACAGAACAGCACTTTTTGCGAATAGCCGTAAAAATTCCCAGGCGATTGGTGCTTGGGCAAGGGCACCCGCTCTATTAGTCTGCTCCGTCTCCTCCTAGTTTTTATTTACTGCCCTCTCACTCCTTCCACAGCCTGATGATTTCTCTTCCGCTTCCAGCTCAGTGTCTTGCAGGTAACCTATATTCCCCGACTGTGGCTAGTAACATTTCAATCACCAGTAAAAAGTGCTTATTTGCTGCTGACTCGTTGGCTGTTCTTTCATTTCCTTGCATATAAATATATACGTATTGGTTCTCGGAGGGGCAGATATCAAATACTCCATTACAACGGCACGCTTCCCTGTGGATGCACGACAAGGTCAGCCGCCACTCAAACGCGAGGGGAAAAAATCAGAATAATAAACCATGTCCGTCATATCTCTATCAGTCTGCACCTGAACTATAAAGATAAGGGCATTTATGAGTCTCCCCTATGCCGAGTGAAGAAAATTAAATGAAATTTGGCCACGAGCACATCAAACTCCCACTCGGGTGGGTGCATTGCAACCGACAGCGACCCACATGCAAGCTTTCACGAACAAATACACACAGACACAGCTGGGGTCTTAGTGAGGCAGAGGCTGTGGTTTGAATGGGCCCAGATAATTAACGGTTATAATAATAGAATTCACTTGTGGTGGAGAGCATGGCTGTGTACACAGAACTAAATGAACAACGTTTCCCTTTCATATGGTTAGTTGTTTGCAGCCGCTCTTTATTGACCCTTTCCATTGACACCTGCTCCGGTGAGGGGCTGGAACCATCAGCACCGCTGTGATGCTGTAATGTTGTGGGTTTTTAAAAATACAATGATTATTTCCAGCTGGAATAAACAGGTTAATCCTCTTTAAGGTGTTTAAGCTTGTTTATGGAATACCAATGCTGTTTTTTAGATGGTCAAAGATGGTCTATCATCGCTAAATCGCTTGTCCAACATGATCTAGCAGGTCTAAACCAATCTCACCATTCAGCTGATCAACTATCTAGACCAGCTAATAAAACAAACCACCATCATTTTTGCTGGAGTTTTTTCAGTTGTTTGATTTAAAATAATAATTATAATTTATAAAATAATATAACGTTTAAGATACAATACTTGATATAAATATATACATATTTCTGGGTTTATATTAAAAAGCTAATTATCTCAAATATTAACTAAATTAATTTGCACTATAAAAATTCTCACGATTTTTTTAAGCTTATTACATCAATGCATTTTTTTGTGGATCTAAAAAACATAAAATTACCTGTTATTTCCAGGTTTTCCATGATTGTAAGCCTATTATTGTCTTCTATGAGGACACATAGAACATCTTGCGGTTGCAAAACAAACCCATTAAGCTCAAGCATTTCTAAAATCCTTTCTTTCAAGCGCTGAATCATCAGTTTTAAGTTTTCATCTTGAAAACAGACATGCTTGGCCCCACCCAAACCTGTTTCTGTGGGTTAAATCTCAGTGGGTAGTTAAGCTGATGTTCCAGAAGCCTGTGAGGAGAGAGATATCACTCTCATATGTCATTTACTATCTGGCAACATATACAGCACGATGGGCGGCGCTGCAATAAAGAGCAACCGTGGCCTGTAGCGATCTCCTCTGAGATGAATCCTACTGCTGCCAAATGACTCCCGGCCTCCATTTCAAACTCTTCACTGGAGGCACAGCTAATACACATGTATAAACTGCAAACACATGATACTTCTTTTAAATGTCGACACAATAGCTCCACCTCATTCTCTCTGAACCTGCAGCCGACGGTGAAAAAGAAAGGCTTTACAAATGGTGGTAAAAGTTTAGCAGAAAAAGTCCACTTAATATTCCCCTCCCAAGCAAACGCACAAAGACAGCCATCGAAAATGATTTACAAGCCTTTTGTGAAGAACACACATAAACATGCGTTTGTTTGGAGGGCAAGCAGGCCTCTCTACAGACTTATCTGGTGCGTGCTTACAAAAGCCAGACAAAAAACCCATGACTCATGCAAACAATTACTGTGAAGGATGCTGCCCTCTTTAATTCTAACTTAAGTGCATCGTTTCAAAAAAAAAAGGTTGCGGAGGAGGAAAATTACAGTCCTCTCTTGAAATATCAGTGGAGTGCTTAAGTGCAGGGGATGGACGAGGATGAAAGGCAGTGAGGGAGTGAGTGGCAGCAATGTGTGTGTGGACTCACCACATGGTCCTTTGTGCTGCATCTGTATCTGTTTCTGAAGGGCGCATCCCATGGCCTTCATTTGACATGAGTTGCTGTAAGTGTGCCCATCGCTGCCGCAAACAGGGTCTTGGCCCTGCGAACACGCATCTGAGCATTCGCACACAGGCTCGCTGTTCTTCACCACGCACACGGCTCCAAACTCACAGGTCTTCTTCAGGCAAGGGCTTTCCAGGTTAAGATCTGGAAAAGCACAGAAACAAGTTATCATTCAACTTACAGGAAGAAGGGAAAGACAAGGAGGAGGGGGAAAGAGTAAAAGCTGCTAAATCCAGATGTCACTCAACTTGTCAGTGCTTAATTTGGATTCTGTACACACTCTGTTTGACTATTTAGGGAGTGACAACCAGATCCTACGGTTAAACTGTCAGCATCCATGTTTCTCATTTACACCCACGAGACACCAAAATGTTGCTATGATTATCTCTATATCAAACATTTCAGGATGCGGAGTGACTCTTGTTTTCAGTTCACACACGGTACAATAACTTAATGGATTCGCTTCTGCATTTAAATGAGGTGTTTACACCCAAAACCACTGCAGTGTGTATGTGACATGATTCCTCGATTACACCTGTGGGACACCAAAATATTGCCATATCTCTATATCAAACATTGCAGGATCCGGTGTGACTTTGAGAATACCGTTCACACACAATCCAATAGCTTAATCAATTTGCTCCTGAATTTAAATGCTGTTTTCACACCCATAACAACTGAATTGAGTATATTACCTATGATTTCGCAGTTTAAAAAATGTAAAGTTTTTTTTTTTTCTTTAAAGTTTAAAAAATTCTGGTCTGAGAAAATGTTACGCGAACAGCTCGCTAAACACATACACATTCTGCACAGTGGAGCTGTAAACATGCAGCCTATTAGAGCATCCAATCAGAACATTAACTAGCATCTCATTTCATGCATCACTAACCAAGACTCCCTCAACAACGGACAGATTTTTATTTTTTATTTTTAAATAGACAGACAAGTGAAACACAAGGCATCATCCTAGAAAAGGGAGTGCTCTAGTAAATAATTGAGTGCGCTGGGCTACAGCACAGATATGAAATATGAACATGAAAGAGAGTAGCTGGGACTCTCAGCGGTGCCACAGTAGTTCCACAGTAAGTTCATTAACTGCTGCAGTTAGCAGACAGAGGGCCAAGGGACAGTGGGGCCGAGCACAAGCCCTGTTTCTGATGTGAACAGAGGGAAAGAGAACAAGGAGAATGAGAAAGAAGAAGTGGGTCAGCAGTGAACCAGCACAGCTCACCATCCTCTAGAGGAGAACCTTTCGTCACAAAATAAGGCCTCACTTCGCCCAATCAGGAGGAAGTTTTATAAAAACAGGTTAAAAAAACCTGTGGAGGATGGAGGAGGTTTCTGGGGGAGATTCTGTAAAAAGGAATTACCCTCATTTCATTCCAAACATGACGGTCTATCTCCTGTAGAAAATAAAAGGAGATGTTAAGCAGAATGTTCGCACTGCTCTTTTCCACACAATGGAGTTTGACAAAAGAACAATGTGAAGATCCTGCCTAAAATCTTTTTTTGTGTTGTACATAAAGCCATACAGATGTGGCATGACGCGAGGGCGAGTAAATGTTGCACAATTTTACATTTTTAGATGAGCTGGGTTTTTTTTTATAAACAAATAAACAATGTGTTGGACATTTGTATGCTTGGGCTTCATAGTGGAGAGTTGAGAAAGGCTAGAGGAGTAAACGTGATATGTTTGCACTTTAAGATTAAAGACATGTCAAAATAAAGGCCAGCCCTTCAGGCTCACTCAGTATTGTGTGAGAAGTAAAATGACAGGGTGACGGCAAATGTTTGCAGGTGCATTCTGGTCAGTGTATGAGAGTGTGTATGTAGAAGATTGCGTGTTTTTGTCTGTTTGTTTGTGATTGTGTCTTTGGACGTGTGTACATATAAATGAGAAACCCTCCATCTTCAGTGTTTGTTTTAGGAATGTATATATAATATATATATGTGTGTGTGTGTGTGTGTGCCTGTGCTGCATACGGTGCTTTCACCGCAGTAATTTATTCCAGGATTAGATGCTATCAGTCCTAAATAATATTACACTCAGATACATTTAATATCGCACACAAACAGCTATCATAACGCTTTCAGATAAATCAAATACGTCCCGCTCCATAAAAATAACATTCTTTTCCAATATGATAGGAACAAATATGGACAAAGTAATGAAAAAAAATAATTAACGTCATTTTGAGCATCTACAAGGGGGAAGACAGACGATTCGTTCCAAAACAGTGAGTTGCTTACAGAGGCAACATTTTCAAGCATGCTAGTTAGGGCGTTTAGTTTTGTGGGGAAAGTAATTTTTCTTGAAAAAAATCTGAATGTTATTTAAAAAAATTGTATATATCAACAATCAAATATATTTTATATCAATTTGACAACAATAATAATAGCAATAATGTTATTGTTATATAATGATAATAATAATTATTATTATTATTGTTTTCTATTACTGAAAACAAATATTAAAACAATAGAAACATTACTATTGAAATACAATGCTAATATTTACGTCTGTTTTCATTTCTTCATTTTTTTTTAACCCTCAAGCTTTATTTTTGAGGAAAATAGCAGGAAACTTCTCTTCTATGGACTGCAGTTCTCATTACAAGTTTAGGAAGATGTTGGGTTCCCAAATGTGATGTGAAAGTTGTTCTAAAAGACAACTTGGCTTTTCGGTCAAATTCAAAAAGACCAAATCCTAGAATGCACTGCAACGAGCTTAGTGAAAAACTAAATTCAAAGCGGGAGGAACGTTGATAAACGTACATTTCTTTCGATACTGAAAAATATCGATAAAACATTTTCAATCTATTTTCTCAATACTTATGAGTTCTAAGCATTTTTACGCTTAGTGTATCAGTGTAAGCTTAGCAGCATGCTAACATTAAACCCTACTTAAATTGTGTGTAGTGTTATTGTTGTGGTGCACACACCGCACAGAATGCTTCAAATCGGTTACAACGAGATTCCATGGTGGTTAGTATGCTGTCTTAGAGCAAACAGAGCTAAAGATTTAACCTGTGGCTTAAATGTTACTAGCAGGAGTGAGACAGGGGGGGGGGGGGGGGGTATTTTAACGTAACCCTTCTCTAACCTCTTCCTGGCGCCCACCTATAATCCCACCCCACATCTGAAGGCAGCAACCAGGGAGAAGCGCATATCAGACACACATGAAGCACAGCATGCATCAAAGAGCCATGATTAGTACGCCAAAGCACGTTCTTCATGACAGACATCGAGCGGTGCCGCACACACACCTCTTTAGTCGAGCGAATGAAAATAAAACCAGAAGTGGGAAGAAAGCAGGTTACCTTCCCGACCACTGTGTTCCTGTGCCAATCTAAAAGTGTCGTACAGTAGAAGCTCCTAGAGAACGTTTCCGGCTATTGATTTCTCTGCTGAGAACGAGAGCTTAAAATACGGCTTGAACTGGCACGTAACTGTGTAAACAGTGGATCGGTGCCTAATTTCGCAGGCCTTGAAAGCGGGCTTTTCCTCCAGATTTCTTCTCTCAGCGCCTCTCCATCTGTGCCTTCTAAACGCCCAGCTGGAAGACGACGAGATCAGGCCTATCAGTAAAGCCCTCATGGCCTTCACAAACGCTTTCAATGGCCTTCAATGACCCGTTTCCCAAGGCACGGATCCTAAAACCCGAACCGCAGCCTTCGATAATGCTTTGTCCCGAGCCACCCTTTGTTTCCTTATAAAGATGAAGGAATAGCTCTCCCTTATACAAAAAAAAAAAAAGAATACGAAAAAGAAGATATGGAAAGAAACGTTCTTCGTCCAGTTTCTCATATACAGTTTTTCGTCTCTAGGGGATGGGGGAAAAAAATCTTGCAGATCAAGTCAAGGAAGAGAAAGTTCTAGAAATAATGGTATAGTACATGCAGCCATGATTACACACTTGGTATAATAATAATAAAAAAAACTTCCAGCAGCCTGGCTTTAGTTATTGAGATGGCTTGCATATTCTCTCAGTAAAAAATGAGCCCTTTTTTGGAGCCTCTTTGAAATAGTGGGCTGCCATCCCCGAGGCCTGTGCTGCAGTGCCAGTCTTCAAGGACTCCAGCTGTAAGCTGGATGACAGCCATATGCTTCGACGGGACTGCCACTGGGACGCGACGCACGTAGAAACGGGTGCATTTGAAGTTTTTTCAGAGGTTAACGCATGTAAAAGAAAGGAAAGCTGCGTAAGTGAAAAGAAAGCGGCGCTGTAAAGTGGCGAAGTACGTTAATTAGGAGCTTGCGAGAGAGTGTATGTGGAAAAACAAGCCTAATAAGGTGTGAAGAAATAGCAGGACTCGGAAGAGATGAGTAATTGCCGTGATCAGGTCTGAGAATCTCCGCGCACCTCTGACCCTGGCGGGTTCTGTGAGCTGTTATATAATATGCGTGATGTGGCTCCCCCTCTTGCTCTTCATTCACACTGCAATTTGTAGGCTATCATATTATACATTCGTTCTCGTAGCGTTTAATTACTATTGCCACTGAAATACAATGTTAAGGACTATTAGCACAGGCTTCTCCTCTTGTGACAGCTTCCCTTCATGCTTTATCCTGACACGTCGCCCACCCAAGGCACACACCCACTCACAATCTCACAATCCGTTACATGCTATTTAAAGAGCAGGTCTCTTGAGCCCAAGTAGATTTCTTTAACTTGGTTTGCAGTGCCTTTAGAGCGCAGACAGTCAGCCAACACACACTTCAGGGGGGCCGGTAAGCTTAGTTAGTGAGTTTAGCACGGTGTGAACGCAGAGAATTATTCCTACGATCTGCTGTATGCATGCTCATGCATATGGAGATCTCCATCCCTCGTATCGGGATTACAGGGTGTGCGAGAATCGTGATACGAACGGTCGCATGAGCGTCTTCTACATCTCTCCGCTCCATCGCATCCTGCCAATATGAGAGGAGTTTGTGAGTTTCGGCAAGCTGTGCGTGTCTCACTTCTTGTGCGTCTGCATATCAGAGCAACGACTTCCCCCGCCACGTCCCCCTCGGTTCAGTCTTTCTCTCTTTCGTTCCCTACCTTCCCCTTCAGCTTGAGGGGAAACATTTATAAGTGTGTAGGAGAAGGTGCAAGGAAGAGGGAGAGAAGAAAATATTAGCATGACACAAGCAGAAATCCCCCTAGAGGCAGTGTTTGGTTTCTGAAGGAGTACTTATCACCAAACAAAGGCTTCAAGGGCATAGAAACTTTCTTTCTCCCCACGCATTAAGAATTTAACCAAGGAACTAATTCTGTTGCTCTCCCAGCACCGCAAGGGAGGAAACGGATGAGGTGAGACACCGTGAAACTGGACAAGAAAGACGAGCAGGAGGAGAGGGAACAAGAAACAAAGATAGAGAAGGGAGGGCAAAATAAACAAAGCTTATGCTCACTATCTCATGTTGGACACATTGAAAACAGACAGAAATTTGATTTATGAGTGTGAATTCGAATTGAAATCACAAAGGAATTGAATTGAAATTGGAATTGGAATGACAATAGTGAAATTCACTTATTTGCAATTCAAAGGAATTCAACAAACAAATTATTAATTTGACCTATAATAGCTAATAATCGAATAATTATGAACATAACAAACATATAATTATGACAAATTATTTATTACTTTTTTTAAATTACTTTTTAAATAAATAAGATTTATAAATATTGAAAACTAAATCTGGGGTAAATTAGGGAATTGTTAGAGATTTAGTGCTCTTTCGTCCATGGCCCATAGAATTCAGATTAAACATTATTGAAAAATATTTATTCCATACATATATTATATTATATATATATACATACACAATTTAAATATTAATAATAATAATAATCATATACATGAATGTGTATTGAATATGTATGTGTGTAGTAAATGCTTATATAAATAATATATGTATATAAAAAATATTATTTAATATAATATATAAAAAGTCTTTAAAATTTCATTTAATTTTGATTCTATTAAATTCAAATGACCATAGTGCACCAGTTTGCTACCTCAATTCAAATTCAGGAATTGAACTGGAATTTTGAAGTCATTCATAATTCAGTTATGAATGGTACATGAGGCTGAAAACTGAGGGCAGAGCAAGAGGGATCCACGGATCCCTTCAGCAGAAAGGCGTCACACAGGCAGACGCTAAGACAAGCATTGCACATAGCTCTCTGAACAGACAAGAAAGAGACGCAGAGGAGGATGAGGGAATGGGGGAAACGAGGGGGAAGGCAGACGTGCATTACAGAAGCATGCTCTACAAAGAGCCTCCTAACAAACACACACATAACAGACACCAACAAGGGCTTTCCAACTTACAACAGCGACCCAGATACAACCCTTCCTCACACAGCGAGGTGCAAAGGTTCATGCTAATTATAATCACACTACCCTGGCTCCTCAATCTACTCTTCTAATTGGATTCATTACGCACATCTCACTAGGCCCTCCAAAGTTCAATGGGTGCTTAACTTGTTATTGTTTCTTTTTTCGAAAATGTAAAAAAAAAATCAAAGTTTGTGCCGTTTTCAGCAAGAGATGCTAATCAAATAAATATGCAAATGATAAATATTAATCAGAGCGCATTGTCACCTGGGGCATCGATTCCGAAGCACCTTTTTTCACGGAGCTCTTGCTCAATGACATTGTCAGTAAGTCTGAGCCCATTGTTAGTCTTTATGAGTTACCGCTATGGGAACAGAGAGACAGACAGAGAGAGACAGAAAGCTGAGGGTCTGTTCACTTCACACAAGCTATGAAACATCCTCCGGACTATAATGACAGCTGTGTATTTAGGTCAGCTTCATTTGCAGGATCCATCTTGCTCTGCCTAGAGAAACAGGCTGCTTTCTTTCCTTATCATTAGGAGTCCATTACGACCACCACACCCATCGAGTTATGGATTTCTGAAATTACATTGGATGGAGCTGAGCCATGATAATGCACAACGATCATCATTCAAGGTCTCACAGACTTCAGTCAGAGTAGACACTGTATTTAATTTGAAGTAAATGAAAATGAGGCTGTGAGGAGCAGAAATAGCCTGGTAAATATATTGTGCTGCTATATACCTGCATGGGTGGCGATCGTTCAACCACCAAAACCTTGAGAACGTATTCCCAGAGGACAAACACAAATGGGAAGACAGGCCTAGGACCTAATTTATTCTATACCTAATATATTTTGTGTATATAGATTATTTCCCCAGTCATTGATTTGACTAAACAAAGATGTTTCATGCAACAATTAAATTAAGGTTTTTAAAAGTAATCTAGCTAAAGTTAATGCAAAGCATAATGATATTGAATCATTCTCATTGATATGTACCCCATTCAACAATATATATTCTTTTAGGTTTTTTTTTTTTGCATGAAAAATGCCATATGGAGACTTTTAGTCATCTAACGACATGCTCTACATGAACTTAATGACAAAATAAAAAGCACATTCATCACACCGTTGCTTTTTTTTTTTTTTTTTACATTGGCAGCACAAACCCTGCAAACATATTATGAATACTCAATATAATCGTCCATCCCTATCCGGATCTCTTTCATTCTGTCACTCCTCAAATCATTTTGACACAGGTGTTCTTAGACTCATCTGCTGTCTCTCACACATCCAAACAACAGACCGAGAAACCCCACACTGACATTAATAGGACCTGAACTCTGTACACACCACCATGTTTGAACGCTCCATCAACAGAATGCAAATAGACTTTCACATCCTGTTCTATAGTGTATCTTCAGTCCTTAGTACTAAATCTTTCAACTTTCACAGTGTTTTCGGTTTTACTTATGAGCTGCAGTCTCTTGTTGACCTTTCTCAGCACTACACATTTCTTTGATTTTAGAGCGAATCGTGTCTCTTGACGAGCGCTGCTGACACAGTGACCCAGCTCTGCTTGTCTCCAAAGACGACGGGAAGCAGATGAAACCATGTCAGACACTGGAAAAAGTACTGACATGCTCAGCGATTGAAACGTCTCATGTACAAACAGAGCGTCTCTGCTATTGATTAGCGTATGAAATGAGGTCCATTAGACGTTTCCCACTGTGGGAAAGGTGAGCTTTGTCACGCCTGAGTGTCTTCTAGAGGACCGAAATGCACTTTAGTAAACATAGACTTCACTTGGTCCCTGTCTATATATGAAGAAGGTCTATAATACCCAGAGGAAGCCAGCTGTTAGCATTAAGCATTCCTATTTATGCGACTATCTTGACAACATACACCAGAGCTTACGGGAACATGCTACCCTGCAAAACCTGGTCTGTATGAATATTAACAAAAAGAGAGGAAAGTTAACTAAGAGTGCGAGAGAGGAAACAAAGAAGGTGACAAAAGCAAAACAAGACGACGAAGCAAAGCAACTTTTACACATCAAACTGAGAGCAGGTGTCCAAAGACTTTTGCTCATCAATGCTCCGTATCTTCCTCAGCATGAAAGGCAGTCAGCCTGGCTCAGGTCTGCCACAAAGCTTTTGATGTTTAATTAATGTTCTGTTTGCGGAATATGCAAATGTAAATAAATGTATTAAAAAAAAAACATACTGTAACTTGCCACCAGTGAAAGCCTGAAAGGACAAAAAACATTTACTTTGTCGGAAAATAATTAAATAAAGCCAAAGACACGAGCACTACTCCGCTTTACATGTTAATTTATGCATCTTTTCGCTGAAGACTGGAAAACAATCCTAATGAGTCATAGAGGCTGATAGTGAGAAAAGGAAAAAGAAGAGAGAAGGACGGAAAAAGGAAAGATGCATCAAGCACTATAGTTGCAACATACAGCGTGTGCTGCCAGGAAGTAAGACACATATAGCATTCAGAATAAATGAGAGCGATATTTCTGTACCGCTGTACAAATGTGTTGAGAATCTGATCCCTGCCAAAACAGCCCTGGATACACTTCCCATAATTAACACACTATCCAGATCCTGTTTTTTCACTTTCAAGCCTTTCTGTAATAACTGCTGCAGTCATTTTGAGGTGTTTAATGTATTTTGTCTGTACTTGCATAGTATAGACTAAAGTACATATGGTAGAGGTCAGAAGAAGACATTTTATAAAATAAAATAAGAACTTAACTAGCAAAATGGTTATTAATTCTCTGAGAAATAACTATCATGCATGGATTTTTTGCCTGCATATTTCGGACATCCATACTGCTTATCGAACACCGTATAGCAGGGAAGTACGCACTATGATGTGCCACACAAGTATGCAAACGCTTCAAGCAAAGCAAGCTCGATTTCATACATTTTCTTCTTCTATGGCGAGATTTATTTTCTATACTCTTGGTGAAGCAACAATATGAAGATAATCTTGCTAAGTAACTTCCCAGCAAGCAATTTTGTGTTTGAAAGTAATTTAATAGCGATCCAAACAGAGCTCTGATGTCTTGGCTAAAATAAGGCAAAATTTGGGCTGTCAGTGAAAATTTTATAGACATCTAAGACAACCAAAGCCCAAGAATAGACGCACAGGTAGCCTGGGTAGCGCATAGAAAATGTCAAAGAAACGAAACCAAACACCTTGTAATCACTGTTCACTTTGCTTACATGACGGAACATCAAACATCTCGCAAGTTATTTTGGCAAAAATGAAGTAACCAATTCAAGGTTATTTTGGCTAGAAGTGGGTTACTCATAGCCGGACTATATCGGGTCTATAGTCAACCCAGACGGTGAAATGAAGACTATTGCTTGCTGGGTTAGACCTTATTAAGATTTTTACTACTTTTCGTTTCCATTTTTGAATAGTAGCATATGATTTGTTGTTGCAACAGTAATGCAAAGATGTACTTTAAGTAAGGGACTGCACACTTCCACAATTTGACAGAGCATTTGCATCTGCGTACTTGCGTAGATTCGGTTTCTGTCCTTAGGTGTAGCAGGGGAACTAACATAGCTCCTAACAATAAGGGCTACATGCATGCATCCATGCAAACAGGTAGCGGGGCAACAACAGGGTCAGACGTTCTGGGAAAATATTCATCCAGACAAACACAGCACTCGGAAGAAAGAGAAGAGCTCCATGACCTCACTTCCCCTTTACATAGCGCAATGAGGACTAGAGCTGCAGGGAGGGCCACTCCAACCATCCTCCATCACGCAAACAAACACAAGAAGAGACAGACGAAGAGATACAGGTAGAAAGTAGACATCAAACCAGCCCTTTGAGGGCCCCCTGAAGGAGACCCACGGGCCAGAATCCCAACAAGAAAGGTCAGAGGTTGAACTCTTCCCAGCTCGCAATAAGAGGTTTGTCCGGCGGCGGGCCTGAGCAGACGTCACATAGACAAAGACAGACAGAGAGACAACACTGGAACAGAAAAAACACGGTTTAAAAACAGCCAAAAAAGGACATAAAAGGACAAAGGGGGGAAATGACAAGACATTTGAACATTGAACGACTGGTGTGGATGACTGGCACTGGAGGGGTGAGGAGTGAGGACATGAATGAAACATGAAGTCAATGTTTCATGTGTCATCAGAGCTGATGGCAGAATGAGAGCGTCATGGCAATGAAAGAGAATGAGCACCTTCCACAAGAGTTTCCCAGCAGGACATAACCAATAACAAGCAGACATACAATGCTAAATAAATAATAGCGTTTTTTGCTAACATAAAATTACAAGAACGCACAGCAAAGCATCTGTATGGAACAATTCCCCTCACTCACCACATGGCCCTTGCTGTTTGCTGGGAATCTCTGTCTTGGTCTGGCACTCTTCAAGCCTCCTCTCGCAGTCATTGTGGTACGTCTTGCCGTCCATTCCGCACAGGGGCTTGTACGTGCCGTCGCATTGTATGGGGTCGCAGGAACACCGAAACTCTCCGTTTTCCAGCAAACACTTGGCGTTGAACTTACAATCGTTGGGGCAGCTCCCTGGAGACCAGATACACACGTACTGTATACATGCGTCAACGACGTGAAGAACGGCGGTAACCGTCCTGGTGCTAATCAACACTGACTGCAGGCATCTCTCTTTCTCCCTCGCTCAATCAGACATCGGATATTGACTTACTCAGGGGGTTTTGAATTAATTACCGTGTCTGATTATTTAATCAATTATCTAATTCCATTCAGATTGATTTGAGGTGTGTTTTTTTTTTCCCACTCAAAGTTGTGTTAGGTTGTCACAGACGGGCCATGGCGGTGTGTAATTACGGCAGCCTTTCATCTGTTTGAGTAAATTAAGAGACCTATTATGTTATTGTACAATCTGAGCTTGATTTATGTTTGATTGCATTATCCAACCTATCTTTAAGGATGTGACATACATGCTGATGAGAGTGGGCTCATAGGAAGCTATAGGAACAGGGGTGGAATCTCTCCATGTGATTTTACTCCACATGAAACAGCGTTCACAACCCAGTTACTTTCACAATGTGACGTATATATATGAATAAACAGAATATATAATGAGAAACATCTAGGGCAAAACTTGATATCATTGATTGGATTGGGAAAACTTGTTCCACTCAAGAACAAACCTAAATGAAAGATTTATTTCGCTTCTGAAATGCTGCTGGTGTTGTGAAATATCGATAGCCCCAAAGAATCACATCCCTCTCTGTAGCTGTTTGTAATGTAGCATGTTATCACAATATTTAGTTAATAAAAAAAAACTTTCTTAGTAAGTTAGCATTGTGCTAAGCTAGCAAGTTAAGCTGTTAGATAGCTAACCAAATATTACCAAAGCTAAAAACGGTCAAATTAAACATTTGCGTTCTGTTGTGCTTTCTTCTAGCCTTCAATCAGCAAACAGTTTAGCATACAATCATAGCATACTGCTAACTGCCACTAATAGGCTCTTCTGGTTAATGATTAACAAGCTCCAACTGGGTGTTCCATACAAGAACGGACCTAAATGAGAATTCCCAGTCGATTTTAAAGCAATGCTGCTGGTGTTGTAAAATATATATACCCTAACAGAAACCTATGTTCTTTAGAAGTTGTTTGTTAATGTCTGGTCGAAAACAAAGCATGTTATCATTCTAACTAACTAACTAACTAACTAACTAACGAAAATAGCCTTTCTTAGCCAGTTAGTTAGCCAGTTAGCAATGTGTTAAGCTAGTAGGCTAAGCTGTTAGCTAACTAATTGCTAATAGCTAACTAATAGCTAACTAATTAATTATTAGCAATTAGCAAAGACATTTCTCTTTCTTTGTTTTCATTTAGCAAACTAACAGCTTAGCTTACAAGCCCAGTATAGCATAGTATAGTTAAAAATGCTTTATGATTGATATCGAGGCTGAAGATCACATTCACCCTCAACATATCCCAGAGTTAATGCGTCTTTTTCAAATAAAAGCATAATTAACATAAATCATTATGAAAGAGTGATTTGTGTTCTGACTATGTGGATCCCAAAACATGTGCTAACATGCTAGTCGTATATCTTACAAACTAAGAGATTTATCGGAGACAACTGCTGCTATCGCTTCTTGAGTTACACTGGCACTCAAACAATTGCTCTGTACTGGGACAACAGTGGCCCACAAATAACACCACTATCGCTCACGGCGCAAACACAGTTCAGACACGGGCACACACATACACACTAAACCACCGTTCATGCACTATCACAGGTGAACACACACTCTCTCTGCGCTTGCCACAGGGCTTCAGAGCGAGGCAGGGACGATCTTTTCATCACCCGTGAAGATACAGTCTTGCCACAATACACCTGCCAGAGCCCGACAGGCAAATTGGATTTGTGGAGATTGGTATCGTGTAGGCATGACAGTACTGCTAACCTGACTTAATTTGTCCAGAGCCTCCTCACCGCAGCCATGACAAAATAAATCAAATGCAGCCGTGGGGCTCCTTTATCAGACACGAGCATGAGCTCCTGGGAGTCGACGACATCTCCGTTCTGGGAGGAACTCACCTTTCTCCTTGCAGCTGCCTAAATAGACCTTCTTGAGCTGCAGATTGCTCTGCAGGGCCGTCCGGTCCATCTGACACTGGCTATCGTAGGTGCGGCCATCACTAGCGCAGATGGGCGTAGTGTCGGGCTGGCAGGAATCAGCTGGGGAGAAGGTAAACTGCTTGTAGGTTTCTGGGTTCACCCGACAGGCCACATTCACGCTATTCAGAGTGTCACTGCAAGGATCTGAGGATGAAAGTGGAGAAAAAAAAAACTGAGTCAGACCAACAACAACAAAAAACAATAGGATCAGCTTCTATTATCAAACGTGAGATGGTAATTCATAACTCTTGTGTGATTTCATTCAGTCTTTTGTTTTTTATAATGGAGATCATTAGATCTGTTAGCTGGCTAAAATACAAACATACCAATGCTAAAAATAAAGCATGATCAATAATTAAGGAAGGGGGACTAGACTTTATTCAATTTTTAACATTTAGAATGTTACAAAATATTTTTTTTTTCTTCATATCTTTCACAAATTATAATGCACTCAAGTATTTTCAAAATTTATGATAATAATTTCTGAAGGATCCTGTGACAAAGAAAGACTGTAATGTCTACTGAAAATTCAGCTTTGCCATCAGAGGAATTATTTTTATTTAAAAAATATATTCAAATAAAAAAGTTATTTTAATTTGTAATAATATTTAACTTTTTTACTGTATTTTTGATCAAATCAGTGTGCATATAATTTTCCTGAAGATCTTACTTAACTTATTTGATTGGACTTAAACTCAATATGACAGCACACTTTAGGACCAGATTTTCTGATATCTGCACACGCTATATCTACACGCCACAGATCTGACAATGGCATTTTTTTGGGACGAGAATGTTCTTTTTCAAAGCATCTTCTAGGCACCATTGATGGAGCTGTTGTCAGTGGAATGTCATTTATTGAGAAGAAATAGTGAAATGTGAAAAGATAAGAGTGACAGCTGATGGGACGGGAGTGATGAGTGTGTGGGTGTTGATGGGTCTTTGTGGCTGCAGGGGGCTCCAGGCCCTGGCCCTGCATGGCAAGATCATAATTGTAATAGAAATGCCATGATGGTTATTGAAATAAGTGTGACAGTTTCGCCAGCCTCCACACTTTTCAGAAACAAGACAACACAAAGGACTTATCAGCCGGTGTTGTTCTAAGACAATGCCGAGCCGCGAGCGAGACGTACAATCGTGGGAGAGAAAGAAGCGCGGAGACAGAGAGAAAAAAGGACGAGAGAGACAGAGACAGAAAGGACAGAGGAAATTAGACACGAAAGACAAAACACATAAACAAAACAAAGATCTATAAGAGAGGAACAAACACATACAAATAAAGAGAGCAAGAAAATAAGCGGGAAATGAAGGCAAAGCCACAGAGATAGAGAGACATCATGAGAGCAAAAAACTAGGGATGTATGAAACGACATAATGAACTACACTTTTAAAATAAAAAAAATAAAGGTTCTTTATTAGCATCTACTGTATGGTTCCATGAAGAGGCTTTAATATTCATGGGAACTTTCTACTGCACAAGGTTCTTTATTGGAAAAAAGTTCTTTAGACTTGTTATCGACAACAAGGAAATAAGTGGTTCTTTTAAGAACCATCCACTGAAAGGTTCTTTGGGGAACAAAATATGATTCTTCTATGGCACTGCTGAGAAGAACCCCCTTTTGGAAGCTTTATTTTAAGAGTGTAGCCAGTGGATTGTCTGAACAAAGTCGACTAATTATACTATAAATTAATAAGTCTGGTAGCAGCAACACATCATGAAAGCACACAAATCAAACGCAATATTTCTTAGGCTCTGAATTAAAAACAGACACATGCTTTGGACATAAAATATCAGGGAGAGAAGCGTGCTGAAAGGAAGTGTTGGTGTCATGCAGGTCAGGGACTGGTGTATACTAACACAATAATAGGACGACTCTCAAAGGAGGGTAGTGTGGAGCTCGACCAAAAGGGTCCAGCACAATGCGGGCAGCAACTCCAACAACATCTCGCCACGAAAGCCAGCCATTACCACTGGAGAAACCATTAGCTACCATTAAGAGAGGCTGGCTGGAGCCAGCATTCAGTATATCGCTGCCTAACAGTGCCATGCAGGGGTGTCTGTAATTAGCCAGACACACTGAGCCCCGCTCCAGCAGGGAGTGTGTATGAGGCCGCTCCATTAGTCCTGCCCCTGTATCTGTGTGCCTGACGGTTGCTGGCCAAGACCTTAATGCATGTGTTGGAGGAACAGTAGCTGTAACCACGGTTTACAGGGATGAATGTGTATACAGTGCCGGCCAAAAATGCCTCTAAGTGTGCTTTGAAATATCTGTGGCCCATGTCCTGCTGTACAATTGATTGTGGGTTTGTTTGTTTTGTTCCTCTGTTCTCTGTGAACAATTTTTTTTAGCTTAAATCATATTTTTGTCTTGTTTTCCAGATAAATATCCTTAAAACAAGATACATTTATTTAACAAAATTAATCTTGTCAAGATGCTAAAATTATCTCATATTTAGAATGTTTACATGTTTTCCTGAAACAAAAAGCAAGACAAAAAATATATATTTTATTATTATTGCTTCTCAAGTAAAGTTATCCTCTTTTAAGGATGTTTACTTATAATAATTAACACAATAAGTAAACACATGACATAACTTTCACATATATGTGTCAAATGTTTAAAATAATACCAAAGTCAATGGGGTGTCCCTTAGTGATAAAAATAACATTTGTATGTGTTGGCTGTTTTTGCATGATATAATCAGAGCAAGGATAACCGCAAGGATGGTGTCTCTAAGTTAGATTTAAAGTTGCTCTCTGTCCTCCTTGGTGCTTTGTACTCCCATGGGCATTAAAATGAAAGACACTCTCCACTGAGAGACATACTCCACACTTCCTCAGGGACCCGAGGCATTCATCCAGCCCTGCCGCCCAGAGAGCCATCATTTACAAGAGGTGACTTCCCTCTCAGTCTGTCTGGCTCGCTTTGCCGCAGGATACACCACAATGTCACACAGACAAGACTCAAGCCTTTCTTTCCGAAAAAATAAAATAATATAAATACAAAAAGCATCTTCTTAACTGGTATTTTTCCATAAACATCCATAAAACACTTCATAAAACTCTTTAATATTTCTTAGATTTGTGTATTGCAAACAAATCCAATGCCAATTAAGTAAATGTACTTAATTTAAACTCTCTGAAAATTTATAAGTAAATTGATAATTCTTTAACTGACAAGACACAAATAAAAATAAAAATGAAGAAATATTTTTTCTTTGCACTTCAGACTTGCACTTTGCACTCTAAAGAAAAGAGTCTGATGACCACGCTGCATTCCACACAAGATAAAACCACCATGTCTGGTAAAAAAAAACAGCAAGGTTAAATAAGAGGGAGTGTTCTTCGTTAAGCAATAAGGAAACAACGGATCCCTGAACACTGAAGATGCCTAATGATCTGGGAGCGCAGCGTACAGAGGTCCATAAACACTAGAACACATATAGGGAGACATAAAGCAGGACTTAACCTCTGTAACTCATGAGTACAGACGAATAAAAGAGATCAAAATAAAACTCTGAAATGTCAGAGAGGGGCGGAATAAGCTGAAAAAAGAATCTGACAGCTAGTCAGACAGTGTGGAAGAGAAATGTCATTAGGCAGTCCAGGGTGGGAAGAGGGCTTTTCATGAACGCCACTCTGTCCCCATGACTCAAACTCTCCACTAACATGAAACAGTGAGGATTTAATCAAAGAAGAGCTCAAAAATCCAGACAGCTAGCATGGCGAGGTGTGACGTGCCGGGAGCTTTCAGCGGAATAATTGATCTGCTGAATTTTTAACTTAAAATTCATCCACAATACTCTATAACAAGCATTCAAAATCTAAAATCACACTGGGGTAATGCAATCGAAGTAATGTGTTACATAATCACAGAACTTCTTTCAACTACTATAACAAGAAATGCATTACTTGTTAACTTAACTGTATATAATTTAATGTAATGAAATGCAAATCATTTATTTAATACCATAATATCAAAGTTTCTTAAATGAGGGGCTTTGTAACTTTTTTAGGAATATGGAATAAAATGTTACTTTTGAACACTTACTGAATTTAACATGGTTGTATATATATATATATATATATATATATATATATATTTGTATATACACACTATGCTTTTATGCTTTAGGAAGGGAGTTCCTTGTATTTTAAAACCAACACTGCCTTGCATTCTACAAGCAGCCAAACCAACTTGCGATAATTTTGAAGAAAGCTGCAATGTTAGAATGGTAAGATTGGTAACATGTGACAATGACTGTAAATGCAATGCTACTGACTATTTAAAGGCTCCACAGACTCACCACAGCGGCCTTGGTGATGCAGACGGATGTTCTTCTGGGTGGCGCAGGCTTTCATGTTGAGCTCACATTCGCTTGGGTAGTCCAGACCATCGCTGCCGCACACCACGTGCTTGGGGACGTTCTCACAACTCAGAGGACACATGCACTTGGCGGACAGACCGTCTGATGACTGGATGCAGGTGCTGCCAAAGCTACAGGTCACCTCACTGCACGGGTCCTTCAGGGCTGAAAAACAAGAGATGAATGCCTACATAAAATATGATGCCATAATAGTGTGTTGCTATGTGCTATGTGTAGTCCATCATCCTTAAGTTCTATACAGTACGCTGATACCTATTCATACATCCAGTTCACATGAATCAGGATGTGTTACGCGACAAAATGTTATATTTAATGTTGAGGGTTAGCAAGCAGAGCTAATTTCATGATGCACTTTTGGATGTGTTCGAGTAATTGGCTAGCTTATGTTAATACTATAAGGTCTGTTTAAGGTGGGAGTTCAAGAGTGAGCTTCAAACATCAACGCTATTACTGAGATACAATTGGGTTAAAATGAGGAACGGCCTCCCAGCACCTCCACACGGCTCAGACGTCCCCCGTGTCGATACAGATGGCAGAGTGAAGTGGCTTAACCAGGGCTGAAGAACAGCTCAGTACCCCAGACTTGAATATTTGGACACAGCTGGGTGGGTGTACAAACAAGTCACTCTAATTCACCACGGACCATTTCAAGCAAGCTTTGCATTCACAAAACATTCTCAATTGCTATGCTTCAGCGTACCCGTCCTTATGCTGGAGGGACATAATCAGCTTTTTTTCCACTCTGAAAATAAGAAAGCCCTGTTTTTTCTGCAAAAGACTTTGTCTATTTCTTATTAAGCATTCCGACACTCAGGGCTGAAGTTGAAGAAATGATTTACACAAAAATGAAATTTCTATCATCATTTACTCATGTGGCTCCAAACTCATATGACTTCTGTGGAACACACAAAGATCTTAAATCCTGGCCACTCTTCTGGGGCTGTCAAGTTTCAAAAGGACAAAAAATACCATAAAAGTATCATAAATACACAAATGGGCTGTTCACTCAAGCAACAGCGTTCTGTCTTTTAACCAGAAAGATACCATTCACACACCAGTACCAAAATACAGATAAACTGTGTGATATCATTTATTAGAACATATCTTTAAACGATAAGCTGTTTTCTTCATTCTCCTGGATTAAGAGAAGCACTTTAGCTTCATTTTCTTAAAAAACAAAAAAATCTCCGATTGACAGGTGTAAGGGGATGATCACACAGAACGCCGTTTTGCTATTAAAAACACAAGACGCAATAGTTACTTTAGGAGGCTATTGCAGTTACTATAATATGCAATGACTCCAGAGCCGCAGCACTGATGAATGGAAAAGAAGGCAGGGTCTCGAGCACGGGAAGTTTTTCCATTTATTTGTTAACATTTCATGCTGGTGTTTCTGTATTATTCCCAGAGTGTATTAAATGTGATTTCATCGTTCATCTGTGTCAATAATCTTGTTTTGGATTTATATATGACATAAAAGTGGAAGTTTTCATTTGAAATACAAGCAGGGTGATTTAACTGAAATTAATACATTTCTATTTTTGATACTAATTTGATTATTATCATTATTATTTAGATGATACATATTCATGAGGCACTGACAAACACTGAGACGCTGAAGAGTGCAGGGACCGTGTCACTTCAGAGGGGGCCAGTTTCATTTCCGACCGTCCCCACAAATGCTATCGGCTCTAATTCATTCTCACTATCTCCGTCCCTGTTTTCACCTCTCCCGTGCGTCATATCAGCCTACAGTCTCCGCCATCATTTGTGGGTTTTACTTTGTGTAAATCTGCTAAGAGAACCCACTTGTTTAATTAAAGGTTTCTGCCTCTCTCTAAGGACCACGCTCCACTTTTGCAGTGTGACACGCACACACAAACCCACTCACACGCATGTGATAAACCTGGCAAGCGGCATCGTAAGGATGAGATCAGTGGCGCTTTTGTGTGTTGTGTGATCAAAGTGTTCATTCTCTTTTCCTCCTCTCCCTCACTAAAAAAAAGACGACTGTGCCTCCCTCGTCTTTGCACGTCTGAACCTCGCACTTCATAAGCCTGGGCTCGCTAACTAACCAACCAGTCGCACTTCCAAAAAACTCATTGTGAATGTTTGTGTGGGGGAAGTGCTAATACACACCCAACAAACGCACACAGGCAGCATTTTTACACTTTGTAGCAATGCTGAAGGAAAGATGAGAGATACAGTGTGGTGAAAAAGTCTAGAGCAGTGGTCCTTAAGCATTTTGACTTAAGGCCATATTTGAAAGCCCAACATAGCTTATATGTACAGTACCGGTCAAAAGTTTGGAAACATTACTATTTAAAAAAAAAAGTATCTTATGCTCTTCAAAACAATTATTTTATATTGCAATATTACTGCAATATGTTTTTTATCAAATAAATGCAGGCTTGATGAGCATAAGAGACTTCTCTTAAGGCGAGACACGGCAGGCAAAAACATCGTTTTTTTTTTCACTGGTCAATTTTGGGCTATTTGTCTTCAATATCTTCATTCAGACCTGTGGTGAAAAAAAAGTGGTTGTTATTCATCAGTGGAATAAAAATTTCACCCAGTCCTTCCAGTTGCATAGTTCGCCGGTGCTAGGCTAGCGCGAGTCAACGGTATTTGCAAGCCTGCCATTAAAAACAGTTTTACCCACTCCGCAGTACACCAAAATCAAATAAATTATGACGCCAGACTGTCGATGTAAATGTCTGTTGAGAGAATGTTAGAAATCAAACTACCCTTTCATCGCATTGCAATAGTTATACTTTGTTCCCTGTATTTATTAACACAGTCTACAGCAGCGGCGGAGTGATATTAAGTTACCTAGGCAACCGAGAGAGCCGGTCCACATGACAATCACGCAAGTGTATTTACCTGCCGCTGACACTCATCACTACAGAAGCAGAGTATATTTCATGAAGAAATCAACATAGGACTATGGCCACGTTTGAAAGCCATGCCAATGTTTCAGACTTTGGAGACGATGAAGACGAGGAATGTGTTTTATTCAATGAACCGTACACTGTAAAAAAAAAATTAACCTCTCCAAGTCAAAATATTGTAGTGACTAGTCACATCAATTTTTTTTAATTGGCCCAAGTGAAATTCTATCAAATAAATTGAATTCATTGTTGCAATAGTCTGTTAACATTGGCTCAATGAGAAATAATGTCAGACTAATTGAAAAATGTAGATGTTACCAGTCACTAGAAAATTTTGACTTGGGGATGTAATTTTTTTTTACGGTGTACATGTATGAGCCGGAATACACAGACGAAGAACTAATCGAGATGGATGCTAAAAGGGCAGAAAGAGAAAGAAAGTCTGTAGAGACAGCAGCCGCTGGAGATGCCGTAGAGAATTCCTTCGTTTACAATCAAATGTTTTTCAATATCGTTGCTCAAGGCTACTACTAGCTAGCTAGACGTCCCAACTGTAGTCTGCTTCTGTTCTGTGTTTACAGTACTTTTCGGTGCAGTATAACCGGAGCAAAGTAAAATTCCGCTGCTGCTGAGAAACTAGTTCCTGTAAATGTAATGCGATCATTGAGATGCAAGAGTACTTTGATTTCTAACATTATTCTCTCAATAGACATTTACATAGATAGACTGCCGTTATAATTTATTTGCTTTTAGTGTACTGTGGAATCTGACCAGTATTGTACACCTGGTACTTCTATTGTAATAAAAATAAATAGTCAAAAATATGATCTCAGTTAAATATACATCATTATTCATTCTTTATTAGAATACTAGAAACTAAAAATATTAAACATTTAAATGATATTTATTAAAAAAATCATCAAAAGGGTCCTTTTCAGGCTTCTCAGAAGCGAAAGTTGTCATAGTTGGGTAAACTTATTTAGCAGACAATGGAAACTACTTTCTTTTATTTTGCATTCCTAGGATATCTGGTTAGTTTCCCAAAAGTTAAAAAAAATTTTTTTTTCGCTTAACAGTTCTAATTTTTTTTGTTTTAATTGTCAAGAGACAGTAAATAGAAAGATGTCAAGATGTCAAATTTGTGAAACACCCACACATCAGCTAGTTTTCTTAAATGTAATGCCAAGGTAATATAACGTCTCGGTTACGTATGTAACCCTCGTTCCCTGAAGGAGGGAACGGAGACGTAGGTCGTGACCGACCAATAGGAATTTAGCTAGAGAGCCGATCTACTTCGAGTGAAACTAAACGAGCCAATACACATTGGCGTGCAATCATTTGCATCAGCTGCGCAGCCTCGCAGCGCGGGTATATAACGAGCAGCTGGTGATTGCACTGTAGTTTTTTGCTGAGGAGCCAAGCCGATAAGCTGGCTGCCCCGGCGGGCGGCAGCAGATGTGGCGACGGGACCTACGTCTCCGTTCCCTCCTTCAGGGAACGAGGGTTACATACGTAACCGAGACGTTCCCTATCAGTCGGTCACTACTACGTAGGTCGTGACCGACCAATAGGAATCCCTACCAAAGCGCCACAGCTGCTGCACCCCATCCAGCGCCCTGTGCAAGCCTCAACACCTTCTTGCCTGGAAGGACGATAGGAGGCGGCTTACACAGAGTGAACCTGTCACTGTTGTTCCGTGATAACCCATACAGTGAGATTAACACTGGGAAGCGTGCCCGAACTGAAGGAGGGGAACGCTGCGGAAGCCACATTCTCAAGGAGTTAAGTGGAGATAACATATGGACTAACCCGAGGGTTGTACAGCATATGAGTAATGGGTGACTTAGCCCAAGGGAAAGACACGGGCTTCCGTTTAGGAGCAGCCGTGGAGAATATACACATATGGGATCCCCGTAGGGTCACACATATGGGACCCAGCCTATATCCGGTTCTCAAGGATTCAGCGGATACAGGCCTGGCACCGGACGCTCCGCCATGTCCGGCCCGAGGGTGTTTGGAGGACTCACAGGTTTTTCACACTGGAGAATAAGGGTGCACAGTAGGGTGCAGCAAGCCGACAGAGCCGGGCCTCTCAGTGCTTCTACCCGTCTAGGGTGAGAACACGGGAGGAGACCGGCTCTACACGTAGGCTATAGTATCTAGCGAACGTGTTAGGTGTCGCCCAGCCCGCAGCTCTACAGATATCTGTTAGCGAGGAGCCACGTGCCAGCGCCCAGGAGGATGCAACGCCTCTCGTGGAGTGTGCATGCAACCCGAGCGGGCAGGGCACGCCTTGAACTTGGTAAGCCAAGGCGATGGCATCCACTATCCAGTGGGCCATCCACTGCATGGAGACAGCCTTCCCTTCTGCTGGCCTCCGTAACAGACAAAGAGCTGGTCTGAGGTCCTGACGCTTTGAGTTCTGTCCACGTACATACGCAGAGCGCGAACGGGACAGAGCAAAGCCAGGGCTGGGTCTGCCTCCTCCAGGGGCAGCGCTTGCAGGTTCACTACCTGGTCCCTGAAGGGAGTGGTAGGAACCTTGGGCACATAGCCAGGCCGGGGTCTCAGTACAACATGGTTGTCACCCGGCCCAAACTCTAGGCACGATTCGTCGACCGAAAATGCCTGCAGGTCCCCTACCCTCTTGACAGAGGCCAGTGCAACCAGCAGCAAAGTCTTCATGGAGAGAAGCTTTAAGTCTGCTGATTGCAATGGCTCAAAGGGAGCATCCTGAAGTGCTCGAAGCACCAGGGAAAGGTCCCAAGAGGGTATGGAGGGGGGTCGAAGAGGATTTAATCGTCTCGCCCCCCTAAGGAACCTGACGACCAGGTCGTGCTCCCCAACTGTTTTGCCATCTATGTGGTCGTGATAAGCTGAAATAGCGGCAGCATGTACTTTGAGGGTGGAGGGAGACAGCCTTCGCTCCAACCCTTGCTGCAAGAAGGAAAGCACGGACCCTATCGAACATCTTCGGGGGTCTTCTCGGCGAGAAGAGCACCACTCGACGAACAGGTTCCACTTCAGGGCGTACACACGTCTCGTGGACGGCGCCCTTGCAGAAGTGATGGTGTTAAGTACCTCTGGGGGTAAGTCACCTAGAACCTCCGCATCCCGTCCAGGGACCAGACATGGAGTTTCCAGAGGTCTGGACGCGGGTGCCACAGGGTGCCCCGTCTCTGAGTCAGAAGATCCTTCCTCAGAGGAATGGGCCAGGGAGGGACTGTCACGAGGAGCATGAGTTCTGGGAACCAAGTCCGGGTGGGCCATTAGGGAGCCACCAGAAGGACCTGCTCCTCGTCCTCCCTGACTTTGCACAAGGTCTGTGCAAGTAGGCTCACTGGGGGAACGCATATTTGCGGAGGCCCCGGGGCCAGCTGTGTGCCAGTGCATCCGTGCCGAGTGTTCCCTCGGTCAGGGAGTAAAACAGCTGGCAGTGGGTGGTTTCTGAGGAGGCAAACAGGTCTACCTGAGCCTCCCCGAACTCTCTCCAAATCAGCTGAACCGCCTGGGGGTGGAGTCGCCATTCTCCCGGGAGCACAGCTCGTGATAGCTCGTCGGCCACGCGGTTGAGCACACCGGGGACATACATGGCTCGAAGCGACCTCAGATGCTTCTGACTCCAGAGGAGGAGATGGCGGGCAAGTTGCGACATGCGACGGGAGCGTAGACCACCTTGTCGGTTGATGTACGCACCGGTCGCTGTGTTGTCCGTACGGACCAGCACGTCTCTGTCCTGTAGCGGCCTCTTTAGGCGGCTCAGAGCGAGATGTACTGCTAGCAACTCGAGGCAGTTGATATGCCAATGCAGTTGGGGAGCCGTCCACACCCCTGACACTGCATGCCCGTTGTACGTGGCGCCCCAGCCGGTGGCAGAGGCATCTGTGAATACCACAGTATGCCTGGACACCTGTTCCAAGGGCACTCCTGCCCGTAGGAACGAGGGATCTGACCACGGGCTGAAGGTCTGGCGGCACGCCGGTGTGATTGCCACCCGGTGAGTGCCGTGATGCCACGCCCATCTCGGGACTCGGCCGTGAAGCCAGTGCTGAAGCGGTCTCATATGTAGCAGCCCGAGCGGGGTTACCGCTGCTGCCACTGCCATATGCCCCAGGAGCCTCTGAAAAAGTTTCAGTGGGACCGCCGTCCTGCCTTTGAACATGTTCAAGCAGTTCAGCACCGACTGGGCACGCTGCTCTGTGAGGCGCGCTGTCTGTGCGACCGAATCCAACTCCATACCGAGAAAAGAGATCCTCTGCACAGGGGCGAGTTTGCTCTTTTCCCAGTTGACCTGAAGGCCCAACTGGCTGAGGTGCCTGAGCACGAGGTCCCTGTGTTCGCATAACTGATCTCGAGAGTGTGCTAGTATGAGCCAGTCGTCGAGATAGTTGAGGAGGCGAACGCCCTGTTCTCTCATGGGAACAAGGGCCCCCTCCGTGACTTTCGTGAAGACACGGGGAGACAGGGACAGCCCGAAGGGCAGGACCATATACTGATATGCTCGACCCTCGAACGCAAAGCGCAGAAACGGCCTGTGTCGAGGAAGAATCGAGACATGAAAGTACGTGTCCTTCAGGTCGATCGCTGCAAACCAATCTTGGGGACGGATGCATCTGAAAATGCGTCTCTGCGTGAGCATTTTGAACGGTAGCTTGTGGAGGCTCCGATTCAAAACTCGCAGATCCAAGATCGGTCGTAACTAGGGGTGTAACGGTACACAAAAATCACGGTTCGGTACGTACCTCGGTTTTAAAGTCACGGTTCGGTTTATTTTCGGTACGTTAAGGGAAAGAAATGCAAACATTAAACTGCAGGTTGTTTATTACTATAAACTTTTTTTTAACAGTTTGTTTACACTTTTTTAAACACTTTTTAATAAAATATAATAACATATATATAAAATAAAAAAAGAATAAGAAATAAAATACTGCTGCAAAGTTCTCCACTAAATAAAATACTCTCAGTCTCAAACCAATATCACATAATAAAATATAATGAAAAATATAAATAAATAACTCTGATTACAGTGCAGCATTACCAATTCCAGCTTGTAGGCCTGCTCATATTTAAAAATTAAGGCTGGGAATCGATAAAAAAATGAATAATTAATTGCACAATTTGCTGTTATAAATTGCAATTCCTCAAATATATATAACTATACCAGCTCAGCAAATAGAAGTGTACTACTGAGAAATTTCACCTTATTTGAGCGGACTTTGCTTTTCCAGTGCGTGATCGGTACATGATTGGAGTGTTTGGGCCGTTAACGACAGAGCAGAACGCGCAGCGCAAACACGGACTCGAACATTGAGCAGAGAGCGCAGCGGGCCGACACACACACACACACGGAACGGAGAGTGCGGCGGCGCACGCAGAGCGGAAAAGCTTTTTTTCGCCCTGCAGTCTATTTCATTGGTTTAGGTTACAGTGACGACGGGTAAAACACTGGTAAAACTTTAGAATCAGCTGCAGGGCGGGATTTGCGCTGAACGCGGAGACTTCCGCCACTTAATATGTTCGTGTGGAAACACGAAAATGTACCTATGTTCCGCACACAAAATATTGCATTCAGTCATTCGGTACACACGTGCACCGAACCGAAAGCCCTGTACCGAAACGGTCCGGTACGAATACACGTACCGTTACACCCCTAGTCGTAACCCACCACCTTCCTTGGGTACAATGAAGTAGGAACTGTAGTGTCCTGACCTCATATCGGCTGGAGGGACCGGCTCTATCGCGTCCTTCGCCAGTAGGACTGCGATCTCCACACGCAAGACATGGGCATCGGCTTCTCTCACTGTAGTGGAGTGGATGGCCCGAAACTTGGGGGGATGCCGGGCGAACTGAATCGTATAGCCGAGCCTGATGGTCCGAATGAGCCAGCGAGACGGACTGGGGAGCGCTAACCAGGCTCGCAGACACCGTACAAGCGGGACCAAAGGGACCGTAGGCATACCCGGAGTGGGGCAGCGAGGTGGAACACAGGGACGCGGCCCGGGAGGCTCTCTTGGGGAGGCGGTCCGTAGCGTGGCCTAAGTGTGCTGTGCAGCACTTACCTGGTTCCACGAGGCAGGAGGTGCAGGAGGCGGCTTGGTTGCGTTCTAGAACCACACACTGCGCTGCCCGCTGGCGACAGAAGAGGTGGATGAGGGTGGTGAGGATTTTCTCCTCCCACTACTCTCCAGACCCTCTTCAGACCCAGAGATAGAGGATCTGCTCTTTTTTTTTTTTTTTTTTTTGAGAATTTGGGAACCACTGTGACTCCAGTGGTGGAACAGAATTTTGACTCAAAAGATTAGTTTCCCAGCCCTCTACTGGGAGAGAGCAGCTCCATCCATCTCCGCGTCACCCGTCTCCAGTGATTGTTTCACCGACCACTTAAACAGTGGTTGAGACGGGTGGTGTCATCCTCCTGCAGCGGACACAGTAGAGCAGGCTGTGCCGGAGTTTTCTCTTTTTTGCAGGGGATGACACCCTTGGCGACGAGTAGACTGAGGGGCAGCCCACGAGGTACTCTGGTGGTACGTCAGGGGAACCGCTTCAGTCTGCTGCTGACTGTGGAGAACTGCTGGGCCAGTTCTCAACAGTGTCGCTGAAAAGGCCACCTTATGAGATGGAGCATCGAGAAAGCGTACTTTGACGAGCTCTCACACCTCTACAAGGACAGCCAGGGGGGTTTCTGGACCATCAAGGTGGACATCGTCTGATCGAGGGCCAGCACTGTGACTTGAACACGGTCAGTCGACAAGCGCAGCTCAACCCCGGCTCAGAACTACCCTCGTGCAATAAGAGTGCCTTGGCCTCGCATGCAGGGTAGAGGTGGCCTGCCAGAGGCACAACCACCCCACCATCGAGGGTAGTGAGAGAAGTGAAAACTTTATGCAGAATTTGGCACTTTTGGCGTTCCATATTTTTGGCACCAATATAGCTCCATACTGCTAAGTTTTCAATGCACGTCCGAGAAAGACCCGGGAAAGCATGGCTGTCCGCTCTGAATCTGATTCAGCATAAGCACACACACTATTACAGTGGGAACTTAACATCATCCTCATTTCCAGAACGAAACAGCCCCTCTCTCCGATGTAGCAATCGACATCTGCCCTCAGCTGGAGCCTTGAATGAAACGCTAGGTTCCTCCTTTTTTTTTTTTTGAAGGACCAGCAATCTCATCCAGAAGCTGCACAGCTTGTGATGCGCTAGAGAGGGAGGGGCCCTAGGGGGTTGGTTCCCCGAAGGAGAAGCCCTCAGCTCTCAGGATCACCCAAGCTATTCTACTGAAGTAGACCTCTCCTGGTGGCCACCAGGGAGGGCGCTACAACAGAGAATAGACATGGGGACCGCGCACCTAGAGCGCCGAGCGAGCGCTGGGTTGCCGTGACAACCCGCGCTGCAGCCCGGCAGCTCGACGGCACACGACACGCTGGTGTCCCAGAGTGTCGAGCAGACCTGCAGCTGTGCTTTCACACACAAGCAGCGGCTGGCCAACAACAGTGGGGACTCAAGCTTTCCGGAGAAAGCAGAGTCAACCGGCGTGCCGACGTGGTCATGTTCCCGTGAAAACATGAACCACCCACGAACACAGTCTCACATGTTTCGCAGGCATGCGAGAGAGTGATCGTGGCCGTCAGTGAGGACAGGAAACGACCGCAACCAGAAACACACGGGTGGAATGTCATCTTTAGAAAGACGCAACTCACACCCATGTAAGCTCTTTCAGGTGAATGCTCTTCTTGGTACTGAAGCACGCAGGGGAACGGTCGCAGCGGACACAGACAGGAATGTGCAACCTGTCGTGCGCTGTCTCTCTTCACGGCGGTCTTACCAGCCGTAAGAACGGCTATTTAACGCTCTTGGCGCACCGTTACCAGCTGTGAAAACAGCTTTTTTTTTTTTTTGCTTAGTAACACAAAAATAAAAGAGAAAATAAAGTCGACCCCGCTGCCGCGCTGTATCGCCCGCACCAGACACGAGAGAACTTCCTGAAGAGCTTGCTCGTTGTTTGATCACTCAATATTAGATAGATTAAACAGCATCGGTTGGCTCCGAAGCAAAAAGCTACAGTGCAATCACCAGCTGCTCGTTATATAATTATCGCCCCTCAAGAACAACTACAGCGCTTTACAACTATAGGACAGGAAGAGCTAAATAAACTTATCACTGCATCTAAACCAACAACATGTTTATTAGATCCAATACCCACTAAACTACTGAAAGAAGTGTTACCTGTAGTGGAAGAGCCTCTTCTCAATATTATTAACTCGTCTCTATCTTTAGGACATGTTCCAAAAACATTCAAGCTGGCAGTTATAAAACCTCTTATTAAGAAACCACAATTAGATCCAAATAACCTAGCAAATTACAGACCCATTTCAAATCTTCCATTTATGTCTAAAATACTAGAAAAAGTTGTGTCCGCTCAATTGTGCTCTTTCTTGCAAGAAAACGATATCTATGAAAAGTTTCAGTCTGGATTCAGGCCACATCATAGCACAGAAACTGCGCTGGTTAAAATTACAAATGATTTACTTTTAGCTTCTGACCAAGGCTGTATCTCAATACTAGTTTTACTCGATCTTAGTGCTGCGTTTGACACTATAGATCATAAAATACTCTTAGATCGACTTCAAAATTACACTGGTGTTCAGGGACAGGCATTAAGCTGGTTTAGATCGTACCTATCAGACCGTTACCATTTTGTCCATTTAAATGGGGAAAAATCAAAGATAACGTCAGTAAATTATGGAGTGCCGCAGGGATCTGTATTAGGCCCCCTGCTATTCTCAATTTATATGCTGCCACTTGGTAATATTATAAGAAAACATGGAATAAGTTTCCACTGTTATGCCGATGACACTCAATTATATATTTCATCTAGACCAGATGATAACACTAAATTATCTAAAATGACAGAGTGTGTTAAAGATATAAAATATTGGATGACGTGTAATTTTCTTCTATTAAATTCAGATAAAACGGAGGTATTACTGATTGGTCCAAAAAACTGCCCACAAAACCTCTTACAATACAACCTTAATCTAGATGGACGTCCTGTTACTTTATCCTCTACAGTAAAAGACCTGGGTGTTATACTAGACCGCAACTTGTCTTTTGAAAATCATATTTCAAATGTCACAAGAACAGCCTTTTTCCACCTTAGAAACATTGCTAAGCTACGTAATATGCTATCAGTTTCTGATGCAGAAAAGTTAGTTCATGCATTCATGACCTCGAGACTAGATTACTGTAATGCTTTATTAGCTGGTTGTCCTGCATCCTCCGTAAACAAGCTACAGTTAGTCCAAAATGCAGCTGCTAGAGTTCTTACTAGGTCAAGAAAATATGATCATATAACACCAATTTTATCATCTCTACACTGGTTACCTATTAAGTTCCGTATCAATTACAAAGTATTGCTACTGACCTATAAAGCCCTAAATGGTTTAGCTCCTGTGTATTTAAGGGATCTTCTATCGCCATATATTCCATCGCGCTCTTTAAGATCGCTAAATTCGAGGCTTCTGGTCGTACCTAGGATATCCAAGTCCACTAAAGGAGGGAGGGCGTTTTCACATCTAGCTCCTAAACTCTGGAATAGCCTTCCTGATACTGTCCGAGGCTCAGACTCGCTCTCCCAGTTTAAAACTAGATTAAAGACGCATCTCTTTAGCCAAGCATTCACATGATGCATCTCATACCTTTTATACTACAGTTAAATCAGATCAAATGCATTCATATTATGAACAGCAGCTACGCTAATTATTTCCCATCTGCCGTTTTTTGTTGTTATCTCGGGACGCCTGTCCCGAGATAACTCAAATAGAGTTCGTCAGCTCCAGTTATGTATCCAGCCTCTCATGGAGACTTCAGATGCCCCAACGCCTGTGATGAGACGACTCGACGCCTGTGAAGAGACGACCCAACGCCGGCGATATGTTATGCCCTAAATTTCATGATTAACTAACTGTATTTTGTGTGTATATTTTTGAAATGCATTTTCTGTAAAGCTGCTTTGAAACAATGTGTATTGTGAAAAGCGCTATACAAATAAACTTGAATTGAATTGAATATACCCGCGCTGCGAGGCTGCGCAGCTGATGCAAATGATTGCACGCCAATGTGTATTGGCTCGTTTAGTTTCACTCGAAGTAGATCGGCTCTCTAGCGAGATTCCTATTGGTCGGTCACGACCTACGTAGTAGTGACCGACTGATAGGGAACACAAAGTAGGCCTATAGTGTCATAAATGTACATGTACATTACAAAACAAAAACGAATATATAAAAATGTTTTAGAAATGCATCCTCACAGTCTACACATTACTAAACATATATATATATTAAATTAGTTTTTATTTAAATGCAAAAAACAAAAAAATTGCTAAATGATTCATCCCTAACATGTTGCAAATTGTGACCCCACTCTCGCCTATGCAGTATATATTTTCCCTAAAATAACAAACAAGTCTGTTCAGTATGACGGCCTTTAGACTGACTGACGCATTCTGGTACTTTCTTCATCTTCACAGTCATAACTACTGGCAACTGTGCTCTGACTCATTACTTCCACTTCAACAGATTGGCCTCCTCCCCAAAAGCCAAACTCCAAGACATTTGATTTCATCAGTCTGATGAAAAGCAGTTCTTTAAATCAGTTCTAATGGGTCTGTCAGAAAGTACACATTCAGAAAAGTCAAACAATCCCCATAAACAGCTTCCTTCTTAGTGGCGCTCTGTTTGTTTTGTGACAGCACGCAGAATTGCCTCCGCGAACCCATTAAATAACAGCCGGAGCTTTTCCACCTATTGTCGCTGAGAGTTGATGAGCATTGAGGAAAAGGATGAGCTGATTAAAATGCAAAAAGCCGCCCGGTATAAGGTGAGTATGCGGCTCTCCGCTGTGTTAGCACAGATAAGCCGCCCTCTCAGGCTGAGACAAGCAGGCAAATTGCCTGTTAGAATGTGACCAGCGTCGCAAACCGAAAGGCTACGAATCGCTGGGGTCGCCACGGAGATGAGTCGTTTCCTCCTTGTGCTTTAGTGCTCATTTTCAGGGATGGAAATACAGTATCCTGAGGAAAGAGCCGGAGCTTATAGTTACCCATTGATGAACTGGAAATGTCTCTCACAGCCAATTAACTGCTCTTCTTCTGCTCTGAAGAGGTTAAGACAATGAGAAAAGAGAGGCAGGAATGAAGTAGGAAATAATAGGACCTATACGACTGACTAATAAGTGGGAAAAAGGCATAAACGTATTGAAAGGAAGTGGAGACAGCAAGAGAAGGCTCCACTGATCCGCCTCTCCGACAGTGCTGTGATAATGTGTTAGTGCTGGATGTATTAATGCTTAATGCGTGCAGGGAGCTGTCAGCGGCCGCTACGAGATCCTGACGGGATGGGTTCGACACAACCCGCCCTGCACTGCGAGCCCCGGGCGCGTATGTGTTAAGAAGGCTTTAGAGGAGCTTCGGGTGGTGCAGATTTCATCTCCTCGGTTCTTAAAGGAATATTCTGGCTTCAACACAGGTTAACCACGGTCGACAGCATTTGGTTTGGTTGCATTAATGTTGAATAGCAAAGAATTGTTTAAAATCATTTGTTTACAAAAACAAGAATAAAACGCAAAATCAAGGTTACGATGAGGCACTTATAATAGAATTGAAGCGAATAAATGTAAAGCATAACAATTTATTTAAAAACACTTCTTATAAGCACCCATTTCTAAATGTGTTATTTTAAACCATCTGTGTATGTTATTATTCTTCTTTTTTGTAAAATTTTTGATGTTGTAATTAATACAAATATCGGAACTTGATCTTCCAATGAAACGACATGTCTCTCTTGTGACGTATGCCAGACTTACCCAATCATTTTGTCCAATTAAACTCCGCCTCTTTCTTACAATCGATCGTAAGCTTGCATTCAGATCTGCCTCCATCCAATCAACACTCGATAGACTAAACCAAATCCACGCCCTACATTTTTCTTTCTTGATAATCCGTTTCAATTCGGGAAAAAAGGTTTCAACTCTTCTGTTAAAACTTCCATATTATTTGAGCTGTAAAGAGGTATAAATCTTTTTCTTTTCTTTCTTTTTTACAGCCAATTAAGGGTTTCAGGATCTATGCAGTTTGGTTGTCATTCCAATAAAATATTTTAATTGTATGTAACTACACAGAAAAGTGATTTTCACACGACACACTACAATCATGCCAACATGTATATCGTTTACATCTTGTGGCGATACTATTGAAAAAGTGAGTATTTTAATGTTTACAGATTGGCCCCATTTGCTTCCATTGTTCCTCATTGTAACCTTAATTTTAGCTTCTTTTTAATAAATCTTTGTCGTAATCAACATTATGCCACAAATGCTGATCTTAACTTGCACTGAACCCAGAATAACAAGGCCAACAAAGCCTAGAAAAAACTATCCGTTAATATCCCCAAGTTTTTCACAATCTTTGCTGTGATGCTGGAAACTGGAGATGAGCCAAGGAATAAAGCTGAACATCGAGAGATGACCTCCAAACCCAGTGTCCCACCCTCTGCTTTTGTCAACCCTCACATGGCGCGATGATTTGTTCTTTTGATGTATTTCTTCAAAGGGCTTATTTGACTGCAGCTGTCTTCTTCCTTTGCATGCCTCAGTGTTGCCCTTGGATAAAGAAAATTAGGCACAAAAATGGATAATACACATCTTTTTGTGGTTGGACTCAAAGGCCAGGCACTCCTGCTTCCCTGCGATAGCTGTGAGAGCGCGTGCACAATTCACGAGGTGAGCCCCCTCCTGACCTCGGGCCTGTGAAGTCAGAAAGGTAACAACACGGGCAAGACCAGCAGGTGTATGTTAGCTCATGGGCTTAATATACTAGCAAACATGTCTATCAGAGTCGAGGTTTATCCCCTGTGAGCTTTAGTGAGCGTTAACCAGATGCGGTGCACTGCAAATGCCTTTTCAAGACTGGATTTAATTCAGGAGGCGTGTGCTCAAAATGCAAAAGACAAATCCAAGCATCCACACGACTGGAAAAAGATCACAATCAAGATGAATTCAATCATAACAGAGTCTACAGACAACAAAAAAAGTGGTTTATATATGTTCAAAAGGTTTCATACAATCCTAGAAGTTGAAAATTAATTAAGGAAACAATCATTCTGGAACTAAAAAACATTTTTTTGATCATTTTAAATGTGGTACTAAACCTACTGCCAAAATACTAGGGTGTTCTGAAGAAATTGCTAAGTGGTAGTTTCTAGGGTGTTCTGAGTGGTTACTATGGTGTTCTGGTGGTCATTAGGGTATTGTTAGGGTGTTCTCTGTAGTTGCTAGGGCATTGATGTGCTTACTACGGGTTCTCGTGGATGGTATGGGCAATTGCTAGGATGTTCAGAGTGGTTTCTAGAGCATTGCTATGTGGTTACTATGGTGTCATTTGGGAACTGCTAGGGTGTTCTCGGAAGTTGTCAGGGCACTGCTAGGGTGTTTTGAGTGGTTGCTTACAGGCCCAGGTCAAAAGAGCCCACTCCAAGTGATATTGTCTTTAAATATAGCTCTAGTTCCTCCAACAATGCAAGTCTATGCAATTTCTTTCCTGCCTGTTGTATCAATTGCTAGGAGAAAATCTTAAGTCTGACTGCTTATAACAGTAACCACACACCTCATCACTACAAGCTAAAAAAGCACAAACAAACATTAAGTCTAATACTTAATGTTACGATTAATTATTCACACAATTGCAAGGCTCAACCAGGCACTGCACTCCAACAGAAACAGGTCAATAGATTCAAAAGCGGCTGCTTTGGGATTTCAAGAGGTCAAATGTAAATTATAGTGGCCAAAGAAAGGTGCAGGACACCTTATTTTGAAATGCCATATACAGCTTACATGTTCCTTCCCTACACTGCTCTCTGTTACTGCAATACTCAAACATAATGACCAAGATGGAATTGTTTGTTTTGGCTAAAAGCAATATTTCTTTTTTCTTGCAAACAAATTTTGAGTTCAATCAGCAGGCACATTTGACGCTAATCATTTTCTTTTCCTTCAAGCAAGCCCCTTCAAACACACACACACACACACACACACACATTTATCAGTTGGTATTCATGCGTTCTGCAAGTTGATAATATACAGTCTGTCGGGAGAGACGTGAATTAGATTTTCAAGTGGTTTAGCAGCTTTAAACAACAAAATTGGGATAGCAAAAAGGCATTAAAACAGCAAATGTCTTTATTTTTATCTATCTATCTATCTATCTATCTATCCATCTATCTAATATCCATCCATCCATCCATCCATCTAATATCCGTCCATCCATCCATTTAATATCCATCCATCCAATATCCATCCATCCATCTAATATCCATCCATCCATCTATCCATCCAATAGCCATCCATCCATCCATCCATCTAATATCCATCCATCCATCTAATATCCATCCATCCATCCATCCATCCATCCATCCATCCATCCATCCATCCATCCATCTAATATCCGTCCATCCATCTAATATCCATCCATCCAATATCCATCCAATATCCATCCAATATCCATCCATCCATCCATCCATTCATTCATCTATCTATCTATCTATCTATCTATCTATCTATCTATCTATCTATCTATCTATCTATCTATCTATCTATCTATCTATCTATCTATCTATCTATCTATCTATCTATCTATCTATCTATCTATCTATCTATCTATCTATCTATCTATCTATCTATCTATCTATCTATCTATCTATCTATCTATCTATCTATCTATCTATCTATCTATCTATCTATCTATCTATCTATCTATCTATCTATCTATCTATCTATCTAATATCCACCCATCCATCTAATATCCGTCCATCCATCCAATATCGGTCCATCCATCCAATATCTGTCCATCCATCCATTTAATATCCATCCATCCATCTAATATCCGTCCATCCATCCAATATCTGTCCATCCATCCATTTAATATCCATCCATCCATCCATCCATCCATCCATCCATCCATCCATCCATCCATCCATCCATCCATCCATCCATCCAATATCCATCCATCCATTCATCCAATATCCATCCATCCATCTAATATCCATCCATCTAATATCCAATCTATCTATCTATCTATCTATCTATCTATCTATCTATCTATCTATCTATCTATCTATCTATCTATCTATCTATCTATCTATCTATCTATCTATCTATCTATCTATCTATCTATCTATCTATCGATCTATCCTCTTCATCAGCATGAAATACATGAGAACAGTATTTTAAAGATATCTCTCTCACACCGGCTGGCCTCTCTTGCACCTGTGTGCTCTGTGGAGACTGTAAGAGACATAAAGAGCTTCAGAGAGGGTTACGTGAAGCATCTCTTTGTCACCAGAACCCCGCTGGCTGATGGGCAGAGCTGCTCTCTCCTGCATCAACCTGAGAGAGGTCGGGCAGACACCTCTGTGATTACCGCAAAGGGCCTTGAGTGGACACAGGCGGGTCTTTGTACTCGTGCACGCTTGAATGTGCCAGCACGTAAAGTGGCGTGTGTCTGCGTACGTGATTCAGGAAAGGTCGTGGAAGAGAAGGACATCCTTGGAGGGAAATGCAATTATTGACCGAAATGAACTCATCTTGTTTAGAGGTACTAATCTTTTGAAAGAGGATGAGAACAAGAAAAGGAAGGGGTAAGAAAGAGGACAAATATCAGCTTATCATCATGAAGACGATTGGAAGGGCAGTGGTTGTGCCGCTGGTGTGTGGCAGTGTGTTTGACTGTGTACTACACAAACAGAGGCTGAATGTAACAGTCAATAATCACTATCTGGCACAGCGAGCGCATGCGTTTAAGTACCGGAGTGCATTCAAGCGCTGTTTTCAAATGTAAAATATAATCATACCCAATCAGTTGCGATTGTTTCTTTAAGATGTCTTTATGATTTACTTTCAAAAGCACAGAATGTGTCCTGAAGCATACCGCTGCCATCAAATATCAATGGAGGGACATGGTAGACAAACTGTACAGATGTAGTAAATTCAGCGTAACCATCACTCACATTGGCCTTGATTCCAGAGGAAGTTTTCCCATTCATTTCATCCATAAGGATAAAAAAAATAAAAAAATTCAATAAAGAGTCATGAAGATAATACCTAAATGACCAACCAGCTCCGAGGTGAATCACATTACAAACGTTGTTTTGAAGCAAAAAAAAAAAAAAAAAAAACTGAGCAAAAGCCAAAAGGACGTCTGTTATGAGGCAATGAACTACGCAGTCCATGAAGCATTGTGTCACACTCAGACGAAGGCACACAGGAACGAGGTGAGTATACAACAAGTTTATTAAATGTGCAGAGGGTGAACAATACAGGGTGAGGTAGTCGTCGATGAAGAATACTGATACAATGAAGACTCAGCTGAACTTGAGTGAATGAATGTCTTTGCAGGAATGACGATGACAAGGAGAACCAGGGCGATGAGAATCAACGTTGATTTCAGATAAGTAGACGACTTAAGGTAAGTAGACGGAATTCTCGGGTGAGGGGTCTGTAGCGCTAGTCAAAGATGAGGAAGGTAAACAGGAGCGGCGGAAACTCAGGTGAGAAGACGAAATCGCTTTTCTTGTCTTCGACGAGGTATGTCATAGACGAGACCAGACAATGAGACTGAGAGATGAGAGTGCTTATATAGAGCTGTAGGATGATCAGTGATGATGGGTGACAGGTGACGCTGATCAGTGATTGGGAAGTGCATGCAGGTGAGGGCCAGGAAGGATGATGGCAAATGAAGTGCAGACGGTGATAAACAGGTGACTAAGTGGAAACCGTGACACATTGTAAATTACGTAATAAAAAAAACCCCCCAAAAAACATATTAGAATATAATTCTAATCTCTATATATAGTTATTTACAAAATAGTCTAATATATACAATCACAAGTACTGGAGATATTTAAATTTTCAAATGTCAGTCAATGGGAATTTTACTGCCGTGCTCTATGGGTACTAGGGGCATTACCATGAATGATCAGCCTGGCTCATGCATGTTAATTAGATGACATCAGAGAAGTAGTCATTTTAGGACCGTAATCAACAGCTGATGCAAATGTAAGTCTAAAAACTGTAGTTTTATGCAGCTGCCTACATTTTTATTCCCTGCACTCTAGCCAAGCAAATGCTTTTACAATACAATTATTATTGCCCAAAAATTGGGCAGGGAACACTCAGAAATGTCTAAGTGTGTCACAATTTTTATAACGGTTGCTAAGTCCCTGATTGTTACACTCAATACTCCACTCGAGTGCAGTAGGGGTTAAAAATAACAATGCATTATTCAGGCCAGTCAAATGCATGAATACATGAATAAGTTGTAAAAAGCGTCTCCCATCTGGTATTAGAAGCGAGAGCGTGGAAAATGTGCCTTTTTAATGTGCCCGTCCTGCTGTAATCTGCCTTATCTCACTTCAACACTACATCCTCCCCCTTCGGAAGTGAACAGGACGACACAGAAAGAGAGACAGAGGAGGAGAGCAAGAGAAAGAGATTTGAATAAGAAGTATCCTCATTCTCCAGGGGATAAGCAGCAGAATGAAGCTCAATGATGGCATTGATCATATTCAAGTTGACGTCTGTGTGTTTTTGTGTGTGCTTATATAGAGTGGCTGTGTGGAAGTGCTGCTATAAGACAGGTCGCATTTGATATACTAGATTTGGGCCAGATGAAACCCAACATGGGGTGTCCAAAAGTTTGAGATCAAAATGAAATTTTGAATAGTTTGATTATTCAAACCCAATTGTTTTGGGTCACAGCATCACATTTACAAAGTGGGGTTTGCATTTAATGCCTTGTGCAGACCTCCGTACACCCCTAATGCCATAGAGCAGAATCATCTGGAGCATATTAGCAACATTTTTCAGATGAGCAGATCACACTGGTTTTCAGCTGAGTAAGTTTTGAGATCAGAAAAAAAAAAATCATCACTATGATGGATGTTGCTAGAGTATCTGCTTCTAAATTCATGGAGGACTCCATTATTGAAGGAGAAAGTCAATCTTGCTATAATTGTGTGCCGGTGGATTGGACCAGACTGAGTAGACGTAACCCAAGCTAAATTTAGTCTGAGAGCAAGGAACTGCTGTTTTTTTTTTCTTCTGCAGATGGAGTAGGGAAGCCGAGAAGGCGCTGATGAGTGTGAATTGAGTCTCCTGTCACGGAGACAGGTGAATGTGTTGTGGCGAGCGTCTCCACGCACGAGCACGGGAGCCGACGCAGGGGTGGAACAGGGTGAGCGAAAAACTCATTTGCACGAGGCAGGGCTGGATACGTGCCATCGGCGGCGGCTGCCGAGCTCAGTGGCTGTGGAGGTGTCACAAGGACCCTGCCTGTGCCTGAATAACAAGCCATCACAGGGAACAATCAGCCAAACAGGACGTTGGTTTTCACACCATGTCTTTAATAAGGGAAGCAAAAGTGCATTCATTTCACGCACACCTTAACCAATATTATAGTCATATAATATAGCCATTTTTCAATGTTAAAAACAGTGCTTTATCTAACACCAAATCAGACAAAACAACTCAGTCATAGGTTGACAAGGCATGATTGTACTTAAAATCATGTAACGTGTTGAAGAGAGGTGTACTATTCAATTTTTGCCCTGAAAACAAAACAAATGAACAAGGCAAAACAAAACACCAAAAAGTGAAGAAAAAAAATCCTACAGCTAAGCCCATTGGCCTATTGACCTGAATATTATGCAGGCTCTGTTTATATTTACTTGAGCCAAAAGACACCACCTAACAAAAAGCAACGCCACAGCAACACTTCACACCTTATAGCATTGATAATAAATAAATATTTTCAGAAAATAAATATACTATAATAAATATAATCATTTTTGGCAATTCCATTTGGTGCCACTATTGCCAAAGACATTGCACACATCATCACCTTACATCAAAGCTTTCATTAAAGCTCGCCTTTATCTACATCCAAGCATTATTAATCAACCGTTTCTTTGAAAACAACCAATCCTTTTCTTCTGAGATGAATCACTATTATGATGCATTCAAACAGTGTATCCCTATGCTACTTAGCCTCGGGGTAAACTCGGAGAGTGGCTTTAATATTGACTGAGATGTGTCTGCAAGAAAGATCATAAATCAAAAGTCTCATGGCTACAGCAACGGTTTCCTGCTTGGATGAACGTCAGCTTTGACATTAATACAGGACAGTAAAAGATGACGCATGTAGCGCATCACGATGTGAGAATCAGCTGATGGAGAGTGCGAGAAGCAAACCATAGGTGTCCGACAGTATCAACACCTGGTGTTATAGCAGGTAAAGCATCTGAGAGAAATGAGCCATACTTCCCAAGTGAAGGAACACAGTTGCAGCCGTCAATAACGGGACAAACATATTGATTCCTCCATTAAGCAGCTTCCCATGATACCCCGAGGTTAAGGCTTTTCCACCCCCGCTCTTCCGTACAGCAGAATAACTTCATTTAGACAACAGAAGCTGACAGTTTCAGCCTCGGCGGCTAGTTTAAGTTGTTAAAGAGTGAATATTTGATGCACAGATTTGACCTCCTCCGAGTCCGTGCTGTGGGTACTCTAAAGAGTGGTTTTCATCACGAGTCAGGCTGTAGGTGAAGATACGTTAAAGTGTAAAAAAAGAAAGAAAAAAAAGACAGAGTGAAAAAAGAGAGCGCTCCTGGCAATCACAGTAATTCCAGACGTGCTCTGCACACATATGATCAATCCTTCCATTGATCAATCGCACTGGTCTAATGCTCTGCTGCCAATCCAGACGAGTTCCAGCATAAGGCCAGCCTGAAATGAGCTCTACACACACACACACTCCACTTCTTTCCTTCACTCACTCAACTGCCTCTCTGAATGACTGACTGACTCACTCACACAAACAGCTGGAGATTCTGTTTACCCACCGGTGTTCAATAATATCAGCGCACCCACGCTCCCCTGCTCATCTTTAAAAACAGGGCAGTTCTCTGTATTTCTTTTCTGTCTCACTCTTATCCCGTGCCTGGGGTCCAAATTAACCCTTTGGCACTCCTGCCAATGCAGTGTGAATTGAGGAAACTTACCAGAAATGTGAACTGCATTTTGATATTTTTATTTTATACATACATATTTACTTATCTAAATATATACATATTGAAATAATATCAAATAAAACAATACAAATAGAAAACATTTGTGGTTATATGAGGTTACATAGATATTTGGGGTCAGTAAGATTTTTCTTTTTAAAGAAATTAATACTTTTTTTCAGCAAGGATGGATTACATTGATCAAATGTGACAGTAAATATTTATAATGTTGTGACATAAATAAATGGTGTACTTTTCAACTTTCTATTCATCAAAGAATCACGGTTTCCCCTAAAATTTTAAGCAGTACAATTCTTTTCAACATAATAATAATACATGTTTCTTGAGCAGCAAATCAGCATATTAGAGGGATCTCTGAAGGATCATGTGACACTGAATACTGGAGTTATGAAGCTGAAAATTGGGCTTTGCCATCACAGCAATATATTACATTTTTAATAATATTAAATTAGAGAAAAAAAGTTATTTTAAATGATAATATATAAAAGAACCTTTTTTCTATTTGAATATTTTTGGATGCTGCACCACCGGAGTAGAACCAAAGAACGGCAGCTAACCTGACTCCATTCCCATCTCAACCCTTCCGCCCAGGAGAAACACTGATCCGCCCGTTATCTATGGCAGCTGATCTCATTCGAGCGAGAGAGATATGACCCCCTGATAGCCACACTGTCAATTTCATTAGCGCAATAGCAGGGAGGCTACTGCCCATTAAAGCCTCGCTGCGGAGCCAGCAGCGATTAGCATGGAGCCGAACTTCAACTGCATTAACACAACGGGACAGTGTGATCTTTAATGCGTTTCTGAATGGAGGCTGGAGTTCACTGGTAGGCTGGAGCTCTCATTCCTCAGGACTGAATATTTCCTGCTAGACAGCATGTGAGGTGGCTAATTAGAGCTCTTTGAAGGGTTTGTACAGCATGTTCTACCGAATCACGTAATTACGGCTCACGCTGGCCAGCCCCACTGCCACGGAGTCTGCTTAATTATGGGCCACGTTTCATATATTAGTTATCATTCATGGAATGAAATTGATTGAAATATACATGATGAACAGTGTAGAAAACACAAAATTCACATTCTCCACAGATGCTGAGTGTAATAAATACATGGAAAAACATTCAATAATAAGGGGGATAACTGTTGTATTGTCTGTATCAAAAATGCTTACATTTAAACTAAAAACTTAACCTAAAACTAACCATGAAAACTGAAAAAGAGCCAAATAATAAATAAATAAATCGTTCTTTGCAACAGTCTGTATTTTTTTTAATGAATATTGATATTTCAAGTATTTTTTCAATTGAATTCAAAATGTCTTTCTTCCAGAAAACTACTAATGTAACTTTTTTGCAGATCATTATTTCACTTGATTTAATACAATTACAAAAATACACTGTAATTATATAATATTTAATTCAATTATTTAAATTTTACTACCGGTATATAATGTCATGCTTACAATTTATATTATGCTTACAGTATATAAGGGTCTTTATACACTACCCTAAATGTAAAGGCAGCTGTACATTTTAGTTTAAATTCACTGAAAATAATAATAGATGCACTGATTTGTGTACAGTATGTGACAGGACTTACCACAGGGGCCTTTGCGCATCACTTTGATGCGTCTCTGTGTATTGCACTGGGCCTTCTCCAGCTCACACTCATTGGAATAGGTGGAGGAGTCGGATCCGCAAACCGGCGCCACCACGGACGTACATACAATCTTCTTACACACACATTCTCCTTTAGAGGGGTCAGTCGGGTCTCTTTCACACAACGCTCCAAATCCACACAGCTTCCCTCGGCAACCTACGGAGACAGAGACAAAGACATCAGAGTACAAATCAGAAAGCCACAATCATGTGACAAAGGCAGCGTTCTGGAAGACTAAAGTCATGTGATGGCGGAACAAAAGACCCTTGTAAAAAACTCATGCAAAACAGTGCTCAGTATTAAAAAACTATTTTAGTTAACACATGACCTTTAGAGCTCCTGTCTGAAGAGACGTACAGCATTATAATGCTGGTCTCAACACAAGCACTCTGCTAGAAAGACCTGGATCTTTATAGTTCATTCAAAATGAAAACGGACATAATTTAATATTCTAAACCTGCATGACTTCCTTTCTTATGTGGAACATAAAAAGTAAGCTTTCAAATGTCAAAAAAAGGACACAAAGGCTCCATAAATGTGGTATACCACTTGAGCAGTACGTATATTCCAAGTCTTTTGAAGCCACCATTAAAAGTATTGACGTTTCCCCTGTCAGATTCATGAGAGTTCATTAAAGAAACAATGTCCAATTTGTAAATTGAATCAAAATAATAATTTCCTGTTCACGAAACCTGTTTGAATGATTCAATCACAAATCAGACTGATTTGGTTCTCGAGTTCAGTGAACAATGAACTGCAATTTTGTGTCAGTTCCTGACACAAAGCTATTGCATTATTTCAGACGACTTGGAACACACAGCATGAGTTGTATGGACTACATTTATAATATTTTTATAATGCTTCTGTGTTATTTTTGAAACTTGAAAGTGCCAGTCCTTCACATTTCTGGTGGTTCGCAGAAGCTAAATTCTTAAAGTTGGATAGATTCTAAAGTGGTGAGCAGAAACAACAGCAAATGTTTCCGTTGCTATTTGTCCCAATAGTGTTTCTATAACTTTCCAAAAGAGAAAATAAAAAAATATTGAGAGGTTAATTACGTACGTCAGATATAAGAAATCTAGCTGTCACTCCCTCTGCCTTTGCATTAGAAACACTCACACAGCAGAATTATCCAGAGTTCTGTCATTTAATGCCAAGTTAACAAAACACAAAGTATATGTTACAAAAGCAAATTTATTACAAATATTCACACACAAAAAAACCCCAATGTTAATAACTGTGTAAATGTGTCATCACAGTCGACGAAAAGGTTCGTTGTAACTGCATGGAAAAGAGTGATCAACATAGTCTTCAAAGTCAAACTTTATTTTGATTTCCACAAAACAAAATGTCATTCAGGGTTGGAACGACATGAAGGTAAATAAATGATTTTCAGTAAATGATCGAATTTCCATTCTTGGCTGAACTACAGTATGACTTAAAAGCTTCTGTCTAAGGACATGTACGGCATTACAGTTACTTTCAAATTCCAAATCAATGCAAGAACTGCCTCAAAACAAGCACGCCGCTGAGAAGACCTGGCCGTTGATGATGATCTTTAAAAAAATAACACTTGCTCTCTCTCTTTTTCTTATCACAGACTACCAGAACAGGTCCAGACAGGGTGGCATGACCACTCGGTATGCTCCAGGATCTGTCTAGCTGTTCCTGATCACTGACTTCACTTTATACAAAAACACACAAACACGTAAAACACACACACACACACTTTTCTCTCCTTTCTCATACTGACAGGTAAGAATCTGTGTTAACTCCTCTGAGACGGTCTCGTTCTATTGCTTTCTTGCCTCGCAACTGCCATCAAAACACAAACTTCCATAATTCCCTCAGGCAAGGCCCACTATGGCAAGAGTGTCACAAGCTGACTGACAGCCACCTGGTGTATGCAATGGGCTTTCCCCCCATTTTTATCAGTGACCGGCGGCTACCTACACAGAGTCGCACATGTGGAACATGTGGCTGAGCGCGCACACATGAGCTTGAGGTGTGGAGAGAGATGCATTTGAACTCCGCTGTCAATCCGACATGCACACCTGCCCACTGGTGTCTCTTACACAGTGCTTTTCACCTCTGCGCCTGTTTGAGATTCACCGCAGCACTGTGGCGGACCGGCTCTTTGTTGATTCTGAGTAAATCAGGTCAAAACCAACAACTTGAGGACACAGTCATACAGACTCCGTGAAAGCCTGCGGATCTCAGTGGGATTGGCCTGCGAAGGACAGCACTTCCTGGAGGCGGCTTTTCAGTCGCGTGTCTAGAGACTAATTAAAGAGGCTGGTGTTATTACTATTATCTTACACTGTATAAATTAATGTTCAGGAAAAAAAACAAGAAAGAAACTGAAAAGAAAAGAGATACAGACGCTTATACAAATGATTATTTATTTATTTTGACTGGAAAAACATAAAAAATTTAACGGTGTAGAAATTAACATATCACATAAGAAGTCAATGCTAGTATAGTGACTCATATGTATGAATGGCTGTGGACTGTGGGCTATGCACAGAGAAATCAAGCGTTTAAACCTAGTGGCTGTTGTTGAGCATTATCAAATATAGATGTAATAATAGAGTAGACCACCTGGATCTGGGGTCAGTGTCTGAACGGTCTGTGACTCTGAGCCCCAGAGAAACACACTATACTGCAGCACACAACCATGCTAAATAAAGACTGTGAGCGTGACAGGTCCTGAGTGTCGGAGCGATGCATATTTATGTCTCAATAATACATATGCATGTGAAACATCTACTAATGCTTTTGAAGGTGTGTGTGCATCCCCAAGTCCATTCCATCTTTTCATTTAATATTTTCCATCACCGAGAATATAAAACAAAGAACGAGAAAGCTTTTCCACAGCGTGTGATTCTGAAGTGAGACAGACCACAGATTTTCATCCATATGTGTAGTTTATCAATCATTTATTCATTTCACATTCCGCATGACTTCACGTCAAGTGTTCGATTTGCTCGGCAACACCTGCGCCTCTGTTGAAATTCACATTAAGCACTCTTTTATTCGCAGCACACCGAACAAACAGCCAAAATCTACACAGTTGCTCCATACAGACATTTATGCTCTGTCCTAACCAGAAACACCATACGGAAGTGAAAAAAAGCTTTAATGTAAATGGCTTTTGTCCTAACTAGCTGTTTTGTAGATCTCCTGTTTTCTATTGTAAGCTAGAGTCTCACTGGTCCAAAATACTACACCTCATTTTTTGGACCTGTACATTAAACATTAAATATAACATAATATTGAATGGCACCATGTATCAGTAACATATTGGTTATGGGCAAGATTTTAGAGATCATTTTAGTCAATATATATATATATATATATATATATATATATATATATATATATATATATATATATATATATATATATATATATATATTTAAGACATGCTCAATATCTGCCCATTTTTTTATTTTGATGACCTTTGCCATCATATAAAGCTCACTTAGCAAATCTCTCAAATAATATCCATTTTCCACACTGTATACTGTCGTGATACATAATTTCACTCATATAGCATTTAAAATGATTGATTCTAGATTTTAAAGTTTTATTTTTTAGAGAAAACAGAATAGAATTTTACCACCACCAGTTATTGGCTATAATAATATATTATTATTCAGCTTATACTGCTAACAGGCAGAATTTGATTATAGAAGCATCTCAAGCTCTGATTGGCTGAAATTGTGCCAATTACGCATTAAGTAAAACTGCTAGTCCTTCAGCACATATAGCTCATTATAAATGCATTAGGTACCCATGTCTTACGCAACCTGCGTTATATGGAAGTGTGAGTTGAGTCTTCCTGTGCCTGCACATTTCTGCCATGATGTCAGCCTAGGCGTTTTGAGTTTCACGCTCATTTTCCAGCCATGTGGTGCCACAGCCATGTTGCCATGACAACAGCCCTAGAATCAATGGGGGAAAGATGTCGTTTTACAATGGGCCCATTCGCACATATACTGTAGATGTGCGTCAACTTGTACGGATGGAAGCTGAAGCCTTCAGATACTGTATATTGGTGCGTTCCAAATTGGATTTTATATGAATCAACTTTTATTTGAGTATGCATAGTGAATTTATAATTAAAGCGCCAGTAATTCTATCTAACGACTGTCCAACTAAATGCCGTTTCTGATTTAGATTCTGTGTTTTGATGAATTGCATTAGTTGAGGAAGCTTCTCTATGTGACTGCTTTTCACCCTCATTATTGATTGTTTTTAGCTTAAAAGTGAGTCACTGGAATCATTTCACTTTAACAAAATTAATGATAATGCAAAATGATGTTCCGGTGATGGTGCTGTGGGGGTACGTTAGACAAAAAAAAAAAAAAACAATACTAAAAAGATATTAAAACACATGATTTGGTCGCTAAAAAAATGGCTGAGGAATAATGGCCTGTTTGTGTCAGTGAGGACACGTTCATCTCCTGGGAGACATCCATTTTCTGAGATTATTATAAAAATCTCATTTATAGCAAGACCACCAGGGGTACGTGTGATACCTCTGTGCATGAGTAATGGAGAAACACTCTGGAGACCATGACCATTGACTCACAGTGAGACAAACACAGCATCAGTTCAGCTCTACGAAACTCTACAATAACTAAAACAGACTGAGAGAGACGAACAATCTGTGTCTAGTAGAATAAGCAGACTCCGTTATAACGGGTTGTGCGTAAATCCCAGAGGCTTCCTATACAGATCTCGCAGTGTTTACTGTCTGATAAAGTTATCGACTTGTCTGCACAACAGTTATAAACAGTTTCGACCTTACACACAGTGACTATCTGGTGGAACTCCAGTCAAGTAACTACTACAGACTTCAGTTTTTCTGAAATATATAGCCTACCCCTCAGCTATTTATTAGATCATCTCTCTGTTTAAAATAATAATAAATAAATGAAACCAATAAAACAGCGTAAACAAGCTTTTTTCCTGGTCTTACGGTACTCCTAACCTGTCCAAAGTCTGGTCTATGGGTTTTCAAGACTGGTCAAGCTCTTCTATCATGCCCATAGCTGGTTTAAGCTGGTATAACTGATCTACCATCCTGGTCAAACTCTCCTGGCCTACACCCAACTGCTTTAAGATGGTATAGGCTAACTGGTCTCCCAGCCTCTCCAAAAATGGCTCAAGATGGTCTAATTGGTCTCCTAGCCGGGTCAAGCTCTCCTACCCTGGACAAAGTTGGTTTAAGCTGGTCTAACTGATCTCCAAACTGATCTCCAAGCTGCTCTCCCAACTGGTTTTGCTGGCCTATGCAGACTGCCCAGTGTCCTAAACCCTTTAAAACCAGCGAACCAGACCAAGCTGGGAGACTAGCAAACCATTTTAGGCCGGTTTAAAAAAAGAAAATTCCCAAAAGGGCCCCCCTCTCGTCCTGTCCATTTTCTTCACTTTCACACTCTTTCTCCATGTCCTTCCATTTCATTATGTTTTATTAAAACTAAAATGAAGAGTTGGGGAAAAAAGAAAAACAAATATAAAAGCTGGTGTTATTTTGTTTCTCTGTAGCTATAGATAGTACTGTGGGCGAGGGCAGGTCACACCAAAGACACCCTCTATTTTCTCAATTTCCACATATAAAAGCCCAATCAATTCCTCTCCCTCTCTTTGCTCGTTCCCGCCAGCTTGAGGCCTTGACCCCGGCTTAAACCTCGCTGAACTTATTTACCAGCTATGACTCTTGGTTAAAACTCTCCTACACATCACATACAAAGGGCAAGGAACAGAGAAAAGAGCCAGAATGTAGAAGTACTGTACATGAAAAGGAGATACACAGAAATGCGATTTCGTTTTTTCCTAAGGCATGTTTATGGCAACCACTTTTACGAGGGACAGCCCAGTGGTCTACCAAAGGGCACTGTGGTCCTGGACAGTTAAATCTATGATGAAAGAGCGGTCAGGGATATGGATGGAAGGCCCTGGGTGAGTGTTTTCCTTTTTCTTAAAGAATAAACAACCTTTGGAGGTTTGCACTGCAAAGGTTAGCAAGTAAACTAGATATTTACAATAAGAATCCTACAAACCTGCCCCTAAACAACACATAAAAACAAAATAAACTGGTTAGTCACTCTAAATGCCAGTCAGTGGGTGGTTCTTAATGCGAAAACTAGCACTAAAGTATTAAAAATGGAGACCTGAGAGTAGGACCTACTCTGTCAGAATTTCATCTCTGGCACAAAGGAAAGCAGACAAGCAGTGAAATTATTACAACTTCCTGAAATATACATGAATAAGTCACCAGCGCCTGACAGCGACGCTACACAAGATTCTATTATTTAAAGCTGTCCGGAGCGAGTATGTTGAGGAGGAGTGCGTCTTCCTCTCTCACTCTCTCTGAACACGCTTTCATGCACATCCACCTTTGCACTGTGTGTACGCACATTCCCAGCGCTCCATCTGATCTGCCCCTTAGTCAATTCACATCATTATGTGCTTTGGGGGAAAATGGAGAGTGAGAGTACATGTTTCCTGAAGTCCAGTGAGACATTGCATATGATGAAGGGGGCGGGATAGGAAGTGTTCAATAATAGAGCCTTCTGGGGGTCTACGGCATCTCTTCTGGACCAAATCCAAGCCATAGCCAGATGGCTTCATGCTACACCCGCAGGAACACCAAAACAGCTCCAGTATCTATACACAAATCTGCTAAATTACAGTACAACAGGGGGCGAATTCACTAAACATGGCATTGCAACACACACACACACACACACACACACACACACACACACACACACACACACACACACACACACACACACACACACACACACACACACACACACACACACACACGTTATGTTTGATGTTATGGCCAATAATGATTGACAGTATGTGTGAAGTGTCGTTCAATCAGTCTGTGTCCGTTCACAAGCCACTAGCGCTGTTTACTGCGAATAAATCTGCGATCAAACCTTCTCAGTGATATATAGAACTTGTCAATTGAACATCTCGACTATATTTGTGATTGTTGATGCTGAATAAATGCATGTACAGGATGCACTTTTTAGAGCTTCAATCTGTTGGTTGCAATCCACTGCCATTATAAAGCTCGGAAGCATCAGGGTGTTTATTAATATAACCCCGATAGTATTCGTCTGAAAGTCATACACCTAGGATGGCTTGAGGGTGAGTAAATCATGGGGTAATTTTAATTTTGAAGTGACCTACTCCTTTAATGTAATTTGGAATTATTGGAATTACTATTAGGAATTTCACCATTTATTGCGTTATTGCCGTCTTCATATATGCCTAAACAAATCGAACTAAGGGAGAAATCGCACCAGGTTCCGAAACAAATGCTCCAAACAGGCCAGGTGTGGAAATGGCCTTAGGTGTTTGGATCGCAGTGATGGAACAATACAGTACAGTCCCAGGAAAGTAGATTGTGGTGGACTGTAGCATTCTCCACAACTTAGCACTCCGATCTGATCTGAAAGATGGGAAACTGCATAAAATCCTTTAGTTATTTCTGGCACTTCAACAAAGCAGACTGTGTGTGCAAATGAATGCTGCTGTGCAAATGAATCATTGGGCACAATTCATTTAGTAAATACTTTTCCAATACATTTAGCCAATCCAAATGGGTTTTTTCTCTCTCTCCATAGACTATGCCAATCGTCATCAACTTCAAATCCTGCCATTGTTTATTTGTTTTCTTTTTCAGTTTGATTCAAATGCTTCCAATTCTAGTTCCTGATTGAGAAAAACTGGTCATTTAAGATATTGGATTGCTTCAACTAGAATTTCTCATGTGCCAGTCTATGTGCAATTTATTCCTGAAACCACCACATATCATCAGCGTAATTTAGATAAACAGAGCCTGGCCATAACCACGCCCTCATGTCACAGTGGAGGTCAGCAGCTGTGGTCTGTTGGAGGAGGTGTTTGGGCTAACAGCAGGGTCAGCCAGTGCCCGTTTATGCCAGCTGGCCAGCAAGACAAAGAGTCGGTCAGCCCGCCAACCCCACCCTTCTCCATCTCGTGCAACACCCTGATCAATAGCCTCGCTGCCGATCAATACCTCCACAAATCACTTCATTTTCTCTTTTTCTTTCTATCGCACTTACAGCTGGCCAAGGCGGGGGAGAAAGAAAGTGAGAAAGTAAATGAGCAGGCTGCCTGGATAAAATGTGACCTGCCCTCCCAACCAAAGAACAAGTAAGTGCAAAATAAAACCCATTAAAAGCCACCCAGTATTTCACAATAAGAGAGCTCGTTTTAGCCGCTGTCATTGTTTTTCCTTTTTTATTCCCCCTTCTCCCTCTTCCTTTCTTACTTAATAACTCTAAAAGGTAAGTGCGGAATACGATCGGGCTATTTTCCTGAAATCAAAGTAAACCGCATTGTGCATCCATCAAATGCAGCCTGTCTTCTGTGTAGCGTCCTATAAGGACATTTTTTTTAAACATAGTAACTCTCTAGAGTTGGAAAAGAAAAAACTCAACGGTCAAGAGTTTTGCCCCGTAAAAACACAAACAAAATGAATCATTATCAAAGTCCCCTCTAGCTTTTAAGCTCTCTCCTTTTTATTATTGCTCTGCGAGTTTGTTATTATGTCATTGCACAGGTAATCTAGCCTTCAAAAGTATGTTGTCAACCAATGAAGAGCAGAAAAAACTATTCTGCATTTCCTTTCTGAGGCTTTTTGATTTTCCAATGACTCTGGTTCACAGGCTTTCAAGAGATTCACCCCAACTCTTTGTGCAGTCGATGCATTTTCATGTAATTATAGATGATAGAACAGAAGTCTGCACTCTATACAAAAAAAAAACAATGAGGCAATGAAAACCAGAAAAAAGCATGTTAGAAACTGTCACATACTGTATACCTTGTCGCTTCCAGCTAAAGCATTTCCGGCATGTGCTGATTAAATTCCATTCCTCTCTAATTTACTGAATTCTTCCCATCAAAAGACAACCACATGATGAGGCCTAAACGCTGTGATTTATGATGCCGAAATAGCAACGTGCCATTATTTGTGCTTGCATCGATAAAGCTGCTGTTCGTGAGTTTGGAGTTTGGAGTAATTGATACAGCCGAAAACCATCAGATCAGGAGAAAATGGGGGAAGTGTCCACTATTCCTTGTTCCTTGCATATTTCAAAGCGTTAATATAATCCTCTTCCGCCTCCCCCTCCCTATGTGACCTTCCTCTCCTTGAATGTCCCTGCATATCCCGCTTTTATTGGAGCCTTCCGATTGGCATTTGCCAGAAGAAGGGGGATTTAGCTAATGATATCATTAAAAAAGAGTGTCTGTGATGTGAAAATGTGGGAGAGAAGCTATGATCTGAGCGACAGTTAGCCAAAGAAAGGGAGCGAGGATGACAAACAAGACCATCAGGCGAAGGCCAGAGCATCATGAGCTCCAGATCAGAGCTCGGCTCAGTCTTTGATGTAGACCGTCCCAGTAGGGCATACTAAAGCCAATTACCATGGTGAAGAAACGCTGCCCGTGTAGTGTCCACCCTTTAGTGAAGGCTACTCCAACCCATCCCCTAAACCCGACCCTTCGGGAGCTCTTGGCAGCATGTTACCGCACTGTCCATGGCTCGGTGGCAGCTGCGAATGGTGCTGCCTCAATTCCCTGACAGGTTTCCATCATGTAGTGAACAGATGGAGTTGTACACCCCCATCACACCAGTAACACTAGCAATTCTCTCTCCTCTATTTGTGAGAGATTGAGACTGAGAGAAAGATAGAGGAAAGAAGGCTATCACCCACCCCAAGATCTGACCTTGCTTTAAAAAGCCTCTTTCCTCTCCTTTTCACTCAACATATGCACTTCCACTGAAACAGAAGCCATGGATTTACTCGCAAACACTATTACAAGGCTTCTCCCATCTTTCATTGTCACCAACGAGGAAGACACTGCATCTGTTAAAGGGATAGTTCACCCAAACATGAAAATTCTATCATCATTTACTCACTCTTATGTCATTCCAAACCTGTGAGACATTATTTTTTTCTGTGGAACACAAAAGAAGACTCATTGGGTCCACTGTTGTTTTGGACTCCGCTGGATTTCATTACATGGATAAAAACAGTTCAAACTTTCTTCAAAATATCTTCTTTTGTATTCAGCAGTAGAAAAGAAAGCTTTGGTACGACATGAGTGTGGGTAAATGGAGTGGAAAAAGAAAGAGGCCAGCTGAGATTTTAAGCACCCTAGCTATCAAAAGAAACCCAATGGAGAGTTCTCCAGAAGATTGACTTGAATTGTTTGGTGGTGGAATGGACAGGTGGAGATTGACATGGTCTCGAGGGTCTCTGTAGAATCAATGTTGGCTCTTGTAACATGTACTGACGTTTCAAACCACCCAGCATAATGTCGGCCCCTGGGCCCCCATCACTCACCCTAAAACACAGTCTACTGAGTGGGTTTTATATCATGAAATTCTCCCCTACTTTAAAGAGGCCAAGAGGACCATGACTACATGAGGATTTACGCTAGTCCTGAAATAGATCCAACAGGAAGGAACAAATCTTGCACTGGACTGAAACAAATGCCAAAGCCATTGCAGACTTCATTGTCCATAGTTCAGTAGTGCAACTGACTTTCCCAAGAGCTCAGGCATTAGTGTAATGGCATGATCAGACACTGGAACAGGTAACAGGCACTCGGTTTTCACCGTAATCCAGCCTCAACAATAAAACAACCTTTGCTGGACAACTACCAAAGGCACTTTACACATGAAAACTTTCTGCAAGCAAGTCATTGTCCCTCAAAGTGCAAGGAATACTGACAATGGCCTTAACTTTTACTACATATATATCTATGCTAGAGGTTTACAACGTTGGGGTCATGACCCCACCTGGTCGTACTGATTTTCTACTTATTTATGACTACTGAAATTAATTCTAGGACGTATTTATAGCATAATTTACCAGTGGTGTCCAATCAGGGGGCCTCAGCAAATTTCCAATGAGAATGCAAGATGACTTAAAATAATTTACTATATTAATAATATAACATAATTAATTATACCATTGTAATTGATTCATAATTGTGATATTTATTTTAAAATATTTCAAAATAATGTAAAAATTAATTACTAAAACTCAATTATAATTAATTAATGTACCTAAAAATTATTTTAAATTATCATTTAAAATGCTAAACAATAAAACACTAAAAATAAATATAAAGTCAAATAAAATAGCTTACTTAAAGTAATATCTTATTTCTTATTTTAAATTATGTACTCATTGTCATGGATAATGGTGGCCTTGGAGTCAAAAAGGTTGAGAAACACAGGAATTCAGCACTTGTATTTACATCAAGACCAAATTATGATCCAAATGTCATACTTTTACTAAGCGCAGTCTTTTCATTAGAGAGGGTGAGTGCCAATTACATTTTTTTGTTATATTTCTTGTTATGGAGGAAATAACCATACAATTATATAGTAGTAAAATGAAAAAAAAAAATAGTGCTACTCTTATAAACGTAATTTGTAGGTTTCATTTTAATTTGTAGTGTAATTTGGCCTGTAAGATCAACTTAATTCTGTGATGTGTGGGGTCGCAAGGATTTTGGAAGCTAAAAAATGGGTTACAGACCAAAAAAGGTTGCGATCACCTAATCTAGTTTAACAACACAGCCGTGGTGAAGTGTTTACTCCCTTTAGAATGAAGCCTTTACTCCCATTCTTTCTTTCGCTTGATTCAGGAGTAACAATCAAACTGAGGGCCAAGAACACAAGGCTTGACACAATTGGAAAGTAATTATACACAAAGAGCCAATTTTCTAAATATCTCCATTTTTCCCCAACTCTCACTCTCGGTTTCATCTCTTTTCTTCTTGCCTGTATAAAACCGCTCTCCTCTCTGATTTGCAGCATGTGTAGTGAAGGATGACAGATAGGATTGTGCTCTGAGTCAGAATAAAATCCTGGCGGATATCTCTTCCTCATGCCCCCACCTCTCCCCAATGGCATGATGAAGTAATTATGCTAAATTAAATATATCCCTGGTTGATTAGGGTGGCACATTAAGGGAAGTTACCAGTAGGGATAATGTCGAATCGAATTAGGTACAAAAATATCCTCTGTGAGCAGTCCCACAAAGGCTGACTCAAAAGCAGAGAGAATTAATGGCATTTTTAGGCAGCAAATGTCACATATTCAAGAATTTGATGTGATCTGCATTAAGTGCACTTGAACTGAATGTATTACCCTTTTTTCACTGATTGATGGGACTAGCAGTCAGGTAAAGTGAATGGCCATACAGCAATTGCTTGTGATAGATGCTAATGTTGAAATAGATTAAAGTGCCCTGAATGTGGGGACCTCTCAAATTTGAGCATTTTAAATGATGAATGGCTCCATGTGGCAGAAAAAGGCTATCAAGGATATCAGTTGTTATCTAATACATTCGAACAATTAACTATCATTCACCATCTTGAAAGAATATTACTTAAGCCATATCACACAAGCAAAGGTTCTGTTATATAAACTAAATATCATGGCTGTGATCAGCCGCTGCTGTTGGCAGCAGCCGTGATATTTAGTCTGATATCTACTACACCAGCACTACATACTACACACATTCTCTATAGAACATATTTTTTTTAGCGGTTGTTAAGTAGAATAAGTACCTCAAGAGAGTATGCGATTTCGAACACAGCCATAGTGTCCCGTGCCAGTTCTGAATCCAGGTGTGATTTGGTATAATTATCTCCTCCACATTCTCAAAGTCAGACAGACAAACACAGCCTCTTTTCCTCCACATTGAGGTCATTTTCTCCATACGTCTCTCTCTAAAGCAGATCATATTTCTCTCTCCCTCCCCCGCACTGCTGTTGGTAGCATGTTGACACTTATTAAAGCTGAACGAGGCGACGTGTGGTTGAGTCGGGTTTGAATGGAGAGACAAGGTGAGAGGAGACACACCTGTATGAGGCCCTAGCTTCGCACAGGGGTCGAGGGCGACGCAAAAAAAGCCACGAGAGGGCCAAAGCCAGACAAATAAAAGGTCAGAATAAATGTTGCATGAGCGGTTTGGTGCTGAGGTTGCCATGCCGACCGGTCTGGGTCCTTCCTGGCTCCAGCTGGGCCTCATCTGGAAGCTGACTCGATGGATTGGAGACACCCCGACAGCACATGCATATTCATCTGCCTCACATTTGCGTTTATCATAAAATATAGCTCAAAACTAAAACAATTACACATACTTTTGCCAACAGCAGGTGGGAGCGAGTTAAATTAGCAAGCGAGCACCAGTGTGTGAAGTCAAATGACTTCGGAAACATAATGAAATCGCGTCTGCTAGGTAGCATTCATGCTGAGTATGCAAGCACGAATTGTATTTGATCCACAGACATCGTCTGAGGTCCTCTATTGAAACATAATTGCATTTTCTGGCATTAGCTTAAAAGCGCTACTCATTCTGTTGTTAAGGGCTAAGCACATATAGCCACTTGCAGTGATCTATTCCCACAAATCTCTTCACGAGACTTAGGCTACTGCTTCTAAATACAATGTGTCTCGGATGTCAATACATTGAACTGAAAGTCAATGCAGGTATTTATTACATTTGACCAATCTAAAGCCAAAATCAATAACACAAATGCTTGATTCTAGAAACGGTAACGGCGACCGAGAGCTAGGATTACAGAGATCTCGTAGCTGAACAGCACACGACAAGTCTCGCAGCAGAAGGTAAGGAAGATGACATCCATTCGTGCTCCAGTCGATGGCAGAATGCTAACAACATGCTAATGCAGTCAACAGTCATGCACACAGTGGCATGGAAAGCATGTATTGCAGAATCTGAGGGCAGTTTGTAGACTGAGCTGTTGGTGTACAATAAAAAATGGATAACTATCAAAATCAGCTCAAAATAAATCCTATTTTTAAATGCTTAACACAAGAAAAACATGTTTACATTTTAATTTCACTTACAGTTTAAGCAGATATACTAGTATTATAACCAGAGTAATCCTGGATGCAAACAGATTTAAGGCACATTCACACCAAGAACAAAAACTATAATAAAAAAATTATATTAGCGTCCAAACAATAAAGTTTTGTTTATTAAAAAGCGTGCTCTGCAGTTACAGTATGTTATCTCCCGCTTTAAATGCTTGTGCTCTTTAAAGCCAGTGGATTCTGATTGGCTGTCGATGATTTATTATGATCATTAGCTAGAAAAAAATATGTAATTAAAGAGATTCCAAAAATATACTTTGTGCCATTATTGTTGGTTGTATTGGGGACTTCCTTATTTTCATAGAATTAGAATGATTATGACCTTATAGTTATCGCTATAGTTATTGTCCTTGGTGTGAATGATCCTTTAGCAATCAGCCGGAAGTTTCTCAACAAAAATCTAGTGTCACTGTGGTTGCCAGTGTAATATGGCAGCAGAAATCACCCGTTTACCTCCCGTAGGTTTATTTGAGAGGTTAATGGCACACTTTAGAAAAAAAAAAAAGTGACAGAATGAAGCAATGCTAAGAGTTCAAGACCACCGGATTACTACTGAAGGAAAAGGCTCTGGTCTTGTGTGAACGATGCAAACGATGTAATCTAATGTGATTTCAAGAGAACTGGGGGGAGGTGGAGGGAGTGAATATTCAATATGTGAGCATGTAGAGTGGCTTTATTCAAACCAGATTATTACTAATCACATTTTAAATCTTTTTCATGTGAATACAGATTGTGAAACGCACTATACCTGCCTGGTCGGCCAGTCATCCAATTAGCCGAACTGTGAGGTTCACCATGTACAGTAATTGTATAAGCATGCACTATGTTTAGCTTCTCTAGACGGATAGCACAATAAAAACTCTACATGGCTGTAAAACCGAAATTGCGATATGGCTTAGTGCAATTATCGAATCGCAAAGACTGTGATTTAATTAGATAAATGTATGTGCTGCTGCGTTCTTACACACGATATGCATTGTTCTTACAAGCGAGCAGCTCATGATCCACCGGTGTTTGCAGTGTCTCAGAGAGGCTTGGTTTTCAGTAAATGCTTCTCCACACTAACTCATCTCTGCATCTGCTCTGAATTTGGGTCGCTTATAACAAACTGAACCGCATCTTCCCGTTCCCATACTTGTAATAAGAAAGCGCTTATAAACCGGCTGTTGTAAACAAAAGTGAAGCTTTAAGGGATTCCTGCTGTTTTCAGTCAAAATATTAGCTTGATGTTTTGAAATTTGAAAATGAAGAAATTAAGACATACTGTCATAATAATAGTCATACTGATATCTAATCACAAACAAATTCAACTTCAATTTAGGGCTGGGACGGTTACCGTCTTACCTCAATACCGAGGTCACGTGACGCCTACCGCGGGTCTGAGCTCGTCACCGTCATCACCGAAAAAAAACAAAAAACAAAACAAAAAAACATTGGCCTGCACATGCACGTTGTCTAATGACATGGATTCATTGATTCTAATTCTAATGACATGGATTATGTCTAATGACATTGTATCTTATATGGATTCAAGGTTTTCTAAACAAAACTTATCAAACAATGGAGAAAATCTGACCTTTCAAGAGTTGGGGAACGCAATGTTTCATGACGCATAATATAGATTCCATTCTAGAGATGCGCGGATCGGCTATTATTTCATCCGCAAGCGCATCACAAAACTCATCATCCGTTCACCATCCATCCGCACCAACGTTTTTTGACCATTTTCAAAACCGCACGCCATCCGCGGATTGTTTTAAGGTCTATGTGCGACGCAAGGTGCTGCTGTCGTGAGCCGCGAGGCAAGAAAGCTCTCGGCTGTTCTAGAAGAGACTGATCCAATGCAGCAAAGATATAACGGCTAAAGTCCGTAGTATAGCCTATTGGCTTTGTTGTATCCCCAGAATTCTGATCAGCGCACAGGGACAAAAATAAATATTTTCACAGAGTAAAGTCTTCTCTATGAAATGCAATGCAAGAGATCGCACGGGCGCCTCCGCGTCCTGATTATATGTCTTCTATATTTGCTTCTTATTTATTAATTCCAGGCAATTGGTTGATGAAACAGTGATTAAAATTAAGATACAATTTATACAAAACGAAATTTAATTTTAAAGAGAGGCTTTTTACAAAACAAATCTTAATAAAGTGGTCAAAAATCATCTCTGACCCATCTTATGATGGATTATGATGGGTTTGGATTTAAAGCGGTTTACCTCTATACCACGGGAATTTCTCGCTTTTCAACCGCGGTAAGAAAAAATCCATACCGTCCCAGCCCTACTTCAATTTATTGTATGGACAATAAAAATCTTCTTTTGTGTTCTGCTCAAGAAATAGTCATACAAGTTTGAAACAACAGGACATTGAGTAAGTTATTTTACATTTTTGGGTGAACTATCCCTTTAAGAAATGCATCAGATTAGGCTTTGCTGAATGCAAAACTAGCCTAATTAATTGTTCGCAACTTATTTCTAAGACAGATTAGTCATCTAGGCAACCTAGCGACTAATCCATTTTAAAAACATATCACTTTGCAGATTCATACACTGAAGACAGGAACAGGAGCCACATGCTCTCAGAACAAATGAATGATATTAACTGCAGAACGCATCATCTGATTCATCTGTCACTAATTAAATGGGTAAACAGATGGAGTGTTTTCAGGAAACAGACATAAAAAGCTTTTAGAAGAAGCCGGACAATCTGATCAGAGCTGCACTCAGGTGTGACAGCACACACACACACACACACACACACACGCACGCACACAGACTTGTAGGGTCTGACAAATCCCAAAATAAGATGTCAGACAAAATAGCTTCTACGTTTGAATTTGTACGTTATCAAAATGAGTTCCTCATGTGGTGCTGCCTAGAGTACAGATCTACAGTGACTCTTTATCACTTATTTTCCCCTTCCCTCTCTCCTCCAGTGCATTACCTCATCTTTTAATTATTCATCCTTACACACATACACACGCCAAATACACACCCAATCAGCCTCACTGAAATCTTCCTCAAGTCTGGGCGTCAATAATGAATATCTTAACCACATCTAAAAATAGTCTGATCGACACCGGAAAAAAGCTTCCGCTGCTCATCAAACGATATGCTTTGCATCTATGCTTGCATTCAAAGTCTATGCCAAACCAAAGAGGTCTAAAATAAGAAATCTGTTCTTTTCCTCAACACAAAAACTCAATAATCGAGTGAAACGGACACGCACAGTTGACGGTTATACCCTGGTGACTGATATGATGCTGGCAGGCATTACGTCGCTTATTAAAAAGGTGGCACTTCCTGTTTTGCCGGTAGTCACCTGGGGTAGGGGAGCATATGGCGACTCTAACACATAATCTCCTTTTCTGGGAGGCTTCCACATGCAACACAAGCACCCCCTCCCGATGATGTCATCGAAAGCCAGACGCCTCCACTATCACTCCGTCTCGTATGCATGAGCGGAGATTTGTTGGCTGATGGGAAAAAGTGCAGCAAGAGGTGCCAAGAGCAACGAATACTTGACTACAATTTCGGCATTGAGCAAAGCAGCCTAAACTCAAGGTGGCACGGGTGATTCAATATAGCAGCAGGTTGTTAGGCAATGCATCAAAGACTGTTATTTCTTTGAGGACGGAGGCCTCAATCGCGAGTATCTGACAGCGGACTGCATGTTTTCGGCAGGACGCTGTGGTCTGGAACTAAGGCTGTAAACTAGAAGGCACCATGTGATGTGAAACAGACCTCATATCTCCAGATCTACTGTCTTCAACTGAGACCTGCACGGCCAATATCGCAACAGGCCAGGGCTAAAATAGCCATATCTGCTTCCACGCACTGCCTTTTCCCTTTCCAGCTGTCTGAAGGTGGCGGTTTCTCTTCTGTGATGGATAAGACTGCAGTGTTTCCAGGTGCTGCTGTCTGACTGGAAAATAGATCTGCACTGACCCCTCAAATTCATTCCTGAGAATATTTTGTAATCTTATAAAAAAAAAAAAAAGTCTGAAGGACCATGCAGCAGAGAGAGCTTTACAGGGTAACCGCAAAGACGGTATAATGGATCACAGGAGATTGAGTTCACTGTCGCGCCTTTCTGTTCAGCTGGAGACAAAACAGAGAAAAACTTCACAAACAACAGCCATTGTACTGAAAATTATCCAGAACTGATTATGATTACTTGAGCTCTCAGATCTGCGCAATTACACCGCATAAAGGAGTATGGATTGTCATGCGAGCTTTGAAAAAAAAGACCGGCAATGCTTTATGAGTTTCTAGTCACACAAGAATAGATGCACAAATGGTACTTTAAAGAATAGAATAGGTACCTCTTTAGAGAAAATCATTGAAATTCATCCTGAAATATTCAACACCTGTGTGAAATATTACGTTTAATGCAGTGGAAATAAAATACCAACAATTAAGCATTTCTGAAATGGTCCGCATAAACTACTGTTAAAAATGTGTTATCAACGGATGGGCTGAATGCTGACAAGAGCTAACTTTAGAGGGCAATTTTACCAAAAATGAACAAAAACATTTAATCATTTACTCCCCCCATGTCGTTCCAAACCTGTATGATTTGAAGTGTTACAGTGTCTGTCCCCCATTCCCTTCCATTGTGTGGAAAAGAGCCCCTGGGACATTCTGCCTAATATCATTTGTTCCATGAAAAAAAAAATCATACAGGTTTGAAACGACATGAATGATGACAAAATGTTGTTTTATTTCAGTAAAATGGCTATATATATTTCTTTTTGACATTGGGAACTTTTTGAACTTGCTGGCATCCATTCCTACACATTTTCATTGCATGGAAAAGTGCAGTGTGAACATTCTGCCTAAATTCATATGAAATGTAACAATATGAGAGTGTTAATGACAGTAAACTATCCCTTTAAATAGTGAAGAACATACTTTTACAATTCTGCTAAATTTAACTTGCATTTGAAGTTTGAAGACACTGGATTTATTTGACAGTGAGAAGTGCAATCTTCCCAAAAAAGCCTTTCCATAAAGTGCGCCACTAGACTGCAATATGACTTCTGACCACGGCGACCCTGACATTTTGACAACCAAACTGGAGCACTGACAGCTTGGAGAGAGCAGCGAGTTGCTGCGGGGATTTCTGCTGCACATCCAGACGCGCTCTCACCTCAGCTGGGCTCCATCCAGAGCCTCTTCCTCAGGCATCAACGGCAGACACCTCAATCTCATCCAGCCGAGCCTACGGCAGACTCACCAAATAGCAAAGCAGAAGACAGGCAGATAGAAAGGGAGATGTATGCAGCACTTGCAAAGAGGACTAAGAGTGAGATGGTTTAGAAACAGACGCAAGCAGTGCATGAAGAGAAATGCAAATGACATCTGCACGCTTTCGCATGTTGTGATAAGATGCAGCATCTGAAACGGCTCTCCTGCTGGCATCTCCCCACGATTCAAAGTGTGACTGAAATATTGATACAAATCTAATCATGAGGTTTCTATCACTGAGATGCCTAACTAGCTCTTCTTAAAAGCAGCTTGAAAATACAAGAACATTCTCCTTACAATACATTATGCTTTACCATGAGTATTTCCTCAGGACAGGGTCGTAAATGGACGAGCCATGAGTCATGCCTGCGGTCATGCCGATGCATTGGAGCCTCGGGGTGGGTAGGTAGTCCTGGAGCCTGGTTTGTCTCCTAGGAGGGCCTCTCGTACGGGCTCATTAATTTCAGGAGCCACAAAACCAGCATTCCTACAGTCTGAGCTGAATGTTCAGGCTGAACTAATTGAGGCAAATCAGAGCCTATCATGATGGACACAGCCTCAGAATGAGGCATGCTGGGAGACAGTACAGGACAGCAGCTGGAAGAGATCTGGCCAGCCTCCTGCCGGGCAGGACGTCACGCTTAATGTGTAACATATGATGAAAACGAGGAGAACGTAACTTAAGGTTAGTTTTGTTTCAGACTTTGTTTCAGTTTTGAGAATGACTTCAACATTCCCATTTTTGGACCCAGACAAACTTTTGATTGAGTAAAGACGATTAACAGCTCAAGGCGAGGTAGAATAATAAGCTAAAGGCATTGTTGTATATTATATATTTTGATTAAGCATTCATAATGCATAACCAAAGGGGTCTTGCTCACATCGTTGTTTATGCACCGCATGCCTTTTGTACCCTTTTTTTCCCCCAGATTCTTTTTGCACCAGCTCTCAGAGAGGTGTTTTAAAATTCCTTCCCAAATCGCCACCTTTCCAGCTGCCTGGCTCTTCCTTCTGTGACACATACAATCCCTTTCATTATGCAAATGATCTCGATACAGGCTTCTCCAGAGTTGCATGGCGAAGTTGCAAATGGCTGCATACAAAACAGCCTTTATTTGTCCTCCTTCAATTAAGGAGTCCAAGATGTATCATTAAAGGCGAACAGGAGGGTAAAACACATCCTCCCAAAACTTATTTGACAAAAGGGAGACGAATTTGGTAGTAAAATCTGTCCCAAAGCAGAAATTATGATTCATGGTAGTATGCATTTAAAAATCAAAAGATGGAAATGTATATTTAAAATAAATATATTCATGCCGTTCAAAGTTTTGTGTTAATACGGTTTTCTTTTCTTCTTTTTTTTAAAATAAATGAATACTTTTATTCAGAAAGAATGCATAAAACTGATTAAAAGTGACAGTAAAGACATTTATAATGCTACAAAAGATTAGTTTTTCAAATACATGCTGTTATTTTGAACTTTCTATTCAAAGAATCCTGAAAAAAATGTACCACGGTTTTCACAAAATATTAAGCTGCACAGCTGTTTAACTTAACATTGACAAAAATAAGTAATGTTTCTTGAGCCCCAAAATCAGCATATTATAATGATTTCTTAAGGATCATGTGACACTATAAACTAGGCTAATGTATGCTGAAAATTCAGCTTTGCCATCACAGGAAGAAAAAAGTTTGTTTTGAAGATTTTTGATCAATTAAATGCAGCCTTACATTTATGAAGCCTTGAGTACTTCTTTCAAAAACATGAAAATCTCTATTGATTTCTATTGTGGTGCTGCATACAGTGCACATTAAAAGTTCTTTCAGCCAACGGAATTGCTTTAGGATTCTAAGTGGACTCTACTCAACTGAATTCAACCATCTTGTCCACCCACCGAGACTCAAAATGAGAGCCAAAGTCTCTCATTTTCTCCCTTTCATCCTCTGATATTGATACAGAAGTTTTTTCAGCAATATATAATACAAAAAGGGAGTGTCTGCATGCAATATATTCAGCAATCAGCATCTTGATGGAAAATGATGCTAATTTACATGCACATGAAAACAAACTCACACCTGCACAGATCTATCACGATCACTCAAGGCGACGGCTGGCTCTCGGTTCTCGGCAGGCCACTGCCGTAAAAGAGCGAGTGTCAATAGAAATGTTGGCCTCTAGCCTCGCCGGGCTGTCTAAGCACCTTGTCATAATTGTGTGCAGTGGCGCGGAGCACACATGTCAAACAAGCCATTAAGGGGAAGTCTGGGAAACAATACAAATTAGATGAGGATGAGTTGGACTCCTTTAGGGTTTATGAGACCGGAGGCAATGGACAAGCACAAACACACACAACTGGGCCCAAACAACTGTCCAGTATGATATCGGGTCTTGCATGACAAGGAAAAGAGGCTGGTCTGCCATAAGTGCAAAGACCTTGTCTGTTTTTGTTAGCAAGCAAGAGAGAGAGAGAGAGAAGGGGAAAGATCGTGTTTTGGGGGTTTAAACAGGGAGATTTATGGTTTCCTGCACTCTTCATGCAGACCTACTCCATCATGTCAGCAGCAGTCCAGGCACAAACACTGACTGTGCTGCTCATGCTGCTGCTGGAACATTTGAATAGAATTACAAAGCAGTCCCGCCTTACAGTTACACTAGACTGGACAGAGAAACCAGAGCACACAATTTAGAGGACAGCGGCCCTCCTGCTGTGAGGATTTGCTTTTATGAAGAAAAAAAAAACTACTGTGCAAAATCTGACTAGCAAGACACAGCAGTGAGTCTTTTTTTATGAAGAAAAGTGAGGTACTATTACAGGACACAACATGTAACCCATACAAAAAAAGTACTGGGGTCAGAAATAAGGGATTTGCTGGTTAGCATAGACACAATTAGCCCCTGCTGGTAGATGCCGTACCTACACTCTCTGAGGGATAAAAACATATTTTCATTCAGTTATTCAAAAACATATGTGTGTTAAATATAATATCAAATATATATTTATTTTAAATATCTTTACTTTATAAATATATAATGGCTGAAGACATCTTTTTCTGCAACTTTTTCAACAACACTTGATCCATTCTATATCTATCATCTTTAAAAAAAATACAAATAAAAAAAAATACAGGTACTGCATTAGATTAAACTGGGAAGGGTCATAGCACTTGCATATTGTTGTCCTATTGTTAGTTTACCTGCTTCTATTGTTCTCATTTCTAAGTCGCTTTGGATAAAAACGTCTGCTAAATGAATAAATGTAAATGTAAAATAATTTATAGTGTTAATTAATATGTTTAATTAATATAATTAATTAATATGTCAATATTTATAGTGCATGTTCTCCAAAATGTTGTGTGGAAACACCAGAAGACCAGAGCTTGAATCTAACCTAAATAAATATTTGTGATTAAAAGCAATAAATAAATAAAATACTTCTGAACTGCCAAGGTCAGAAGTATACCAGTGTTCCAAAAATAAAAACATGTTTAAAAAACATGGCAATACTGTGATAATTTGTGTAAGTGAATATATATGCCAAAATAAACGGAACAATATGCTCATAAATGGAATACCAAATACACTAATAGAAAGACAAATGAAAGTCTGTAAAAACTGAAGTGAACGCAACATAATTGGTTTCATAATGAGACTAGAGAGCGTTCTAATTTTAACGGGTCCGATTAACAATTAAAAAACCGATAGGGATTGCCCCCGCATTACGGTCCCATCATGTCGTTTCGCATTTCCTTGTAAGCCTGTCAACAACATCTGAACCCTGGATCTATGTGCCAAACGATCACATTAATCATACAACACAGCATCTCAAGGTATTTCTGCCTCACTAATGCATCTGTGAACGCTTCAGAAACAGCACTCAATGTTTCATCATCATCCCAAATGCATTACTGCTATGTATTGTAATTATGATAATTAAATCCAAAACTACATCAGAAGACGTCTTTCCTCGCAAAGACCTGATCTTTAGCGCACTCCCTTCTGCCTCCGTTTTGGTTCATGTTGTTATTCAAGGAAGCAACTAAAGTGCAGACACTAGGAGAACAGATTAGAGATGCTTAAGAAATGATCTCAATGTGAAGGTCCTAAAATTGGTGACAAAGAGGTCAATGTGATGCTAATTATTTTGTCCAATCAATTAATTTATTCAAAAATACATTAAAACTGGCATTCATACAGGGCAATGACTTGAACTCACATCTTCTATGAATTAATATATTTTTTTATATGTTTTGGGAACAAAGTTGTCAGGGTGTGAACTATTCTGAAAACAAAATTCATATATGTAACTTTTATGATTTGAGTAGCATTAAAAAAAAAATGTGTCAAGGCAAATTTAGTTCACAATGTAAAATGCAGACTTGTATTTTTCAAGGTGTAAGAAAAATCGGTTACACTTTATGTTAAGGTGTCTGTGTTATAGTGTAGTTATACATTTAAGTATTGAGTAATAATAATTAACTACATGTACTTACTATAGGGTTAGGAATAAGGGTTGGTTTAGGGTTAGTTGCATATACTTATGCATTATTTATAGTTATTACTATAGTAATTACATGTAACGTGTAACAAGGAGACTAAAATGAAGTGTTATTAATATATGACTTTTTACTTGGTTACACCACATGACATTTTATAGTCATTAATTTGAAACTTGGCTTGAAAATGGTTTAAATGTTTTTCAAAACCATAAGAAACCAACATGAATACAAAGATTATTAGGGACACTATGTCTTGAACACAAAAGACTAAGTGCATATTTTCTGAATCTGAGGTCCAGGTAAAACCAGAGCTGTGACAATTCCTCACTGATGCGAATGTCAATATGAATTGCCTTCCTCACGACCCTCTGAAACAAACCAGCCACGTCTCAGATCTACTTTCTTAGCCTCAATGCGTAAACTTGCCATCTCTCTCCTCCAGAAATCAATAGCTTCCATTTCTGCTCTGTACACTGCCGAGTTGTGTCAAGAATATGTTAGACAGATTAATATCAAAACAAGCTGTGCCCACACCTCGCCGATTTCCTCTCCATGACAAGCTCTTCTGTTTGTTGCTTATGCAAGCAAATGCTGATTCTACAGAACTAAAAAGACAGCCATTCTCGAGAATTTCTCGCAGTTGTATTCATGTTCAGACAGCACAGAGGGCAACAAAACTTCCCGGCGTAATGTCAAACTCGAAAACTTCGACAAGAGCTGGAGTTAGGTATAACAGTTAATCCCCAGATGAATTTATGCCACATATTTGATATCTTGATACGCGCCGTCCTCTGGAAAACCACAAAAAAAGAGGAGATGAACATGATTTTTCGGGCTCTTTTGTGTGAAATCCATGACATGAAAAGATTTAATTAAGATAAGAGACTCGTAATAATTAATTCTGCTTCCTTCTGTCAAGAACACAGCAACGGCTGAATAAATTACACAAGCCCTGCCTTTTATTTATTATCATTTCCACTTTCCCGAGGAAGCCGTTTGAGCTTTTCAAAGCTAAAGAAAGTTTGGCAGGGTCTCTGAAAGTAAGTCCACAGCTCGGGCCCACATAAACATCTCAGTCCTACATTCCACCACCTACTCAATTCAATCTGCTATTATGTTTTTTTGCAGGTACATCTCGGCCCCGAGGGGAAAACTCGCTGTGACAAACGCCAAACGGAAGGCTGCATTCAGATGGAGTGTATTCATTACCACATGCCGAGAAGTGTAGGAGACAGCAAGGAGGGTTTGAGTTACCATGTCTGTATCTCACCATCTCATTTCCAACATGGCCCAAATTAAAGCGGGAATACAAGGTGACCTATTGCTACAGGCGACATCTTCTCATAGGTAACTCTCAAACAGGTCAAACATCTGATCTGATGGTTATAAACTACCCAACACAATCCTGTCATTGTTTCTTTGACTCCTTCTAAAAATAACATTCATACGTGGCCAAACCAAGGGCATTCCAAGTACAAAATACCCTCAAGTTTATCGCTTGGCGCACACAACGTCGTAAGTGGGTTGGATATAAACAAACGAACATTTGTTTTACTGAAAGCAAGATGTTTTCCTCAAGCCAACTTTCTAAAACGCCAGAGAGATAATTAACAGGACAAAGCTCTGCCAAATCTTACACGGATGACCTTTGTGTGGGCAACATGGCCCTGAGTTTGAGAATCTGGCAGCGTTCGTATTGCCGCTCACATTGCGACTTGAGCGGCTGAAACTCTAAAGGACATCGGCTTAAAGACAGCGAACAAACGGCCTACAAAATTACGCTAATTAAAGGTCGCATTGTCAGGTTTCAGCGAGTGTTTAAAGACCTTATATTGAGTTGGAACAGGCAGATGCACATACAAAAGAAACTTCAATACTGATTGGTTTCTGTTATTTGAAAGGGAAATGCTTCAATTGTGCTGGTAATAGCGGGATACTTGGATGTCTGTGATGTGATTCCGTTTAATTAAATATCTGTGGATAATTTGGTCTGGGAATGTCATTATGCCCTTGGAACGGAGGACATGTTTTCCTTCTCATGCTCATTTTCCTAATGCACAGGCTTTTATATAAGTACATCTCAGGCTTGTAACGAATTAATATGGCAATGAAGGATTGGGGATGGAAGTGTAATTGGACAACCGATCTCCCTTGACGCTTAATGGCCTCTGAAGACAGCGGCCGCAGGGCTGGGGATGAGATAGCTGGGAGGAGAGCTTCTCTGCGGGCTTGTGAAGGTCTGGCACATAAAGAACCGTCGGTTTGAGAACTTGCAGAACAATCGGAAATGTAATTAAGAGCTGGCTGTGGCTTTTAAACACTCGGCTAGAGCGGAAACAAACAGGCGGGGAAAAAGAAACATCCATGTATCGAAAACGTGCCGTGTGATCAAAAGCCCACGGTTCGGAAAGCATCAAAGGGGGAATGTTTTGTGACTTCACTCGGCACCTCGCAATTTCTCTCAGAACTGCAGGGTTTCAAAGCAATCTCTAATGTCATTAAACTTCTATTAAAAAGCAGTTAGAAGTGTATATTGCCTCTATTTCTCTAGGAGTCAGACGTATACATTTTAGGTAACATTTTACGAGTTTCCGATCTCTTGGTAAAGAGTAAGGTTAATCAAAACATCAATCAAACATAATTACCTAGCAGTGCCACATGGACAGTGTTTCAAGGACATAATAACTATTGTCTTTTGGCTGCTGCGAAATAAAATTAATCTCAAACTGGATTTTCAACACAAGCCTTTCCTCAAACCCTCAGACAGAACATCCTATGAAGCAGGTGATTGTGCAATTAATGTGCAAATCGAGCCTCGACCCAGCAGGGCCGTTTCTTCAAATGCAGTTTTAATCTACTGATACAAATGTTTCTTAAAGTTTTTTGTAAACAATTATAAAGATAAATTGTGACCCTAATTAAAATGATTTAAATTAGTACTGTATGTATACACACACACACACACACACAACTATATAAACATATATGTTAGATGTGATTAATCGATTTGACAGCCCTAATTTTAAATTAAATCATACTGTTGAATTTTTTTTTGAAAAAGACCATGATTGCTTCACATTATTTAAATCATACTCAATGATTTGAGCTGAAGCTGTACAATGGTGAACAGGGCTTGACATTAACTTTTTTTGTTCATCAGCCATTTTCCAAAGTTATTAGCCACTCAGCATTTTCACTGGCCACAATACCATGGGGGAAAACTGCCATATAGATATCGCATAATTTGGCAGCAGGTACAGTATATTAGGCTGCGGTTACTTTAAGACCTGATGCACAAATCCATTATACTGTTACACATGCGTGTTTACGTTCACTTAAAACATAATTGACAGTGTTTACTTTATGTGAATACTTGCCAAGACTGGCATTGTGTGATTATTTTGTGTTTATATATTTGACTGTTTAAGCACAATATACATTATAAGCAACAAAAAATAATAAAATTATGTGCAATCCAATGCCGAAATTCAAGCCCTGCAACAACAACAATATTCATCCAGAGCAAATGAAATGAGTGAGTGAGGGGAGGCGGGTTTGTGCGTCAAATCGCTGTCAGAGAGATGAGAGAGCAAAAAAGCGCAGCTGGTATTGTGCATCTATTCTGTGGAAAATGAATATTGAAAGCATTATTTCAGTATCGATATGTATCGAACAATCTATATTTCTGACAACACTACATTGCACTTAGTTTATTATTTCAGATGACTTTTTAAAAAAATGACTATTGAAAAATGTATAGTCTATATTATATATAAAATTCAACCCGCCAAAGTGCTAGCAGGAGTGACTGCATTACACACCACTGCTGAAATACACTCGCAATCAAATGTGGGTGTTAATGTCAAGCCCTGCTGCTGAACTAGTGATTTATTATATATATGAATGAGATTAATCAGATATATACACACAACATGAATGTTAATATTACAACTTAGTTCAAGTTTACTTGTGCATTTTGTTCAGATATAAGTTAAATGATACTAAAACAACACTTATGATATTGTTTTTAATTCTAATACAAAATTAAAATTCATTAGAATCCAACTAAAACTAATCTATAAAACAGTACAAAAAATTTACTACATTTTTATCAAAAGAAAAACACCAACAAAAAACACAAAAATGTCAAAATTATAGAGTGAACGCTCATTATTGTTTGTTTGCTACTCCTTTGGACATTCAGGTCTGGTTCGCTGATGACAACGACACTGAAAACTTGCACTCAAAATGTTTGCACGTGCGCACTGGAGTTAATTATACGACATGTAATTTCGGCACATTAATACCGACTACACCCACACACATGCAGCTATTTTGTTTGAGTATTTACAACGGTGTCCATAATGAAGCTCCCTCCAGCTCATAAAGAGAAGCATCTCCACTGCCAGCAGCTCAGGAGTAACCTCCAAAGCCCATTTCATGTTGTCGCATATAAATATTCATTAACAGAGTGGGGAAACCAGCTGTTTCTCCCAATTAATCTGTGCAGAGATATGCCATTTGCCAATAAATTGTTGTTGTATAATTAATGACTCTCATTGCATGGTGACAATGACAGAAACAATACCTCATTTTATATTGAGATTTATTTTCATAAACTTGGCAAAAGCAAGCAGCTAATCAGCTTCAGTAATAAACGGAGCTGCGTGTCATGTGGGAAAACTTTAGAAGTCAGCCACCCTGCATCCCACCATACCAGATAAATCAAGATGTCAGGAGATTTCTACATCAAAGCAGATGTCACTCTCTGCTTCTCGCTGACCATGTTAACAGGCTACACACAAGCAGACGATGGGAAGCGACGTGGTGAGGACACCCACTTCAAACAGCAAACGGGCCTGAGCTGAGATCATTATCTGGGCAGGTTGAAAACACTCTGGTCAGGAGAATTCTTATGGGACTTACCATCGGGAGGAGGAGCCGGTGTGAAGTGAACAGGTTTATCTGCAGAGGAAGAAGAGAGAGAGAGAGGCACATTAGTTAAAAGGAAGATGTCAGGACAGTCCCAGGCGGTCAGTCGTCGTTTTGAATGAGTGGGTAGACAGTGGACTGCATGATTCTTTCACAGAGGTTAAATCTCAAAAAGAATAGATTAAGAGAGATCAGTTGGAATATGAGATTAAAGGAAAGTTCTGGGTTAAATACAACTTGAGCTCAATCGACAGGATCCATGGAGTGGCATGCTATCAGTTACCACAGGAAATGTGTTAGCTGTAATGCCCTTACAGCACTGAAATATATGTGAAAACATTTAAGTACTGTAAATTAAAGTTAACAAATATATATTTATAGCCAACCATTCAAAAGTTTGGGGCCAGTAAGACTTTTATTCAGAAAAAAATTATCAAAATTCATAAAATGTGAAAATTTATAGGGTTAAAAGGTAATACACATGTTATGGTCTGTTGATCATTCTATTGATCATATTGAATATATTGAATACTAAAGGAAAATAAATGTATCAGTTTCCACAAAAATATTAAGCAGCATGTTTTCCACATAGACAATAATAGGAAATGTTACTTGAGCAGCAAATTAGAATGATTTCTGAAGGATCATGTGACACGGAAGACTGAAAAATTAGCTTTGCCACTAAAGGAATACATTTAATTTTGGAATATATTAAAATAGAAAAAAGTTTTAAACTGTAATAATATTTCACAAATATTATTATATTACTTAATCAAATTTTTATCAAATAAATGCAGCCTTGGTGAGCATAAGAAACTTATTAAAAGAAAACATTTTCAAAAATCCTACTGACCCTACATTTTTGAATGGTAGTGAATGTGTTAACAAGATCAGTGAGATGGAATCACTTTCACAGAATCTACATCAAGAAGCGACCATTAAAAATGGCTTGATACAAAACTAAACCTTGTTGGACAGATGAATTTACACCAAAATGAAAAAAAAAAAAAAAAAAAAACTGTTCTGGAGATAGATGTTGACATGATTTTCTTGTGAATTTGACAACAAAAGTTATTTTCTGTTGCTTTCTATTGAAAGAGCCTTTTCAAATCACTGTCTGACATTCGTGAAGGTTACAACTTTATCATTTTAAATACTATAGAGACTCTGAATATGTGTTTTTATTTTCATTGTGAGCCAATTCAAGTGAATGGAACATCTGCATGGTTAAAGAATAATGTTTGAGAAATCAAGATAAAAAAAAAAAAACACTTGAATGTTTTAATGCTTTTTAACGCTTTCATTTATGGACCAATGGCCTTTTTCAAAATATTTTCTTTTGTGTTCTACAGAAAAAGTAAGTCATACAGGCTTGAATGATGTCAGGGTAAATAAATAATGACAAAATGTAAATTTTTGAGTGAACTATCACTTTAAGCTCTTACACTAATCAATGTTAAAATATTCAGACTACAAAACCAGCCAAAAAATGTTGGGCTGAAACTCATTAAAATCAGCGCCGACTGAAAGCGAGAACTGCCACAGAAGTTGGAAGCGACCCCACTCAGTCTAACTTTCCTCCAAACCAAAGTGATTTTAAAAACACTGAACTCGCGTACCTTATTACTCTTGACAGAACCGGCTTTTCGACAACATGCGCATGAAGCCATCTAGCTAAAGTGCAGCTACAACACCCTGCTTCTGCAGGCGGAAATAACCAACGCCACAAAACTATCACATCAATTGCCCAGCCAGTCGGTTGCGCTTACATACACACACACACTCCCACACACAGGGATGGAGCTGGAATCTCTGCTCCTCTCTTCACCAGCACCCCCAACTGCCAGGATAGAGTTTAATTTTAGGCTCACTTCAAATTGCTTGTCAACAACTGAGCGCAGGGAAGATTGGAAAGCCGGCACTGGAGAGAGACAGAAAAACAGAGAACGAGGAAGAGAGAGAGAGAGGGGGGACGGCTTGCTGTGCTTCTCTCCTTGAATAATGAAGTGTCTGTTGAACTGGTCTGAGAGTCAATCATGACAGTTACAGCGTTTCATCCTCCGGGAAACAGCGCCATAGCTGAGGGTGAATAACACACACACAGATGTGTATCATAGAGATTAAACATATACTGCTCACACACTGTAATGCATAACCCTGTGCACAGCTCGACTTTCTTATGTCCAGTGGCAGTAGAGGACAAAACTACTGTCTGTGCAGGTCTCACGAGAACATTTGTTTCACATGTAAATGATACACAGCTGAGAAATTCAACACAAGGTTCACCTCAAGCCTATTTGCTATACGTAAAGGGATGCTGTTTGGACTACACTATATCTTCTGTATAAAGCTGTGATGTATGCTTTTCACGATAAGTGAGATTAAACGATTAACCACAATTCAGAGAAAAGTACAGCACATTAGGCCATTGTAGACTCTATTCTTTCTATTCAGCCAAAACTCAAAAACTGAGAACGAAAGAACATAATTTCTCAAATTACTGAAATAATTGAGAATAGATTAAATATTGCAGAATAACTAAACAAATTGATATATTACAAAATCAAGTGAAATGCGTGTATGCATCTCATGTCACTACATAATTTAAGTTGAAATCAATATTTTATTTGAAATTGTATTTAATCATTTATTTGGTAAAAAGCCATGTAAAAAGCACAATATGGTCAGCCAGCTGTTACCCCAAATAGACCTCAACGTGAACTGTCAGGCAGACTGTCATATCTGTAAATATCTGTGCATAAATGCCGGCCATATGTTTTCATTCAGTGTCTTTCCCTTTCTGTTTTATTATCTAGTTTGCTGATGTGTATGTATGAGCTGATGAATTTGGTTGTGGAGCTGAGCAGCTCTAGTCCTGTGTGGCCTCACTTCTCTGTGCCTGCTAAATGAAAATGGAAATGACTAACCTTTGGTCTGTATCCCACTCCAACAAGCTTTCAAACGCTACGATGCACCTCTCCATGTTAATGGTACTCCTTTCACTCCATCCTGTTTTTTACTCTTCTTTGAGGAGCAGGGATGGAGTGCTCTAACTGAGTTTATGTTTAAATCTAATGGAATCTGTCTGGATTAAATCGATTTTGCGACATGGTCGGCTTATAAATGAACCTCACACTCAGACTCCTTTATTGAGGGATGGAGAGGGCACATTTTCAGAATTTCATGAAGGGCCCTTTTTGGTCTTTTAATATAGATCTAATGTAGAGGCACCGCGGATCTCTTTAAGTGAGGGCACAGGTAGGATTATGAGAAATGAGGTAGGTAATGGTTTACAGAGGGCGCACAGGACTGGATGCTCTCTCGATTGCCTCTCACCGTTTTCTGCTATCTAGAGCCTCTATTCCAGCAATACTAAACATATTCCTATCCAAAAAGATGTATATTATTGTCTCTATAAAGGAGTATGTATGCTACATATAACCTTTCATGTAAATATTTAACAGTGTTTTAATATCTACTCAGATGGCCTGGGGCCCTAGAAACCCAAAATATATGTATATATATATATTTAAAAAATCTAATCAAATCTCTCAAATCAAAGGTGAGACTTTCACTAAATACAGATTTAAATCAGAGCGGGAATGAGTATGAATTGTGTTGGGTACCTTGTGTTATATAATTTGTCAAATATTAGCAACAACACTATACATTTGTCAGTAAAGTCAAATGTTAATTGTTCCTGGTATAACTTCACATGGCATACTGTGTGACACCAGAAAAAAAGTTGCCAAACTCAAGTGTAAACAAACCAAAAAAAGGTAAATATGGACAAAAAAGGTCAATAATGTGATCTGTGCAAGCTTCTCGTTAAAATAGTCTTCTCAATTTCAATCTCATTAAGAAGCTAATGAGCAATCAGCACTGACGCATAGAAAAACCACTTTCTATCCAATTAAACTTTCTTCTGTAGCACAGCATCCTTACAAATATTTATGTTTACCTTTCTGCTATAAAGTCATACTTTAGTCTTAGATAGCGCAATTCTATGAATGTGAATTCACAGAGGAAGAAAACACGGGATGCAACGATTCAAAAAGGCAGATAAAAACCAATAGAGATAATAATACATCCAAAACAGGAAAAGAGCAGTGTTACCTGCTGCTCCATGTCATCAAAGCGAATTTTGACATGCTCTGGAGCTCACGTTCCGTCTCCAATCTTTTCTTTGTAAGCACAGTGCCAAATCTATCTGGCAACACACAACGGCTGGTGGGGCACCTTAAGATACCAAAGCGTTTGCAGATTCACTCAAGCAGATACAGTAAGCACTGAAGCTAATGCCAAGCTTTCACATCCAAAGGCATTTAATCTGCCCCCTTTATCCCACTGTGCAGTCTAAATACCACTGCTTCAGGGATGACAGAATGCCACCGAGCTGTGTTTTTAGACACAAGCGCTCAAGCACTTTGTAGGATGAGGACAGTTTATCTGTGTCATCCTTAATCATTTCACTGTCAGGCAGGGGATCGAAGCCTACGCATTAGGGATTAGTTTTTGATTGCCATCGATCCTTATTGAACCATCCATCCGTCAATGTGTCTCCCTCTCCCTCCATGAACATCACTGTAAGAAAACTACAGAGCACACAAGGGAAAGAACCACTATTCTGAAACTTATCAGGCAACAAAAATTCTACGGGGTCATGCACAAACACAGACACACAAACACACACACACATATATATATATACATACGCTGCATGTCATGTTTCACTAACTGTGACCTACAGTTATTGAGGAAGAGGAGTACAGCGAAGCCGAGCGTGGAAGTGGCCAGCAGTATTAGACAGATGTTGCAAGGAATCATGAAGTACCGCACGACCAGCGACACTTTGTGCTGGTACATGCGGTCCCGCTCCGGGGGCGGCGTAGGGTACTGACAACTAGTCATACTCCACTCCGCGCCTTCCCTAAAGTACGCCAAGTTGGCAAGCGTTCCAAACAGACTCAGAGAAAAAGGGTAGACGAAAGAAATCCTAAAACGGTTTCAGCTTAAATTCCAGTGGCACTTATTTTCACAGTTCCTTCCTGATGAACGTAGACAAATGCTTTTATCAGTCTCCAAGCAAAGCATTTTGTTTCCAAATTACAGCCGCTCTGGAAAGGTCCTACAGTCCCCAACCCTCCAACAATCTCTCCATTTCTTTCCCAAGCACAAGAGTGGTTTGTCATGAAAGGTTAGTGTGCAAGTTCTCTTGAGTGTGTTTGACAAAAGCTCCACTGGACCCCTGGCCTAGATTGGTACCACGGACAAGTGAGTGCAAACAATCCCCACTGCACTTTGTACTTTAAATCCGCAAGCACAGAAATCCACGGCTTGGTGAATTAGTAATGAATTGGCTCTTGATTCTTCTTTAGGGGTGCTTGTAATTTTTATGGCACAATGGTGTTCCCTTCTTTCAGGACGTGCTGCCACCTGTCTGTGCCCGACAGCGGCATGAAGATGCCAGGCTGCTCTTGTTGTGGCATGTGTCAGGATTCACTGCGGGTGTGGCTTGTCATCATGCTAGCCGTCTGTCCTGGTAAACACTCAGTTGCTCACAAGCTGGAATAGGAGTCATTAGCCTCACACACACACACACAAACACAGCATACAAACTTTTGGAGAGTGACCCCTTCCAAAAATCCTCCAGAGAACTGCAACACTTAGCTCGTCTTTGGTCGTAAAAGTCTAAACTTTTTTCCCCCTTGCTCCAGGCTGAATCTCCTGAATGAATGAATAATTAGCCCACAGAGAGTCAGCAGCTGTCTTCGGCCAGCTCAACCATATGCCCTGGAGAGCGGTAGGGTCTTTTTTCCTCAACCCCCCCTTCCTTCAACACAAGTCCTCTCTGGTGACCTCCCCTCTTTTTCAGAAAGCACTTTGGATGAAGCGTTCAGTCGAAAGTTGAGGTGTCTGGTGAGTAGACTCTTCCCCCAGATGCTGCTGTCAGCGCAGAGGCGCGCTCCTTGATCCGGGCAGCCGGAAACAAGATACGAGGAACAGCTGAGATTGCCACAATACGTGTAAAGAAAACAAGACAACTGCTTTGGACAGTGTTGTTAGTTCTCAGTCCTTTTTAGCGGATAACTCTCGAGACAAGACAAGCTCCTGTTGTGGACTCAGCCAAGTTGTTTGTCGCTCTGAAAAGAAATGAGAACGGAAGAGCCACTTTTATCAATGGAGTCAGAAGCTATTTAAAGCTCTTTCTCTCTCCGTTTAGCCCTCTTAAGCATCCATTCCTGTGCTGGTGTTCCTCCTTGTGTCCTGGACTTAAACTCGGTCCAGCTGAGCCTCAGAGGAAGTGTTCACTGCCAGCCAAAACATACACTCTGATCGCCGCTATTCATGTCAGAAAATCCCCCAGGCAGCAGGTACTCTGCCTGCGTTCAGCCAGCGCTCCTCAGCCAATGAGCCAGGGAGCGGCGTGCACAAATGAGTAGAGCCTGAGAGGAAAAAAGCAGGAAAAAAAGAAAACAAACTGGCCGATGACACTTAGTCCACCTCTCTGTTACGTTAAACAATACACAGAACGTGTTTTCTGCATCCTTACGGCACGGACGCTCATGACTCCCTCTCTCTGCTTCGAATGAAGGAGAAGACAGTGAGAGGGGGAGTGGATGAGGGGCTGTCTCTAACAAAGGGTTGGGAGGGGTGAGAAGGGGGAGGCAGTGAGGGAGGGAGGGGGAAACCGAGAATAAAAGCTTTTGGGAATACTTGGGAGTGTTTTAAAGGGGGGAGCTGGAATGACAGCGAAAACACAAAAGGGCAATTGGACCAAAAACATGTCAAGCCTTTTGAGTTGATAGTGAATTAAAGGAGAGAGTAGCCAACAATTGTGCTAAATTGTAATTGCAAACATTGTGGTTTAAATGGGAAAGAGACCCTGAAAAAAATATGTATTCTCGGTTTTGGTGATTTTTTATGAGCTTAAGGAAAATATACCCTTTATAATGCAAAAATGATTTAAAGGAGAGTGTAGCCAACAATTTTCATCTTCTCGTGACACCATGCCATGATTTTACTCATCTGTCATACTGTGAAATATAAAAGCAAAAATGAGCAGAAATGAATATTCAGTAGACGTGAAAATGAATATACTGGCAAAAGATCAGTGGGAAATGTGTTTTCTAATCCATAGCATTATTTCACTAGGTTTCTCGCCTATGAATGTTTATTTTATGCTCTAAGCCACATAATGAGGTCAACAGCACAGAGAGCTAATGCTTCTTTTTATACCCCCCCACCCCACCTTCAATACTGACTGGCATATACACAATGGATGTTCATCTTCACAAAGAAGCCAGTACATATTATCAATTATTTATACGCTCTGTTTCTTAACCCCCCCTCTCTCTGGATACCCGTCATGCTCGCGCAAACACACACACACACACACACACACACACACACACACACACACACACACACACACACACACACACACACACACACACACACACGCACACACGCACACACACGCACACACACACACACACACACACATTTTTACAAGGTTACACTACGTTCCGCATAAAGGGCCGTTTATCTCTTCGGACACAGCCTATTCTTTGACTTTATGGGCCCCGTGGAATTGAGCCCCTGATGTCACAGCAGAGAACATGGGGTCAGCTGGGCCTCCAGCACAGGGTTCTAGGTTCACTTACCAGCTGTGGTGCTGTACCCTTAAACAACACCCACACTCCACCAGGGCCATTAATCTCCCTTCAGACTGACACGTAGACTAAGAAATAAGACAACTGGGCATATAGTGACATTCATGCGGGCTACGATGACCTGAAACACCCATGGACCAATAAGGAAATCGAAGAGGGCGCCACATCCGTTCGATTCCACACACCCTCTGTCATGACTCGAATAAGACCTAATTTGACTTCAAAGCGCTCTGTAATGCATCTTTAATGTGCATGCTATCTCAGAAGGTTAACATCTCTCTCAGTGTGATCTCTCAGCTGGCAACTTCCATTAAGAAACAACCACAAACTCTCTGCACTTCCCGCACTTGCATGACGAGCAGCCTCAAGGATTTTTATGGGCTTCTGCTTGCTCCTTCTGCTATGTGTCTAGTATAATGCATGTGTGCTGATTTCAGGAACGAAGGAATAGGAGTAAAGCATGGAGTGGTGCACTTCATCTATTTTAAAAGAGCGATTAGTTATTAAACTGAAAAACCCTGAGAAATTCAAATGATATTCACTTTCAAGTGTTTTCAGTGAAGATTCTGATCCATCCATCCATCCATCCATCCATCCATCCATCCATCCATCCATCCATCGTTTATTCAAATATCCATCTCTCTGCTCATCCATTTACCTGTCCATTCATCTATCCTTCTATTCATCTACCCAAATATTAATCTATCTACTGTATTCACACATGTAACCCTTCATTCATTCAACTATTCAAATATCCATCCCTCTGCCCATCCGTTTACCAATCTATCCATCCATCAGTTTCAACAATGGTTCCACCAACTGAGAAGCCCAGTTTCCTTCAAGCCTCAAACATATTATTCCTTTACAGCAGCTGGTTGAATGTCTTATTGTAATGACTATCACCAATAAATCAGGTTTTTTTGATCAATTATGATCAGATCCCCAGTACTCAACTCATTAGACTACATTGCACAAGCAGTGAAAAATAGACGCGAGAAAGTGCAGGAGATAAAGAGGGAGGTGGAGACCGCCAGCAGGCTCTGGGTGAGAATGAGCTAACTGCACCTCCAGCCAGATTTACTTTGGAATCCTACAGCTGGGAGTTCCTTACTCCCCTGCTCTGTCACATGGGTTGCAAGAATAAAAAGCGACGCCACGCCACCCAAAAAGTGGGGATTTTTCCATCGTGCTGTCTCCCGGAGTTCAGATGTAACTGTAACAGAGACATTACCCATGGGAAATGACATCAGTATAATTCAACGTGAGAACACATCTGCCGACTGGCCTGCTGCTTGGTGAGGCACAGCGCCTGTCGACAATGCATCCAGGTGTGAGCTATCACAAAGATGAAGCTGTTCATTCAATATCTACAGCCAATTTCTACAGACTCGGGTACCCAAAAACCATATGGCGAGATTCCAATCCTGATTTCCACTGAATGTTAATCAATCCAGTTTTTCTGTGAGCAACTCAAGTTTTGAGGCTGTTTCTCATATGGTTCTGTTTGTTTCCTACAGCCCATGGGCTTCATCTGACAGATGTCTGAATCAAATCACTGTCAATCTGCCAGATTCAAACTGTCCATTTTGCTGCTCTGCTATGACTGATCCTAATCCAAACAAGTCTGAGGAAACGGATGGATAACTATTGTTCGCAGCTTATGTTTGCCTCAACTGCAGTTAAACTACCTTTATGAAAACGGTGGCAATTAGGGCTGGGTGATACAACGGTATATTCCATGCGACTGCAGAAATGTGTCAACCAGCTGACATTCTACTAATTTGTATACAAATACTTTCATGTTATGGGTGACTAATTCCATCCTAATTGTTCTCAATAAATTTAAATAATTCATAATCACTTTAAATGCTACAAGTGAACTTGAAAAATGGACATTCGTTTTGAAGTTTGTTAAAACAAGTACATTTAACAGTGTTTTATGATGTTTTAGGACCATTTTTCTTATTTGAATAATTCAAAAGGAGTTCTGCTCTATAAATGTGATTTTTATCTGTTTGCACAGTGTGAGAGGCTGTTCCACTCTAGTTCACTGCTATCTACATTGTAGAGGTCACTGGAGAGGTCTCTCTATCTCTCTATCTATTGTGTGTGTGTGGCCTCGGTACAATCCACTAAAGACCATGGCAGATAAAACACAATTACCCTAATCCTTCTTTCCTTACCCAGTCCTCACCCTAATACCTATTAGTCGATGTGTGCTCAGCAGACGGTCGTATACCGTACATCACATATTGATTTTGGTTGAGGATACCCACCGCCACTCAGGTTAAGTGCTTTAGGACTGATGAAAACCACCATCACATAAATCCAACCTTCTCCCATATATCAAGGAAAGAGCAAATAAATCATTCTATAGGAAGATTTTATTACTCCGATGTTGCTCTTTCATTGCTCAAGAAAGTTAATTAGCAACTTTTGTTATGGTGTCTAGCGATTCACCATATATCAGTACCATATCAGTAATTGGCAGATATTAGAGAAATGATTTATTTATCGGTATCAGCTAATATTGGATGTCCGTTTACCTTATTTTTAAATTTAGAATACCTTTAGTCATTTAACAGTAGGGGTGTCACGATTCTGCAAATCCTCGATTCGATTAAATTTTCGATTCTAAGGTCACAGTTCGATTCGATTCTCGGTTTTTACTTTTTTTTTTTTTTTAAGCACAGGTTGCTATGCCATTTTTAGACCAAATGTCAAATTTAAAACTTTTATTAAGAACACAATGTAACAATAACTTATATCTTCAGTCAATTGGAAACTTAAGCAAAATAACCTGCGATAGTTTCTCCTTTGTAACCCCTTCTTCACAGAAGATGACATTCAAGTTCACAACAAAACAAACAAACAAACAGTTTAACAGATAAATCTATGCGTCGCGCAGAGCCACGTCTTTAAAATTCTAACACTTTATTCTCTGAGTGTACACACACACACACACACATACCGGCGGCGCCATTCGGCGTCTGTCCGCGTTGCCAAGCAACGGCTCGGGACCTTGTTCAAAATTAATCCTGCCGCGCCACAGAGCGCCATTTACATAGTTTTATATTTAATTTATTTTAAATTAATACGTTTTATATACATTTATTTGTCTCGTGACTTCACACTGTGCTGAAGTGCGCGCATCCGGTGCTGAAGTAGAGAAAGTGCGCGCATCCGGTGTGCGATACCTCGAGTTGTCATAGACGCGACGCGGCGCTTCTCGTCCGGTGTGTGCGATGCCTCGAGTTGTCATAGACGCGGCGCTTCTCGTCGGGTGTGCGGCCCCCAGAGGAGGTTGACTCGCAGCATTTCAACACGCGTGTTTTTTTCCGCTTGACAAGCCGACCGAACGTGACATGGGGGCGTGGCAGCTGGCAGCATCGTCGATTCCATTTTTTAATTCGATGATCGAGATTGTGACTTAATTTCGATCGATTTCGATTTAAAATCGAAATCGTGACACCCTTATTTAACAGTTAGCCTAATCTTTAAAAAATAATAATTGAATTAAATAATGTTATACAAATTAATCTTTAGAAAATCACAATAAAAATATGCATTTTCATTAATAGATTTGTAAAAAAAAAAAAATTGTAATGCTTAAATTCCCTAGTAGCATTTACATTGTATTTAATTTAGTAAATACATAATAATAAATATATTTTACGAGACATTATATAATATAATATAATATAATAGAATAGAATAGAATAGAATAGAATAGAATAGAATAGTTAATTTGGTCAAGTCTTGGAGGAATTTGACGAGAAAAGTGAGATCTCAGACTGTGATGTCCTGGCAAATCGGAGCACAGTTTGAGACATTGTTGAGATCTCTCTCAAAACTTTAGAATAGACAAATCTGAGATGACTATGTTCGTTTTCTCATGAGAAAAACCTGAGAAACAGCCTCAAGCCAATTTGCACTCCATTTAATCTCACCACTGTCTAGGAGAACAAATGAGATATTAAAGAGAGTTCTACCATCACATGCATTACTATATTCCCAAAACCATTCCCTCCCCACCATGAAACCACCTGTCTAAGCAAAGACATGCAAGCCAGGACAATTCTTCTCCCACAGCTGGATCTTCATCTCTGGGTGCAGCGAGCTCATTACCCTCCCACTCAGACTGCTCCTCACTCCGGGACCAAGCTGTTGAGCGCAGGCAGGAGCGCAGCTGCCAAGGGCTGAGAGCTGGGCCTAATGGAGAACAGCTAACCAGCAACAGCATTTACAGCCGCTCATTCATCAGCATGCTGTTTTTCCCTCTCATCATGGTAACTACAATAATGATTGCAGCATTTAATACTTGCCATGCTCCAGCTCCCCACTCTTTTATTCATTCTTTATTTCCCACGATGCTTTCTTAATGGTCCTTATGGGGGCAATTGAGCTGGAACCGTGGTGGGGTTCTTTAAGGGACTGCTGAAGCGATGTCAAAACAGAGACTGCACGAACAGCAGAGAGTGACTGTTTTTTGGAGACTTGCTTGACTTTGGCAGTGTTTGACACCGGGCTTCATGGGAGCTGGCATCCATGACAGACAGGGGCTGTGTGATTGAACTTCCAGGTAATGCAGGTGGCAGCAGCAGCTGTGGAACTAAACTTGAGGACTAGCAACATACAGCTGTGGTTCTAAACTGGATGCTTAAGAACAAAGTTCTTTCATTTACAAAAAAATTATCTATTGAATTTTAATAATGTGATCTAAAATGGATTCATATTTAGTTTTATTAAATATATATTATATTTAGGGATTCACTGATATTGCAAAACCAATAAGCTGATGATCACGTTATGGCTCATAAACATTTACAAATGATACCTGCCAAATATAATATAAAAAATAAAACCGTAAAAAAAAAATCTAGGCGAGTACATTAAAATAATATAAAATTAAAATATTAAAAAAATCTAATATTGGCCAAAATGTATATCCAATAAAAACCGATAACAATATGGTACTGATATAACATGCATGCCTAATTATATTACTATATGTACTGTATATATGTATAATAATAATAATAATATGGATCTTAATATTGTCATAAACTCTTTTTTTCCTCTGCGACCCATGATGTACTCTACGTAATCGCTCTCTAGAGAACAAATGACTACTTCTACATCTAACAAAACCTGTAAATCAATGCAAATAAAAGGACATCCTTTGTGTTTAAATGCCATTAAGTACTTCAACGTATGAAACACAAAATAATGACATGCTGTTCTGAGCTCCAGAAAGCTCCTTCACCAACATCTGCCCGATGAGCAAATTCCACGGCGAACATTTCTGGTGCACCTCAGCAGTCCATTTATCTGCAAATCTATGCTTGAGACAATGCTTGTTTTCGGTTCATTCTCCACTATCAATAGAGGCACAGATTCGCCTCACACAATTAACCTCGGCAGAATAGAGGCCAAATTCAGCCTGTTTTCCATCTACCTATAAATTAAGCAGAGGTGGAGAGGATGCAGTGATTGGATGACATGCAGAGCATCCCATTTTTGAACAGCAAACACACTGGAGGACCAAATGGAAATTGTTTCGCATACAGTACAGACAAAACCCAGCTGCTCCTGAGCATATTCCAATGAATCAACCACTGCAAAGCAGCAAGTGTTCGGGGACCAAAGGGAGTGCTTCTTCAACCCATCTGGACATTTTTCATCATTCTAAAGCTTATTATGATTGCATATTACCACACACACACACACACACACACACACACACACGCACGCACGCACACGCACACACACACACACCTACTCAATGGGCAATCTATTCTTAAAAGCATTTTGAAATATTTCAGAAAGTTTTGGGTTTAAACAAGGAAAATATATCTCCGAGTGTTTTATGTTTGCAGAATATTTCACAGTCGGCTGTTATGAATATTACATTTCCTTGTGGAGGCCTAACAAGCTTGAGCAAAATATAAAAATCATGCTATACAGAGACCAGCTATTATGAAGTATTACCATTAAGGCATTTGAATAATACTATATAACCTCCACAGCTTACGTTCTACCATTATATAGCTCCATTTCGAACACACTGTGCCGGCGCGCTCAAAAATATGCACACGCACAAAACGAAGCTTTTTTCTCTTATCAATTCTGACAGTGACAAGCTATTATACGCAGGCACCGTTTCATTTGCATTTACAGTAATGAACTCTCTCTTCACCCTTTCATTCTTCCATCTTTCGGCTTTTTCTCCTTCGTGCTGGATCGTCTTGGAGGGCAGAAGGGAATCTTAATTGGCATACATCCTCATTTCTCGCAAGCCATCCGAAGAGAAAAAGGAGCTTCAATTATTTATATTTCAAATCAAGAGCCTTGCAAAACCGGCTTCCACAAAACAGCCTTTTCATCCTTTCTCACATCAATCAGACAGATTTCAGAGAGTAACTGTCAAATGTGGGAGACGCTTTATGCAGCTGTGTATCTGCAATCAGGCACTACAGTATGTGTATGAGAAGACAGGACAGAACTGTTCTGATTTTTGGAGGAGTATAACAGTATAACAGTCCCCCTTCAAATCACTGGTGGCACCGGGGTCTCGTGCGCCCGCGCAGCCGGAGCTCAATGGGTCGCTCTGACACAGGTGTTCCAGAGTCATGGGAAACGGGGTTGTGCCATCATCTGTCAGCAGTCGGGGAGACCCAACACAGAAAGACACGATCGATTCCTCTCACGTTGAGACTGACTACCTCATCCTTTCTTTTCAGTTCAAGAACTCTTCAAAAGCTAACTACGGCTAATTGTATGCTTTTTGGAGGAAAGAAACACAGTGGCTGCCAGCTGATAAAAGCATTGCATGTTAAATAAATCCGCTCTGACCGTTGTGTGCATTTCTCCCGCTTTTAATTCTCCACTTTGCAAAACACAACAGACTCAATCATCTGAGAATGAGATTCACTACGAAAAAAAAAAAAAAAAAACGAGACAAAAATACACCCACACAGCTGCTTTTTGGAAGCGTATGACAATGATTGCTGTGCGTTTAAACATAACAGATGCCTCATCCATTATTCACCTGCAAACCAACAAAGAGCGACCACAATAACAACCGTGGATGAAGAATTTCCTCCAAGATTCTCTCCGGACCCTGAGGAAAGAGGCAGATAGTGAGGGAAGACTAGGAGGAGAGATTGTAAGAAAGAAAAATAACAATGCTGTGCGTCTAGCACGGACATGACCCTGGACTTGGCCAATGCAAACATTTGTTCTGCATGTAATCAGCAAACGTAAGCATGCTGCTGGAGAAACAAGACTGAAGGAAAACATTGAGTAAGGGGGAAAAACAAGTGTGCTTTCACACTACAATTCATTTTCAATCATGCTGAATCACTCATGAATCATTTACTTAATTCAAATTGTGCAATGTATCTGTTTATTACGAATCTCATAGTCTACCACAAAGGGATTTGTTGTATCTAACAGAGAATGCTGCTCCAGACCTGCCTAAAACACCTCGATCACAGTCCAGTTATTACTTCCGCAATGTATATACAGTAAGCTGAAGCTCGCCATTATGGTAAGAGGCGTCACATTTCCCACACACGTTTGGCCAATCACAACGCACTGGGTCAGCTGGCAAATCAGATATTCAGGTACTGCAATAATGTACAGTATAGAATGTGTTCTATAACACCCAACAAACAAAATAATGAACTTTTAAAATAGCATCTTATGAACCTTTTAAGAAAGTTTTTCATGTTGAATTGTACTGAATCAGCAATGAATCATTTAGACCGATTTGTGAACCGGTTTAATTGACTCACTCGCTAATTCACTCAAAAATCAGGCATCATTTATTTTAACTGCATAATTACAAAAGTAGTAGTAGGCTATTGTTGGCTCAATTTTATAATAATAGTAATAAACTGTCTCCACATCTAAATAACAAACGGGGCTGAATTTACCTGAATTAATATTATTCTTATATCTATGAAAGTGAAGGATACACTCAAAAATGAATTCATTACCCTTGATTTAAGAACTTTCTTTTTTTTTTGAGTCATATCAAATCACCAAATAATAATTTAGGTTAATTTGTGAAGTGACTTAATTGATTAATAAAAAAGACTTGAATTAAAATATATATTTATATATAATATATATTCACTCAAATTATGCACCACTATGGCTTTAAAGTAAGTTCTACTCTATGTAATAAAAATATTTAGCTGATGACATATTCTGAAGCATTAAAAAAAAATCCCTTCACTTTTGAACTTTATATGCTCTTTCCAGATCTGTAAAACACAATGGTAAAATTCTCTGATATTTCCATGACTGAGAAATTCAATAATATTATGCCTAAATATAATAAATAAAAAAATTATAAAGATAAAAATAAATTTCAAAAGTCACAAGTAAATTTAGGCATCACAACATTATGATGTACAAAGTCAAAAATTATATTGATTCTGAGATTGAAGACTACATTTAACATTGATATTAAATTATTTGTGTTTTTAAAGATGAATTTTAATTGAGCATTAGATCAGGGCAAATATAATCTAAATGTAACAATAAGGCAAATTAGTATGAAAAAATAATTGCTCAATATCAACTAACTAACTAAATAAATAAAATACATGCATACATACATACTGTACATACATAACAAAACTCCAATATCCATTACCAAAAAGTACAAGTTAAAAAAATAGAAGAGCGTAACTCTAGTTTGGACCCAGTAATCAAATCTGTTGTGAAACACTAGGATAACCTCATCAGACATCATGTCTGACAGTCTCACGCAGACGTGCGAGGACTCCACAAACCGACCGATTGCTAAGCTCTGCCTCACAATAGCCTTACGCCAATGCTCTGCAATAGCTTCCTTTTAGAGAGCGTGTCCGTTCCATCACTTCTCTGATGAAAACCATGCTTGGTTTGTGCAAGCAAGTCAATTTTGCCTTATTTGACCCATCCAATGTGTTCACAGGTCTGTGCTCACGGTGCGATAAGGGCGATAGAGGATAGAGGAAGAGCTCATCTTCCTTTGACCAAAGCCTCCATGTTTTAATGAGCAATCCAGGGGCCATGGGTCAACCGCAGCACCCATCAGTACGCCCCCCTCCCAGGCATCCATTCACCAACACGGCTTCGCCTATTTCCTGCCAATTACATCTGCTGCTCTCCTGTCTGATGACTTCATTGCATTTTCTGATTAGAGGGAACATTGTGAACGCTGGGATTGAGGATACTCAAGATCCCCCGTCGCATCTTATGTACTGATGGATCCATAAACCCCCCTTTCTGACAATCATCCCTACATTTGGCTATCTGACCCAAGTACCACCCCACCCCCAGCTCCCCCAGGAGAGAGCAGGGGTCATGTGACTCACATCACCAGGCAACAAATTGGCTCCATGTCTCTGTGTTTCCTGGAGGGCCGTTGCCATGTGACACTCTTCAAAAAGATCCACTGTCACACACATGGAACACTGGATGATCTCATTCATTCCGAGGTTGTTTGTGACACACAATCTCAGAGAAATAGAATTACATGCTGATCGCATGGATGGCTTGTATATATAAAAAAAAGAAGCAGAAGAAAAGAGGCACATTGATTGACCTCACATTGAAGATCATTAGACTCATTACGGAATGGGGATTTAACGGTTTTCGGTAGCCTTGACTTATCTTTGGAGCCTTATAGTCACTCCTGGACCCAATTTTTATACCACAGTAGTGTAATATGTCTTCTCTATTTACATTGAACACGATCTTAAAACAAAACGATGTATCCCTAGGGACTCTTTCAAACTGGTTGCGAATTTCAGGTCCATTTTTCCTGCGCTCGATAAGCTTTTGGGTCATGAGTCTGAACAAGCATTCTAGATGATGTTGATAACACTGGCCTCTAAAATACAGCACACATACAAAGCCATTGTGCTAACCGGAGCTAAAAAACAAATTGATATGGAAGAAATACTGAAAAATGGGAACGTGTTAAATATATACACATTTTAACTACCTTGTAGCATATTTATTTTAATAGCTGAATAATTGCTATTATTGTTATTATTATTATTATTATTATTGGCTTAATCTATAATACTAATAAGAAGAATTATTAGAGATGCACCGATGTATCGGCCAACAATCGGTATTGGCCGATAAAAGCAATTATTTTCACTATCGGCTGATTGTTTAAAAACTATCTGTGCTTTGTTACTTCTAAAAAGAAACAAAGTGTCATCTTTCGAATATGTCAATTTGATCACGAAATTCAAACAATAAATGGCGTTTTGACGCTCTTAAATGTGACGTGACAGATCACTGTAGCGGTGCTGCAAGCAGCAGCACGGAGCGCGAGTCTTCCATTTTAGTACAAATTATATCTAGGAAAACATGCATGAATATCAGAAGGTAAGTTGAAAGTTACAGTACAACTTACCGAAATGCGTATCACGTCTCATGTAATCAATCAATCAGTGTTTCAACCGTGGAAAGATGTCATTAAAACTTGCTTGTGAAACTCATGAACAATATCACTTAATGTAGCATTTACCTCAGGAAAGTCATCCGTTTGTTAGTTAGCTTTTAAAAAAAAATACTAGAATAAATTTGCCATGAAGACATAAGTGCTTATGAAAAATAACTTATAAGTCCAACCGAGTTATATACAAACATTTCAGCTTTTATTTGAGTGTAAATATTATATCTGGAAATAAATAGCAGTTGAATATAATAGCTCTGTTTTTAACAGATTATAATAACTATAATATGATTTTAACCTCTAATATTATAGTGTACCAAATGAGAGGGTTCTCTGTATAGTTTGCAGCATTATTTGGAAGAGATGTTTTTATCCAAGAAAAAACGAACTATCGGTATCGGCATCGGCTAATATCATTCTGAATAATCGGCTATCGGTATCGGCTGAGAAATCTTATATCGGTGCATCTCTAAGAATTATTTAATTCAATTATTATTGGCTAGGCTTAATGTATAATACTACAAATAATAATAGTAATTCACATTTCACAGTATAATATGGGATGATTTGAAGTAAAAAAAAATAAAAAAAAAGGTATTCACCTCAATGACCTCAATTCCCCAATTGACCTGAATTTATTTTAAGGAAAGGTTGAACAACAACCATACAAGTACTGCAGTACAACAGATTTAAAGTGGTTAATCACAGTTAAGCAGTTAAGGGAGTGGGTTCTGAAACACACACACACACACACACACACACACAAGATGCAGAGCATGCGAGAAAAAGAGCACACTTTATATTAAGACATTTTCAGAGAAAAAAGAACACACTTTATATTAAGACATTTTCATTCAAGTCATTATTCCAATTTGTGTCTCTATTCAATCTATATTTGGATAACATATTTGGATATCATCGTTACATCTACCACACATATTCAATGATCTACGTAAGTACTGTCTGTTTGTATCGATTTGGCATCTATGCCGAGTTATCGGCTGAAGGCTTTGGCATCTATCCAACTCTAATGTACACGTAATTAGCGAGTGTCTGGTTAGCGAGGTGGTGCATTACAAATCTTGCAGCTTTTATGTAGTGTAAAAACAGCTTATTCAACCACAATATTGTGGCTCATAACCATGAGGAGGCCCCCCGCACAGAGCCACGGCATCCGTACCAGTGAGCTGGTGGCAGAAATCACACTTGGGTTGGATAGAGACAGCTGAGAATGTGTGCGAGGTGAAGTCGAGATCAAAAGTGTGGAGTGGAAGAACAAAACAGACAGATAAAAAAAATACAGACCCAAGGGAGAAAATTAGAGAGAATGGGGAAAGAAGAAAAGGTGAATCAGACAGGAAAGCGAGGCAGAGTGAGGAACAGAAGGGTGAAATTACAAAGAATTGAAACTCAAACTAGATTTGAAAGAGACTGACGGATACCTTAAAAGAAACAGAGGGGGGAAGAGAGAGAAAGTGCAGACAGAAACTGAACCATCAGTCCAGCTGGTAGGATCCATGTGTATGTTTCCGTCTGACACCCACAGGGGACGTCCCGTCTCCATTGTGCATGATGACCGCTGACCACAGACTGTGGACACCAGCCAGAATGCATCTGTAGCCAGGCAGTGACCCAGCCAAAACCAATCCTCCGCTGGGCTTAAAGGAAGTGAGGGAGAACCAGGGGCCGGAGCCAAAATCCTCGCAAACATGCCCACATGAAGAAGAGACAAAGGACACACACGTCGCCGGCACATTTTGGGGGAGCGGTTAACCATTGCCAGGTCAAAATACCAGGCTGAGTTTGACAGTGATGGAGCACCAGCATTCCAGCCAGAGGACGGACAACTGGGAGACCACCGTGCCGCGTCTCTGACCCGTCTGGTGGCCACATGCGCGGATCAATGAGTTGACCTGAAGCTCTGTCTACCACCTGCCCACAACAACTCATTCTCTGAGAAAATAGTCGCCCCCCCTTTCCTCCATCCCACAATCAAATGCTCTTCTCGCTCTTCATATTTCTCAATTTTCCCATCACTCCAGTATCATTTCCACTTCTATCGATCAAAACAGTCTGCCTATAATTGCAAGGTCTCTTTAGCGACTCCGTCAGAGAGTGAAATACAAGAGGAAGAAAAGAGGAAAGAAAGAAAATGCGTAGTGAAATGAACAAGTGAACTCATCTTACTCAAGACAGTGGCACTTTAGTAAAGGTTATTGTCTTATAAAAGGCTGAGAGCCTCGAATAATTCACTTGGAAATCAATTTTCATCGCACCATTCATACATTAGCGGGCCGTGATGGACAGTGAGAGAAAAACTACCCTCTCCTCTCATTTCCTCTTTGTCGGTTTCTCCGTCTTTGGCTTTTTTTCTATCGTGTCCTGCGCGCTGACCCCCATTTTCATATTCCTCGCTTTCATATCAGCTCCGGCGCTTCGTTCCGGCTCATTCCCAAAAAAAAAAAAAAGAATTAACCTGTCGATGAACTGACCCATTCTAAATACCGCAGAATGACAAAGAACCGGCCACACGCTAATCCTTGTTAACACGAGGTACAAAGTGACACTCCACAATGAGGTTCAGCGTGATTGGGTGTGGAAATCTCCTCCGTCTGTTCTAGAACGTGCGGCCCTCTAATCATTTTTCTCCTCCATATGAACCACATTATATTTGAGAAGCTGATTTTTTAGGTAAATCAACACCATGCAGAAAACTATCATTTACTCTGATTGTAAATGGAAAATATATTGATGCTCCATCCACTACAACCATTTTGTACTGTTTTACAGTTGCACAGCAATATCCCAATTTGATGCAAAAATATAACATTCATCTTATGTAAGGTCACAGGTGTGCTTATTTTACACTGTCTTCAAATGCAGCTTCCCATTTATAATGCATTAGGGTTCTGAGTCTGTTTTTAACTCAGGAGTTACACAATCTGAAAGATTTTTGCATTGATGTCAGACTTAGCATTCATTTCGTATGAAAAAATCTTACAGTTAAATATGTATAAGTACTTAATGAATAAATAAAATGTGTATATATACATCCAATTATGAGTGGGTTTTATATTATACCGTATATTAGAGAATTATGTCACAAATAAATGATTTAGAATTTATTTGTGAATTAATAAAACAATTTATAAAATATAATTAGGGCTGGGCAAAAAAAAAAAGATTTATTGATTAATCGTTTTTTAAAATGTGGTCGATTCGAAATCGATTCTCAAAGGCCACAACTCTATTTTTTTCCATATTTATTTATCTATCACTCAAAAGCCAGTATTTGTCTTCCTACACTGTTCATAGGCTTGCAGCCTCCATGTTACCGCTAATGCTGTAAGATTTGATGTTTGTTTTATCTTAAACATAAAATAACCTGATCCTGTTTGATCAAGGCATCTGTTAAGGCATTTGTTCTGACTTGTCCAATTTTCAGCATAAATTTTTCATCTTGCATCAAAATCTTGTCTATTCATTGTATGCATTTGAAATATAGAGTTGGGTTTTGTTTTAATGTAGCCTGGTTGTACCACTCTCGTACATTTCATTTGCACAGACTACAGAGAGTCTGGCCTCTCTCCATTGCCGAGCGTTAACTTCCTTGAAGGCGGGTACTCTGTTGAAGTTTAAAACTATTGGATCTGCCCCGAGTCACTCTGGATCTGCCATAACCAATCGCTAACGTTTGACGACTCAAACTAGCACACAACATCAACGTTCTCAGCCACTCCCTCTGTTTGCTGATTGGACCGGTAAAAAATTGACTGGGTACCCAAGTGTACCTAAAATAAAAAGTTTAATATACAGGTTTGTGGCTCTTTATTTCTTTGTATTAATTAACCACTTGGAAACTTATATTCACTGTTCTTTGTTATAAATATAGGACTTGCGTGTATTAAATCTATATTCATTGAGTCGAATCGGGAATCGAAATCGAATCGAGAGCTTACGAATTGAAATCTAATCGAATTGGAACATCTGAATCGATACCCAGCCCTAAATATAATTACAATTTAAAAAACAAACATAAAATAACGTATTTTCTTTTGAGCATTGTATTAATCTAATAATCTTGAAATACATGCATAACGGTTTCCATGAAAATATCATGCAGCACAGCTATATTCAACTGTGATAATATTAAATGTTTCTTGAGCACAAAATCCGCATAAAAGAATGATTTCTGAAGGGTCATTTGACTGGCTGCCAAAATACAGCTTTGCCATCACAGAAATTAATTATATTTTAAAATATATTCAAATAGAAACGTTTTTTTTATCCTTTTTAAACGTACTTTTTTTTTGTAATGACCGCAAACTTCTGAATGGTAGTGTAAAAACAAAAAAAACATATATATGAATTTATATTTATATTTACAATTTAATTTAAACAAAATATATTTTAAACTAGGAGCATGACCCTTGAGTCTAAAGGGATTCTCCTTTGTGACTAAAGTAGAGTAGAGTAGTCTCATTCTAGAGGGACCGCTGATGAAAACGACCAGGATGCCCCTCATTTTCCTGAGGCCAGCTCGTCTTTGTCTGCCGCCCACTATCGCACACAGATGATGATGATGATGATGCTGCTGCTGTGTGTTCAGGACTTGCTGATACTGATAGCAGTAATGAGGCCAGCCAGTGTTTATGGGTTAGTGTAAATGTTTAATGTGTTATGCTGATGAAGCTTCTTTCTCTCAAGCCCTCAGAGGGGCAGTGCAGTGTTAAATGCCCACCCGCCTCCCCCCTTCAGCTCGCCTCCGTCCTCTGGAAGCCAATTACAGCGCTGTGTGACAGTACATTCAAAAGTACCAATTAACTCCATCAGTCCTGCTCCTAAACGCATATCAAAACAGGTTCTTAATGGACATCCTGTTGAATTCAGTCTTCCTCGCCCTCTATTTTCCTTCGTCTTGAGACCAGCGTGTCATTATACCCGAAAGGCTCTTTTTATTATTCTCACTGCAGGAACAGAACAGTATGTGGTGAGTGCACATAATTGTTTAGCCTGGAGTGCACATAATTAATGAGAGAGTGTGATAACAGTATTGCTTTTGTCACATCTCATTCTATTAAAGAATTAAAAATTAAATTAAATGATAGATAAATTAAGAGTGTAGCCCTCTAATTCAGTTCCAAGCTTTTGTTGGAATGCTAATATTTGTTGCACACTTTCCTTATCAATTAGCCAGGCGTACTCATTTTTGTGCCACTGCTTGCCGTGAGGGACAGTAACATCATCCATTGTGCATAAAAAGAAATAAACCCCTAAACCAATTTATCCTATTTGTTTCACAATGGATTAGGGTGTGTTGTATGATAATGGAAGAATGTGCCTGAATAAAGTGAGATGTAGAATGAGCAGATTTCACATCCCTGACAAAATAATAAAAAAAAATAGCCAAAAAGTAAAAAAAAAAAAATCCAAACAAACAGCTTTTGTTTAATGTCTTGTATTAGCTGTAATAATAGTCGGTTTAAGTGCACATTTGCACAGGCTTTAAATCACTGAACGTATTAATTTACATGATGAACAAGGCTCCAGCCTGGATTCTCAATTTAAAGCTTGCTTATGATTAGAATTATGTTTTCAATGTTTTGATTGATTGATTGATTGATTTAAATCCTTATTTCGAACATGAGAGAAAAAAAAGATATAAAATAAAATACAATAAAGTCCAAAACATTAAGAAAAGAAAGATAACATCCCCTAACTCAACACACCTTCTCAACATCCCTTTCACTCATTAGCAAATAAAAAGAAGTGTATATATAATAGTTAACCTAAAATAAATAGTTTTTCATCATTCTCTTATTTTCTTTCCATTGTGGCACACAAAAAGAGAAATTCTGAAGATTTTTTTTTTTTTTCATTTCAAGTACAATGAATGGGGATTTAAGCTTTCAAGCTTCAAAACCATCATAAAAGTACCATTAAAGTGGTTCATATAAGTTCACTATATTCCAAAGTCTCCCAAAGCCATTCAGTAGCTTTGCATGAGAAACAGACCAAATTTAAGCTGTATAATTCACTGAAGTGGCAACATTTGATTCATGAACAAGCCATTTGAATCAGATCGTTTCAGTGAATCAGCGGAAACGGTTCACAAAATAAACCCATCTCAAATCAACTCGGTGACTCCCTTATTTGGTTGCAGCGGTTACCAGCTCCCTTTTTTCAATGAATGAGGACATACATTTTATCTACGAGTCTGTAAATGAGGGTGATTACTTATTTTATTATTGGCTGAACTATCCCTTTAAATATGTATTGGGCTAATTCCAACAGAGCAAATGATTCATGCATATCACTATTCATATCTGTCATGCTTCCCATTCATTCTCCTTTCTGACACCTACAAGATCGCTAGCATTAACAACTACGATGGGTAAGTCAGCATGACAGCCAGAAATATGTCAACAGCAGAATTAATCAGTGTCAAAACGCTGATTGAGATTATGAAGTGCAAGCGGGGGTGGGTGGGGGTAACTAACGGGATCCTTAATCGGCAAATCCACATGCCTCTACTATTTTTACAGTACGCTCCCTCACGGCAGGGCCCCTTCCTTTAAACGCTGTGTTTGTGAAGTGATGATATCTTTCACACATTAACAGCATCACGAAAGAACCGTGGGCAAAATAACAGCAGCCTCAGTGTTAGTCACACTCATTGAAATACTACCTATCATGGCTTCACAACAGAAACAGGATAATGTGAAGAGCTTTGACCCAGCTATCTATGCTCTGCAACCAGCATGCAAAGACATATTTCTCACCATTACATTGTGGTTGCTGTTAGGTTACATTGCATCGCTCTAGCAACCAGACCTATAATTAAAGGTGAACTATGCAGGTTTTTTACCTTAACTGAACAGCTTCGGAGTCATTGGAATGGTTATATTACTTTTTTGGGGTTGAATGGTGGTCGTCCCGCACACCCATATCGCCTGTGAGCGGAAAAAACACCCTTGCAACTTTGGGGCCGGCTGGCGCGCCAGGAAGTATCACGTGATATCAGGTCTCGCGATGTAGCGAATTGCTTTACGGCAAAAAAAAAAAAGCAAAAAGCGAGAATACAGCGAAGAAATTCCCGAAGCTGCATAGCCCTGCTTTAAATAATATACATTTAACAAAACATGCAATGCTATATATATATATTTATATACCAAATTTGCAGTACCAAACAGCAATATTGAGAAAATGGTTTGGTTTCTGTTGTGAAAACATCTGAAATGTTATACAAACTAAAATAAAATGTTGTTAAAACATTTTTTTTACTTAAAAACCTTCAAATAGACTTAAACAACTAAACAAACGTTTTGTCTGGAAACGGTAACGGTAATGTTTAATGGCCAATTATATTCCAATATATTCCAATTACATGCCATAATGGCAAATTGATTTTACATAAATATAAAAGGACAACATATTCATATAGTTGAAATGTATGTCTCACACTTGTTAGTAAACACTTTCAAAAAAGTATTGTCGATACCAAATATACCAGTTTGGCTAAGAAATTATATAAAACATCAGAAAGCTATACTATTATTTGCACTGTTTCTGGTGCAAATAAACATGTTTTTTTATGTCAGATCAAAACATTATCCCAACATAATCACAACATTAACAAAAAAACATTGTGCTAAGTGCTGGGTGTCTTTCGTCCCAGTTTTTGTAGCTGAGTGGAGGAACTGGGCGGTGGTTTTTGGTGACGGATTGGTGGTGGGGGTGTGGGTGGATCGGGGTCAGGGTGAGCAATTCCCTCACGCCTGTCTGCTGCCGAAAGCCCGGCTCCGACAGGCAGTCTAATGAAGACCTCAGCCCCATTTGAGCAGACCCCCTGGAGCCTCCCCTCGCACATCAGAGGAAACAGAAGTGATGTGTGCATTTAAGCAGGGGAGCAGATATGAGAGAAGAGGGAGGGAGGAGAGAAATCAAGGGGGCAAATTATGGACAGGGGCCAGGGTTTTCTATTAATGTACAGCACTAGGGATCATAGATGTCTGCGCACCAGATGGACCCCACACTTAACAACAAACCGGGGGGGAGGGGGGGGACCTCAACCCTCGTCTTTTCTCCGCCTGAATGTTAAACAGTATTTTACTGTGACCGAGCTCATCTTCACATCTCAGCCATGGTGACCTCTAGGGTCATCGCTCAACACAATCAGGCTTATCTTCTAACAGCCATGTACGGTATTGTTCCATCCGTCAATCATAAAGAGACATGAAATCAATGGGGCATTTGCTACATAAAGCAATTGAATGCCGTTATCCATCTACGTAATGATCTCTCAGAGTGTGTGTGAGAGTGTGTGGGCATCAGTATAGATTATGATGTGCGAGAGGGATCTGTAGGTTGGCCTCTACAGGATTTAGGCTTGTGTTGTTATGTACCTACAACAGATTTGGAATCAATACAGTTGCTAATAAGCGGCGACTATCGGTGTTGGTGCAGCTGCTCCCTCTTGTGGATAAACATGAAAATACAGTTTGCCTCATGGAGATGATGCACTGTAATATGCCCTTATATAAGAAAAAGAAAACGTCTTGAGTTTGTATGCGCACTCCTAAAAATGAAGGTTGCAGCGCTGGCATAGAAGACCCATGTTTGGCCTCCCCAAAGAACCTTCCAGTGAACCATTCTTAAAAGAGCCATTTTAATCTAAAAAATAAGAATGTGTACTTTTGTGTAGTGGAAAGGTTCTTCCTAAGGCCCTTCATGGAACCTCTGATGCCAAAACCTTTTGTGTGTGTGTTAAGTATGTGTGTTTGAAGGAATCATCTCAGGCAGGTGTGAAGATACTATAGCTCACATTGTCAAAACAACATGTCACGTCAAGAGACTGGCTCTCCACCCTCACACAGCCGAATCCAGGCTTATCTTCTGGATAAGGAATCCACCAAACACATCTGATCTGTTACAAATAGCCAGATATCTAACAACATCTTCAATACTTTAGGATTATTAGTAATATTTTGCAATATTATTACCAGGAAAATCCGTACTTTCTCGTGTCACCCAGGAATATCCATCATCAAGCTTATAAAGCTCAATACATACAATAAATAATTGTTTAATAATGCATTTTCACTTAACTGCAGGGTTCAGTTCACACAGATTCTGTTTCAATCCAACATTTATTCCAATGTATGCAGAGGCCCGACTTGAGCATGATTACAAACAATCATACACATGCGAGGAAAGCAATGCCTTCTGCGACCACCAGATGGCAGGAGGTGTCCTATGCAAATGTTGCAAAGGAAAGGGATTCTGGCCAGTTTCCTCCACACCTGTCACATAAAAATACAGCTACCTGGACATTTTCTTGTCCCTCAATGTCTTATCTTTATTTATGGATGTTAATGACACGATCTGTCTCCTTGAGTCATCAATCGTGACTGAGTGTAATTAAATGTAGTAATCGGATATATCTGAGGTGACTCTTGTGCGAGAAGAGGCAGGTTGGTGAGGTATTAGACGGTTTTGTGGTGAACATTTATACCAACTAGTCATCCTAATGGCGCCAAATGTGGAATTCTGATGACCAAGAAAGAGGAATGTGTGGATTATTTAATTCCTAAAGCATTACTCATTGCAGAGCTCTTTACAGAACAAAACAGTAGTCTGCCCAGAGAATGTGAAAAATTAGTTTGAGTTATTATTACTATTATTAATTTTGCATTATTAGTTCTAAAAATGTAAAATTACAACAATATTAATAATAGTGTTATTGTAATTAATACTACACAATAATAATAAAATAATATTAAAATATTATTATAGCTTAATTAAACCACAACAATAATGTTAGTGTTGTTATTAACAGTATTATTCATTACTATTAGGGGTGTAACGGTACGTGTATTCGTACCGGACCGTTTCGGTACAGGGCTTTCGGTTCGGTGCACGTGTGTACCGAATGACTGAATGCAATATTTTGTGTGCGGAACATAGGTACATTTTCGTGTTTCCACACGAACATATTAAGTGGCGGAAGTCTCCGCGTTCAGCGCAAATCCTGCCCTGCAGCTGATTCTAAAGTTTTACCAGTGTTTTACCCGTCGTCACTGTAACCTGAAAAAAAGCTTTTCCGCTCTGCGTGCGCCGCCGCACTCTCCGTTCCGTGTGTGTGTGTGTGTGTGTGTGTGTGTGTGTGTGTGTGTGTGTGTGTGTGTGTGTGTGTGTGTGTGTGTGTGTGTGTGTGTGTGTGTGTGTGTGTGTGTGTGTGTGTGTGTGTGTGTGTGCGTGTGTGTGTGTCGGCCCGCTGCGCTCTCTGCTCAATGTTCGAGTCCGTGTTTGCGCTGCGCGTTCTGCTCTGTCGTTAACGGCCCAAACACTCCAATCATGTACCGATCACGCACTGGAAAAGCAAAGTCCGCTCAAATAAGGTGACATTTCTCAGTAGTACACTTCTATTTGCTGAGCTGGTATAGTTATATATATTTGAGGAATTGCAATTTATAACAGCAAATTGTGCAATTAATTAGTTCATTTTTTTTTATCGATTCCCAGCCTTAATTTTTAAATATGAGCAGGCCTACAAGCTGGGATTGGTAATGCTGCACTGTAATCATAGTTATTTATTTATATTTTTCATTATATTTTATTATGTGATATTGGTTTGAGACTGAGAGTATTTTATTTAGTGGAGAACTTTGCAGCAGTATTTTATTTCTTATTCTTTTTTTATTTTATATATATGTTATTATATTTTATTAAAAAGTGTTTAAAAAAGTGTAAACAAACTGTTAAAAAAAGTTTATAGTAATAAACAACCTGCAGTTTAATGTTTGCATTTCTTTCCCTTACTGTACCGAAAATAAACCGAACCGTGACTTTAAAACCGAGGTACGTACCGAACCGTGATTTTTGTGTACCGTTACACCCCTAATTACTATTATTTGAATACAAATTTTGAATTACTAAATTAACTTAAATATAATAATTAAAATCATCATCAACATCATGTCAAATTTAAATATAGCTTAAACAACAATAATAGTTGTTGTTATCATTATAATAAATATACAATTTAATAATTATTTAATACATTATTAAATAAACTATAATATAACATACTATAATATAACCTTCCACACTGTAAAAAATTAATTTAATTATTTGTAATCACAACTTTTTATCTTTTGTCAAATCAACTTAGATAATTAATGTAGTTCAGATAACATAATATTTTGAGTTTCTATTGATTAAACCAATCTCCTTCATTGCATTAAATCCATTGTTTAATTTCAATGAACTCAAATTTTAAGGCAACCAGGTAACTTACTTTTTTAAGTTACACCAACAATATTTTTGTACAGTGCATTTGATTTAAATTGGAGAATTGGCAAGCTATACTGTCGATCATATTTAACTCAAATTGAGTGTGTTTTTGCAGGTCAGAAACCCTTATGGCTTTCAAAACATACCACAACCTATGAGTTTTCATCACTTACCCTCACTGTCTCAACCTGAAGATCAAAACAACAGTAATTACCAAGAGTGAACATTCAACACAGACAATAAAATGAATCATTATGATTTATCTCTTGCCGAGACATGCCTTGAGGTCTCCAGAAAAGAAAAAAACACAATGTGGAACAGGTGGAGGGCTATAGGGAGCAGTAGGATGTTTGTATTGCACACTACACTAAGAACGTAGACAGACTTGGCTCAACACTGACAGACAGCAATATGGTAAACGTTCCTCTGCTGCCCCTGCTGGTGAGTGCATGCCGATCCTCACCGATGAGCTATGGCCCTCAGCCAATTAAACAAGCCACGACAAACACTGCTACAAAACGGCGATTTGAGGACCAGTCAGACATGGTCAAACACGGTGAAAGGTGTTAAAAAACAAGGGAATGAATGAGAAAAAGAAAGAAAAGAAGTAAGGTGGCTGAGTTTAAAATTACATTTAGCTTTACCGAACAAGGCATGCCTTCGGGTGAATGGTGCTGAAGAAAACATGGAGAATGAGTGGAAGCTTTTTAGAAAGCCGAGAGGGAAAATGCTGTCTTTTCTGTAACACATTTATGTGCTGATTTTGAGAAAGACATGGAAAGAAAAATGGATTTAAGCAAAATGTTAAAACTATAGCTGAGTTTCCACTGCAGAAACTAGGATTTTGGGGTGGTACTCTGTGTGTTTTCGACCGCAGGGACCAGGGTCCAAATTAAGTTCCGGGTAAAAAAATTCTCCCTCAGAAAGTCCCTGCGTGTGAAATTTATCGAAAATGTTGTTAATTTCCTATTTCTAAAATTCTGAAGTCATACGATAGCTTTTTGTGAAAAACAGACCAAAATTTAAATCATTGTTTACTATAAATCTTAGCTGTCCACTTTGCATTCATGAGAGTTCATGTCAAAAAATATTTTAATGAATCAATTGATTCAGTTTGCAAAACCAGTCTGAACAATCTTTTCAAGAACTGGAGGACATCTACAGATATTTGGAATAAGTAAATGATAACAATTCTCTTTTTGGGGTGAACTATACCATTAAAAAAGAATTGCATTTTATATGATAGCTGTTCTGTTTGTGACTCTGCAGATGGTAATGATTATAACAGAAACTGCAATAGCTAGAAATCATCATAAAATAGAGACATAAAATCTAAGCAGTTTTCTTACTGAATATTTCTGTGATCTCTGAAGGCATATCCTGTTGCATTCTTTTATGTCGATCTACACATATAATATTACACGCATCCTCTTTCCAGGTGTTTCGCTTTGACAGGCTATGATCACCACCCATCATCTGTGTGAATGGAAAGTCCTGGCATGTCAACTCAAAGTAGAGCCTCATTTAGATCGACACGCATCCCAAACTGTGCCACTATTTTTACCACTATATACAATCTAGATTTAGTATTATTCTATGGACCTACTAAAACAAATACACCATGACACACACAGCACATCTGGAGCAAACAGCCAATTAAACATGTGACAGGTTCTATGGCATAGACATGGGGTCGCTGTATGATACTAGATACACTAGCACACCATGACACAGCTGCTGATCTCAAGACAGCTATAGGGCTCATCTATAGGAAGATGCCAGAAACATTATTTGATTCTGTCATTATCTCTCTCATGTCATTCCAAACCTGTAAAAGTATCACTATCTCAAACAAAAACCAAAATGACAGATAAATGTAAAAAAAAAAAAAAAAGACTAATAAAAAAAAAATAATAAAAAAAAAAAAATCACCCAAACTAATTTTATTTTTAGATTTTGATACACTTGCAACTTGCAAACGTTTTAACCTGCATTCATTAAGGCTGACCAGTGTTTTATACAGAGGAATATATGGTTCTTGAAACTTCTGGAGTCACAAAATTATTCGTGGTTAATTGAATAAGTTTAATCAATACAGTGTCTGTGAATAACATTTTTTTTTTTTTTTTTTAAATAAGCAGCTTTGTCATAATTACAGCAGAAATGTTATATTTTACCATATATTACCTGTATGATGAAAACAAAAGGAGAAGCAGGATGTTGTTCACAGTCACACTGCTCTTTTCCTTACAATGAAAGTAAATGATGACCACAAGCTGTCAAGCCCAAAAACGGACCACAGTCATCATAAACAAATTAGAAAAGTTGCTATTGTATTATGCTTCAGAAGCCTTGAAATATATAATATGCAGAAGTTAAATGGCCAACATTTATGTTTTGGCCAACATTTTTTTTAACAGCCCCAGTACTGATCATCATTTGTTTGCTAAACATCTTTCTGCCAATCATCTGTGTTCCCAGGACGAAATAACACCATACATGCCAACATGAAAATGAGTACATACAATTATATTTTTTAAGATAAACTATATACATATTCCTTTAAGATATTACCATTGACAGGTGCTTGTATCCAAGCAATGACATACAGGATGAAGAGGACAGTTACGGATGCAAATGAGAAGCCTCAAAACAATTTAAAATAAGAAACGAATGAATTATAACACACAACAACACGATGATTACATAAATCTGCATTCAGCAGGATCTCTTGCACATTCCCGTTTGTTTAGTGAGAGTTGGTGCCAAGTGAAAACAGCATCCGTCATTGTGACAGACAGCAGTGAGCCGCTAATGAATCTAAACATTTAGCTGCCGGCTGCGCCAAAGCCCCCAGCGCCGCTGGACGCGACTCGCTCCTCACCGCCGCATAATTGCAATCCCCCAGGTGCCGAGATAACATTAAACGTATTATTGCAGTTCTTGCTGGGAGATAAAGAGCACGTTGTTCTGTACATGACTGCCTCTACTACCTGAGGAACCCGTTCAATCTAACGCAGGCCATGGCGACAAAACACGCAATTTACCTTTGCATGCATTTTTAATGGAGCTTCATAGAAATGACTGAATGGAAGCTCAGCGATGAAGGAGGGAAGGAAAAACATGGAGGATTACAACAAAGGGTCCTGTCGGTCAGCAAATTTGTGGCTTCGGGGAAAAGCATTTTTCATTTGGCTGCAATAAAAGGCTGGGTGAGGTTCAGGAAGTGTGTGATAAAAATTTAGACTGATAGCTAAAAGAACAAGAAAAAGCACATCAAATGTGGAGGGGCGTCTGATAATCCAACAGAAAAGCAAAGCCGTCAAGCATCAACCAGAGGGGAAGAAAGGAAATAAACAGAGGAGGTGGATCTAGCTAATGGGACAATAGTCACTGAAGGCCCACACTGTGCTTAGGTGCAGTGTTTATTGGATGGTGTTTATATGTGGCCTTGCCATGGTGACAAAAGAAAAGGGGCAGGGTTCTTCACACCTCAGAGAGAGCTGGGTAACAAACAGCCTCGTTGAACCTCAAGAGCCGCTGGAGTTACATGCACCGTCAGTGACCTGCTAACACTGACGTTTTGTACTATTAGCTGTAAATTTCAGAAAAAGCCACATGAAGTGATTTTTTACTAGCGTGATGGTTGTTGTTGGGTACAAAGTAAAGCTTATAAAGCTATAATACACATGGAATAAACATTGCAACAAGATATTTTATAAAAAAGCTAACTAAAATAAATGACACGAATCAGACGTGTGAACTGATAATTGCAAAAACGAGGAAAAACGTGTTGTTACGGCTACTTGAAAAAAAGACAAGAAGAGAAAAAAAAATCAGAGAGAAGTTTTATTAAAACTGAAAAATAAATAATTCAATACAAAAACTACTACAAAAAAAAATATCTGAATCAAGCATTCCAGAAAGATGTAACAACACAAAACATCATCCTCTACACTTCATACTACATAGGAACATCATGTGCTGTCAGTGACGGCTAAATGACTGCCTGCCCGCTCCTGAACACAATGAAAACTTTGCGGTGCTCAAAGTAAAAAGTTAATAACCATGTCCCTTTATCTTCACGAGGATTATGGGATGTCTGGAGCAGCAATCACAGCCAGTAAACAAAAGAGCTACTAGCAGATAATGATGAGAATTCAGGCTGTTGTGTTGTAGAACTAACAGTGATTCACTGCTCTGCCTGTGGCTGAGATTGTGTGTGTGTGTGTGTGTGTGTGTGTGTGTGTGTGTGTGTGTGTGTGTGTGTGTGTGTGTGTGTGTGTGTGTGTGTGTGTGTGTGTGTGTGTGTGTGTGTGTGCCGGGCGCCATCATCAGGGCTGCTCCCTGCAGGTGGTTGTTTATGTGTTTGCATATCTGTAATGGAAGGAAGAGAGAAGTCACATCTCTGGAGTTAATGAGCTCTCCAGGCAACAGCTGCCACCATACGGGGCACCACACGTACACGCACAGACTCCTCTGAATCAGTCACCCGAAACCAACTTACAAAGAAAAATGAAATCTAAGTCTCGGTGACTTATAAACTGGACACAGCAGAGTTAATTAGAAAACGGTGAGAGCAGAGTATTTACACATAAATTCAGCCGTTTACAAAGTAAAGGAACCTCGGAGAGTTCAAACAGTCAGCTCAGGGGGTGCACAGGAGTCTATATCGGTGAGACAGAGACAAAAAATAATCACTCTCCCAAACCTCCACATTCAGTGTAGCTTAACTCTTTACCCGCCATTTACCTTATTCAGAGCAGCGCCATGACGGGTATGAAAGCGATGCTGTGAGGGATAGACTTAATATGTTTTCAATGGCATCCGCTATAAGATATATAGCTCCTTGATCACTTATAATTTCCCACAGATCATGTTGTAGAACAATCCAAAAACACGTTAAATAACAGTACACCCTGCTGAAGAGGTGTATGTCTATCCCTCACAGCCTCGCTTTCATTACCGTTAAAAATTAAAGATGGCGCTGCTGTGAATAAGCTCTATTGACAGAATTTTCCAGCATTTATGACAAATTTTCCATGCAACTTCTTTTTTTTTTTCTTATGATGTTTTATTGGTGGAAGGATCTTGGCATTTTTATTCTAATAGCTGATTCCTCTCAACTTTCACAAAAATACCTAAAGAAAAAACTCTTCCGTAAGCAGTACGGTACTTCCCTTCACCGCCGGCAAAATGGGCTTTCAATAAAATTTGGCTGCCTACAATAGAAAGGTGAACAAAAATGAAATCAGTGCTACATAAACATTTGGTGGCAGAGAGTTACTTTCGGTTTCCAGTGAAGCATCCAAAGCGTTGTAGGCTGTGGCTAAATTATCGTAAATATAGAGGGAACGCCACAACACCATATCTGAAAAATGGTGTTTGTATTGGAGGACCATGAACGCAATGTTTTTAGGCCAAAACGCCCAAACTCCTGAAGCAAAACACCATATAGTACATGAAAGAAAGCTGTTGAAATAGCATTACATTTTTACCATAATGCTATTTAAAGAGTAGACATAGTACGATACAAGGTCAATAACCTCTATCGATACCGACTGTCCGTAATCTGTAGTTTTCAAGAAAGCCCTGGACCTTTCAAAAGTTAATCCGGTGGACTTTTGACAGCTTCAGGGGTTTTGATAACAAATAAACGCGAGTTTAATACGGGGTAACAGTAACACTGACGAGTAAACGATGTTCATTTACATATTGCCGACTACCAATATTGTAACAATACAAAGCAAGTTAAAAAACGTTACACTTAAAAAAAAAAAAAAAAAATCTGATATTGCAGGACTTGACAGTGAGCGTTTCACTTACATTTGCGACTATGTGTGCGAACTGTAAAATGTATTTAAGAATACATGTGAGAATAAAAAGTCCCCGCAGGTCCTCAGTTTTATGAAATGTAATATATCTTATAAGGTCTTACATTTGGAAATTTAAAAAAACAGGAATTGCGATACAGCCTAAAGTGATTATTAGGGCCCAAGCCTTGAAAAGGCGAAGGCCCTATTGTTTTTCTTAGGATTATTATTTATTATTCTTCTTCTTCTTCTTCTTCTTTATTATTAGGGCCCAAGCCTTGAAAAGGCGAAGGCCCTATTGTTTTCCATGGGATTATTATTTATTCTTCTTCTTTATTATTATTATATTACTACCTTTTGGGCACTTTTGGGGGCCTTAACGTGCTCAAAAACTCTTGAAACTTTGCACAAATGTCAGAACCCGCGGCCATTAGGGCCCGACTGAAGCTGGGACCCGGGCGTGGCAGGGGGGCTCGACAGCGCCCCCTGGAATGGGATTCAAAAACATGTCCATATCTCAAACACGCTTGCATGTAATAATATGAAACTCGGTACACGTATAGATCTCATCGGGCCGAACAACTTTCGTGCTCTAAGTTTTACGCCAGTCCAACAGGAAGTCGGTTATTATGGGCTGTATGGAAACGCATGTTCTGGCATTTGAAACACTTGTCCTAGAGAATTCATCGGATGACCACGAAACTCGGTGTGCATGAAGTCAAGACATGGAGGATGATAAATTGCGAGGGGATTTTTGATATCTCGAACGGTTTGGCCGTGGCGAGGAAACGAATTTATGGCGAATATTGGAAACAGGAAGTGTGTTATAACATCCTCATACATTAACTGATCTTGATGAAACTTCAGCAGTGTGTTCGTTGTAAGAGGCCGATCACATGGATGTGACTATTGTGAGTCAAAGTTATAGCGCCACCAACTGGCAGCAGGAAGTGTGTCACTTTCAAAATGCTTTGAATTCACCCTCTTATTTTTACCCGATTTGCTTCAAACTTCATCTGTATAATGTAAACACACGACAGATGTAGACCTGTGAAAGGATTATTGATATCTTTAATACTGTCGCCATGGCAACGCTTTAAACTTTTATATTCTTTTTGGATGCATTTGAGGCTCTTAACATGCTTCAAATTGCATGAAACTCAACATGCATATCACATTTATTGTGTAATAGACATGTGCGAAGTTTCAGAAACGGGCGTGGTAAGGGGCTCAGTAGCGCCACCTTTAGTCAAAAATGGGGTATTAGTTTTATCTACAGTAACCAAACTCGGTACGTATATTCTTCTCTTCGAGCCGGACAACTTTCTAATTTACAGTCATTAGCTCCGACCAACAGGAAGTCAGATATTTTGGTTTGAATGTGATATATTGATATATTTTAGACTCCGAGTTTTTAGCGGTGGTTGATTTTATTCACACCAAACTTTTTCAACATGATGAAAATACATTAAAGATGCTAAATTATGAACGGATATTAAATATCTCAAACGGTTTTGCTGTGGCGAGGGATTAAAGTAATGTCCAGAAAGGAAACACTAAAAGCCTCATATCTTCTAAAAATTGTATTATACATCATTTATTTCTATATAAAAGTATACAAATATCAGAACTAAACCCATTTTGTTCTTTTTTTCAATTTAAGAATTATGTATAAGTTAAAAAACAGCCAGAATGCGCTATTTAGTAAAAAAATAAGTCATACATAGGGCAATACTGCCCTCTTGTGTTCGAAATCAGGTAGGCCCATTGTATATTGTATTTATATATAAATATATTAGTGACTGTGAGAATATTTTCCTACGGGTTAATGGATGTGTGATTAAAGCGGGGGCTTTTAAATCGCTAACTTAAAAGCCAAAGTAGTAGCCTACTGGACGTCCAGTAGGAATGAACTAAAACACATTCACTCTGTTCTGCTCATAGACTGTAAAAAAATGGTTCTGCTCGTTCCTCGCCGTGAACGCGTTATTACCCGTGTAGCCGTGAGCATTTAGTTTCATTTTAAACATAGCGCCATTTCGGGGGTGGGATTGCTTGAATTGCGTGTTCAATATTCCGTCATCATCTTTTCAGTCAGCTGTCCACCCATGATTAATGAAATTGGACTCCTTGTGCTGATCTTTGCTGCGACTCTCATTCAGCTCACGATTTATTAAGCGGACACGTTCAGGTTTTAATTGTAGGTTAGTGCCCGTTCTCTAACTGAACTAAATTATTTTAACACACACACACACATCACATCGACGGTGGAGCGCGATGATATATTTAATATATCTGTATATTTGAATATCTGTATATTTTTCCCACCGGTTAACCAACGTGTGACACCAGCGAGGGCTTTTAAATCGCTAATATAAAAGTGAAAGTAAGTATGATTATGGTGGCGCTTGCAGTGCGCTCGAATGAATTCCTATGAAAGTAGAAATTAACTAAAAAACGTTCGCTCTGTTCTGCTCACTCCTCGCGTTGGACGCGCACCGTTATGAATGCCTGTGCAGCCGTGAGCTTTTTTAGTTTAATTTTAAAATTAGCGCCATTTCGGGGGCGGGTAGACTATTGCTTGAATTTATTTTACAAAAACACGTGCTATATTTCAGATCAATATATTTGTTTTCCTTAAAATTATTCTCATCTGAATTACAAATAATGTATTTCTGTATAAAATAATACTATGACTAAAAATGCATTTGATGTTTCTTTTTTAATCAATAACTTAAAAATAAACGGATTAGGCTACTGCTCTGTTTGAGGACTAGAAATTAAAACCAATGCAATATGATGAATGTCCAAAAGATGGCACCGACAGACTGTTTTAAACGAGGTTGGATAAATATTTCTTGTTTTTAAACAGTGTACGTGTGCGTGTGTGCGCGGGTGTGTGTGTGTGTGTGTGTGTGTGTGTGTGTGTGCGTGTGCGTGCGTGCAATCAGTCCCAGGTAAGAGGCATGAATGATGGGAATTGGACTTCTGGGAGTGAGGTTAATATTCCGGAGACGGTTCCCTCAGGTTGTGAAAAGGAGGCGGCGCGGGAGCCCCAATAGTAACCAACTGCAGAACCCCAGAACCATACGTCATATCAGTGTGATCACGACAGCGCCAGCCTAAAAGTCTGATGCCAGAAGTGGGCGTGGCCAGACATTGCGCTACTTCTGTGTTTCAAAGTTTAAAACAATGCTGATATTTTTTTTTTGAACGATTTCATTACAAATGTTTATTTAATATATATATATATATATATATATATATATATATATATATATATATATATATAAAATATTATAAAATATAATAACAATGTTTTGTCCTATTAACAAAAGACAGACAATGTACTATGAACAAATGTTAATAGTTTTTTAAAAGTTAAAATGATACTTTATGCATTTGGTTAAGTGTCAAATGATTAACAATATAAATTGAACAAAGTTTAAAACAAACAAAATAATAAAACGAAAACAAAGCTTGAACATCTGATTTAATTGAAAAGCATTTTTTAAATAAAATGTGTTTTTTTCCTCTGAAATAGCAAAAGCATCGCACACTAGCTGTACCTGCTCTAAATAAATAATAGTCATTAAATAAAAATACAAAATCGAAATAAATAAATTATATTTTATTGTTATTTTTTTAATTCTTGTTCTGTTCTGAATATCAATACATTTAAAGGATTTGTTGTGGAATATTTTGAGTATCATAATAAAATCAGAACAATTCTCGTTTTAGTGATTATTTTTATTTTTTATTTTTTTCCACTGTTCTAATCAGGTCAGGCAAGTCAAATTCTTTGTCTTGTCCCTTAAAAAAGGTAATATATATATATATATACCACACTTCATATGAATTTTTGGTGTTGTGTACTTACAATGGCTGCTGATTTCATGTGTCCGTTAAGTCCATGAGACTGTAGGGTGTCTAATTTTTCATTTTAGGTTTCAGAAGGGTGCTCACGCATACTTTGTGGTTGATATGTGCCCTCGATGCGCACTTTTGCAGAACCCACACTGATGCAAGCTCTAAAGCAGACTTCTTCTGGACAATCAAAGCGGAGTTACGTTATTGCCCATTGTGCACAGGAACCCTAAAGGCACCGGGGTGGCGGTTTTATATATATATATATATATATATATAAATAAATATAGCTGCAAGCAGCGATTACGGGCCCAAGCCGGTGGCACCGCCACCCTGGTGCCTTTATTAGGGCCCAAGCCTTGAAAAGGCGAAGGCCCTATTGTTTTCCATGGGATTATTATTTATTCTTCTTCTTTATTATTATTATATTACTACCTTTTGGGCACTTTTGGGGGCCTTAACGTGCTCAAAAACTCTTGAAACTTTGCACAAATGTCAGAACCCGCGGCCATTAGGGCCCGACTGAAGCTGGGACCCGGGCGTGGCAGGGGGGCTCGCCAGCGCCCCCTGGAATGGGATTCAAAAACATGTCCATATCTCAAACACGCTTGCATGTAATAATATGAAACTCGGTACACGTATAGATCTCATCGGGCCGAACAACTTTCGTGCTCTAAGTTTTACGCCAGTCCAACAGGAAGTCGGTTATTATGGGCTGTATGGAAACGCATGTTCTGGCATTTGAAACACTTGTCCTAGAGAATTCATCGGATGACCACGAAACTCGGTGTGCATGAAGTCAAGACATGGAGGATGATAAATTGCGAGGGGATTTTTGATATCTCGAACGGTTTGGCCGTGGCGAGGAAACGAATTTATGGCGAATATTGGAAACAGGAAGTGTGTTATAACATCCTCATACATTAATTGATCTTGATGAAACTTCAGCAGTGTGTTCGTTGTAAGAGGCCGATCGCATGGATGTGACTATTGTGAGTCAAAGTTATAGCGCCACCAACTGGCAGCAGGAAGTGTGTCACTTTCAAAATGCTTTGAATTCACCCTCTTATTTTTACCCGATTTGCTTCAAACTTTATGTGTATAATGTAAACACACGGCAGATGTAGACTTGTGAAAGGATTATTGATATCTTAAATACTGTTGCCATGGCAACGCTTTAAACTTTTATATTCTTTTTGGGTGCATTTGAGGCTCTTAACATGCTTCAAATTGCATGAAACTCAACATGCATATCAGATTTATTAGGTACTAGGCATGTGTGAAGTTTCAGAAACGGGCGTGGTAAGGGGCTCAGTAGCGCCACCTTTAGTCAAAAATGGGGTATTAGTTTTACCTACAGTAACAAAAATCGGTATTTATATTTATCTCCCCGAGCCGGACAACTTTCTAATTTACAGTCATTAGCTCCGACCAACAGGAAGTCAGATATTTTGGTTTGAATGTGATTTGATGGGAATTTTGCCAGTCTCTCTCAGTGTCTGTGTGTGTGAGAGAGGAGGGGGGCTTTATTTTAACCCTTTCTCTGCTGTGTGGGACTTCTCGGGCACTTTTGGGGCCCTTAACGTGCTCGAAAACTCTTGAAACTTTGCACACAGGTCAGAACCTGCGGCCATCAGGGCTGGGCTGAAGCTGGTACCCGGGCGTGGCAGGGGAGCTCAACAGCGCCCCCTTGAACGTGGTCCGAAAAACTTGGTCCATATATCAAACACGTTTGCATGTAATAATATGAAACTCGGTACACATATAGATTTAATCGGGCCGAACAACTTTCGTGCTCTAAGTTTTACGCCAGTCCAACAGGAAGTCGGCTATCATGGGCTGTATGAAAATGCATGCCCCTGGAATTTGATATACTCCTCCAAGAAAAATTATCCTATCGCCACCAAACTCGGTCAGCATGAAGTCAAGACATTGAGGACGCTAAATTGCGGACGGATTTTCGATATCTCGAACGGTTTGGCCGTGGCGAGGAAACGAATTTATGGCGAGAAAAGAAAAACACAATGTGTTATAACGTCTTCATACATTTATTGATCTTGATGAAACTTCAGCAGTGTGTTTGTTGTAAGAGGGCGATCACATGGATGTGACTATTGTGAGTCAAAGTTATAGCGCCACCAACTGGCAGCAGGAAGTGTATTACTTTCAAGATACTTTTGACTAAAGTGGGTGGGTTATTTTTACCTACAGTCACAAAACTCGGTCTCTATATTGTGCTTATCGATCCGGACAACTTTCTCATTTACAGTCATTAGCTACTACCAACAGGAAGTCAGATATTTTGGTTTGAATGTGGTTTTGTCTCTCTCTGACAGAGTTCCCCCTGCCATTCTCTGTGTGTGTGTGTGTGTGTGTGTGTGTGTGTGTGTGTGTGTGTGTGTGTGTGTGTGTGTGTGTGTGGGGAGGGAGGGAGGGAGGGCACACACACAGACAGCCCCCCCCCTTTTCTGTGTGTGTTTGGAGGGGAGCAGAAAGACTCACACTGATGCAAGCTCTAAAGCAGACTTCTTCTCGACAGTCAAAGCGGGGTTACGTTATTGCCCGTTGTGCACAGGAACCCGAAAGGCAACGGGGGTGGCGGCTTTTTATATATATATATATATATATATATATATATATATATATATATATATATATATATATATATATATATAAATATAAATATAAATAAATATAGCTGCAAGCAGCGATGGAGGGCCCAAGCCGGTGGCAGCGTCAGCCCGGTGCCTTTAGTATAAGGCACCAGGGTGGCGGTGCCACCGGCTTGGGCCCGTAATCGCTGCTTGCAGCTATATTTTATTATTATTTTACTACCTTTTGGGCACTTTTGGGGGCCTTAACGTGCTCAAAAACTCTTGAAACTTTGCACAAATGTCAGAACCCGCGGCCATTAGAGGCGCACTGAAGCTGGGACCCGGGCGTGGCAGGGGGGCTCGGCAGCGCCCCCTGGAATGGGATTCAAAAACATGTCCATATATCAAACACGCTTGCATGTAATAATATGAAACTCGGTACACATATAGATCTCATCGGGCCGAACAACTTTCGTGCTCTAAGTTTTACGCCAGTCCAACAGGAAGTCGGCTATTATGGGCTGTATGGAAACGCATGTTCTGGCATTTGAAACACTTCTCCCAGAGAATTCATCCGATGACCACGAAACTCGGTGTGCATGAAGTCAAGACATGGAGGATGCTAAATTGCGAGGGGATTTTTGATATCTCGAACGGTTTGGCCGTGGCGAGGAAACGAATTTATGATTAAAAAAGGATGCATAAAGTGTGTTATAACTTAGTTATAGTTTTACCTACAGTTACAAAACTCAGCGTGTATTTTGATCTTATCAAGCCGAACAACTTTCTAATTTACAGTCATTAGCTCCGACCAACAGAAAGTCAGATATTGTGGTTTGAATGTGAATTGTGTCTCTCTCTGTCTCTCTGCCATTCTGTGTGTCTGTCTGTGTGGGGTGGGGAGGGGAGGGGGGGATCTGTGTATGTGTGTGTGTGTGTGAGGAGGGGGGCTAGTTTAGTTTAACCCTTTCTCTGCTGTGTGCAAAATCTCGGGCACTTTTGGGGCCCTTAACGTGCTCGAAAACTGGGTGGGGAGGGGAGGGGGGGATCTGTGTATGTGTGTGTGTGTGTGTGAGGAGGGGGGCTACCGGTAGTTTAGTTTAACCCTTTCTCTGCTGTGTGCAAAATCTCGGGCACTTTTGGGGCCCTTAACGTGCTCGAAAACTGGGTGGGGAGGGGAGGGGGGGATCTGTGTATGTGTGTGTGTATGTGTGTGTGTGAGGAGGGGGGCTAGTTTAGTTTAACCCTTTCTCTGCTGTGTGCAAAATCTCGGGCACTTTTGGGGCCCTTAACGTGCTCGAAAACTCTTGAAATTTTGCACACAGGTCAGAACCCGCTGAAGCTGGTACCCGGGCGTGGCAGGGGGGCTCGACAGCGCCCCCTGGAATGGGATTCAAACACTTGTCCGTATATCAAACACGCTTGCATGTAATAATATGAAACTCGGTACACATTTAGATCTCATCGGGCCGAACAACTTTCGTGCTCTAAGTTTTACGCCAGCCCAACAGGAAGTCGGCTATTGTGGGTGGTATGAAAACGCATGTTCTGGCATTTGAAACACTCTTTCTAGAAAATTCATTCAATCGCAACCAAACTCGGTCAGCATGACGTCAAGACATTGAGGATACTAAATTGCTGACGGATTTTTGATATCTGGAACAGTTTGGCCGTGGCGAGGAAACGAAATTATGGCGAGAAAAGAGAAACACGATGTGTTATAACGTCTTCATACATTAATTGATCTTGATGAAACTTCAGTAGCGTGTTTGTTGTAAGAGAGCGATCACATGGATGTAACTAATGTGAGTCAAAGTTATAGCGCCACCAACTGGCAGCAGGAAGTGTGTTACTTTTGACAAACTTTAGTAAACTAAAAGGTTAGTTTTACCTACAGTCACAAAACTTGGTATGTATATTGTGCACATCGAGCCGGACAACTTTCTGATTTACAGTCATTAGCTCCGACCAACAGGAAGTCAGATATTTTGGTTTGAATGTGGTTTTGTCTCTCTCTGCCTCTCTCTGACAGAGTTCCCCCTGCCAGTGTGTGTGTGTGTGTGTGTGTGTGTGTGTGTGTGTGTGTGTGTGTGTGTGTGTGTGTGTGTGTGTGTGTGTGTGTGTGTGTGTGTGTGTGTGTGTGTGTGTGTGTGTGTGTGTGTGTGTCTGTGTGTGTCTGTGTGGAGAGGGGAGGGAGGGCACACACACAGACAGCCCCCCCTGTCTGTGTGTGTGGGGAGGGGGGCAGAAAGACTCTATTAAAAATAGGTATATTGTGCCATCTAGTGTTTTATACTATGTATACATGTGTTTTTTCTTTTAAACAAGTGTTTTAAAGTACAGTAATTTCAATGAATATATATACCACACTTCATAGGAATTTTCGGTGTTGTGTACTTACAATGGCTGCTGATTTCATGTGTCCGTTAAGTCCATGAGACTGTAGGGTGTCTAATTTTTTATTTTAGGTTTCAGAAGGGTGTTCACTCATACTTTGTGGTTGATATGTGCCCTCGATGCGCACTTTTGCAGAACCCACACTGATGCAAGCTCTAAAGCAGACTTCTTCTCGACAGTCAAAGCGGAGTTACGTTATTGCCCGTCGTGCACAGGAACCCTAAACGCACCGGGGTGGCGGTTTTATATATATATATATATATATATATATATATATATATATATATATATATATATATATATATATATATATAAATAAATATAGCTGCAAGCAGCGATGGAGGGCCCAAGCCGGTGGCACCGCCACCTTGGTGCCTTTAGTGCAACTAAAGGCACCGGGGTGGCGGTGCCACCGGCTTGGGCCCGTAATCGCTGCTTGCAGCTATATTTATTATTATTTTACTACCTTTTGGGCACTTTTGGGGGCCTTAACGTGCTCAAAAACTCTTGAAACTTTGCACAAATGTCAGAACCCGCGGCCATTAGAGCCGGACTGAAGCTGGGACCCGGGCGTGGCTGGGGGGCTCAGCAGCGCCCCCTGGAATGGGATTCAAAAACATGTCCATATATCAAACACGCTTGCATGTAATAATATGAAACTCGGTACACATATAGATCTCATCGGGCCGAACAACTTTCGTGCTCTAAGTTTTACGCCAGTCCAACAGGAAGTCGGCTATTATGGGCTGTATGGAAACGCATGTTCTGGCATTTGAAACACTTCTCCCAGAGAATTCATCCGATGACCACGAAACTCGGTGTGCATGAAGTCAAGACATGGAGGATGCTAAATTGCGGACGGATTTTTGATATCTCGAACGGTTTGGCGGTGGCGAGGAAACGAATTTATGATTAAAAAAGGATGCATAAAGTGTGTTATAACTTAGTTATAGTTTTACCTACAGTTACAAAACTCAGCGTGTGTTTTGATCTTATCAAGCCGAACAACTTTCTAATTTACAGTCATTAGCTCCGACCAACAGAAAGTCAGATATTGTGGTTTGAATGTGAATTGTGTCTCTCTCTGTCTCTCTGGCATTCTGTGTGTGTGTGTCTGTCTGTGTGGGGTGGGGAGGGGAGGGGGGATCTGTGTATGTGTGTGTGTGTGAGGAGGGGGGCTAGTTTAGTTTAACCCTTTCTCTGCTGTGTGCAAAATCTCGGGCACTTTTGGGGCCCTTAACGTGCTCGAAAACTCTTGAAATTTTGCACACAGGTCAGAACCCGCGGCTGAAGCTGGTACCCGGGCGTGGCAGGGGGGCTCGACAGCGCCCCCTGGAATGGGATTCAAACACTTGTCCGTATATCAAACACGCTTGCATGTAATAATATGAAACTCGGTACACATTTAGATCTCATCGGGCCGAACAACTTTCGTGCTCTAAGTTTTACGCCAGCCCAACAGGAAGTCGGCTATTGTGGGTGGTATGAAAACGCATGCCCCTGGAATTTGAAACACTCTTTCTAGAAAATTCATCCAATCGCAACCAAACTCGGTCAGCATGACGTCAAGACATTGAGGATACTAAATTGCTGACGGATTTTTGATATCTCGAACAGTTTGGTCGTGGCGAGGAAACGAAATTATGGCGAGAAAAGAGAAACACGATGTGTTATAACGTCTTCATACATTAATTGATCTTGATGAAACTTCAGTAGCGTGTTTGTTGTAAGAGAGCGATCACATGGATGTAACTAATGTGAGTCAAAGTTATAGCGCCACCAACTGGCAGCAGGAAGTGTGTTACTTTTGACAAAAGTGGGGGGGTTAGTTTTACCTACAGTCACAAAACTTGGTATGTATATTGTGCACATCGAGCCGGACAACTTTCTGATTTACAGTCATTAGCTCCGACCAACAGGGAGTCAGATATTTTGGTTTGAATGTGGTTTTGTCTCTCTCTGCCTCTCTCTGACAGAGTTCCCCCAGCCATTCTGTGTGTGTGTGTGTGTGTGTGTGTGTGTGTGTGTGTGTGTGTGTGTGTGTGTGTGTGTGTGTGTGAGTGTGTGTGTGTGTCTGTGTGTGTGTGTCTGTGTGGGGAGGGGAGGGAGGGCACACACACACATAGACAGCCCCCCTGTCTGTGTGTGTGGGGAGGGGAGCAGAAAGACTATGAACAATTGTGCCATCTAGTGTTTTATACTATGTATAAATGTGTTTTTTATTTTAAACGAGTTTTTTAAAGTACACTAATTTCAATTAATGATATGCTGCATTTTTATGTATATTTAAACATTATCAAAGTTAGGATGTCATTTTTTTAGTTTCAAAACTTATCTGTCTCTGTCTCCCTTTGGCTGTCATTACCCTCCCCTCACTCCCACAGTCTCATTACTCTATTATTTCTTTCTGTATCAAATAATATTACCATAAACAAAAAGTTTGAGTTTCTTTTTCAATCAATGTATTATGTGTAACTTAAAAATAAGCAGATTAAACAGATATGTTTGAGGGCAAGACATGAAAACGATGAAATATAATATAGTATTAGTAAAAGAGTGCAGTATAGGGTTGGATGAATCAGATAAATAACATATTTTGTTAAAAAAACATTTGGTTAAATAAAATCGAGTGATACATAGGGCTATATTGCCCTCTCGACAGTCAAAGCGGGTTACGTTATTGCCCGTCGTGCACAGGAACCCGAAAGGCAACGGGGGTGGCGGCTTATATATATATTTATTATTTATTATTCTTTATTATTATTATTTTACTACCTTTTGGGCACTTTTGGGGGCCTTAACGTGCTCAAAAACTCTTGAAACTTTGCACAAATGTCAGAACCCGCGGCCATTAGGGCCCGACTGAAGCTGGGACCCGGGCGTGGCAGGGGGGCTCGCCAGCGCCCCCTGGAATGGGATTCAAAAACATGTCCATATCTTAAACACGCTTGCATGTAATAATATGAAACTCGGTACACGTATAGATCTCATCGGGCCGAACAACTTTCGTGCTCTAAGTTTTACGCCAGTCCAACAGGAAGTCGGTTATTATGGGCTGTATGGAAACGCATGTTCTGGCATTTGAAACACTTGTCCTAGAGAATTCATCGGATGACCACGAAACTCGGTGTGCATGAAGTCAAGACATGGAGGGTGATAAATTGCGAGGGGATTTTTGATATCTCAAACGGTTTGGCCGTGGCGAGGAAACGAATTTATGGCGAATATTGGAAACAGGAAGTGTGTTATAACATCCTCATACATTAACTGATCTGGATGAAACTTCAGCAGTGTGTTCGCTGTAAGAGGCCGATCACATGGATGTGACTATTGTGAGTCAAAGTTATAGCGCCACCAACTGGCAGCAGGAAGTGTGTCACTTTCAAAATGCTTTGAAATCACCCTCTTATTTTTACCCGATTTGCTTCAAACTTCATCTGTATAATGTAAACACACGACAGATGTAGACCTGTGAAAGGATTATTGATATCTTTAATACTGTCGCCATGGCAACGCTTTAAACTTTTATATTCTGTTTGGATGCATTTGAGGCTCTTAACATGCTTCAAATTGCATGAAACTCAACATGCATTTGACATTTATTGTGTAATAGACATGTGCGAAGTTTCAGAAACGGGCGTGGTAAGGGGCTCAGTAGCGCCACCTTTAGTCAAAAATGGGGTATTAGTTTTACCTACAGTAACCAAACTCGGTACGTATATTCTTCTCTTCGATCCGGACAACTTTCTAATTTACAGTCATTAGCTCCGACCAACAAGAAGTCAGATATTTTGGTTTGAATGTGAGTTTTGGTATATTTTAGACTCCGAGTTTTTAGCGGTGGTTTATTTTATTCACACCAAACTTTTTCAACATGATGAAAATACATTAAAGATGCTAAATTGTGAACGGATATTAAATATCTCAAACGGTTTTGCTATGGCGAGGGATTAAAGTAATGTCCAAAAAAGGAAACACTAAAAGCCTCATATCTTCTAAAAAATTTATTATACACCATTTATTTCTATATAAAAGTATACAAATATCAGAACTAAACCCATTTTGTTCTTTTATTTCAATTTAAGAATTATGTATAAGTTAAAAAACAGCCAGAATGCACTTTTTAAGTCAAAAAATAAGTCATACATAGGGCAATACTGCCCTCTTGTGGTCAAAATCGGGTAGGCCCATTGTATATTGTATCTATATAAATAGTGACTGTTAGAATATTTTCCTACCGGTTAATCGATGTGCAATTAAAGCGGGGGCTTTTAAATCGCTAACTTAAAAGCCAAAGTAAGTACTGGACGTCCAGTAGGAATGAACTAAAACACATTCACTCTGTTCTGCTCGTTCCTCGCCGTGAACGCGTTATTGCCCGTGCAGCCGTGAGCATTTAGTTTAATTTTAAACATAGCGCCATTTCGGGGGTGGGATTGCTTGAATTGCGTGTTCAATAGCCTATTATTCTTAATCTTTTCAGTCAGCTTTTCACCCATGATTAATGAAATTGGACTCCTTGTGCTGATGTTTGCTGAGACTCATTCAGCTCACGATTTATTAAGCGGACACGTTCAGGTTTTAATAGGCTAGTGCCCACTATATTTGAATATCTGTATATTGTAATATCTATACCTAGTCACACCCTACTCTTATTAAATGTATGCTTCATAGTTCATTTTTAATTTCTAAATTTGATCAATAAATTAAATTATTTAGAATAATAAGACACTATAGGACTGTTAGCCTACCCTGTGGCTGATCAAATTAAATATTTTACACTGAAAAATAACAATGCATTAAATAATGTTTTAAGATTGTTTTAAATATAAGTTAATTAACGATCGTTGCAAAGAATGAAAGGCTACTTTTAAACATAACACTAAACCTCCTATAGGTGTCGCCAGGCGACCGTCTTAATGAGCGAGTCATTGATTCATTCGTTCAAACGAGTCGTTCGAACGACTGAGTCATTCATGAATGACACAGATCTTTATGGATTGATCATTGAATCTTTGAGTCAAGCGATTCTTTCAAAATGCGGAATCATTCACTAATGAAAAAACACGACCGTCTTAATGAGCGAGTCATTGATTCATTCGTTCGAACGACTGAATCATTCATGAATGACACAGATCTTTATGGATTGATCATTGAATCTTTGAGTCAAGCGATTCTTTCAAAATGCGGAATCATTCACTAATGAAAAAACACTGTGAGATGCGCGATGGTTCTGCTGTGATCTTTGTTTAACTATTTTCGCTGCTGAAACAGAACAAAAACAGTCAACATTGTTGTGTGTGTGTGTGATTTTGGTTGGGTGACATTTGTATGTTACAGTTTGACAAGAGTTTATAGTTTAACAAAAGCACAATGTTGTGTTTTATTGCAAGTGCACACAAATATAAGGAAACACTTTGCAGTTTGAATGATGTCCTGTATGAACAAAATGACGGAGTATGTTTTTATGTCTCCATTTTTCGATCGATCCTCGTACACACACACACACACACACACACACACACACACACACACACACACACACACACACACACACACACACACACACACACACACACACACACACACACACACACACACACACACACACACACACAGCAATCTTGACATCGCAGCCACACACACAGACAGCCCCTCCTGTGTTTGTCTGTGTGGGGAGGGGGGCAGAAAGACTATTAAAAATAGGTATATTGTGCCATCTAGTGTTTTATACTATGTATAAATGTGTTTTTTCTTTTAAACAAGTGTTTTAAAGTACACTAATTTCAATTAATTCAATGCTGCATTTTTATGTATATTTAAACATTATCAAAGACTACTTTCTGTCAAAGTTAGGATGTTATTTTTTTAGTTTCAAAAGTTCTCTGTCTCTGTCGGCCATTCCCCTCCCCTATTCCTGTTTTTCATTGCACGCTTTTAAATGTAAAAAAATCTTTCTGTTTTGATATATTTAAACTTTTTAAAAAATCTAGCAAAAAATGCGCCTTTTTGCACAACCCATTTTTTATTTTTTTATTTTTTCACTGTTCTAATCAGGTCAGGCAAGTCAAATGATCTGTCTTGTCCCTTAAAAAAATTAATATATATATATACCACACTTCATATGAATTTTTGGTCTTGTGTACTTACAATGGCTGCTGATTTCATGTGTCCGTTAAGTCCATGAAACTGTAGGGTGTCTAATTTTCATTTTAGTTTTCAGAACGGTGCTCACGCCCTCGATGCGCACTTTTGCAGAACCCACACTGATGCAAGCTCTAAAGCGGAGATACGTTATTGCCCGTTGTGCACAAGAACCCTAAAGGCACCGGGGTGGCGTTTTTTTTTATATATATATATATATATATATATAAATAAATATAGCTGCAAGCAGCGATGGAGGGCCCAAGCCGGTGGCACCTCCACCCTGGTGCCTTTAGTGCAACTAAAGGCACCGGGGTGGCGGTGCCACCGGCTTGGGCCCGTAATCGCTGCTTGCAGCTATATTTATTTATATATATATATATATATATATATTTAAACTTCAAACTCAAAAGTCTATGATTTAATTAAATAAGCGCAAGCGCTGCACGTTCAAAGTCATTGTTGTGCATTCTACAGGCTTGCCGTTTCAAAGCAGTTCACAAACAATAAATATTGTGCATTTACGCCAACAGATTGCTTATGATTTATTGTTGATGAATAATGACCTTACATTTACATCTGATAAATATAAATGTAATTGTAAAATTTTATATTTAAGCTTGAAAATGACAATCATAAAAACTCTTCTCAGTTAAACGTTCTCCATTAGCTTAATGGAAATAACTAGCACTGATTTCCAAGAGCTCACCTACATCTATCCTCCGTCGCTCTGTTTCAGACTTAGCCTGTTTAAAGCAGCACAAACATCTAAAAGGAAAAAGTGAGAGACCCTATGGAGGGGCTATTGTCTTTCGTTGAATAACTTCTCTCTCCTAGCACAGGAGTCCATTCCCTTTCAACCATCACTCTCTTTATCCGTCTCTATTTCCTCTCATCGCCCTGACTTTCGGACATGGCACACACTCATTGATTCTTCTCATTGAGTCTCCTGGGAGAGAAAAATTCCCCTGTTCCCGTTTGCTAAAATGGAGACTATTAGTGCACAGGGTGAACGGGGAAGGGCCCTCCATCTTTTAACCACACTCCAGGGGTTTGGCTGCAGATTGTGAGCGCGGAGACCACATTGATCTTTCACACACTCATTACCGCCATTTTCAATTAGAGCCTGGCACAGCTATCAGCCACTTTTTGAAAAAAAGAGGCCCTGCTCATTCTTCACAGGCTTTCAGATTCCTCACAAGACACCAACTCAAAGAGGCTCTCTGTCCTGGCCCTTTCCCGCTGATAGGACAGCGGCGGATAACGCTGTTCGCTTAATACGGGTGACAACAATGCTGGGTGGGAGGAATGATTCCAAAGCATTGCGGAATGCAAACACAAGTAAAAACACCTTGGCTGTTTGCCCCACTAAGAAAGGAAGTTTATAAAGCAATCCCGCCGATTGAGCCGTAGATAAGTTTCAGGCTCTGCAAAGCAGTAAAAAGGGGATTTAAGAGTAAAACATCTAAGCAAGCCGGAGATTAAGCATACAAGAAGTTAGTAAAAGCTGTGCTTACCTGCAATGATCATTCTATGATCTTCAGGAGGCAAAATTAAGGGAGAGAGACAAGAAAAACACTGGTTAGCATTGGTTAGTGGCAAAGCAGACAACATTAAAGTGACTGAAGAATCGTGGGGTGGAAGAAAGTGGGACAGAATGAGGTGCAGACATAAAAGCTCAAGATAGAGAGGTGATATCTGATGAAGCTGAGCCGTCACGATCCTCACCTGCATACACACGAAAAGAGATTACCTACTGTCTGTGACCGCACACATGTTTAACAAACTCTAGGATTATGTTTAGAACATCAAGAAAATAATGTTAACAAACTAAATTAAAAAGTACTAACACAAGGGTGACCCTAACCTAATCCAAAATAAAAAAGGAAAGAAAGAAACGTTGCATCAAGAATATCGAAATCTATTTTTAGGGCCGTTAAAATGTGAAGTAAAAAAGCCAGAGGCAGTAAATTATGCAATATGATGCAGTTTTATTTATGATGATGCAGATATTTTTCCCAGACAAAAGACTGGCTATAAAAATCACGTTTCCAGCTACTGTAGATCGCTCCATTGTGAATAAAGCACCTGGCCGTCACACAAGCACACATCCTTGTTCCATGTGCTCATGCTGTCGCCATATCAACCTCCACTCTGATGCAGACTGCGGGTAACTAATACGACAGCAACCCAGGTCTCATCTATAAAGCATGAGTGTGTGTGTGAGAATGAATTTACCTACGCAAAATACAGCAGACAGCCACTCCACAACAAGGCATTATTAAACCTGCCATAGGCAAAGTCTTTAACTTATATGTTCTGACTCACTAAATCTTCACTTAAACCTACACCTGTGACAGTTGTATTCACATCATCATTACATCGCAGGTCTCAGTTAAACAAACTGGCTAAAAATCCATATCTCCTGCACTCCATTAGACCTGCCATCTCAGATCACTGGGATCTGTAGATTATTTATAATCCCTGCAAGGGAAATAGCCCTTTATTTTAGTTTGAGTTTTTTTACACCTAAAGGGAAAAGTTCCCCTAAATATTTATGAGAGAATGACCATTCCACAAACTTGAATTATTAAGCACAAGTCGTATGGCCACTTTTCTGATAGGTTATGACACTTCTTGTATCATTTTGGAGTTTGACAGTCCTTGCTCACCTCTATTATATGGAAAAGATAGACCAGGATGTTTTGTTTTGTTTCCCAAAAATAGTGTTTATGACTCAATAAGCTCCCAGACTGTGGTGAACTGGAGATGGAGCTGATAGGAAATAAAGGAGAAGAAAACATTGACTTATTTATGAGCATGTTGACTATTAAAAGTTTTGTAACCTGGCATCTATATAAGTACAGTACAAGGGCATTCAATAAATTCACAGCGAGGGGCTTCCCATCAGACAGGAAGGTGGGGTGTTTGTTTCACATTTCTGCTTCTCATGCGGCTTTCATCCGATTGCAGACACAGTGTGCGTAATTGGTGGATGCACCTTTTTGTATCTGTATACTTATTTTTTGGACCAGAGGTGTTTAAACTAGAGGCTGCAAGAGGGTGCACTAGGGGTCAGTGGAAATCTTCAGAGAAAAATAAAATAAGAAATCATGACATTAATCAATAAACAAAAGTTTGAAAACCCCTGTAATAAACAATAAACACCTATCATTCAAAACCTGTAAGAAATTCTATACATTTCTATACATCCTTGCATAACTTTGCATAAGCGTTGCTTTGACTTAATTTGATACATGAGTGTTTGTTCTTAGTGATATATTCTAGGCCCAGTGGGTTTGGCAGGTCACAATAAAAGTGAAAGAGTCTAAAAGTTGCTTGGGAGTCACAGTAGAGAGGACAGTTGAACTGCAGCATTAATACAGAAAACAAAGAGCTTATTGAACTTTCAGGGGGGGTTGGTGGGGGGGTATCACAGCAGAGCGGTACAACTCTAGTTTCCCCTGAACAGGCCCCCAAACACTGAGGTCCAAACATTGAGGACACAAGTGCATGGATAAAGGTGGATAAGGAAGAAAGGGCTGAAGAATTTACACGCATGTTTGTAAAACACTTTTTATATAGGCTATAGATTAAGTAGCTTTCTTTTTTAAATCCCTTTGATGTCCCAAACTTTCTGTTGCAATTATTTGGGGTCTTAAAGTTTCACTTCAGAAAGAACTAAAAGCAACATCATTAGCTCTCTTGCTAGCTGTCACAAGAGAAGACAACTCTGTATTTTATACAGACCATAGATCAATTACCCTTTCTGTGACACTGCTAACTCTCAAATGCTTCTTGTGCTATCTATGCGTTTCAGACCCTCCTCTGCCTGCAGTAGCCTTGACACTACTTAACTCCAGAGCTAAAGGTCATGGACCCCATTTGCATTTGTGAGAGCTTCTGAGACTATTCTACATTAAGTGCCCTCTACATTAGATTTATTTTAAATGTAACACTTTTCAGACTTCCCTCTTTATGTAAATCAGCTCATTTTCTTGAGTTGAGCAGAGCCATGAAGTCATGTGGCTTGGCTATTCTCCATTCAACTACGTTCAAGTAGGACCGACTTTGCAACAAAAAATATTTTCCATTGTGTAATCATGACCAAACAATGCTGTTAAATCCTCTTAAACTCAAACAGGCCTTGAGAATAAGCAGGTAACATAATAAGGGTACATCAATAATAAGACACTGCAATTTTAAACACTACGCTCACACAAAATATCAGACTAGACTTGTACCAATACAATTGATCAATCGACATGGATGGATGGATGGATGGATGGATGGATGGATGGATGGACTTCCATCTTCATTTCCATTCAAAGTCCACAGGGGGTACTCACTATCTGACATGGATGGAAATGCAAAAGGATCTCTTTCATTCAACACACATACACTCACAAAAGTGCAATTTCACACTATACAGCTCTAATTCACAATTTTAGGACTGTCTTGTTTCATTTAGTGTGAGTGGTTAAATTAAATTCTCTAAGAGCATCCACAAGGCGCCATGAAGAGAAAACCTCAGCCTTTAATCATGCAGTTTAAATAAGTGAGAGGTTTTATCCTCATAAATCTGTGTATTTGGGCACAAATGATAACTTTGTGACAAGTTGCCCACTCACTGGCAGCATACAAATTTAAGTGATCGATTTGGTGAAGCTACAACACAAATTCGATTTACTCTAAGCTATAAATCGGCTCAAGACACCCGGCTCATTAAAAGCAGCTGGGAGAAAGAACCAGGACTTATTTTGGTCAGACACACAGATTCAATCAGTGGTCGTGACACAGAGTTTCTGAAAGCCCTCCAGTTAAAACCTCGCCACATCACAGCCTGCCACACCATGCCTGGGAGCAGACAGACAGCGGGGTTATCAGCAGCTTTACGAGGTGGATTTCTACTGCCTGCCCCTCTATGAGTGATGATGGGTATCCCACCCACAGACACGCTAAAGAGAATGTCTGTTCTCTTTATAGACAGTGGGAATGTAAAAGCTTTGACGGCAGCTTACACATTTCCCACTTTTACACTTTAAAAATAGAGACATTTAGGTATTATACAGCAAAGTTTTCAAACTGGGGTCTACAAGAGGCTGCTAAGGAAATATATATATATATATAGGCCTATACTGTATATCTACTGTATATAAACACTGAAATTTACATTAACGGAATAAACACTGAACAATTCAAACAAAATGTCCCATGGTCTGCATGATGAATTTTCATTAGGGTACGCTAGCATTAAACCATCTTAAATGAAGGTGGCCACAATGACACTGCATTCTTCCTGGTCCTCTCTCTCCTGGCAGGATTTTATTACGCTAATCATTTTTCATGCGCTGTGCTAACGAGGGTGAATCCACTTGTGAGAGAGCAGCTCCATGCCTCCAACCAAATAGACTCGTTTAATGGCACTAAAACCCCTGCTATTAAAGCAAACCGCTTTTAATCTTCCCAATCAAATGGCACATAAATTTGTCAGCTCCGCTCGGGTCTCCTAGCAGCCGTGGGGCCACGACCTTGCATTAGCATGAATCAGCACGACCCCAGGCAATACACAAACGCAACAGCCTGAGGATGACTGGCTTATTGGGGCTCGTAACTAAATTGAGCTTTTGGGATGTTAATGTAGTTCTCATTGCACGTACGAACAAGTCGTTAGTTAAGCCACATTTCTGTTTGACAATTGCTTCTGGAGCAATAAAACTTTCTCCTCTGGAAGAATTTCTAGTCAGATTCACACCGGTCACTTTTTGCACTAGGGAACAGTATGGATAGGTTAATACTGTAAATATATGTAATAAATAATAATTATATCAACATATAATAAATATTTATTATATACACAGTTCAGAAGTTTTCGGTCAGTAAGATTTCGTTGAACGTTTTATGCTCAATGCTGAATTTATTTGATCGAAAAACAGTAATATTTTGAAATATCATTCAAACAGTTCCCTTTCATGTCGGTCACTCCAACGTTCGTCGGAGGGATCCGACAGAAATGGGATCTTCGCAGAGAGACCAAACTACTTCAAGTGAAACTAAACGAGCCAATGTACATTTGGCTTTATTATTTCAGATGCCTTTTTAAAAGGCTACAATTGAAAAAAAATTATATATTATAAAATTCAACCTGTCAAAATACACGCCACTTCTGAAATCCACCTGTTTGGCGGGTGTTAATGTCAAGCGCTGATTCTAATAATACATATGTTTAATTGCATTCTTCAAAGTATTAAGCCTTGCTGAAAGTGGCCATCAAATTTGATAATAACCTTACAAAAAAAAAAAAAAAATCGATTCAATCTCCAGCAGATCCCAATCATACATAAGCATGTCAGGTATAAAAGATTAAACTGCCTCGCTATTCATCAGAACTGATTAGAGCAGGGGTCTCCTCTTGTCTCTCCCTCATCTGCTTAAAGATAAAGCAGTCCCTCGAAAAGGTTGCAATTAATCTTTATCATTTTTTCATATCTTGTAGTTCATATAAAATTAATGAAGTCTGCACCTTATTTATTTTCTGCTAAAGAAAACTGTAAAATGCCGTTCAGCTTAATGGGGTGAAGCCACCTTTGCCCATTAATACAGCGGGATTAGTTGGGAAATCAGACTCTTCCGTCCTCTCTCAAGATGGTGGATCATCTGCATTGCTATAGGTAATGAGTATGGCGAGAACACATGATGTAATGCACAACACTACAGATGTCATTACCCAGCAGACCATTAGAGGCACTACAGTGCTGAAGACACGTTATTACACGGAGGTGCACCAATAAGCACTCAGCATCCCGTCTGATAGAGGTCACCTCAGAAGCAATCGCTCTAAGTGTTCTCGCTGGGAATAAGGAAGCTGATTAAACATGGGCTTTAGCTTCAGTTACTGGACAGAAGACAGAAAACCAATCAAGCAGAAACAGCTCAACCCTCCGTTTTCTTTCTTGGGTTTCTGCACTGTCAGAGATTGTTGGTATCTTCTCTTCCTTCAGAGCATCCCCTCCATTTTATTTATATAATCCTAAGTAAGACCCTCGACCTGCTGACGGATCAAAGGGTCATTAAAAGTAATGCAGTTTCAGCATTGCATTTACCTAATGAAAGCAGCGATTTATGGAGCACTTCCCAAGATGCACTGCTCTTTCCGTGTCTCCCCTTTGAGGTCAGCATTACTGCATAGAAGTTCAAAAAGTAGCGAATAACGGAGGCGGGCTGTTAAATCCAGTCTTTTTGGCGTCTGCACTGCATACAAACTCTTTTTCGCTTGCTTTTCTGACTGTCAATTCAGCTCAGATTAAGTGGAGGATCTGACTTGTCTGAAAGCAGTGGCTGCTTTGCATGGACATAATAGAGCAGCTTTTTAGAGAGCAGAAAAGTGCCATTTGACGTACCTTGGAAAAAGAAAAATCAACAAGTGACTCATATGCCCATCTAAAGGCTAAATACAGTTTAAATGACAGCATTAGACAGTAATACTAGAGTACTGAAGGAATGAACATCATGTGAAACGGCAAACTTAGTGACTGGATTAAAAGTAATGACCGTAGAGGAACTGTCGCTCAGCTCTACTACGTAGCTAAGCACACAGACTCTAACCCACCTAAAGCTTGTTGGCAACATACAAATAATGTTGAAAAGATTCAAGGTAGTACTGTCTTGAATGCAAAGACTAATCAATTCCCTATATACTGTAAAAAAAAGTAAAAAAAAAGTAAAGGCTCAACCAGCACATACAGTGAGTGTGGTGTTCAGGTGTCTAGATATTTTAGGACAACTGTACTTGCTTAAAATAAAGAAAATACTCAAATTATTTCTGAATATTTACAGTATGTATTAAGGTATTTACAGTATGTACTGTAGTTTTCCTGGAAATTTTAAACAATACAATCATGGTATTAACATTGTACATTTAAAAATGGTATTGCCATGTTATGTAAGCAAGCAAGCAAGTAAATAAATAAATAAACAATGCCTCTTTTTTAGTAAATGCATTTTTTACTTGCACTAAAATAAATAAATAAATAAAAACTACCTCTACTTAGTTTTCAAAAACTAGTACATATATTACACTAGTAAAATATTCAATTCTTGCGTTTTTAGCTCCGTGCAGAGTTTAATAGAGCTATTTCAGTTTGAGTTATAATTGTTTCTTTCAAATGACTAAATAACTTGTGCTATTAATAATGCAGGGAATAACACAAAACCAGAGGTGGAAATCACTGGGTTTCGATATTAAAGGTTGTGCAAACAGATATGTCCCTATCCCATGTTAATCATATTAGCTCCTTAATGATGTCTAAATTAAATTTCGACATACAAGCCTGGAATTAACATGTTCACTGGGACAGAAAACAGACGTTGCACAGTCTTGTATCATTATCTTAGTGGAATCAGCACCAGACTAAACTTCCACTTGTTCCTGATTCATACATGATTTCTTATAGATGATTTAGTGTGTTTTCAGTATACACACTACAATAATGAGGACGTCTGGCTGGGGTTTTATCAACAATATTGTAAGTGATGGAAACATTCATGCTTTGTGAACCTACTGGATGACCATGTTTCAGGCATTTGAGTCTAAAGATGTCTGCAATAATCTCCCGGAGTTCATCGAGTTCGGAGGGCCACATTTTGTATTAAGTGCTGCAGTGAAGCATTAAGACGGAGACAACGAAAAGCTTTTTTGGCCCATATGAGGCCTTGTGCTCATCTGTCCATTCGAGGGAATATATTGCTTGACAATAGGAGATTTGTTTTTGCTCATCTGTACACCAGTTCAGAGGGCAGAACATCAAGTAAATTGGGAGTAATCAAATGTACCCGACCCAGTAAGAGACTAGCCAATCCAATTATTTCTCTTGATTTGTTTTCAAAGGGAACGTAGACATACTAACTCCTCCCTTGGATGTCACTGCTGAGAAATGTTTCACTCTTCTAGCACACATGCACTTCCATTTATGGAAACAAAGTACTGTGGACAGTGGACACAAACAAATAGCACATCTGCAAGAAGCCAAGACATTTAAAAAGTTCTAGGTTTCAGTGACACAGTTATGAGGATTATAAATAAACAACCTACAAAGGCATCTGAATGGCAGAAATCTTTCATCAAACATCTAAAAACAACACTTACTTATAACAACACGGAAATTTCATCTCCATTCTCACAAGCACAATGCCTGAAAACAGCATGAAAGTAAATTTAAGACAAGTTTAAGTTGTAGGCCACTTAAGAAAAATGTGAATGTGAAGAATAATGAGCTTATTTATTTTATAATTTTATAACAACTTTTTGTTTAAGTGAACTTCAAACCACCTGATTCAGATTTGTACCTGCCCTTCTAAAATGCACAAAACTGGAATTTCTTTACATAATTTTATATTTTTGTCCATCCAAGCGTGAAAGAAAACTCCAATGAGCGAGCTCAGAAAAAGTCATTTTAAACCATTCAAGCGCAAGACGACCCGCACGCTGTTTTCTGACCAGCGCACACACCCAAATGTGCACACAAAAAGCCGCCTCTCATACTGAGTAGTACACAAGTTCTAATCCGCATCTTTTTGCACTTGAATGGATAAATTCACACAAAAATTTCAAAATATTCTCATAAACAAACAGTTGACCAAGAAAACGCATAACAGTATATTGGATCCATGCAGCTCTTAAAGTGACAGCTGTCTAATATTCCTGCTGCCGTGTCTGTAATAACATTAATCTAACATAAAAAGACGAAGAGAAGAAAAGTAGAAAATTCACTGTTCTTGACTGCATAACTTTTGTCACTATTTGTAATGTATATTTTATTTATAAAGTGCAGTCTAATTTTACATCTGATTACGGTTTCTGTACCTGAATAACTGAAAATTTCAATCGTATCTTTGTTCAGTTGTATTTATTTGTGCGATTGCTAATAAGTTAGTCTAGTTATTTCAAACAATACTCAACCCTATGTGTAACCGGTGCCCGTTGTGTTCCTAAATGAACATTAAACTCAGAGTTCATGCAAATTGGAGTTTGCTGCATTCACTGTGAACCATAATAGAGAAAAGTGTGTTTCCACAGATTGCGTAGTTACGACATATACCACCAGGGAGCCATAATAGCCAGCCATAAGGGCGACATGTTTTTTCTCAACCAATGGCATCAGTTTGTGGCAGGAGCACTTGTTTGTTAGATCAATGGACGATGTAATGAAGTGGAAGGGGTTTGTAAGAGTGTTTGGAGAAGAAGTCTATTACAGCTACATGTCTAACACCCCTCCCTTTCTAGCTGCAGGGGTCATTTCTCTGGGGTCTGCTGGGTGGACTTCCCTGGCAGCTCCAGGCATGATGGAGAACACCGCTAGACAATCTTTGTTCGCCAGGACAGCTTTACACTTTTCCAAACATTTTTCCCAAACTAATGTTTTCTGTATTCATGTGTTTACACTTTCCTGTCTGAAACATGATATCCTCACATCCAGGTTATTGATCCAAGACAGGAAATAATGCTGCATCACTCCCAGACAATCCCTGCTTCAAGCCCTCAAGTTATGTCAGTGTTCCTTCCGTAAGAAAACAATACCATTTAGTTTTCCCACACAGAAGCCCGATCCCAAAGCACAGCTAATTCCATTAATAGTGATGCTGAGTCTGGGACTGGGATACGGGAAAAAGAGAAGGGTTGGGAGAGAATAAGCAATGGAAAAAAGAGAGGAAGAGGGTGCTCTCCTGCTGTGCAAGCATGGTCAGCTTGCCCTAGAATTTTGGGCTCGTCTCCGGTTTGCATTCGGCAAACGCACCCTCTGCAAACAATGGCCACTTATGTTTCCATAGGGACTGGGGCTTATGGGTAGGCTTGACTCTCACTGCTCAAGAGAGGCTCATTAAAGTGCTGAAAAGCTCCATACAACATGGTGTGCAAATCAGTGAAACATGCCACACTAACCGCACAAGGTGATTTAAATAGTGAGGTGACAAATACTGCAAATGAAAGGGACCACAGTTGAATTTATTGAAATAATTTATTTAAATAACATTAATCTATAACATACAATATATAATATATATAACATAAAATTAATATTTCATGAATATTTCATATTTAATAAATATATTTTCATTGTTAAAATGACTAAATATATTGCAGATATCAAAATCAAAATCCATCTTTCATACTTTTACCTGTGTTGTGATGCTTAATTTCACTTTTCATTTAAATTTTTATTTATTTTTTACATCAATAATATTTTTTATATTATTTTAGTATCAATAAAATAATTAAATCAATAAAATAATTATCTTATCAGTATCCGCCACAAATGTAAAATAAATAAATCCCTACATTGTGAATCCCAGACTTTTTGGACCGATTTGGCACAAATCTGATTGGATTACAAAACGGAAGAGTTACAGATCGTTATTTATAGCCATGAGAGGTCTGACATAAAGCAGAGTGAAACCTGAGATCGTCTACATACATAATGACAGCAGGAATTCAGGAAAAAGTGGCAGACATCTGGTTTATCCAGTGCCGTTCTCACATAACAGGCTAATAAAGTGCGAGTGCTGGAAATGTATAGCTCAGAGCTGTGGATTCCTTCCCCACTCCGTACGGCTCCTCGGAGAGGAATGCTGAGCAGGTTAACACAAGAACACGCTGACACGTCTGCACAGGTCCTCATCCTCTATACATTTACTCCCACACAAAGAAGGCACCTTCCCAGCTGACGTTTTGTCTTTGAGCTTTGAAGTGACTGTGAAGTGACTGACCACCTTGTGCTGACAAGATGACAAAAGTGAGCTAACGTTACAAAAAGGGGATGACATCTAAAGAGCCGGAAGTCATTCACGAGGGGCAGTTATTCTAACCATGCATTCTGGCTTTTGTATATGGCATGGAGGATGGCAAAGACATGTATTCTCCAGATATTATTTCCCCTTGCAGTGGAAAAATGGGTGGGACAATGGATCTTGTCGATTTTCATTATGGGCGAAAGGATAGATTGGACGAGCCCAGTCACCCAAAGCGCTCATGTTACCTGCACCAGACAAAAACAGCCACAAGCTACCAGAGTCACCAGACGACACGCAGACACACACAAAGAGAAAGACGTGTGTCCTGCATGTAACAAGCACACTATACTTCATATACAAGGCAAGAACACAGACACACTGGCTAAATGTTTAGGTCATTTTTTACAGCAGCGATAGCAGAGTTTCCTAATTTTTAATACAAAATTAGTCTTTAAATAATTTCAACATTATATTTATTAAAATGTCAGGTGGTACTTAAAAAACGTTTAGGGACGCATTAACACATTATAATTTTGGCTGATATTGGTAAGCGAATAATTGTTGTCCAATAATTAAGTCCAACTGACAATTAAACTAAAATAAAACAAACAAAATGAAATAAAATAAATGAACCGGACAATAACAGACATGGCATGAATAAATCGTACCATATTTCTTGTGTGCTGTTTTTACATACAAGGAAAATGGATGGCGACATGCGCGATTAGTCACAATAACATCAAAACATTGTGATAGGCTGGCATCCATAAGAGATAGTAGTTCACATGACTCTTATGGATGCCTCAATGTTTCAATCTTAAAGTTGTTCTAAACCTGTATGAATTTCTTTCTTGTGCTGAACACAAACAAAGATATTCTGAAGAATGCCAGTAACCAAGCAGTTGATGGGCCCCATTGACTTCCATAGTATTTATTTCCCATACTATGGAAGTCAATGGGGCCCATCAACTGTTTGTTATTACCAATTTTCTTCCAAATATCTTCTTTTGTGTTCAGCACAAGACATAAAGTTATATAGGCCTAGGCTTGGAACAACTTGAGGGTGAGTAAATGATGACAGAATTTTCATTTTTGGGTGAACTATCCCTTTAAGAATACTATTTCGTGTCCTTTTTGGAGTTTGGCAGTAGAAATCACAATATAGTATTGAGCAAAATACAGGCTCAAAACATCATGTAAATTTTAAAAGTGGACGTCCTGCAATCTATGGCCAACATTTCAAGAAAATGTCAAGAAGTCAAATTCATCATCTAGGTCAAAATAAATGTATTTTGTCCTCGCACAATTTCTAAACCCTTAATAAGAAAGAAAAGTAAGGTAAGAGAGGGAGGTAGGGATAAAAAGAACAGAGCACCTTGGCAGATCAGTCAAGGCCTGTGGGTGGAAACAGAATCGCTGGAATTCCTGCTTCAGACGGCATGTCCCTCCCTAATCTCATTATCTGAAAGAGTATGAAATCTGCATTCTTGCACCCCTTCACCTCCCCTCTCGGGCCTGGTCCACTTAGTCTCTCGCTACAACAGCGGACACTTCAAAAGACTCTCCTGAATGAGTCTCGAGAGAAACAGGATCCGGCACAGAGAAGCCACTCATCTGTAATCTATAGAGGATGAGAATCTCCACCAGTGAAGGGATGACCTGTCAAACACACAGCCTATCACGGAACACAACAGGCAAAGAGAAACATGCGTATGGTATCAGCTGGATAAGATAAAGCTCTTTTTAAAGCCGCAAAATGGACTGGAAAGGATTTCTATATCAGTCAGATCTGACTGAAAGTGTTTTTACAGACAGCGACGTGTCAAGACTGACACTGAGTTTTGTCTTCCACTGACAGCAGACAGGTTCAAACTGACCCACTTTAGCATGACCTGAAAGCAATCCCATGACACCCATGATTTCATGACACAGTGAGCTGCGATCATGACACAGTGAGCTGAGTCCAAACGGCGGAGAAAACTGAATATCTGAGATTCAAGATATGATTTAAACCGTTCAGGAAATAATAAAATCGAATCAAATCAAATAACAAACATTTCAGATTCTGCACTATTTCTTAGTCACTAATAAAATAAATGCATTTGTTTTCATTAAATCAAAAGGAGAACAAAACAAATACATGTATTATTAATAATTCAATGATAAATATGTGTATTAAATTAGGAAAAATATATTTTCTAGTGGTCTCAGACATATGGGCCCCACTGAATCTGACTTGTAACTCATTTTGCAAGCACGCCCACAATTTGTTTAAGTGCAAATGCAAAAAAAGATCAAACCACACAAAACATAATAGAAAGGGTGTACAGAATCGTAGCACACTAAATATCAAATGTCAAGGTCAAAGTAAGGGTGAAACCTTAATAAACAAGCCAATCAGCATGATTTAAAGGTGAGCACTGCTTCATATGTGTCCTCTGAGAATGTTACAGGCTCTGTGTCGGTGTCATTTGTCTGGGTGAGTTCGTCCATTTAGTAAAAGTGACTGTGTATGCCACTGCAAAAAAATAAATAAATCATATAAAATAAATATCATTCATACTGTATATCAAAGGACTGTGATTAGTATGTAATACTATTTTTTTTAAAGGAATGTGATTGTGTAATTTTACAGGAACAACGTGCAGAAACAACAATAGGCAAGCTATTCGTAAGTTGACTGCAGCGCCACAGAAATGACTCACTTCGTCTTTAAAGATGTATGACGTAATTTTGGTAAACTGTCACCATAGCCATGTGTTTTTCTATTACTTTGTAGAGTAAAGTAGCTGAAAACATACATTTTTAACACAAACTCACAGTAGCGAGTTAAACTTTCCCAGCCACAGCTCTTTTAACAGTTCTGGGAAAATTAATAGTTAAAACATTTTGAAACCACAAAGGGCAGGGGGAGCATAAAAATCCTATTACCCAATACAAAGGCTGCAGTGTTTGGCTCTGACACTACGGCACTCTGCTTTAATGAAGTGGCCCGTTAGCGCTGAGTTAGCACCAGGCCAAGATAAAAAAAAATAAACAGCTGATGGAGAATAAAAACCGCATCATTCACTTTGAAGAATGCACAAAGACAAATATTAGCATTCTGTTAGACTGCGCCCTCTGTGTTATGCTTCATTATGAGTGTCTGAGCTCAGCCAGTGCAATGCCAGCTCGGATACAAACTCAGTAACGGGACAAGCACCCACTCCCATGAGATAGTGCCCAATAAAAGAGCCATTTAGTCTGGAGAGTGAGGTGCTGGAGAGGGCGCTAGGAGGTTTACAGGAAGGGACGGGCTTCAGAGGATGAAAGAGCCTCTCCCTCACGTCCGCTTTATGAGACAGAGGACTTGTTTTGACTGTCTCCTGGCTTTTAATATACATGATAAAGGACGTCCTTAGAAAGGACGGCTTAAAAGCACAGACCCACCACTGACAAAAAAAAAGAAAAAAGCACAGCTTCCTCACAATGCCGATTGTGTTCGTCTCAGCGCTGCTTTTCATGTGAAACTTCCTGGATAAGCACAAAAAAGGACTACTTGGACAGGATGCTCCAAAAATTGTGGGCATTTACTAATTTTCTGATCATGTACTGCATGAAACAAATGGAAATATTGTAAGTATGCATCTGTTTGGCGGTAAATAGCATTTGTTCTTCATCTGTTTTCCGTGTATTGATTCCTCCACCCAGCAGACACTGAATAAATGCTACAAACACTTGGCTAAAATGTGCAGAGGGGCTGTTTGTTCACAGCAGGACTATCGTACACTGGCCAACACTGCATATGAAAGCACTTGAGAGCACACACTCATTGCTATTCTCTCATTGTCTTTCTCTGTCAAGGCGTGACAGGTGCAGACACCAGTTTACAACAGGGCTGGGATAAACGAAGCACTGCAGAAGAAAGTAGAGGAAAGGAAATGGTGGTTTTCAATATTCAATAACAAATAGCATCACAAAAACACTATCAATTATGCCCTCAGACCGGTGTCAATTCTGTAATCATTTATCTACCATCTTCAAGACTTGATCAGTCTGGTAAATCTGGCAACCAAATTAGCTCTGCTCCAAAAGCTAGTCAGCTGCCTTACTGTCTACAGTCTACATAGGCAGGTGTCTAAAAGTACAACATACACAACCATTCAAATGTTTGGGGTCAGTGAGATATTTTTATGTTTTTGAAGGAAATCTCTTATGATCACCAAGGTTGCATTTATTTGTTCCTTCCTGTTTATTTTATTTTAAAACATTTTTTATAATATATATTTAAAATGACAGTTTAGCTGTTTAGCATGCTGACATAGCTAAGCTAATTATAGAAAAGAGTAAAAGAAAGGAAATTGTGGCTACCAACACACAATAATAAATATTAGGGCTGTCATTTTAAAGCGTTTAACTCCGTGTGAAAAATTATAAATTATAAATAAATTATAAAAACAATTAACGAGATAAATGAACAATTAAATCACCCTGCTCTGATGTTGCCAAGCTAACTATAGAAGGTAGCTGAAAACAGGAAATGGTTGTTCACAATACACACCAATTAGCGCTATAACTTACCATATCCCTAATTTGAATTTTTTTACTCAATTAAAAACCCTAACAAATATAAATAATGGATTACTGCCCTAATGAGAATTATGATGTGCAGCACTGCATGTTTGTACATAATGCAGTGATGGGCAAGGACTGCTGTCTGACAACGTGGCAGTATTGTTCATATTGTCTTCCTGTCCCAACATGATCAGTCTTGGAAGAAAGACTGAAGGAAAAGCATGAGGGCTGCAATTACAGCTGATAGAGATGTGAGAGAGAAGAAAAAAGGAGTGGAATAGAGACAGATGATGGCTTATTGGGAATGATGAAAGTCAGCGAGTGTCTTACCTGAAATGGCAAGTCCAGTGATGGAACATGAAAGAGAAGGAGAGAGAAAAGACATGTTAGAGTACAGAAAAATCTGGCAACCAACTCATTAGCTATGAGGCAAAACATAGTGAGCTGCATAGGCAGCATACTAGCCATTAAGCGAATGATTTGTAACACTATTTAGAAGCATGTCATCACAGTTTCTTGGAAAATAATTACTACTCTAATAAGCATAACAACACATAGCACACACAAATATTGGGTAAAATTGTCAAAAAACTTAGTGTTCCCAATGAGGTCTGGATTAAATAAATAGACATTTTAACGTTCAAAAGTTTGGGGTTGTTTTTTGTTAAATGATTTTGAAAGAAATCTCTTATCTTCATCAAGGCTACTTATTAAAAATTCAGTAGCAATAGTAATATTATGAAATAACACTTTTCTATTTTAATATATTTTAAAATGTAATTTATTCCATTGATAGCTAAGCTGAATTTTCAGCATCATTACTCCAGTCTTCGGTGTCACATGATCCTTCAGAAAGAAATCATTCGATTACCGGTATGCTGTTTTGCAGAATTTCTTATTATTATCATTGTTGAAAACAGTTGTGCTGCTTAATATTTTAATGAGAATCGTGATATTTATTTATTTTTGATGAACAGAATGTTCAAAAGAACAGTATTTATTTAAAATATGTCTTTTGTATTATGAATGTATTTACTGACATGACTTTTAAGGAATTTACTGTGTCCTTTTTGAATGTAAGAATTGATTTCCTTCTGAAAAAATAATCATAATACTGACCCCAAACTTATGAATGTTAGATTATTTGTTTTGTAACAGACATTTTTCAGACATGAATGCATTGTGGAATTGCCTTCTCTGAATGGGATACATGCAGTGCAGCTTTATATTTTGACCCAATATATAATACACCTGTAATATATATATATATTACACTTTACAGAGACTATGAAATCAAAATTGACTGATTTGTTGAGTGTCTGAAATATTACGCTGTATATTCAATGCTGCTTCCAGACAAGACCGCTCAGAAGTATCAAGACGTATACATTAATTTCCCTTTAAATGTAGGTAGATGGGAAGGTAGATGCTTGCTTTATCCCAGAGGGGATATGTAATGCAAGTATGCAACAGCTGCAGCATCAAACAAAGAGTGTTTAAAAGCACAGCTATAGCTACATCCGCACAGTAAGTTTGAACAGTTGACAGTTTACGTCTTTAGTAGTGTATTGAGGTATGCCAAGCTCCATCCTTTCCTCAGCTCCCATCTCTCAATTCTCTGACACTCACTGAAATATTTACAGCAAGACCAGGCACATGTATAATTTCCCCAGCCGGCTCCACAGCGAGCCAAAATCCAGTAACCAGGACAGTCGCCTTTACCGTCATTCATATTTAAAAGCAGATTGAGATACGCTTGGGCTCTGTGCTTGAAATATAAACGAATGGCTTCATGACAAAATTTTAATAGTTTCTGAAAACAGGAAACGGAGAAAAATGAGAGTATAAGAAGAAAAATTATAAAGCAAAACATCTTGACTTACACTCCCACGAAAATCATTTACATGAAATTTAGAATGGTGGGGATGACAGAAAAAGAAATACTAAACTTATACCCATTAACAATGAAACTAGACTGACTTGACATTCTCAATCTATTTTACTTCCATAATGTGAAATTTGAGTAAAATGGGATATTTAACAAGAAATAAAACGTTTTATCCATTGTGAATTGGTTATATGACGATTACCATGATGATTACACAAGAATACAAGGGGACAGTAACTATAACAATAACTATAAAGTTTTAATAGCCGTTATGATTATATGAGAACAGTCCACGGCACATCTATAGCAAAAACGTCACAGAGGAACAATATTATTGGAATTACTTTTAGAACTGTATTTTCCTGTTGATGAATCACAATCCACACGATTTAAAAGAGTCTGATCATTTAATACGGCAGATGAAATAACCCCAATGTGGGGTTATAATAAACAGAATGTTATCGTGTGTTGTTTGGACGGTAATATTGTTATTGTAGTATTTATCTTTGTAGTTTATAATAGTTAAAAGTTAAGGCTAAAAGCCTAAATAGCTATTTGGCTGTTGGTTAACATTAACCAATAACTCACACGGCCTTAGTGATGTCAGCAGAAAAGGAAAGTAGCCTAATTTCAGAGGAAGCTCAAGTTATAATCTTTGTAATCTTTTTCTTTGTTCAAAGTATTTTGAACAAAGATTTCAAAAGACACATTTTTACTCTTTGGAAAAACATACAATGGAAAGTCATTCACACGTGAATTAAGAAGCTAAATTGTGTGGATTTCGATTTCATGTTGCAAAAGACAGAAAAACTCTGGTTGAGCAACTCTGACAGATCAGCAATTGTGCTTGAAATCATCAAAGCTGACCCTGTGTAAAGCACGGGCTGACCTGAGACACAAAGCATATCAATGTGCTTAAAGGGAAGTTAATAATGGACTCAGGTGATCAGGGCTCTTCTAAGAGAAAGTGTGAGAAACTGGGAAGGTCCCGCGGGGACGTATTGAAAGGTGCCTACTAGTACTTTTCATTGGATCACACATGAGGTCAGCACTCCTTCAGAGGGTTTAAAGATCTGTTTTTGTGTGTAAAGATGTGAGAGAACGGGCAAGAGGAGGAGAAACGAGGGGGTTGATGCTCTTCCTCTACCAGGCTGCTGGTGCCGTGATGCAAAGATAACCTGTGTTGGGGCGAGACGCTAGACAAAATATGACTCTTCTTCTCCCCAACCCCCCCACCTACCCCACCACACAAACATGATACACATCAAGTCTGGTCTACACGTGCACTCTTTTGTATGTGACCAAAACATAGTGAGGACGGCAGACAAAAAAACGGCCTTTAAAGATCTTAAGCAGAGTTTGTATCATCCAGGAGTCTGAAAAAAGAGCTAAATGATCATGTAGTTGTAGAAAAGTACAAAGTCATCTTAACAAGACGCATTTAAGCTCACTAAATTAGACCGACTGCAAGATAGTTTAAGTGTTTTTTTCCTCTTAGACTTCCACCCAATCAAATAAGCATTGGGGGCATTCTTGGACATCATTCAGATCTCTTGTTCTAGTTGCTACTGGCTTATCATTCAAAGTTGCAAGATCTGTCATTATCTTATAAAAACACTCAAAAGCAAAAAAAAAAAAAAAAAAACATATTCAACTTTCATTCCACTGTGAAAAATACGGGGCCGCCAGTCACGATCCTCCTGGGCGAGGCTGTTTTAAGGTGCCGATTTAAAACCGAGGACCGGGCCTGAGCAATCAGGAAAATTGCAGTGCAGGGCTGCTCACTTTGAATGCACTAAAAGTAATCAAGTTGCACAGCAATCTTCATTACAAGGAGAGCACTCTACTTTATTGAGATTCAGAGGAGGGGATGTGCCAGCACAGTGCACAAAGGAGGAATTTATTGATTGTTCTTAATGCAATAAGTATGCAGGTTCCAATGCAACTTCATACTCCACCCCCGGCCCATTTTGGCTAGTCAAAAGAAGAATGGGCAATATACCCCAGTCAGGATGGATCTCAGCCACAGTACCGCATTGAACCGCACAGCTGCAATCTTAATGGAAGGTGAGTCAAGAGAAGAAAAGCCCCTTTTCTGCAGCAGTCTGTAGCAGTCAGAAAGGATGGGGATTTCGTAAGGATTTTAACAATTACGGTTATGTGTACCATATATATATATATATATAATATATATATATATAGTAGTGGTGGAACGGTTCATGAAAAAAATCGTTCAATTGTCACGGTTCGAGACACGTGTGTATTGTTCGGGTCCGGCCTCGCACAGCGTAACATGTTTTTTTTTTTTGGCACGGAGGCGAATGTTACACCGTGTCCTAACCAGACGCGGTGCGATAAGAATCCAGCGACAAATAATTTCACTGTCCACACCAGATGCGATGCAACTACGAGATGTAATCAATCAAAAATCACAGCCAATCAGAAGAGCGTGAGCGAGTGGGCTCTCGGCAAGCTACCGGGCCATCACTCTCAACCAAATCGATAAGTACATAATCAAATTCATGGATATTAAACCATTTTAACGCTATTAAAAATACACACTGAGTTACTGAAACAGTCATTGTCATAGAATACACTCCGTTAACAATGAGTTGACAGTTTGAACGATCTTGTTCACTTTTATTTATTTAGAAGATCTGAGGTGAATTGTTGCTTTCAGTATGTTTTTGAGTTTTCAAAATAATATGCAAACTCACACAGATGCTTTTAACATGAAATAAAGCACATTAACAGTAGCCTATACTGAGATTAGCATACTTTCTAATAAGAAAGCCTATTCTTTAAATTTGACAATAAGTGTTTTGTTCTCAGCTACAATTTGTTTAAGGCCAACAGTTGTAAACTTTTTTTTGACAAATAAAGGAAATGATGTTGAAATTAACAACATTTCCCTAGGCTCTTGCTATATCAGAATATCACAAATTAAATGTATGATTGCCAATGTCACAATAATGTGTCTATTCCTAAGATCAAGCTGCCTCATTCTTTCAGTTTTTTTATTACATGACCTTGAGAATAACTTATTTGTTAAATACTGTAAATGGTAGATCATGAGGCTATATGCCCTATATATTTTATGCTGATGTGTATGGCATTTCTAAAGTGTTAAAAAGGAAAAAAACATGAACAATGTACCGAATCTAACCAAAAATCGTGACCACAGAGCCGTAATACAAACCGAACCGAGGATTTTGTGAACCGTTCCACCCCAACATTTCCACTGCCATATATATTCCATATAAACTAATTCCATTAGTCATTTGTATTTTTAAATTTTACAAATGGTGAATGTACTCAGACTTTTTCATCATTTTGTCTTTTTTATTTTGTAATCTCCTTTTTCATCACTTTTACAGTCCGCTGCTAAATTATAAAATAATTCCATTAATACATTTTTATTTGTTTATTTTACAAATGGTGAATGTACTCAGACTTTTTCATCATTTTGTCTTTTTTAGAATGTAGTCTTATAACAAAAATACTAAATTTGTGGGCACATTAGAGAAATTCACACAAAAGTCACTTTTTTTTTCAAACCAAGCAGCTTTCTGTTGGTCAACAAATTTGCGTGACCAACTTGAACACGAGCAAAACCAGTCTGGAGAACGTCCGGACACGAAACTCCCAATCAAATTGAATTCCTATTGAAATTAGCTACTTCAGATTAGATTTCACCTGCTAAATTTTGCAGAGCAACGTTACATGTACATGTGGCAAACTAATAAAAAACATAATTTATTGATATTTACAACATAGCCTACTACTGCCTAGTACATGTTCAGTATGTGTTTTATGACCTTATTTCAGTGAATAAAAAAAAAAATTCACAAACGTTTTCTCAAAAAGACAAACTTTTACATCCATGCTGCTCACACATTATTGTAGCAGAGTTTGTGCGTTGTGCCATTAAAATGTTACATGTTAGCCATGCACATGTGAGGGCATGTCAAAACCCAGGACCCCCCAAAAAAACTAGACCCCAGACTCAGAGGGATAATATGATATTCTGTCAGCAATGGCGGAGGAATGCACGTAAAATAATCCAACCAAATACCAATTTTGTAATAAAAAAGTCACAGTTCTGCTCTAGCAGAAGATAAAACAAGGAGTTGACGTACAGCATCCTGATGAAATGGAGTGGTATCAAGTGACTCGTCAATTTCAGTGTCAATAGCAGGACTGCGATGAGGAAGGTGATTACATAATCAGATCATTGCTGTCCAAACAATCAGAACAAACAGGAAGCTGAATGATTCATTTGAATTTGCTTTAATAATCCATCTATGCAACATTCTGAGACCGAATCAAAAGATCACATTAGTCGCGATCTATAACGCTCAAAAAGGAATGATGTATGGGGCTTAGCGTAAATTAATTTACAGGAGCCCTGTGGGGATATTCAAAAGTGAAAAACACACTAATGCCCTTTGTGTGTTTCATATCCTAATCTACCGTTTCCAAACAGCAGCTGCTATACCTCTCTTGAGGACAGAGCAATGAAAATAAATAAACGGTCCAGGACTGCCCTGCTGCTGTGATCCATCAGCGGGAGTCATGTGTTCCCGTTCATTCCAGCTGTTCTGCCTCAGAATCACACTTCTGGTGCCCCTCTCCACACCTCTGCCAGAGTCACCTTTAGCCCTGCCCCGTAAATACTGCGGAAACTTCTTCAGACACGCTTACCATATCACACATCGATTTAATACGCATTTGATCAAGAATTTCCCAAAGGGATAAAATAAGTACAAGATATTTCAGTTATTTACATGAAAACTAATATAAAAAGGCAGCAAAAAGGACTGTAGTACTGTTCTTTAAGGGTGTGTTCACATTTGGCATGGTTGGTTCGATTAAAACAAACCCTGGTGCAATTGCTATAAGTGCGTTTCATTTGAAAAAGTGTGAACGCTACCATCCAAAACCTGGCGCTCACCAAACTAGTGAACCGAGACCGCTGAGAAGATGGGTCTCGGTCCACTTTCAAACAAACTCTGGTGCAGTTCGAATAAAATATGAACACAACACGGATCAAAGACATCGTAGCAGAGCTTAGTTTGTGTGTGTGACAGAGGGATTCCTGCTGCTGTTTTGGCTCCTTTTTGCATTTTATAAGCTTTTCACGAGTTGTCAGCTCCATTATTTACCATAAAATGTACGCAAATACAGCGAGAATGCACAGCATTGTTTTTTGTTAGCCCGGCACACCGCATTGTTTTGGACGTTCAACAAGTTTTGTTGCAAAATATACGACTTAACAAGCAGGTTTTTTTTTGCTTGTTTGTAGGTTTTTTGTATCTGTAGGTTCAGTGTTAAAAATGACATTGTGAACGCTAAGTGTGAACCAGGACTAAATGCATTATTTTCTTTGTTTGGTCCAGACCAAAAGAACCAAGAGAACCGAACTACAAGTGTGAACACACCCTAAACTACATTATGGTTCTGATTCCATGATATGTACTCTTCAAAGTTTACCATGTACCAACAAGAATGTTCCAAAAGAACAAAAAGTCCAAAAAGATAATAGCCCAATAAAACATAATATTCCCATGGTACTTGTTGTGAAGAAAGAAGTATTTTATTCTCAATTCTAAAAAGGTAATTGTTGACAAACCTGTTGTGTCTGACAAACTATATGTATTTGCAGGATTTTATTGTGCAACATCTCATGTCGTAAACATGTAACCTGAAAATTGCTGTGGCTCGTGAGAGCTCTGAAAAACAGAAACAATATATCAAAGTGTTTTTTTTTTTGTGTGTTTTTTATTGTAGCCAACGGCATTTTCTTTTTACAGTAATAGTTTAGCAGGCTTAAACTGAAGTCAGGCAAATGATTAATGTTGTGCTTCTGGGTCTGTAAACTCAGGAAGCCCTAAATCAAAACCGTATTTTGCTTTTAACAGCTGAACTAATGAAATTATAACAACAGCAGTCCCACAGGTCCTCCTTTCTCTGTTGGAAGGGGGATCCTGCTCCTTGAAAAACTTACAGTTTACTACAATGAGAATATCTTGCACAAATAAAATGTTAAGCTTCTCTCCTAATTATACCAAGCATGCCATAAAATGTATGTTTACTACTACAAATCCATAGGATTATTTTATTTTTTTTAAGTAAAAATTTTTTTTTAACTGTATGAGTTAATGAGCAGGGTTATATTTGCATGGCTGACAGGGGCAATTCATCCGTTTTTTCATAAATCACAAGTGAGTCATTTGGTTGTCAGAGTCCAAAGACAGACATCAGACTCGGACACCCAGAGGAATGGACATTCCTCTCCTCTGACTCTCATCTCGCTTCATAAAATTTCCATTCATCTGTCACCGGAATATCGTCATAGACTGGGAAGAAACGGATGAGAATCTAATGTCTGTAAAGACCTGTAATCCTCACTTGGATAGCTGTTATTTATTAAACTAATCTCTGAAGGTCAGTATTTAGTTCCAAGCACAACTTTGAGTCCAATATCACTTCTGAAATGGATCAGGTGGGTCTCCGGTAACATGATATCTGCTGAGAGTGCATACATAAGAAAAAAAAATATTTTTACTGCAAGAATACAATCACTTTTTGGATTCAAATAATGCTTATCATACAACTGGAGCAAAATTCACTGATTGTTAGTTGAACCAGTGATTAAACAGACATTTTAACAAATAATCCAAGCCTAACTTTATTCCACAGATTAATGAACTTTTCATTCACTTCACCCATTTAAACCAATATCAGCAGTATAAAAGTAGCATTTTTCAGTCTATCTATAGACACCCCAGCCAGATCAATATATTGCAGCTTTTCCTGTAGCCTTTTGATATGGGAGACCGTTTCCTAAAGCAATTGCTTTAATCGTGGTAACAGTGAGAAAGTGATACGTTCAAAATTGTCAAGTTGCTAATTCTGTCTATTTGTTCTTATTACCATATACTTTTAAGTGTAGTTTTGATAGCCTAGGGGCATTTAACAGAAACCTTATAATATCCGTTTAACTTGAACTTTAAAGTTAGGAGGTTTCTGAGATTTAAATTCAGCCCTTGAACTGTACACAAAAGAAAAACTACACCCACACTTTTTTTTTACAATAAAAAACAGTGTTACACTGAAGTAAAGCACCACGATGCAAACAAAGTTGTGTTTGGTCCACAGTGTATACGTGCAAGGCACTCATTTACAAGTCATGTCTACAAAACACCAGGTTCCAACACTTGCCTCATGTCCTCTCACAAACCAAAAGCACAAAAGCACAGAATAGCAGGTTGTAGCAATAACATGTCAAACGCTGAAAGATGTAAGGTTTCTATTATTCCAAAATACCAAGGTATATCCTACACTATATTTCTTCCTTATGCACAACTGCACACTGGCTGTCTGAATGAATATTCCCACACACCCTGCCTCCCCCTATTTCAAGTGTGGCCTTTGACCCCAGTCACGAGAACAGAGGCCCGTAATCTCCTCCTGTCTCTAATGAGACCCATATTGCTATTCTCGTACAACCAAACAATCTTCCCAGACAAGAAACAAGTGCAAGGTGTAAGGAAAAGAAGCAGAGGCACAGAGAAGGGGGCTTGAAGTCTCTTCCTGTAGACTCTTGGCTAAAAAATGTTTGTACCTCATGTAACAAACAAAAGAAAAATATCACAAAATATGTAATATTATATATAGAACTGCATGATTAATCGTTAAAAGATCACGATCTCGATTCAAACACCCACGCGATATTATTCCTAAATAACAACGATTCGCCTGTTTCTATTAAACACTTGACAAAATCCCACCGGGACATTCAAATCCGTTCACGCTGCCACTGACCCAGAGAAAGCAGTTGTCATGTGTATGAAACCGCTTTTAAACATCACAGTGTGGTTATGTCTGTTACAAATATTAATATTATCACAGAAATACTGGGATAAAAGATTGTTTCAGATATAAACACTGATGTCCACGGTAGCAAAAAATATAGCAAGCTAAACTACCTTTTGAAAGTAACCTGACGCTTCAAATAAAGATTGAATCAATTACATTTTCACCAGTTTGTGGCGACAAGTGACTGTTCATTTTGTTTTGCCTATTTGTCATTGAATCATTAAAGATACTCGTTCAAAAAGTGTGTGAGTCATTGAATCATTAATTCACTCGAGTGAGTGAGTCATTGAATCATTAATTCAAAACCGATATAAAAAATAATAATTCATTCAAATTGATTGAACATTTTTGAATAGACTGCAACAAATCAACATTTTGTCAGAACCTCTAGTAAATTACATGTTATTTAGTTTAGTTGTCTAATAGTGATCTCTCTATTTGAAACACACACACATAATAAATATATATATATATATATATATATATATATATACACACACACACACACATATATATAACATAATATGATAGTATTATTATAATATATTTGTTTTGTTACTGTAACACTGAAAATCAATGCCTGGACAGACAACCATGGTTACTTTACTTATAAATAAAACTCTAGACAGTAGAGTACAGACTATGACACACACACACAAACACATCACACACATGCTCTCACACCCTTACAGTATAGTATAGCCTCTGTTTCTGCACAGCCATTCAGAAAGTCAGCCATAGATCACATGACAAACAAATATGGGTCACTTCAGGACAGCAGTGCTTCTGAGACTGCACTCACATTTTCAATTGTTCAGGAAACAAACAATAGCATGACATTGAGCATCAAAAAATTGGAAGACAGAGCGACACTTAGTCTGCTATCTAGTGCCAAAACAAAGGGAGCAGCGCTGTAAAAGACACCATGGTTCACCAACTCACTATTTTCCCCCCTGTGATATATTGATATTCTTTGATATGGTGCAGACCACTCAGCACAAAGAAATATTAGTCCAGATGAATGTAGCACTAAAACGCAGCAATAAACATGACTAAAATTGTGGCAAACAATTTTGAAGAAAAGAAAATGCTGAATAGATCAGGTTTCAACTATCTTTTCCTGAATCTAGAATGCGCTGCCTTGTATAAAACAGAGACGTGTTTATCACTTTGGTTAAATCACTTACGCAAATCAGTGTCTACGGTACAGGTCTCTGCAGCGATTGTTACTTTTCACTTGTGGCATTTAAAAAAAAAAAGCACCATGGAAAGAACTGGCAACATGCGTTTACACTGGCATAACAGAGATAAAAAAAGAGACTTGAAAGAACTTGCAGAGGCAACCTTAACAAGGGGCTTTGTGCGATACCTGTTGAAACATCTCACAGATGGTTTAGGCAGATCTTCTGAGAAAAGCAGAAGCCTGTCAAAGCGTTCTCGCACGGGTCAAGGCCTCGGCCTAATTGATTTCCTGTGGAAACTATACGTGCAGGAATACACCATCAATCATGCCAGCCTTAGTTTACTTGCAGACCAAGTGCCCTGGATTTGTTTTCCAGTAAAAATACCCCTAAAACAAGATATTTTACATTTATATATATTTAAAGATAATAAAAACATTTATGCAGAATAAATCCTGAATCAAATTAAATCCCATTGTTTTTTTTAACTTCAGCAAATTTTTGAGTGCATCCTTGAGTCCCAGTGAGGACAAATCTGTATATAATTCATGAAAAGAAAAGCCAAAGCTTCCTGAATATGTCTTCCCAATTCCATTAGTTTAAGGCTAGATCAATGGGAGGCAGTCTGCTAAAATAAATCAGTTTAATAATGCAGGGCTGGAGCCAGTTATGGCCTGAGCGAGCATATATTTCAGCACTAATTATTCAGGGCAGAAAAAGTACATCAGACGCTCCATAAATACCAAAGTCTTTAGCACTGGGAATGTTCTATCGTCTTTGAGGAACATAGTGGGTGATAAAAGTAACAAACCCCTATTGTTTTGTGCTTATAAGTTTAAATTTATAATATGATTCATCCTAAATGAGAGATGAGAGAAAGAGCGAGAGAAATTCCATGCGTTCTACAGTACTTCGGCATGTCATCCGCTTCATTTAGGAGAACAAAAGAAAGTTGTACTTGGAAGTAAAAAAGTCCGGCACTTCCCAAAACTTAAAGAGAATGAATGAGTCTACTCACACAAAAACACACTAGATTTTCTCTTTCAAGAAAAAAGTGAGGGAAATACCAGCGGGACAGAGGAGTACAGGGAGGCAAAGTAATGAGAAAGGATTTCATTGTTCTCAAGAAGTGACTGCAGAGTCAATCTGACACAGGTATTCAGCAAATAAGGACGGCATTGTACTAGCTAGCATGGAAAAACTTAAACACCTGTTAGAGCCGACCAAGAGTTGGGACTTCAAAACTGGACATGATTCCTTGAACCTTTAGCATTTTAATTTTAGGACACAACAGGCCTAGTAATCATGTTTTATACACTACTCAAAGATTATTTACCATTCCAGAGAGATGTTTGTGTGAAACCAGAGAAGAGGGGGATGTGATAACTTACACTATCTCTCTATTTCCATTCTTAGTTCTTGGAAACTCACATTCACATTGACCCATGTTGCATAAGTGTTAGCATGGTTAACACGATTTATCCTACAATCCTATGGGAAGTGCCAGCTTCCTACACATCTGCTGCTTAGTTCATAGTAAAGAAAATAAGAGGAGATCAGCACTCTCCCTTTCTCTCCTCGTTTTCTTTTTTCTTTTATGATAGTCAGACACCACAACTATGAAAAGGTGTAAGGACTCCCAGCGGGGTCATTCGCATCGCTTCCAGCCCCCACCCAACATTTGCCCGACGTTTCCATTTCAAGCCCTTTTTACACTGGTCTCCTCCCAGGGCCGACCAGGAGATACAGTTGCATTCATCCATTGTGTGGCAGTGTGGTGTGTGCAGGCATGCTATTCTCTTTCTACAGCGAGTGACCGCTGTGATCTAACTACTGGCAGGAAGATGAAGTCGTCGTCCTTTTCCAGGCCTGATGGCTGAATCTGCTCTCAACAGCGAGGTGCAAAGGCCCTTGCCTTATCCCATCAAAGTTAACCAGCAACAGAGACGATCCCGACTGCATCAGGAAGGTACAATAACTTAGGGATACACAGATATGATGCACAGATATTTAAATTCTGTCTGGCAGCGCTAAGCCAAATGTACTTTTATGTTCTGGCTAATAACTGGTAAATGACAGATATTAAAATTCAATACCATTTTATCGAAATAAAATCATTAAAATAAACACTAAAAACTAAAATTAATAAGTTTAAATGCTATAAGTGGTTATAGGCTGGTATAGTGGTTATAAGTGGTATAGGTTATATCGCAAAATTATTATGTACAGGATTAAAAATGTATATATAAAAATAATTAATTAAAAGAATAATAATAATAATAACAACAATAAATCAATAACCTATATACTGTATATATATATATATATATATATATATATATATATATATATTAGGGGTGGAGCCGAACCCGAATACGGTATTCGGAAAGGCACAAATAACGTGTTTTTTACAAATACTTATTTCGAACAAATACTTTTAAAAATATTTGTATTCGGGAATAGGAAAAACTTTATATAAAAAAGCTGCGTTTCCTCATGAGACCACAGTGCACGACGCCCGGATGAGTGAGAGAGTGAGTGAGTGACGGACGCAGGCTGCTCCACACAGCAACAGAGAGGGCTCGGTTGAGCGAAAAAACACTTAACTCCATCACTATTTTTGTTGAATAGATTTTTGTACCTTAACTGGGTTCCTGAGGCAGTTTATAACTTTCGGGAAGTGGAGTTTGATCGGGAGATTATTACATTACGCTGCATTATTGACGTCTGGAGTCGGGCGCTCTCATGTTCGCTCTGTTTACGCAGCTGTTTAGCGCGGTAATTTAGACAATAGGCTGTTTAAAGAGTAACGTTTACGTTCGGTTAAAAATGCGTGTGTAACGTTAGTTGTGTCGAATTGTATGCACGTGTGGGAGTTATATGGTACGTTTAAGTTACTCAGTCTTTTGCAGACAGCAAGATGTAGGCTTCATAATGTTCACAATGGTATTTTATTAGTTGTTTTAACCATGGATGAGGTAATGACTGTTACGTTATTTTCTTTTCAATGACGTTCCTTGTTTCATTGCTGGATTTATGGAAAAATATCAACCAATATTGCATATCCATCATTATTAGAATGTATATAATTAAAGAATACTTACACTATAACGTAAATTAGAAGTGTAACTTAGAAGTGTAATTTCTTTTTCTTTTTTTACGCCTATTTTGAATTTTACTCGAATACAAATACAAATACTTTTCCCCCCTCAACAAATACAAATACAGATACAAATATCGGCTGCTTTGCACACCCCTAATATATATATATATATATATATATATATATATATATATATATATATATATATATATATATATATATATATATATATATCGCACATCCTTACCCATATTTATTATAAACAAAGAATGAATGTATATGAATATAAAAATGACTACATTTTAAATGATTAATGAATAGTAATATGCAATAAATGGGCAATAACTGATATATTGCAAGACATCCATATATAGAAATAAAATAATAACAATAAATCTGTAATACTGGCCAATAACCAATATAACACTCATACCTACCGACATTTAGACATAAAATAATAATAATATATAATTGAGGACCTTCTATATCCAATATAAATTTTCCCAAGTAAAAGCTCAAATTGATCAAACTTCTGTAGTGATTCATGTCATTACCAGTAATTCTTTAAAATTTGAATAGGACTTTGAGTTTATAGCTTATTCCAGCAGCTCTGAGTAGTTTTGTTTGTTTTTTTACAAGAAGAGGAAAGGGTCCGACATAGTAAGGAATGGTGTTGGGTCTGAAAACTGGTGGATATTCACAGAAAAGCTCCATGGGCGCCACAGCTTATAATAGCAGTCGTCGATCAGCTCATTGTTCTGCAGACAGCGTTGTAAATCTGGAGGGATGCAAGCTCCCAGAACCCACCGTTACCAGGGAAGACTAAGTTCATATCCACGGAGACAGGGCTGTCATTTCTCTGAGATGCTTATCACACCCTGTCACAGAATACAATATCATTTGACAGCTGCTTCCATCAAAGACTAATGTAGTGTAACAGAAGCTAAAGGTACAATTACCTGAGTGCAGTTCTGAATTATGATACTGCCTCTGTGGGAGAGTGAGAGCCATATATATAGATAAATTAGTCCTCCTTTATGTCCTGATTTTATTTCGTGGCAAGACTACTGTGACATACTGCTGTCCCACCTGAATCTATCACACGTCATCTCAAAGACACGTGATATCCTCAGACATCTCTCTCTCCCGCATATTGATAGCGGCTCCCTGGCACCCGCAAAATATATACAATATCCCAAAAATCGAGCGTGTGAGAGAGAAAGCCTGTTTCCACCTGGTATTTAGATGCGTTTTCGGTAAACCAATCACAAGTGGGGACAAGTGTGTGTCTGTGTGTCCATGGGGGGGGGGTTGTGTGTGCCATTTCCCGGAATTGAGTTTTTGCAGGGTGAGATTGTCTACCTCCAAAAAGTGCCAAAAAATACTGTTCAGTTGTATAGAAGCACCCTAAATATCACAAAGGGAGCGTGCAATGGTTTAAAAGCTCTATTCAGAAGTGGAAAGCACATGTTCTCTTTTAGAGACAGATCTAGCACAAAGTCTAGATAGATATTCTTGTCAGGATAGGGTTACAGAACTAAAGTTGCAACTTCATAGTCCAAGACAAAGTTCAGCTACTTTCAACACCTTGCACTACATTTTAAATTACGGCTAATAGCTAATGCCATTAGCATAATGTGTGCTTGTCTTTGCTAATGAGGCCTTATTATTGCAGTGAGGTACCTTTTCTGTTCCCATAATCAAACAGCAATAAAAGGAAGGAAATCATAATTCCGCCCTGGCTGTATAAGCACAAAGCCTGGGGTTTGTTTTCAGTGTTTGGAAATGGAAGACAGAGAAGCATAATTCATGTTTAAGTACGTTTTTAAAGGAGCAGTATACCCAAAAAAGAAAATCCATTATTTACAATGATTTTCATATACTGTACATGAACCACATTTGTCAAAAAGATGTCAAATAACAATAATAATAAAAATCTGTAACTGAATCGGCATGTTAAAGAATATGCATGTTAACATAGTGTTTTGTGTGAAAAAACGCTTTCTAACATTTTCGGTGTAAAGTTAGCCTATATCCAACTTTGCTGTAATGACAACATAATACATAAAACCCATTAAATAGAAAAGACAAACAGTTTTACTATACACTAATTTGTAGCAGCGTAAGTTTTATAAAATTATTTATTTATGCTTATTTTTTTAAATAAAATAAGTTTCTCTCAATTTCTGCTGTCTTTTAAAGAAACCAGGACAAGTTGCAATTATCTTTTGTATTAATCATTGTAATGCCAGTGTCGAATGAGCTTAACGTGTAAAGAACCTGGAAAATTGGGGCTACAAAAGAGTGTACTGTGACAGTAATTCTTGAACTGGGAATATCCCCTAATTAAAACCATAATGGCAGCTGTAAAATCATTTGTGGGAATGAAGATGAGAGCAGCCCACTTAGCCTATCTCAACAGCCCATCAGTCCACCCCAGTCTAATGACATCACATCCTCCCAGAGCTCTCAGACAGAAGAAAAGGACAACACGCAAGGCTTCTCTCAAAAAACCTAAGTAAGAATGTGAAAACAAAGTGGGAACAAAAGGAGAGGGGGGACAAATCTGTAACATTCCACATCCTGTCTTCTCTTATCTGGCCGGGGGCCACGCTGTTTGAAGATATGCCTGAGTTCAGATATGAAGAGTCAAGAGACCCAGGAGAAAGACAGAGCTTTCTGTGAACACGAGCAAAGCTTTTCCCCGGCTATTTATTATTCTGCAATATCTCCCTCCAGACTGAGCCACTGGAAAGCAGTTTCTTTGCAACTCCAGGCATCTGCCAGAGCGGCTGCAGGCGTTTCATTGTTTCCCAGCACCTTAACCTGCCTTTTAAAGGAATATTCCAGGTTTAGTACAAGTTAAGCTTAATCGACAGCAATTTTGGCATAATGTTGTTTACCACAAAAAAAGATACTCCCTCCTTTTCTTTGAAAAAAAGTCTGGGTTACAGTGAGGCACTTGGGGCACAACAGTGAATGCCAATTAGTAAATATTAAAATACTGTAGCATAGCCACAAGACGTAAACAGCATGCGTGATATCATGATTTTAGTCCCCATAACAGCATTCCTCTATAACGACGGAAGTCACCGACCGACTTTTTAACAAAACAAAAATTGTGTAAGTGCTTTTATAAAATTATAAACTTTGTTTTATATGCTTTTGAACCATCCAAAAATGGCCTCATTCACTTAAATTATAGTAAATGCCTCACCGTAACTACCATTTAGGCTATATTTGTTTTAAATAAATTATTTTGTGGTAAATCAACATTAAGGTGCAGTCACATTTGCAAAATTTGGCCAAAATTTCACAGGCAAAAAAGGTTCTTTGTCTACCGTTAAATGTGTAGTGCTGTATTAAACACAGCTCACAGTTCCAACTTGAAACCGTTGCGAAATCTGTGAGCGAAGATATTTTGCCCTCATAAATTTCCCTGAACATGCAGATTCCTACTGAAATAGCTAGATTTTGTCTGTGAAAATTGATCGAACCAATTTATGCCAAAAATTATGTCCGTAGACCTCAACTTGTCATTGTACTTGAAACCTGTGTTATTCCTTTCCCCTACCATAATCAGAGACTTTGATAATAGAAGTGGCCGATCTAGAGTAACAAGGTAAAATAATTGCCAACAAACCACATAATTCACTTCTAGACATGAAAAAGAAAGTGGAAGGATTGGAGATGTATGGCTGAAAATGAAAAACAGCTGTTTTTTTTTACTACGGCCCACATACATTTATAATTGAATCTTCTTAAGGAAAAGCTAATGATGTGACAGGTGCACCAGGCTTTTTGTCATTCATTGGAAATGCAAAATCTCCTGACATGCCTTATCAATTCAGACCATATGTGGGAGACGTCTGCTTTTCATTACTTCCAGTTAACCACCAGCCTGTTGCACACTGAACTTGGCCTTCTCCCAACTCCGGCTGGATCTGGTGATTGACACCAGATGTAGAAATGGCCGGCTTTCTTTTCCTTTCTCTGAGGAAAAGAGGGGTGAGCCGAGGTCTCCCTCAGACCAGCTCCATGAAAGCTCTGCTTCCCGGATCGGTTGTGGATAAGAGCTGTCAAAAGTAGCATACTTGGCGACAGAGGTTAACATTGCCTAGTGGGTATCTTGCATTGACATTTTCCAGGTTACCAGGCAACCGGTGGGAGGGGCGGCTACCGCAGAATCCGCTAAGTGCGCGCGCATGGGTTAGGTAGCTAATTTGGACTGCAATTAGTTTGAATTTCCTGCCACATGGAGGCTCAGGATTGTGGTGGGAACAGAGCCCAGAAGCTGAGTTAACAAGTAGACATTTCATTAACAGCACAGTTGATGAAATGACCTTGGGTGACCATAATGAGTAATGAATAGCAGTAGTGGGGAAATGAGTGAGTTATCATGGTCAATTGGATGTTTTGCCATCTTAAGGAACCAAATTGACAGAGGCCATGATGATTGTACTGCCACCCATTGATGTGGATGCAAAAGCAATATTTCTCTGTTGTCATTGCCAATATTGAAATACTACTAATCACATTTCCAAAGATAAATATAATATATATGAGTTTATACATATTCATATGTTTATACATATACATATTCATTAGGGCTGTAACGATTAATCGCGATTAATCAAAATTCAAAATAAAAGTTTGTGTTTACATAATAAATGTGTGTGTATTGTGTATAATTATTTTGTATATATAAATACACACACATGCATGTATATATTTAATAAAAATGTGTTATTTATATATAAAATAGTTCTATTTATATATAATATAAATCATATAAAAATATATATGCAGTATATAAATGCAAATATTTCTCAAATATATACATGCATGTGTATGTATTTATATATACAAAATAATTATACACAATACACACACATATATTATGTAAACACAAACTTTTATTTTGAATTTTGATTAATCGCGATTAATCGCGATTAATCGTTACAGCCCTAATATTCATATAGTATATCGTTGTCAGCCCTAAAATACTAAAATTAAAAATAAAATAAAACCTACTAAACTTTAAATCAACAATGCATGAGTGAAAATAAAATAAAATAAAAATATTTTAAAAACGCAAATACAAAAAGTCCAAAACTATAGTAACCCTGTTGAAGACTTAATTGTATGTGTATACATCAATACATCATGCATTAGTCAATGTAATATTGATTTGTATATTGATTTAATCGTTTCAGAAGTGGGAGAAAATACTTACTGAACTTTTAACACCTTGCAAATGACATGAGAGGCCTGCTGATAAGAGATCGGCTCTGAAAGGGCCACTTAGCATGGTTTATTTTACAGGGCTCTCAGGGGAGCAGCCAGCTGAACTCAGCAGGAGAAAGGAATCTGTGGCCTTCAGAACAAGCATATGGTCATTGTCTGTACTTGACAGACAGGGTGAACAAAACGCTTCAAATTAGGTAAATCGGCAGAGGGAGTTGCCTTGAAATGTATTCACTTTCTTACCACAAAACACATTACCGTACTACAGAGAAAGCATGACACAGGAAAATGTTCACATCATAAATGAAATATCTCTGCGGAGTGATAGCAATGTGGTCATGTACTTCGTTCAGAGCAAAGAACTTACAGAGTGAAGAACTTGCTCTAATCATATAACAAAACAAGGCATCTTATCTAAAGACTAGACTTGCGTGTGCTTTTTATGACTTGATTAAAATTTAAGTCCTATAGCTTGTTTAACATCTTATACACTGCATCAGATACCTGGGTGCTGTCGATATGTTGTACGCAATGTACTATAAAACTCCTTATATTGTGACAGCATTGTCTTTTTGACATATGACAACTCATTTTATTCACTCTCTCCCTCCCTTCCCTGCAAACATCATGTCATCATGACTTTTTCACCCGGCATTTCCTTAATCAAAGTTCATCTGCATGCTTTCGAATGGAGACTAACCCAACACGTAAACACTGACTCACTCTAACCTCTGACTTCCAATCTCAAACACACTCTTATCAGAGGAGTATGCTTTTAAACACTGTACTTGGCAAACAAAGCAGTCCTCATGAATCTGAAAGGAAAACTAATTTCCTTGAGATGCTCAAAGGACCCCCCCCCCCCCCCCAAAAAAAAAGCTGTTTCCTTGTAAACCAATGCAAAGGTGAAAAAGTAGGGATGCACCGAAATTAAATGTGGATAAATATGGATGCACTTGGCTGAAAACCGAAACAGCTTTTTAACAATTATTTCTTATTTTAAATTAGCTTTTTTGTATAAGTATTATATCTTTTTATTAAATTCCATAATTTAATGATACTGAATTTAAAAATAGCCAATAAAATAAAATAATTACACCTTTATTGAAAGTAACACTAAAATTGGACAGAAAATATATTACAACTAAATATCAATATATTATTCTTTATTGATTTAGATTAGATTTGACTTAGATTTAACAGATTAATTTTTGGACCAATTATCCAAATAATGTATAGTCCTACAAAGCTATTATTATCAAAGCATGTGAGCAGAGAACTGAACGAGAGGGTAACGTAATTTTACCAGCGTTGTCCAGCTCTCCACTTGCATAGAGCAGAATATTGAGCAGAGCGTCACTCCACGCAGTGATAACAGCGAGAGTTAAACCTGAGCGCTGAACACTGTGGTGTTGTGACATACATTTTTGGCTCATATTTTCTGCTGGTTTTCTCTTTCAATGCCATTTTCAGCCTATAGTTTTTGCTGGCTATGAAAGAGTAAATTAATCAAAAAAAAAATGTTTGGCTGCAATATAGGAAAAGAAAAAAAGCAAAGGCAAATGCACTGGGAAACAGTTCTAGCACAATATTTCCTCTGAAATACCAATTAGCCGTGATTTGCAAAAGCACACTGAGCACCAAACTATCTTTAAAGTTTTGACATCAAGTCCCCTCATTAAACACAGTGTTGCTTTTATCCACAGAAGAAAAAAAGCACTTCTGTTCAACAACGCAATACTACTCCACATTTACAATGGCTGGTTCAGTGGCTCAAGCTACAACAAATTATTTGTAAACAATGAAGGAAGTTTGTACTGGTAGAAAGTCCTCCATGAACATTGTTTGAGCTCCATGCTTTTTTTTTCAGCGGTCTTTTTTCTGTTCACAGTCTCTCCGCCACACACCCAACAAACCATTCACTGAACTGTGGGGCAAGAGTTTGCCTTTGTATAAGACCCGTCGGCTGGAACAGAGAGAAAAAAAAAAGACACAGAGGAATAAGAGTACATAAGCACAACAATTCAAAACTGAGTTTGGACATATTCCATAAAAAAAAAAAAAAAAAACCTTCCTGGTCTATCTCCCCTCTATATATTCTCTTAAAACACCTGTGTCCACACCACCGCATTTTGCAAAGCCTTTGTGATGCAGGTAGCAATTAATGTAGTCCCTGCATGACTCCTTTCTGCAATCTTTGTTTGAACTCGTGACTGAAAGAAGAAAAGATCCAGACCCATTAGGCTTAAAGCCAACACGAATGAAAGGCAAAAATAAGCCCCGTCACCGTCTTTTTGTGGTTCCTCTCCTCTCGGCTCCCAGACTTCTACCTTCAGAGTTCTCTGAAAGGCTAAAAGAAAAACTATACAAACACAGATATGTTTGAACTTCTGTGGTAAAGAAGGTGAATGAAATCTCTTGTATTTGATAAAGCAGTGGAGAGACTTCCAAAAACCAAACACCTGCTCTTTCAGAACATCCACCAAACGTCCATCAAGCACGGAGCACTGAATGGAGAAGAATGCTAAAAATGTCTGTTACGAAACAGATTCATTTTCATTTGACTGTCTACAGTACCAAACCCCTCATGAACATGAATCATGAACAAATGCAAATATCAACTAATACAAGGAGAGAAGATGCTATAAAATGTTTCCTTCAGCTGATGGTTACTCCAGAGTGACATTTATACCAGGGTGGAGCATGTGGGTTGAAAGATGAATCCAAGAGGAGGTTAAAAGGTGAATCCAGAGGTCATGCTGGGGTTGTTAAAGGAACCAGAAAGAGAAAAGGATTCCCATCGACATTCACAAACACAAGCACACCTGCAGACTGCTATGATTTATGCAGGGTGGGGTACAGGACAAGGTCTCGCTCCAGGACAACATGAGGTGAAGAAACAGTTGACCAATCAGATTCAAATATACACATCTATACATAGGTAGGGGTAAGAAAAAAACCTGTGAGTCCTGTGAACCTGTGAATTCATATTTCAATATACATTTTCATTTAAATGTACACAAACTAATCATCTCTTAAAAGTGAAGTATGTATTTTCTCTGCCACTAGCATCAGATATTGCAAAATAATTCATAAAGCTTTTGGTTGGACTAACAGATTTCATCCCTAAATTCATGCTATTGGTCAGGATGAAGTATCTCTGCATTACAGAAGGACAAGAGACATTTTTAAAACAAAATAAATTACTTCACATTTAAGCATTGCATGTTTGTTCATGCCAATTAACTTTTAAACACTATTAAATGTTCTAATCCCTCAGTGACTGACTTCAGGCTATCAAGTCTGCAAAACAGTCCCAAACCACTGAACTCCCTTCAGTTTGTGCTACAACTGAAATGAGTTATTTTTTAGTTTATTAAACAAAATATATTGGGCTAATTTAGATTGTTTATAATCATAGGTTTGTAACTATTCTCTCATGCTTAGGCACAATCTGCTAGTAGAAATCAATAAAGTGTTTCTTTATACATGTGAGATGTTCTCTTCGTTAAAGTCTTACCCCTTATTTACACTGCACATGTTTACGGCGCATTACGGCTGAGACACTGCTACCGGAGCTGATCGCGGCCAGTCTAGTCAATGCTTGTGTTTACACCAGCCGCGACGTGGCGCGTTTCAGAAGCTAAAGTTTTCTTTCGCTAAAGATAGGCGCCTGGCCTATTGTTGACTGATGCCGCGCCCAAGCCGCACCGTAAATACAAAATAAAAGTAAAAAAACACCCTGTGCAAAATCCCAATTGTATTGCACACCAATACATCCTTGGTAGAAACCCCAAAATCAAGACAAAACACGTCGGACAGGCAAATCACGTGGTCTCGCGCGTCCAGTCGCTTCGCTTCAGAAATGCTCCAGGTGCGAGTTAGCACCGCGTGGAGGACGGAATAAAACCTTGTCGGAGCCGTAATGCACCGCAGACGTGGGCAGTGTAAATAAGGGGTTATGATTCATAGAAAACAACAAGAGCACCACAAAATACACCTGCAGATCCATAGCTGTTAGTTTAATCTGCCTTACTTTTGGGATTTTAGTTAGACAGCCACTCCTAGATTAATTAACAATGGTTTCGCATTTGCTCCAATTTATCTGCATGGAAAGGTCTTTAGAAATGGTTTTAACAGTTTTTCCAGTCTCTAAAGCTCTTTTTGTTTAATCCTCAGAAACCTCTGTGCTCTAGGTGTGATTTATCCCAGTATGAGCTTATTATCTTCCAGGGATGTGCAAAGCTACATATATTCAAAATATTCTCGTTAGTTGGTTGTCTGTAACAAATCATATTTTTTTTCATGGCTGTTTGTGAAAAAAAAAAAAACAGAACATAATGAAATAATGCATGGGGGTGGGATGGGATTTTAAAAGTTGGACTACTTTTAACTGCACATGGCATGCAAAAAAAAAAAAAAAAAAAACATTGGTAAAATAAAACTATTGTGATCCTTATATCTGTAGGTTCGAAATATACTTTCACTGTGGTGAGCAGGACGAGGCCGAGGGCCGTGAGAGAATGGCGCGAGGCCGGTGGCACCCGTCTCGTATGTCTCACAGAGGAGCGGAAGCATAAAAGGAGGAGCGACGATCGTGAAGATCGAGAGAGGACCAGGCCTGGACTATTTTATTTGATGTCTTGTTTTATTATGTGTGCCGGCAGTCGACCATGAGGGACTGCCGTCTTTACTTTCGTTTTTGTAATTGTTTATTTATTTTATTAAAATCTTTGGAATGTTCGCCGGTTCCCGCCTCCTTCTTCCCATAACATCTAACATTGTTACATTCACATTTTTAATGCATGGTCGACAGATAATTCTCTCACCAATGTATCAAGTACTTTAATTTGGCGGCTCACCCCACATTTCATAACCATCAGCGTGTGTACAATAAATCGCTACAAGAACGTCCAGTTTTTTTGTAATCTGCGACAAAGCTTTCTGCCCACATCCGGTAACGTGTAGGCATGTGAGTCAGGGCACAATTTATTCACATTGATGCCCACCTAAAGGAATTTTATTATCCCTTCCTCTGGGGTTCTGCCAGGGTTCTGCAAGCACAATTTTGCAGGAGTAGTGTTTCTTTTGTCCCACAGATGTCAGAGTAATCAGATTACTGCAAACTGATAAGGGCACTCATCTCCGAGTCACTGTTATGGCAGCCTTTGAGCTGCCTGTCTGAAAGCAAGCTTTTCACCGGGGAGGATCGGACAGTAAAAAGGCTGAGCGGTTTCAGGCCCATCTGTCAAACTCTGACAGAGTATGGATGTAGGCTTTAAATAGTCTGCTTCCAGGGCATATGTCGGGAGGAAAAGGATGATGCTTCCCTCTGTGTAGATATCTGCAGCTTAAAAGGAACTGAGCACTTAGATGAGGCTCTTTGAAGAAGTATAGATAAATACACAAGGGGTCTCAAGCACACTTCCTGACTCATTCACATCCTTTCGCCTGTCCTCTACCTCACTATTTTCTCTTTTCAAGCTCATTTCAGGACTGCAAAGTACACCAGCCTGATTTAAAGTTGGCATGAAAGTGTCTTTGTGAGTTGTTGAAGTGTGTTGGAGTTGTGTCTTTTCTTCCCTATTGTGACATACAGTATATGAGTGAAAGTGCTTAGCAAACAAGAAAAAATGTAGGGCGGGGCTTGATTGGGAATTGATTGGATCGTTGTTGTCTGCAATTTTCTGTGATCTCATGTGAGTGACCGGTTGTCCCATCACTCACATGAGTGAGTAGAAGAGAAGAGATGTCTTAGAAGGGAAGTTATTTTGATTAAAGATTACAAGGGAACATACATTTAAAAAAATAATGATGTGCAAGGATGAATAATTTATAATAAATACTTCAATATTCCATAAAAAATTTGAGTTGTCCATTTTGATTTTATGGTGACTTTAAAATAATTAACATGTCAAATTAAGGGTGTATTCACACCAGGAAAGTCCGATAGTTCACTTGCTTTGGTCCGGACAAAATAATTTTTTGTTTTGTTTTGTTTGGTACGGTTCGCTTTCACACTGCTCTTTTTGCAAGTGAACCAAAATTTGTAAACAAAACCACACGTGTGCTAAGGTCATCCATTCATTGGACAAGGATTCTCAAGTAGGGAAATTAGGAAGTGCACACTTACACACTTACACACTCACACACCCACCCACCATCCTTGTATTGTAACTATCGTTACATTATATGAACTCGCTCGTATTCATGCAAATGCTTTTAAAGCATTTATGCGCGATTAGACTAAAGAGAACACTCTGAATGTCCTGATGCGCACACGCTCATTCATTCATTTCATTTCAATTATGCACACACGATGCGCAGAAAGACGCGCAACAGTATTGTGTGGCCAGACAGCGCGCCGGAATGGAATTCTCTTTCAAACAATGAACTTGAACGAACAATAACACAAACCATTATGCCAAAATGTAGTAAATCAACAACAGATCACTTTCCCATAACGCAACTCCGACTACGGAAGCCTGTTAACTCAAAGGCGCAGTCCTTTCTGGCAATTGGGTCGGTTCATGTTCACATCGTAAACGAACCGTACCAGAGTTCGTTTGGAACCGTACCGAGACCACCTCTTCAGCTGGGTCTCGGTTCGATTGTTTGGCCCGCACCCGAGTTCGATTGCTGTATTCACACCTGCCCAAAAGGTCCGCACCAAGGGGGGAAACGAACTAGAGTTCGATTCAATCGAACCAAACAAGGCAGGTGTGAATACACCCTAAGTGTCTGACTTTCAAAATATGCGTGAACCAAAAGTTGCAACCGACTTTACTTCAGTGTTGTGATGTATTGCCAAGGAATATTAAATAGAGGGCGGGGTTTTATTTTAGCGCACCTCCTCTCCATCTCTAAAGGTGTGGTCACACTGCACTTTTCCTTTCATTGACTTCCATTCATTCATACGCATCCGAATGTGTCAGACCAGAAACACAAGCTCATGCGAAAAAGTTTTGCATTTCGCTGAGTTCCAAATTTCAAATTTAGGGAATTCGCATCACGTGAGGATGTGTGACCAGTAGAAGATCGATACGTCATGGCGTGACCTCTTAGCTGAATGAAAAAAACAATATTTTTGAAGTGAAGTCGAGTAGATCGTTTTTACATTTTGAGTGTATTATTATTTGTTATATGTTGAATTCATGTTAATAAAAAAGACGTCCGAATAAATTTCACATGCTTAAAGTCTAGTGTGACCGCGGCTTTACTCATAGCAGACTGACGGTTGGAGGGGCGTGGTTAAGGATATTTAACCTAAACCATCAATCTTACATCATTAGAGAGAGAACGCCATTCCAGAGCAGAAGCAACTTTTCAGATTTTGATTAAAGATTACCACAACAACAACAAAAAATCTGTGTATTAACTTGCACAGGTTCATCTTTTACCACAAGACTAGTAATGTGCACTAACACAGAAAATAGTGTCACTTTTGCTATGTGGGCTGGAAATTAGCCTTGTCATGAAAGATACACCTAATGGGCTGATTTTCGACCAATGGAAGAATAAGACTGCTGGCAAATACCTGAAAAGGACTTGTTTGGCATCTTATGCCCCCTTTTCTCAGCAGCTTAAGGGGGAGGGGCAAATGTCACTTAATTTAGGGGCTTTTGTAACCATCACCCCTGGGGGCCCCGTGAGAAAATACAGCCGGAGGTGCAACAGTTGTCAATAGAAGATTTGACTGTTTACACAGTTTAAAGTGACTTTTGTAGAGGTGGGATTGTCCCCATCCATACCAAACCAGATGCAAGATCAAATCCTTCTCTAATAACTGTAGGTGACTAAATACAGATCAAAGTGCTTGTGTAGTTTTCATACTTTCCATTAGGAACACAGCAGTTCTGTCACTAACCATTTTTCTGTAAGAACCCAGTATCAATAAATTAAAATATTGTATTAAAACAAACCACTTCCTGGATGATCTTTGGTATGTTTCTCAAACAATTCCTGCAGGAATCTCTCAAATGGGAGTCAAACAAATACAAACAGAGAGGCATGTTAATGGAATTCCCATGCAGGACAAAGCCAAATAAAGGGCCAGCGGTGACAGGCACTGAGCTGCCGTACCCACTAAACACTGTTTGGCCCACATCAAAGTCCCAGCAGTAAGAGTATGCAAGCATTTACAACCCCAATCTGTACACATCAGACTTCATCAGCCACAGCTCATATGAATGGAGAACAGGTGGAGAGATGTGATGCTGATCACATAATCAGAATGGGTGTTACTGTTTAATGTAATACTTATTCCTACCACATGAGCAAGGAATTTCACTGATACAAAATAAGTCAAATGAGCATCTAAAAATAATAAATAATAAATAAATAAATAAAAATACCTTGAGACCTAAACCAGCTAAATAATTTATTAATAAAATAGAATTAGAATAAAAACTGTAAAAAAAAAGAAAATTAATTCAAATAAAAGTAAAATAAAATATATATTTTGAATCAAACTGACAAATAACAATCTCATAATCAAAAATGTATGTTCTCAAAAGGAAAAATAGCTACAAAATAAATAACTCATCTCAGATTTGCTCCTTCCATATTTTCCTTTCCTAGCCAAGTATCCAAGGTATCCAAAGCATTGTAAAGAAACCTTGAAGACGGGATCAAGCCTGGTTAGGAGGTTTTGGAGCAATAACCTCACAGACTAAGGAGGAAATCTCTGTGAATAATCAGCAGACATGTGGCCTTGTCTCTTTGACCTGGTTCATTATTTGTTCCAGATTAACCCACGGTCCCTCCCGGAAAACCACGTTCCGGCTTCAGAACCTTGGAGCCGTGTCCAGCTGACCCCATTACAGAGCCGCTTGTGACAAGCCCACTGACACCCGGTTTCCTGCAAAGCAGAATGAAGCGTGGCAGGCAATAAGAGCGCTCAGTAAAATGTGGGTAAAATGTAGGAGCAAACAGCTAAATGTCACTTTGGCCTATCTAGCTTCCCAAACCTGCTAATACTGGGAAAGACTGGTTGTGCTGCCAAACTCTTTTCCTATATGTCTCTCTCCCAGCTTCACAAGCTCACATCACACTTTGATGAACAGGCTTCAATAATAGTCTAATTCTTCCGCAGCACCACAGGTCGTCCTCTTAATCCTGTCACATAGCCCTCCTCCTTAAGTGAACTTGGGGTTTCTGCACTAGGGAGCCAAAGCTAATCCCCCCAGCCCACTCTTCCTGCCATCATTGCAGAACACGGACAACACTACCACCCCTTTACCGAGGGGCCCGGGGGAGCAAAGCACGGCCTTTATCTTGCTGTCAACTCTACGGCCCATTGGGAACCCCTACATGGCTGCTTAAAAACGGAGTATTCCCATTTCCTTTTACTGTTGCTAGAAAACCAGGTGAAGGCATCTCAGACCACCACTGATGAGCAAAAGTGGAAAATCAAGTTGCACCCAGTAAAGCACAACAATGCAGTAAATGTCACAGGACAAAAAAGAGGCAGAAAATCTCCTAAATATCCTCCGCTCTGAGCTCGGGGGAAACTTGTTGTTGCAATGTTTCAATTCATGTATTTCACTTAAAGACGACATTAGAATTTTCAGGCACTAAAGAGGCTCTTATTCGTCATCTTATCATATTTTACTTCTCACTCTTATTAAACAAAGGCAGAATTAAATCTTCATAGATGAATAAAGGTCACAGTCAGGTAAAAATAAGGTCACTTTTTAATGGTGGCTGTGGGGGTTTTATAAGGGCAGCATTTGATTTGAAAGATAAATTTGACGTCATTCTCTCATGGGCTGACAGTCTAGCTAAAGCAGGCGAAACCAAAACACAACATGTATGACTGACTGCATGTAATCCAGCAAGTGTAAACTTTGAGCGGGGTGGGGGGGGGATGCAGACGATGGATTGAAGTTGATAAATTGTGCATTAATCTGCTGGATATAAAATAGGAATGTATATGAGAATATAATAAAATAGTTAGAATGTATAATTCAAAATATAATGTATAATAATGCAATTAATCATTTCAAATAAATTTATTTGAATCATTCATTTAATTTAGATTGATTTGCAGATTGAATGTGTTAGAATGCATGGAGAGAGAGAGACACACAACACACACACACACACACAATCAACTCTACTCCACAGCACTCGCATGCTCAGAGGACGCATGGAGGTGGGCTCAGCCACCACCCCATTTAGCAAGGTCATTTTTCATTTGAATAACGTTGTGGTTGGGAACAGATGGGGTGTGCCACGTCAGGCCGGCGCTGAATAGAGGGATGAAGTGACAGAGGGGGTGAACGTGGAGGAGCTGATTATGTGCAGGGGGCGTTGAGAGAAGGCTGCTGCTCGCGAGCAGATATGAAGTCTGGCCTCCATTCACGGCACTCTACTGTAGACAGACGGCTGCTGCGGGCAGGGTCAATTATTCTTTTCTCTGAAGGGACAGCGATCCTCGGAAAGAGATCACAGCTTAAGAGAGAGAGAGGGGATGGGGAGGGACGAAGGGATAGGAGGGAGAAATCACTTGAGCATGCTCCATTGTCTCCATGTAAATACACCCTGATCAAGATTCCACTAGCACTCTGCCAGCTAGTTCAATCTGCAACTGGCACAATCAAGGAAAAAACAAGGAGCTAGAGGGGGAGTCGAGAGAGGAAAACGGGGCTCGGAAGGGAAAACACAAAGAAGTGAATAACACGTTTCTTTCATTTAAAATCCATCCTTTAAGTAAAAGAAACATTTGATGAACATTACACCACATGCATTTTCTCTCACTCGCATCTCTGAAATATAAATTGTCTATGAAATATATCAGTATGTCTGAGGTATAAAACAACCAATCTTGAAAAGGTCACCATTAATGAAACAGGTGCAGAAGAACGTAAGCTGGCACAGTGCAGCACATTTCCCAAATTTCTGAGCGCTAGTTTCTGGGAACTAATTGTACTTTTTTTACGGTTTCTCTGCCAGTTCCTCACACCCCTCCCCCATGAGGTCAGCCTGTGGTCCCTCAGCCTGGTCATCCATCTCACATTGAAACCATGAACCCAGCACATTCCTTCTGCCACGCCAAGAACAAAAAGCCGAAGAGGGAATGAGGGACAGGGGGAAAAAGAGAGAGAAAACACAGTACTAAAGGTAGGACCGGCCCAAACACCCGAGCAACTGCAAAAAGCAACATGCATCAAATAAAATAAATGAATAAATCTGAAGCAAAGATGTTAAAACTGTATTGATTTGTCCACTAAATGACCCGTTTGTTAAACTGAGCTATCCTGACAGAAAAAGATGCAGTCAGATCAGAGCAAGAACTAACTTCCCCTCTCTCTCAGGTGGACTGCTACTGCTCCTTAGGGAAATGAGCATTAAAGAATGGAAGCATGCCCGCACTTGTCCTGGATCTGACCTGTACTCCAACCACAGGTAAAAACTCTCAGAAAACACTTCAGCGTCCTTAAAACACGCACACAAAAACGCTGATGTAAGAGATAGCATTGGTCTGGACCAGTCTCTATCCACCTCACCTAAAGCCTAGAGGGGAAGTAGCGGAATTCCAAAGAAATTCCAATTGGACTTCCACCCGCAAACATGTCACAAAATCAAACTTAACGGTTTGTTTCATAACTTTGACTCGCATAAATCTATAAATGCTTTCATAACAAGCTTCCTAGACTTCTTAGCTTCGTGTACGATTATAGATATTTGAAAATGCAATATACGAAAGCATCCTGTCATATTTTAACATACCGGTACTCAAAATTCCTTATTGTCAAATGGCACTTTCAAAAATGTCACTCCTTGTTAATGACGCAAACCTTTTAACATTGTGAGTCAGCCAATGATTCTCTTTCTCAGACTCTTAATTATCTCACTTCTCACTCCAAGCTCATTCCAATTGGATTCATCTTTCTCTACTATTTAATTCTGATTCATGCATTTGCTTCATAAAAAAAATCCTTAAACCATTAAGTTTAAAGCACCCCAGATAAACCAGGAAAAAAAGGATGGTGCTTCATTCTGGAAATAAGACAGAGACAGCCATATTATATATGGCCAGTACATATACTACACTGAAATCAGGCTTTAAAACTAATTGTTCACAAAAACAGTTCATTCATGCTATTACTTTTACCTACCCAACCTGTATTACTTTTATTCTTCTGTTTTTGCTCATACAGTGAAAGTCAGTGGGGTCCAAAACCACATTGGACCTTGATTAAATGGACAAAATATATACTTGTGTGTCCATTCAGGTTTGAATCTATTTGAAATATAATTGCATGGGTCATATTGACTATTGGCAGAATTTGGCACATTTATGGTGCTTTTGAGACATTTTTGAAACATGAAAGCTCAGTCCCCATTTCATAACTGCATGGAAAAGAGTGACGGGGATACTTTTTTGTATTATTATTATGGACTGGGAACCACATGAAGGTAAGTAAATAATACCAAAATGTAAAAAAAATTGTGAACTATCCCTTTAACATCTGAACCAAACTTTAAAACCAATGCAGATCGAGGAACCTCTACAAGATTGACTTCTGCCAGTGTGTGTTTTTGGAGAACTATTCGCCTCGGGGTACTAAAGACAAATGACACTTCACTTTCACGTTCCAGATGTAGTTCAAACCGATAAGCTTTTAATCTGATGTGAAGACACTGATTTCAGGGAATATAATCTGATTCATTGTTCTATGCCGTTAACGTCTGGGCTTAAAATAATAAATAAATGTGCCAGTGCTTGTGTGTGAGCCATCTCTGTCTGTGTGTGGTTACTGTGTACATACAAACACAGACTCTGAGGCCTCCCAGCTCTCTCTCAAGGGAAAAGTCAGAGAGCGAGCTAGAGATAAAGGAATATCCCACCTGTAGAAACAACTTCCTTCCAGCTGGCCAGATGGTGTGTGTGAGAGAGAAAGAGACAGGGAAAGAAAACACTAGTGGAGAGCAGAGCAGAGGTCTCTGGCTGCTCTCACCATGACTTCATCCCAGCATGCACAACATGAGCTGAAAAACCACAGCAGAAGAGCTGGCCCAGTTTCTCTGTCCCCTTACCCTTTACCCCCTCCTCCTTCCCACTCTTTATCCTTTATCCTCATTGCCATATCACATGTAAAATGGTCCGATACAGCTTGAAGACGAGAATGCACAATATGCATTGCATCTATTCAATGGGATAATTGACTAATTGGTCTTTAGAAAAGCCAAATAATTTAGACTTTTATCAGGATAACTTGACCCGATCAGGTACTTCCCAGCCATACAATGTACAACATTTCTTGAGACATCTGCACTTAATTTTAAACTAAACATTGTGAGCCATATAACGCAACAGCCAAAGATGTATGTTTGAATATTAATTAAAGCAAATCAATTTACCGGTAAAAATGAAAATAAAATAAATTCAAAAAGAGAAAGTTGACCATGCAAACAGCTAAAGAACAGCACACTGTTATTAACATGTTAAAGCACCACAAACAAAATATTTAAAATGTTAATAAATAATAATAAATACAATATAAATAAGTAAACATAAACTAGATAAGTAAATGAATTAGTAAAACATGTAAAAACATGTAAATTACTAAATAAGTAAATAAATAAAATAATTTTTGGTTAATTCAAACTTGCATCTATATATATATATATATATATATATATATATATATATATATATATATATATATATATATATATAAAACTGGCAGACCCCCTGCAGTGACACTGTGGACCCCTCTGTGAAAGACCACTGCTTCATATAAGAGGTGGCTAAAAGAAGTAATACAATTGATAAAACATTATAAATACATTATTATTGTTTAGAATAATCCAAAGAGTGAATGGTTTACAATAAAACAATGAACATGTAGCCTAAAAAAAGCAGGCAATTTTGATTTCATGCTGAGCAAAAAGTTCCATTTCCTCTGTGTGTGTGATTGACACTTTCCAACAACCCTCGATTTATAATTGCCAAGCTGCAAACTATGAACAAGGGAGTTACAAGCCCAGAAACAATAAGCAAATTATTTACTTCAAAAGCCAAAACTTCTTTACAAGGCCCGTCTTACTTTAAGCATGCAGCATTCCAGCATGCTCGGCTCCGTAATGACAGAGTAGTAATGAGGCCCTTTCCTTCCACATGGCCACTGGTTTACAGACACCAACAGCTCTGCACAGCAGGCTGCCATTCTCATGGGCATGTGTGTGAGAAAGCGAGAGGGAAAGCCAGAAGGACAGTGAGGGAAAGAGAGATCTGAACATGAACGTCCCTAAAACTATGTGTCAAAGTCTTAAATGTCTGCTAGCAGCTATGTGTGTGCGTAACCGAGATGTCCAGTGTCAGATATCTCTGTTTGCTTCTGAAAGCCAGCACTTCCTTGCCATTGTTGGCTAAAACAACAGGATTACCAGCCGACTTCATTTGAGCCAGACAGATATCTTGACTTAAGAGGCCTTCAGCAAAGCAAAGACAACCAGACCCACTGGAACAGGGAAGCACATTGCTTGAAACAAAGAGTTCTGGAGCCTAAATATTCCAATATAGCCAGTCGAGATGGCAACATTTATGTTAAAAATACACAGCAGTCAATTATGAATGAAAGTGTCCAAAATGAAGAAAAGTAAAAAATACTTTAAACAGTTTAGCACATGTGTGAATTTTTTACAAGTTTGTATGTTTTTAAATTTAAATACCAAGGCTGTATTTATTTGATCACAAATATAGTAAAAACTGAAATATTATGAAATATTATTTCAAATAAGTGCTTTCTATTAATATATTTTTAAAAAGTAAAGTTGAATTTTTAATATTTTTTATTGACAATATTTGCGGGCACCATATCTCTGCATAAATGATTCGTGACGATGGTATTTCTTTATGCCTTTTTGAACTCTTTTCATATGTTCACAAAAAAAAGATTTTGGCAAAAACAAACCATTGACCCACATAAAAACCAAAAGTTTGAAATCTTAGATTGCAGGATGTGTACACAGACCAACTCCCTCTCATACACCATGCTGTATTTAATAAGTACATGTTTGAGTAGAGAATTAGGTCGTGTCTGCTGCACCTCAGCAGCAGGTCTCGGGTCTGCACCTGGTTGTTATTACACTGGCAGCTTTACAGGCCAGATTGCAGTGTAATTACAGGTATGCTCAACAGGGCTCTGTAATACGGAGGACTGTGGGAAAGCTTGGGGCACATTTACCTCACTTTCCAAGAGCTACCGTTTCACAAGCATTAAACATTTATCTTTAATGGTCAAACATATCGAAGTCATTCAGTTGTGGACGGCCCTGATGTCGGCCAGATGATGAGAGAAACCCATTATGAGATCCAAATGAGCTGAAAATAGAACAAGATGCTCCTAGCAGGAAACGATCTAGACTAGAATGACGAAGAGGAGGAAAAAAAGAATGGGAAAGGGTTGTATCCAAACATCCTCATGGAAATGGCCATCCAATAGCAAATAAAAAAACATCAACATCCTGTGATGGCCAAGTCTAGGATAGCTTAAAGCCAGCTAATAGGTCACAACGAGAACCAGAAAGGCTAAATATTTCACTATTCAACTTTAAATGAGATTATTATAACCATATTGGGGCATGTGGGAGGATCAGCTGGGGATTTAAGCAGGGCAGGTTCCTCCGTGAGTCGTGACCTTTCAAGTGCACTTAGGGCGTTTGGAGCATTTGTTTGGGAACCAGGTGCTTTTTCTCCCTTAGTTCCGTTCGTTTAGTTCCGAGAAAGCAATCCGACCCAACGGACCAATCGGTATCATAATTCATAACGGGAAATGTGTAAAATAAAAAGCAGCAATATCTGATTCTGTGAGTTTTTGTGGTTGAAAACAAAAGAGATCTTCTTCGTCTGTGTAATTGCTCTTCTCTGTGCATTGCAAGAATGCAGTCCCAACGAAGCCTTGATTCCAGGAACCCACGCTACATTCATATAATGTTTGTGTGTCATGGAAGCTACAGAAAAAGTCACTATAAGCCCACGAAGTGAACTTGTCAATCATCTTGATGGATCACGTAGAATAACTTAAACAGGTGAACAATGACCAATAAGAGGACAGTTTTACTCGCATGTGACTTGCTTAAACACATTTTAGTACTCTTTGAAATGTTGCCTTGTGAAAGCGAACTGAATCAAGAAGATAATGCAACATTGTAACAAATTAAGTCCCTGTTTCGGAACAAAGCAAGTAATCTAGAGGTCTGAAAACACCCTTAGAAGAGCAGAAAACCAGCAATGCAGATCCAGCTGAATGATTTACCAATGTCAGGTCAGTGCAGGACAGTTTCATGCTGATGCTGGCCCATATGAATGGATTCTTCCTTTTCAAGGAAGGCACACATTGCACACACTCCATTAGCATGTGTTATTGGGCTTTTGTGTGCCCTTTGTGCTTTACACCTTACAACTACTGACATTCCAGCAGGGGCAAACGAAACGGCACCGAACCCCCTCTGTCATGGTCTACTTCACTCAGCAAACAAACTGTAAAAGTGGATTGTATTGCCTAGAGTGAACTCTTGACCAGCATTTAGCTGGACAGGTGGTTGTCCTGTGTGCTATAGTTTTCAAACCCTGCTGGAAAATCCAGCCTAGACTGGATTCACTAGTTGGTCCAGAATGGTAGACCATCTTGAAATCAACAACAAACCACCTTAAAAGGAATGAAGCTGGGTTTTTTAACATGGTGGTCCAAGACCATCTAGAGAACAGTTTGGACCAGCTAATCATAGACAGCTGGTTGAAGTTGGTCATTAGTGGTCCAAACTTGTTATTAGCTAGTCTAAGATGGTTATAACCAGTTTGAACCAGCTAATGACCAGCTAGGACCAGCTTAGGCCAACAACAAACCATCTATCAGTTTAAGGTGGCTTTTCGATCTGAGATGTCCTAAAATATTGAAATAATTAAAATAAAATAAAATAAAATAACCATTTGCTCTGTTTCTTCTGGGTGTTTTTTAATTTATTATTATTTAACTTAAAATGTATTGAGTTTGAGAAATAACCTAGGTGTTGCAAAACAATGTTAATTTCTTCATTTTACCATCATCACACAATAGAAAATAATTTCAGTGATACAATATCTGGTTCAAACAACTGTCTCATCCATGACAGCCCTCCTTTCATCCTTTCAATAAGACCATGACCATTTAATAAGCAATGCTCTTTTGCACCATCAGTGCAGAACCCATTTCCACTGGACCCTGACATTAAAGTCAAGCTTAAATAGAAATAAATGATAGTCTGTAGCAAGTTCCAGTCTCTAATGAAAAAAGAATTCAAGTTTTCCTCAACCTCAGCACTTGCTAATGCCTTTTAAAAAGTGAGCGCTCAAATTTAATTTAACTGGTGCTAATCCCTAAAATAAGAAAACCATGAAACTTTCCTTAGCCTCTTGAGATCAAGAATGTTCGAGTCAATGCAAATGACCTTAACAACAACAAAGTGTATATTAAACAATGTCCAATGACTTAATGTGACTAAATGATAACATGTCTCACTGGTGCCAGATGAATCTCTGGCTGTAACAGTGAACAGTGTGGGATTATGCACATTAACCGCAGCAGCTGTCTGACTCTTCACATTTAGTCCAGTCTGAAACATTGCCACAGATCTTAAGGAATCCATAACATGTGAAGTCTCCACATCCATTCTACCAATTGTGTCTGGAATGTGAGGGGTTTTCCAGTCTATTGCCAATCCAACTCCTGAGAACTTGACCAACTGTGTATATCCTTCTAACAGAAGGCACATGTCTCTAAAGAGCAACAAAACTCTATTTTACTAGACAAAAGTAGCAGGTATTACTGTATTTACATTTAGTTTAGTTCATTTATTAAAGGACAAGTTCGGTATTTTACAACTAAAGCCCTGTTTACAGATCGTATCTGATGAAATAGAACGGTTAAGATTAAAATTTGGACACATGCTCCTGTCCCGAGAATTTTGGGTTTATTTCGCTTTTGTGGACTGTCATAACGTGTCCCGTGAAGGTCAAGGGGAGGTGGTAGATAGGCTCAGGACTCAGACATCATCCAAAGAGGATTTTTATTAAATGCCAGTGGACAAGAAGGGGTGAACATATTCACAGTGATGTCTCAAATAAAAATAAAAAAATACAAAATTAAACAAAAATAAATATACACTTAACTCAGTGCAAACTTTGATGTATCAACCAAAGGAAAAACAAATTGCTACAGGCAGCATAATCTTCAGGAGTACATTCAGCAATATGACCCCATCTTTACCTCCCAAGGTTCAGTTTAGACTGTCTTATATAGCCTAGGACAGGCTCATTACCCTCAAGACCGTACCAACTGCAGGGGCATCAATACAAAACCTTTGTAGCAAAATAACTTCCAAAAATAACTTCCAACAATAATTTAAATAAACTCATTCAGCAACTTAAACTACATGTAAACACCATAAGGCATTTCCCCATGCCTACATTACCAAGGGTTAAGTCCCATTCCCTATTATTAGAGATGGTTTGCCCCAACACAAGAAAAGGGAAAGCTGTGGTCCCGCCCCCTCCTTTGAGGAGTCACAGGAACAGGAAATGGTGAGTAGACAACATGTGGGGTAACAGTTTGCCATGTGGCAATAACTACAGATTTGAAATAATAAATACCAAAACGTATAACTACAAACTTGTCTCTGTGTGGTTAATGAGAAAACCAAAGGAAAACTATAGTAGACATAACATGTTGTGATGACCGCTGATATGTGCACCTATCTGCAATCAACTCAAACAGCATATCTTAAACGTATTATAAATTAATGTTATAGAATAATGAACCTAAGGGACTGCACCATAGTCAACAAACACAAAACCATAAATAACAAATGTAAAGAAACATAAGCCCATAAACAGTTTGTAATGACTTTGGCAGTGATGACGTCATCCTAGTACCCGTCATCACACACCCCACCCCTTAAGCCCGTCACTCATCATAGTGACGGGACAGAAAGTCCGCAACAACATTCTGAGCTCCAGCCCTGTATTTCACTTGAAATTTAAAAGGTTGCAGGGAGAGGAACCAGCGGGTAATGCGAGCATTACTGTCTTTCATCCTGTGGAGCCATTGTAAGGCCCGATGATCAGTCTCTAAGGTAAAATCTTTACCAATGAGATAATACTTCAGAGTATCCAATGCCCACTTAATAGCCAGTGCCTCCTTCTCCACCGTAGAATATCTGACCTCACGGGGGAACAATTTCCGGCTAATATACTGCACCGGCCTTCGATTTTCACTGTCACCTTGCAACAGGACAGCTCCTAGACCTACTCCCGATGCATCCGTCTGCACTGTGAAAGGAAGGTCAAAGTTGGGGCTCTGCAACACTGGCCCCTGACACAAACAGCCCTTAAGATCTTGAAAGGCTGTTTCACACTCAGGTGTCCACACAACCTTTTGGGGGCTGGCCTTCTGAGTGAGATTAGTGAGCACAACTGCTCGGGTGGAAAAATTAGGAATGAAACGTCTGTACCAGCCCACCAGACCTAAAAAGGACCTCACCCGCTTTTTGGTCGTTGGAGGTGGGCAAGAACGTACCGCCTCCACTTTGTCCACTTGAGGTTTAATTACCCCACCCCCCAGCACATATCCCAAATAAGACACTTCAGGCTTTGCCAAATGACATTTAGTGGCGTTAACCACAAGCCCAGCATCATGAATTCTGGCAAATACAGCTGACAGGTGCTCCAGATGGTCTTCCCATGATGAGCTGTAAACAACCACATCATCAATGTAGGCTGCTGCAAAGTCCTCAGTACCTCTCAGTACACAGTCCATAGTCCTCTGGAAAGTTGCTGCGGCCCCATGAAGGCCGAACGGCATGACCCTAAAATGATAGAGCCCACTTGGGACTCTGAAAGCAGTTAGCTCCTTGGAAGTGTCAGTCAAAGGAATCTGCCAATAACCCTTACATAAGTCCAGTGTGCTCAAATATTTGGCTTTACCCAAACGCTCTATGAGTTCGTCAACCCTTGGCATGGGGTAAGGGTCAAAGGCAGAAATAGCGTTCATCTTGGAGAAATCTACACAAAATCTTAATGTGCCATCCTTTTTCGGCACCAAGACGACTGGGCTGCACCACTCACTCCTGGAAGGCTCGATCACCCCCATCTCCAGCATTACCTTTACTTCATTCTTTAATTCGGGTATGAGTCTTGCAGGAACTCTACAGCAAGTCTGTCGGACTGGACCCTGTGATAGCAGGTGGATGTCATGCTGCATCACCTCTGTCCTGCCTGGTCTATCACTGAATAGGCCCTCTGGAACCCGTGATTGGAGGTTTTCCTGCTGCTCTGATGTCAGGTGACTCAAATCAGGGAAGACAGGAGAATTCACAGCTGTAGGGAAATATTGCTCTTTGGACTCTTCCTCCTCGTCGATCTTCCGTGCAAACAGCTGGTCTGATAGCGGCCCTAGTCTTTCCTGCCAGGGTTTCAGCAAGTTGATATGAAAGACTTGCTTCTTTTTCCGCCGTTCAGGCAGGTATAGTTCGTAATTGACAGGACCCATCTTCCTCAATATCTCATAAGGGCCCTGCCACTTGGCGAGCAGTCCACTGTCTGACGTTGGGAGGAGTAGTAACACTTTTTGGCCAGGGGTCAAAGTTCTTTTCCTGGATGACTGGTCATACCATGACTTCTGATGTTGCTGTGCCTTGGCCATATTGGTATGGACCAATTCTGCCATAGAGTCCATTTTCTCTCTCATTCTCAAGACATATGAAACCACATTCACCTGTTCCCTTGCTTTGCCTCCCTCCCAGGCCTCCTTCAGGATGTCCAGCGGTCCACGTACCTGGCGACCATAGAGCAATTCAAATGGAGAGTAACCTGTTGAGGCCTGGGGAACCTCTCTATAAGCAAAGAGGAGATATGGAAGCCACTGATCCCAGTCTGAGCCTGTCTCAGATACGAACTTGCGAAGCATTGCCTTTAAAGTTTGATTGAACCGTTCAACCATGCCATCAGTCTGGGGGTGGTACGGAGTGGTCTTAATGGCCTGTATACCTAACAGTGAATAGACTTCTCTTATCTGTCTGGAAGTGAAATTTGTGCCTTGATCTGTAAGGATTTCTGAAGGTATCCCTACCCGTGAAAACAATTGCACAAGCGCATTCACAATTTGCCTGGTCTTAATCTTTTTAAGAGGAAAGGCTTCAGGATACCTTGTTGCATAATCGCACACGACCAAAATGTACCGGTTCCCTGACCTACTTCTCTCTAAAGGGCCCACTATGTCCATAGCTACTCTCGTGAAAGGTACATCAATTATGGGTAGGCTGACCAGAGGTGCTCTATCACCTTTCTTAACAGGAGCTGATAACTGACACTCTGGGCATGACTTACAAAAGTCAATCACATCCATGTACAACCGGGGCCAATAAAATCTGCTTGAAATTCTTGCCAGCGTTTTCTGTTGCCCTAGGTGTCCCGACCAAGGAATGGAATGGCCCAAATGCAATACTTTAGCCCTCACCGACTTTGGAACAACTAACTGATCACCACTATCTGTTTGTCGGTACAACATGTTATCCTTCAACACAAACAATTCTTTGTCTTGAAATCTGTTTCCTGAATGTGATCTACCAGCCTTCTGAAATAGACCTTCAAGTGTAACGTCCTGCTTCTGCAAATCAACTATATCATGAGGGATGTCATAAAAATCGTTCCCGTCAGGTTCTGGGAGTTGCTCTACAATAACCGTTCCCCTGACTTTTTCCTGCCTTTTCTCCCTTCTGGACCTTTTAGCTTTGGGCTCCTCTGCAAAAGGTAACAACTTAAGAGTTTGTTTCTGCTCTTCTGTCTGTCTTGCCTTTGCCCTTGTAACTGCCCTAACCTCTGCTACACCAGTCTGCCTTTGCAATAAATCAACAAGTACTGGCACATCCCTACCCAAAATAACTGCATAAGGGGCTTGGTCCACAATGCCTACTGTCAACAGGTAGGGTTGACCCTCAACCTCCATCTTCAAATCAACAGTAGCATACTCTCTCTCGTCTCCATGAACACAACGTACCCTCAGCTTACCCTGACTGGACATCTGTAGATCTCCAACACACTCCTCTCTCACCAGCGTCTGACTAGATCCAGTGTCTACCAAAGCCATAAACTGCTTACCGCCTATTTTCACAGGAACAACTGTGTCAATATTCTGACCCGTTTCAACTGCTATTTGAGACGGTCTGGGAACATAACAAAGACGTGCATTACTGACTCTTTGTAACGTACATTCTGCCTTCTTGTGCCCTGCCTGGCCACATCCATGACATATAAGCACTGCTTTCTCTTTGTATTGACCTTCGGACTGTGGATAACTTTTGGGATAAAATTTGGATTGGGGAGTCTGTGAACTAAAGCCTTTAGTGCCGCTATAAGGTTGACCACTGCCGAACCCCCTCCCAGACTTACCCGTCATACTGTAGGCGCCGCCATGACTGTGACCCAGCTGATAAGTTGACCGTCTAGCAGCAATGAAAGTCTCAGCCAGCTCAGCTGCTTGTCTCGAAGAGGTGGGGTTGTGCTCACAAATCCAGGTTCTGATTTCAGGGTTAATCACTGCCAGAAACTGTTCCAGCACAATCATTTCTCCGATTTCCTGCTTGGTTCGCTGTCTGGGTGTTATCCATTTGTCATACAGGTCTTTCAATCTTGCCTGCAGCTCTTTAGGAGTCTCCTCTTGTCGTAGAGCCTTTGCCCTAAAACGACGCCTGTAGGTCTCTGCATTAATCTCAAATTTATCCAAAATTGCTTCTTTCACTCTAGCATACTCAAAAGTGTCAACAATATCCATGGCAACATAAGCTGCTCTTGCCTTGCCTGACAGCAATGGCACTAGATGCAACGCCCAATCTTCACTTGGCCATCTACAGGCTTGAGCAATCCTCTCGAAGGTTGTTAAATAATGCTCAATGTCATCATCCTCTTGAAGAGGTAACATCTTTGGGCCTTGCCAGCCCATCCATTGCGGTGGAGCAACTCCCTGCGTGGTTACAGGTGGTGCTGTTTCTTGACTCTCTCCTTCATTGCTCCGCCGTCTGTGAAGTACACGAGTGGGAAGGGCTGTATTGTCTAAGGAAGTCAAAGGGGAAAAGGCTCGAGCTGCCACACCTCCCAATGTTTGTCGCTCTTGCCGCTCTCTCTGTACCTCCGTCTGCAACTGCCCGAACTGATGTTGAAGAGTGCGCCACCGGTGTTCTTGCCGCTGTGCTTCCTTTTCCAGATGCGACTCTCTGGCATGCTGTGACTGCACGAAGCTCTCCACAGTCTTTCTGAGCTGATCCATTTTCTCCCCTGTTGAGTCTGCCATCTGTGAAGATGTGGCCCCTGACACCATACCCTCCTGGTCAGGCATTGACTCAGCATTATCGTCAACTTCCTCCACTGTTTTCTGATTAGTCTGCCTCTTGGGTGGCATCTTGACGTTTACTGAAGCCTTCTACTGCACTGGACAAGACCGCTGCCACCATTTGTCATAACGTGTCCCGTGAAGGTCAAGGGGAGGTGGTAGATAGGCTCAGGACTCAGACATCATCCAAAGAGGATTTTTATTAAATGCCAGTGGACAAGAAGGGGTGAACATATTCACAGTGATGTCTCAAATAAAAATAAAAAAATACAAAATTAAACAAAAATAAATATACACTTAACTCAGTGCAAACTTTGATGTATCAACCAAAGGAAAAACAAATTGCTACAGGCAGCATAATCTTCAGGAGTACATTCAGCAATATGACCCCATCTTTACCTCCCAAGGTTCAGTTTAGACTGTCTTATATAGCCTAGGACAGGCTCATTACCCTCAAGACCGTACCAACTGCAGGGGCATCAATACAAAACCTTTGTAGCAAAATAACTTCCAAAAATAACTTCCAACAATAATTTAAATAAACTCATTCAGCAACTTAAACTACATGTAAACACCATAAGGCATTTCCCCATGCCTACATTACCAAGGGTTAAGTCCCATTCCCTATTATTAGAGATGGTTTGCCCCAACACAAGAAAAGGGAAAGCTGTGGTCCCGCACCCTCCTTTGAGGAGTCACAGGAACAGGAAATGGTGAGTAGACAACATGTGGGGTAACAGTTTGCCATGTGGCAATAACTACAGATTTGAAATAATAAATACCAAAACGTATAACTACAAACTTGTCTCTGTGTGGTTAATGAGAAAACTAAAGGAAAACTATAGTAGACATAACATGTTGTGATGACCGCTGATATGTGCACCTATCTGCAATCAACTCAAACAGCATATCTTAAACGTATTATAAATTAATGTTATAGAATAATGAACCTAAGGGACTGCACCATAGTCAACAAACACAAAACCATAAATAACAAATGTAAAGAAACATAAGCCCATAAACAGTTTGTAATGACTTTGGCAGTGATGACGTCATCCTAGTACCCGTCATCACATGGACCTATTTTGCCAAACGCGTCACACCCGTGATTCTTCCGTTGAGAGCTTGAATAATAGACACTCCAGCCCAGTTGCTGGCGATAATGCACCTTTGCCAATTGCAAGCAAACCGCTGGTATTTCATTGAATACACAGAAGAAGCAGAAGAAGAAGCAGAAGAAGAAGCGGCGGAGGAATATCGTACCTCACACAGCACATTCAATACCAGTCAATGGAGTTGGACAAAAACTACGATAAAACCTGTTGGAATGCATCTTTTTCCGCTATTTTTTTTGGGACTGTATCAGTGAACACCCCTGACCACTCGGTGAGTTTCACGTCTTTGTAAACGAAAGTTTAATGTGTTTTTAGGAAGGAATCTGCCAGTGCACATAGACAACCATTGTGGGGGTGGGGGTGGGGGTGGGGGTGGGGGTGGGGGTGGGGGGGGGGACAAAATAAACCTAAAATTCTCGTGACAGGAGCATGTGTCCAAATTTTAATCTTAACCGTTCTATTTCATCAGATACGATCTGTAAACAGGGCTTTAAGTGTAAAATACAGAACTTGTCCTTTAAGTGATGAATGAGGAGATATATGTGGGTGCAAATATATACATATAATTATTTTATTTTTTAAGGTCAATAAATAAATAAATAAATTCAGTCCATATTTAATAAAAAATTTAGTCTACCGGTATTTATTTGGAGGTCCTAACAAAGTACAAAATGTTTAAGGTGCGATGCAAAAAGAATTACATTTACCTTCATCAAAAAAATATGGCTATTATTCCTAATGGATTTAAGAAAAGGTTATTTAAAAAAAAAAACACATTAAACATTAATAAACATTCAATCTTATTTTGCTGCAAATTAATGACAGCAGCATTGTTACTAAAAATAACTGTGCACTGTATCAAACATTCACTGCATCCCAGAAGAGGTAATATGGTGAAAATATTACTTAAAGGGATAGTTCACTTTAAAATTAAAATTCTGTCATCATTTACTCACCCTCAAGTTGTTTCAAACCTGTATTAATTTATTTCTTCTGCTGAACACAAAGAAAGATATTTTGAAGAATGTCAGTAACCAAACAGTAGTCTGTACCCATTGACTTCCATAGTATTTTTTTTTCCTACTATGGAAGTCAATGGGTACAGACTACTGTTTGGTTACTGACATTCTTCAAAATATCTTTCTTTGTGTTCAGCAGAAGAAATAAATTAATACAGGTTTGAAACAACTTGAGGGTGAGTAAATGATGACAGAATTTTAATTTTAAAGTGAACTATCCCTTTAATGGTCAATAAAAATACAGTCGCCTCACTGACTTTGTTTGCTAACAGATCTAACAGTGAATTCCTTACATTTTTGAACTCTGCATAATGAAATCAATCTGACTTTGAGACTGTTGAAATGTGTTGCTTAAACAATGATGTCTGTTGGAGAGATTAAACCAGACATGGACTCGAACTTGGTGCCAAAACAAACTCTTGTCCTCTCTACAGGAAGGAGGAGAGGATAAAATGAAAAGAGAGGTGAGCAGAGGGCTGCAAAATACTCTTATCCCATTGTTTCACAGCTTTCTCTTTCCAAAAGCTTCATTAGTATTCCAAGCAAGTGTGAAGGTTTCAGGGTTTAATTAAAATGTAATAACTTGGGAAACTCTAACAGGTATAATTCTCAGCATTTGGACCCTCCTCCTCAAGAGAGTTATCTTTTAACTGTCCGTTTCTCTAGCATCTCAGTCTAACCGCTTTCTAATCATGTTCCACAGAGAAAGTCCCAGTGACACATCATGCTGGAGATCAGCCTACCGGAAAACACCTTCCCATGACTACCCTGACAAAGAAGTGCTTGTGCACAAACACATGAAATAAGGTGATGAGCCCGAGCGTTCCATCAAGCCCTCAATGGAAAACAAAGAGTCTTAAGATCCCTTAAGGCTAGGTCTACACTAGTCCGGGTACATTCGGGTGCACATCTTTATATGGTTTGGACATTTGTCCACACTGAGATGCCATTTTGTCCAGCAAAAACTGATTAGAAAACAGCATTTTGGCGTGGTCAGTGAAAATGTAGGTATTTGAAAATAATGAGCATTTTCCGACAAGTGTGGACAAACAACTTTTGGAAAACGTTTGAAAACACTAGCGTGGAGGAAGAGCCCTTTGAAATGAAAACGCCATTTTTAAATGAATCCTGATTAATGTAGATGTAGCCTAAAATTTCAATGCTATAATTATAGACTAAATAACCACACACAAAAAAACATGAGATCATAATTCTGGCATCTAGAAACCTTAATCCGCTTCCTGTTCAGGCTAGTCATCTACACAAGAATTTCTCTATTACAAATAGCCATTCAGTTATACATCAGAGCCATTTGCTATAGATCATTCAGCCCCTCGATACTCGTGTTGTGGTGCTGACAGGCTTTCATGCCATTCACCAATAGCTGGCCTCCCAAATCTCACAAAATACATTTGGAAATCCCTGGGCTAAAGTCTGGCTCAGAGGGATCAGCCTGAAACAACACGGGGTGATTTTTTTAATAAAGCCCCTTTTTGAGAGGACCCTTCTGCAACGACTCTCATCTTAAGACCATTAACAAGGGGTGGAGGAAGTCCTTCACCTCAATTATGCTTGATCTATTAATCATTACCTGCTCGCGGTTGAGTGCAGGCGAGCTGACCTTCGTGCAATGTGGAATCAGAGGCACGCCAGGCCTCCTCCTTACACAAACAGCCAGAATAAAAGGAAAGTGCTCCCAAAGACCTGCTACCCTCATTCCCAAACCTGCCACACACACAATCCCCAGCATTCGACTGGATGACCTGCACACTCATTATTCATGACAGACCACCAGCACTGGACCCTCTGTCCTCAGGATAAAGCTCAACTTGAACTGGGCCCCTTGAACCAGCTTGCCCTCATGAGAGGCAGAAAACTGAGGGACCGCTCAGAGGAGGAGTGAATAAATGAAAATCATCTTTGTTGCTTTTCATTGATGCAAAAATGGGGAAGGAATTGTTTGGGCATCCAGTGGAGCGGATCTTAAATAAACGCAGATAAATGATAAAAATCACAGCAGGCAAGAGATCTAATTGATGAATTAATCATTCTTTTTAACCAATTATTTTTCACGAAGTCGAATACTTCCCTACTACAGTATATAGTATGTGTAAAACAGTACGCCAAAAGAGTAGTATGTCTGAAAACTTGAAAAAGTATGTGAAAAGTACCCTGATGACCTACTACTTCCACCAGAGATTCTGAAGTGTGCATTCGATGGACACTCTAATATCCCATGAGGCCGTGGGAAAAGATTTGTGAATGGCGGTGAAGTGAAGCAACTGACACTGTTGGTCACATGACAGTGACAACACGGTGGAGGTAGTAAATCTAAATTTCATTCAACCTACACACATACTATATAGAACATACTTTTTTAAAGGTCGTGAAGTAAGTTTCAAACCAAATGTAGTACCCACTATACAGAATGCGTGCAGTATTTTGGACGTAGCGTCAGTGATTCAGATCTTAGAACAGGTTCACTGCAATTCACAGATTCACCAAAAGGAATTTGACTTCTCAATACTACTATCAGTTGAGCTTCTTCATGCTTTCATTCTCTTTGACCTCAAGGAAGGAGTATGTTTCATCACTTCTTCCTCAAGTTCAAAAGCTGCTGCAATACTTAACACATGAAGCCATGCCATATTTTTTTTCTTCCCAACTTTATTTTGCTTTCCATCTATTCCTTTTTTTATAGTTAGTCTGACTCACCTTATTCAAGGGATCAGAAATGCAAGAGAATGCAAGTTTTATACAGGTCCATTTCAGTTCAACCGATTATCTTAAAGCACAATGCAAGTTTCTACTATTGTGCAGCTTGGCGTTTAATAAATTAGCATCCACATGCAAACAAAGTCAGAGAAACACTGAAAAGCAGCATGTTCACACATGTCAACTTCAGAGTAAGGAGAACGTTTGATTTGTTGCAACGCAAAAATCTCTACTCTCAAAGTTGATCCACTGCACTTCTGAACATATAAATGCAATTGTGGAATAAAACGGGAATTAAAAGATTCATTCACTCGGGGAAAACAATATTTTACGCACCCTTATGCCTGGTTCAGATTACACGATTTTTTGTCTGTTACGATAGTCACTGTGTCAGATTACACGATTTTGACTTCGAAAATCTTGTCGTGTCGTGGACAAGAAACATGTCAGACTACACGTTGCTTTCTGACCAGTCATCGCGTGCCGTCTCACACGCAGACATTCACTCGCACATATAGTAGCCTATATGTCACACACGCACGCACTCACTCACTCTCACACTCGTATACACACACACACACACACACACAAAAAAAATCTGCAACAGAAAAATGGATCTATCCGGAGCTCCCGAGAAGAAAAAGCGTCTTTGTTCGTATGATAAGGAATGGGAGAAAAAAATGGTTAAAACCAGTTACAGGTGACCCTAAAAAAGGAGATTGCGGTGTATGCCACCGAAGTTTCACCATCACGCATGGAAAAGACACAAAAATATAGTCTACTGAATCCGGTAAGAACGCATTTAATCTGTCTTCTTTCCTAGTGGAATTTATGTGCTTATTTGGAAATGTGCTTTTTAGCGATTGGATTATTATTTTCACTTAATTATTTAGATTGAATAGACCCGTGCTGTTAAAATGAGTTTTATATTATTAGTGACGTTCACAGCGCCGGTCAGCACCGTCATAGCCTAACATTTTTATAAAGCCTATTAGCAATAAAGACATCTTATATAAAATCAATATTTATTCACCTGGTATAATAATAGTAAGTTATCTCCCTCGTGTCCCGCGAAATCAGGTCTGACCTGCAACAGAGCAATATAGCCAGGTGGTCACGCTAGCACACACACTCACTAGCACACACTCTGTCTCGCTCGCTCACTCACTCACTCTCGTCGTGGAGGACCGAAAAATAATCAAACATGCTAGTCTTTTTGTCGTGATGTCGTGAGGCATCGCAGACGCAACGTAGGTTGTCGCACACTATGACACACTATACGAGATGAAACGATCAAATCTTGCGTCCCGACGCCCGTTGTCGTTTACGAATCCCCGAATCGTGCCAAAATCGGGCTAAAATCGTGTAATCTGAACCAGGCATTATGTGACATGTCATGACTTTTCCATATAAAAAGAAGTGGATGGGGACCAGGGTCTGTCAAGCTCCAAAAGGACACACAAAAAAATCATAACACTCCGTATATCTATAAAACTATCCACACAGGTCCATGTGAATTATGGCTTCAGACGACTTGGAATAAAGCATGATAGTTTGTGTGAGGAACCAGCAGAAATGCAAGTAATTATTCACTGATAATCTTGCTTTTCAGTCACTATTCACTTTCATTGTCCAGAAAACAGCAGCTCAGACATTCTTCTACACATTTAGTGTGCAGAAGATGTATTTGATGTATTTTTGCTTGATGAACTTATTAACCAAAGTAAAAAAATAAAAATCATGTAACAACCCAAGTGGGTCTGTTTCCGCATGGTGAAAACGGGGTGGGAGTGAGAACTCAATGCCTCTAGGCCTCTATTCTAAGCATTCCAGTCTACACTTGTATCAAGAATTTCTTGTTGCGTTCTCTTGTTATCACATTTCACCCTCCCAATCTTTTCATTACAAACAACGTTTTTTTTCTCCCCTTAAGAAAACTTTGGATTTGACGGCAGTATTCTCAACTTCAGCTTGGAATCTCTTCATTTCTTCACATCTAACCTGTCAAAGGTGAGGAGAGAGGAGAGGATACATTCGGCAGGCTGGCAGGTACGATCATGTTCTTTCCACCACACACACACTCTCTTTTTTGCTGTAGGTCTAAAACATGGATGCTAAGCAGTGAAGGGAAGACTTTTACTCTACACGAAAAGGTCATGCTTTATTAAATCGTTGATGGATAACATCAAATATTCCTAAATCAGTTTAGCCAACAGAAAACAAACACCATTAGTCACCATTCCAAGTCACTAAGCCTTCAGGGCAGCACTTTTTATTCAAGGCCTGGTTTATTGTACATACTTGCCTAACCATGTCAAAAGCAAGGTCAGAACCTTGTGTTTCTGAATGTTTTGAAGTACACAGTCTCTGTTTACAGACTCTGCCATTTTGGAATTAGAATTCGCAAGCTGCGTGTTTAATAAAACTGTTGCCCATTCTGAGCACAGCTGTTTGCTATTTGTATACTTGAGCATCGTGTGTGTAAAATGAGATCCAATCCCATTACAATATAAAAAGAATCACATTTGTTAAAAGAAGCACATGGTCTCTCATTAGCCAGAGCAGCGTTTATTTTCAGTGGCCAAACACTTAACCCGCCAAGTGCAAATGCAAAATACGGTACTCTGCTAAATTGCCCCCTTTATCAAACCTTTTAAGATTTTAGCAGCCTCTAAAAAAGACTCTTCTACTCTGCAATGGCTTGTGCCAAAAAGCTCAGCACTAAAAAGCGGAGAACTAAAAAAAAAAAGAAGGAGAAAGGGGACGTTTTGTGCCCTGAAGGAACACTTTTCGGATTTGTGCTCGATTCTATTAAAAAACTAGAAACCAATGAGGACTCATGAGCCATGTAGTTTGTTTCAAAAGGAACACTTTCAGAGGACCTGATGTATATTGGACTCAAATATTTTGGGCGTGTGCTTGATCTACCAAAGTCTAATCTGATTGGATAACTTCGGGTATAGGTCACCCAAATATTACATTTCTGTCAGAAACAGAAGCTCAACTATAGTTGGTGACGAGAAATACAACTTTATTGGTTCACGCAAGAACAGATCTCACTGGTTCTCACGCGTCAAGCAAACATGTTTAAGCCTCCATATTTGATATGCTCTATGTGTGTTCATTGGTCAGTGTTTGTGAATAAATGCCTAATTTAAATCTGTTTATCATATAATGTGATTGTGTCTCTTCAGAAGATTTGGATTAAACTATTCTATTCATATGGTTTTAAAGCCACAAAGTTCATATGGTTTTGAAGCCACAAAGTTTTGGTGAAATGGATTTTCATCGGAGGAACAGAAATCTGAAGAAAAAAAACAAAAACATAATTTATGGCTCAAAGATGGACAAAAGCTTTATGGGTTTGGAATGACATGAGGGTGAGTAACTGTTGACAATTTTCTTTTTGGGGTAAACTGACCCCTTAACTCAACTTCTATAGGATATGGACACTGGACAGTTTTTTTTTACCAATGCTCCTAAAAACAGTTTACAAGGAACCATATCGCTAAAAAGAGAACTGATTTCCCCAAATTTTCCCAGCTAGTGGCAAAAAAATCAGGGGAAAATACTCAAGAATATTTAGTTTACTTTCTATATAGTGCCTTGAACAATTCTTAAGCAAACGTACATTTAACTATCTATTCTAACTTTTGAAAGTCAATCAAACAATCCTCCTATAAAAGGGGTTGTTCCTTGGCCAGAATAAGCTGCAAAGTACGCCAGACTTTATGTTGATAGTCGAAAGTCTACACTATACAACCTGCCATCCAGAGAGGATGCAGAGTGCCGATTTACAGAATCGATTGGACCTATAAGACTGATGTTAGCTTCAAACGCTTTGTTGTACTCAAGAATAATGTGTATTTTCTCTGCTTGTACTGTTGCCAGCATTGTAGAGCACTAAACAAGATTAAACTACAAGCACTGCTGATTTACAAAATGGAAAAAGAAACTCTCCATGTATAGTAGGACAACCACTATTTCACATTTACATTAATAAAGCAAAAGCATTTTGAAAAGTCACAGTAGTTTGGACAACTGTCTGGTCTAATTTATACTATTTCTTCTTTCCCAAAAAGCCAAACTTTCCTCTGACAGTCTGGCTTGGAAAAGGTGGAAATAAGCAGCGAATGTCATCATAACACAGATGCAGGGGCCCTTATGAGGGCCACATAGCTTGAAGCTATGCAGTTACGTTTTAGTATCTCCGCTCTCTAACTCTATAAATGATTTCCCTCAAGGAAAGGTAGAGGTTTGGACTTTCACTCAGATTAGTCAAAGGCCCTGCAGGTGCACAGTTAGTGAACAGACACACCCTTCGAGAGCACAGCCACTGACTGTCAGCAACTGATGGCTAGTCACGGCACACATGATATGCTTTGCTTTTAAGGCCCCGGGCCCAAGAAATTCAATGAGAAAAAATTTGAGAAAAGAATTTTAAAAAGTTTCATGACTGCTGTATTAATATAATGTAAATGGTTAATGTAATGTCGCAAAACATGCACCGCTTCATTAGGTAGAATGAAGATGCAGTAAGAGCAGAAAACACCACCTGCTTTTGCAATCAGGACTACCATCACCACCACAGGAGCTTTCTAACTCTCAAATCTCTGCACGGCCAGCAGACGTGAGTTACAGCTTATGCTGAGTCAGGAAAGCGTTTTTACCTTCAACGCAGTGCTCTACCTCCTCCAAGTTGCGGAGAGTAATCCTCATCAGGCTTGAGTTGAGCATCAGTTCGTTCTTGTGGTTCGGCCACATGTACTCAGGGGCCAGGTTGACAAAGAAAATGCGGGTATCTCCGGTGGCCACCTGATTGTCACAAATATGGGGGTCCCCGAAGCCGCCGATCATGACCTTGTTTCCTCCGTCCAGCAGCACCTCTCCGTTCACCATGGTCTTGCCTTTCAGGTAGCGCCAAACCCTGACCTTCAGATGGGGGAAAGACAACATGAGATTAAGAAAACACCATTTCCTGCAGATCAAGGTCACTCTTGCACAATCCAGAGCGGCCACCTACCGCCGGCTGCATAAAGCTCTGCAATTTAACTCTGCACCATCATACGTTTCTGATTCGTATGTGCCTCAGCAGGGGTCAAAAAATGAGAGAGCACATAAATATTTTAAATAATATGAAAATTTGTGATGCGGAATGAAAAAGAAATATTTTCAGAGATTCTGCACTATAGGTTTCATATTAAATCTAAGCAAATTCATGAACTCCTGCGTGGTCAGATCAGATGTTCAATAATGGACAACAGGTTTTACACAAATATGTGGAGTTCAATTTCTGCTGTCATTAAATCCAAATTTTAAGAAATTCATGTATATTTTTCAATGCAACTTTTTACTCAAATTGTTATGCTCATATATTTGTAATTTTTAAAAATGCAAAAAGTAAGCATTTTTCACTAGTTGTCTAAGCTTTGTAGTGACATATCTCAATATGAAATTATGGTATAAGGGCAGCAATTTCAGATTACTCTTCACACTTTTTATGTCCTAGTGATTCGTTTTTGCAAGACTGAAATGCGTAACCACGTTCTGTTACTTCTAACAAAGCAAGTCGATGATTATATGATAATTGAATATAATTGAACCCGAAGCACTAATAGAGCTTGAAAGGACATCAAGTCACAGCAAAGGCTGAGGTTCAGGTTGCTCGTGTATGAAAGCTCAAATTACAGGTGGATCAAAGTAGGACTGCACATGGGTTGACATTTTTCATTAACTGAGTAGAACCAATGTCCTCACATAAGATAAACCCATTAGGAACAGTTTAACAAATATCCCTTTTATTTACAATGGCTGATGTGGCCATCTAGACAGCATTTTACATGTTCCCATGATATGCTGCAAGTTTCTGACCAGGACTACTGAAATATTGGACTGGTAGCTTTTGTCTATGTCTAAAAGGTGATATTGCAACACAGTTGCACAGTGACAACAGATATTCACGTATAAGCATAGACTTGCGATATGATGTGTTATGAAGTACATATTTACCTTAGTTACTTTCACTTTGATTCATGTAAAGAGTGGCTGGTGCGCAAAGTCTTACCTTACAGGAATAAGTGTTGTGCACTGGATCCATGTTCAAGATTTCCTCTACAGTCCCGGTTAAAACTACATTCGCCTCTTCTTCTCTTTTTTCCAGTTCTCTTTCTGGACATCTTCCATGACAACGCTGACTCAAAAGCACAAAAACAACAGCAAATGACCAAACGGGCCAATAAAACGTCTTTCTGCGGAAAGAGCCCATGGTCAAACCAAACGGATAAAAGAGAAAGTTACGAAGTCTTAATGCAAACGCCGGACGAGTTCTGCAGCAAGTTTGATATAAATAATAATACGACCGCGCGCCGCTCTCGGTGTTCTTCAAACTTCACTGCGATCTACACTCATATCTGCGCTGAGTGAACGCGCGAGCATCAGCCGGCAGACAGAGAAGAATAGAGAGAGGAACGAGGAATGCCGCTGCTCACCCCCCCTCGCGCACACACTCGCTCTCCTTTCAGAATGACGCTCCCTTCACAGGGCATTTGCATGCAATCTGAATTGCTGATAAGAGCGACGGAGGGGGTGATTTCAAGCGCACGAGAGAAAAGCGTGTGTAAAACGCCACCCCTTGGAGAGATTGCGCCAATTCGGACAACAGAACCGCTCTACGGGATTACAGATGGAGTGAACAGATGAATCTTTGCATTTACTCTCATATGAATATACACAGATGTTAGCAGTTTGTAGTCCCAAACCCCGAAAAGAATAGCATTTTAAAGCTATTGTTGATTTGAACGTGATTTATGAGAAAACAACAATCTGAAATCTATACATTTATTATTTCAAGATAGTTTCAGGTTTTGGAATACAAGATTACTTAAATCACACTTCAAAAGTTAATTTTACAGCCACTTAAAAAAAAGTTGCTAAGAAGATGATAGGGACTACAACAGCAGTCAGACTCATTGAGGATGTAAACTCACACTCTTATGGTAGTTGTAGTCCTAGAAACCTGATAGCAACTTACATTTTTCTAAAATATAGAGGCTTAAATGGATAGTTCAGTCAAAAATGAAAATTTTGTCATTAATTCTTTTGTCAATAATTACTCGCCCTCATCATGTCATTACAAACCTGTAAGACTTTCCTTCATCTTCTGAACACAAATTGACACGTGACAACCAATGAGGTTCATTCTCATGTTTGAGCTTCTGCAAGAATCAATGAGGTTCATTCTCGTGTGTTACGCAGCACGTTTGAGCTTCAGTAAGAACCAATGAGGTTAATTCTTGTGTTACGCAGCAGATTTGAGCTTCTGCAAGAGTTTTTTTTTTTTTTTTTTGCGTGTCAAGCAGGTTAGGTTGAGTATCTGTTTATGTTCGCTGCTGATAAATGTTTATATGTGAATAAAAGCCTAAATTTAATCAGTTCATCGTATAAAGCAATGTAGTCTCTTCAGAAAAGTTGGACTAAATCGCTCAATTCATATGGATTAGTTTTAAGATCATTTTATGAACTTTTTGAAGCGTCAAAGTGTCAGTTGCATTATACCAATGGAGGGTTAAAGCTCTCAGATTTCATCAAAAAGATTTTCATTTGTATTCCGAAGATGAGCGAAAGTCTTACAAGTTTGAAATGATATGTGGGTGAGTGAATGATGAAATACCGGTAATTAAAATTCAAATTTGAGGTAAGATGATATGATGTATGCTATTGCTAAATTAATTAATTTAAAATAATAAAAATAAAACGGAGATGTTTTATAGAAATAAGATGTAGGCCTATTCAATAATAAAAATTTAATAAATTATAGGTAAATTAACTTAAATATAATTGATCTAATTTGAATCATTACAATTTGACAATGCTTGTAATTAGGGCCCAAGCCCTGAAAGGGCGCAGAGCCCTATTGTTCTTCTAAGGGTTTTTTGTTATTCTTCTTTATAATAATTTTTTTTTCAAGGTTTTTGCCACTTTTGGGTCTCTTAACGTGCTCAAAAACTCTTGAAACTTTGCACACTGGTCAGAACCCGCGGCCATTAGAGCCGGACTGAAGCTGGTACCCGGGCGTGGCAGGGGGGCTCGACAGCGCCCCCTGGAACGGGGTCCGAAAACTTGGTCCATAAATCAAACACGCTTGCATGAAATAATATGAAACTCGGTACACTTATAGATCTCATCGGTTCATATATCCTTCATGCTCTGACTTTTTACCCCAGCCCAACAGGAAGTCGGCTATTTGGGGTAGTTAGAAAAACGCATTCAATGGAATTTAAAATACTCCTCCTAGACGATTCAACCAATCACTACGAAACTCGGTGTGCATGAAGTCAAGACATTGAGGATGAAAAGTTGCGAGGGGATTTTTGATATCTCGAACGGTTTGGCCGTGGCGAGGAAACAAATTTATGGCGAATATTGGAAACAGGAAGTGTGTTATAACATCCTCATACATTAATTGATCTTGATGAAACTTCAGCAGTGTGTTCGCTGTAAGAGGCCGATCACATGGATGTGACTATTGTGAGTCAACGTTATAGCGCCACCAACTGGCAGCAGGAAGTGTGTCACTTTCAAAATGCTTTGAAATCACCCTCTTATTTTTACCCGATTTGCTTCAAACTTCATCTGTATAATGTAAACACACGACAGATGTAGACCTGTGAAAGGATTATTGATATCTTTAATACTGTCGCCATGGCAACGCTTTAAACTTTTATATTCTTTTTGGATGCATTTGAGGCTCTTAACATGCTTCAAATTGCATGAAACTCAACATGCATTTGACATTTATTGTGTAATAGACATGTGCGAAGTTTCAGAAACGGGTGTGGTAAGGGGCTCAGTAGCGCCACCTTTAGTCGAAAATGGGGTATTAGTTTTACCTACAGTAACCAAACTTGGTACGTATATTCTTCTCTTCGATCCGGACAACTTTCTAATTTACAGTCATTAGCTCCGACCAACAGGAAGTCAGATATTTTGGTTTGAATGTGTACTGTTTGGAGCATTTTCCCTCTGCCCCTCTGTGTGTGTGAGTGTGTGTGAGGAGGGGGGCTAGTTTAGTTTAACCCTTTCTCTGCTGTGTGCAAAATCTCTGGCACTTTTGAGGGCCTTAATGTGCTCGAAAACTCATGAAATTTTGCACACGGGTCAGAACCCGCGGCCATTAGGGCCAGGCTGAAGCTGGTACCCGGGCGTGGCAGGGGGGCTCGACAGCGCCCCCTGGAATGGGATTCGAACACTTGTCCGTATATCAAACACGCTTGCATGAATTAATATGAAACTCGGTACACATATAGATTTAATCGGGCCGAACAACTTTCCCTGGGTCAAGTTTTACGCCAGCCCAACAGGAAGTCGGCTATTACGGGTTGATTGGAGAACGCTTGCTCTCGCATTTGAAACACTTCTCCTAGAGAATTCATCCGATGACCACGAAACTCGGTCAGCATGAAGTCAAGACATGGAAGATGATAAATTGCCAGGGGATTTTTGATATCTCGAACGGTTTGGCCGTGGCGAGGAAACAAATTTATGATTAAAAAAGGATGCATAAAGTGTGTTATAACTTAGTTATAGTTTTACCTACAGTTACAAAACTCAGCGTGTATATTGATCTTATCAAGCCGAACAACTTTCTAATTTACAGTCATTAGCTCCGACCAACAGAAAGTCAGATATTGTGGTTTGAATGTGGATTGTGTCTCTCTCTGTCTCTCTGCCATTCTGTGTGTGTGTGTGTGTGTGTGTGTGTGTGTCACACACACACACACACACAAACACACACACACACAGCATTCCAATCTTCACATCGCAGCATGTTCATTATAGCCTTAATAAAATTTAATAATAAAATAGTCAACCTAACATAAAAAAATTACACTGCTCTGTTTATTGTCAGTTGTACAGTTCGTACCGTTCACAGTAAGCACCGCTCCACTGTGATGTTTCCAAGCATATATATATATATATATATATATAATTAAAGCTGCAAGCAGCGATGGAGGGCCCAAGCCGGTAGCACCGCCACCCGGTGCCTTTAGTGCAACTAAAGGCACCAGGGTGGCGGTGCCACCGGCTTGGGCCCGCAATCGCTGCTTGCAGCTTTAATTATATTTACATGTTAAGTTCATGTTATTCATTAAAATGACTTGATACTCACTGCAAAAATGTACACTGGAAAATCAACTGGAAAGTACAGTATCTCCCAAAAAAGTTAAAACAGTTAACCTTGAATAAACAAATGGTAACAACTTTCATCTGAACATCTTGAAACGGAGATGAGTAATGATGTTACTAATATGAACATCATTCTGACACGCACAAGCATTAAAAATCTTACTGTCGCTTCCAGTTCTAAACTGACAGTGCATAAATTTCCAACCTTTCAAAAGCTGTAATTTCACTACCAGTCCATCTATTCCTGGAAAATGACAGGGTGTGGAATCTGTGGTTGCACTGATATATTTGTAGAAATACTCTCCTTTTAATGACACTGTGCATGGTCCTTAATTTTTATACCACAATAGCCATAGATTTTGAAAGTTTATTTAAAATACAGGTTTTTCATTTGGGAATAATTTATACAATAACCATACATTATTGGCAATGCACAATGGTGTGAATTATTACTTTAGACAATTGCTCTGTAAATAACTTTTAATACATTATCAACGCGATCAACTTCAGTTCACACGCAGTAAAGGTTGTCTAAACTGAATAAGTTTAACCACTTCCTTTCCATTTTTAAACACTTACATGGTCTTAACAGTCTGATTTGTGGCTATGATTTTTATACATCCAATAAAACAAATATCGTCCTATATTCAGCTTAGACTGAAGTCCTACCCACCCACTCTATCTCTGGTAACATAATGAAGTCAGCCCACATAAAGCCCATTACAGTCAAGCTCATTTGAGAAATATAATTCAAACTGAAATATCACCCCAGCGAAATCACTCAGTCTACTTTGAAACAAGCGTAGGAGTTCAACATTTGTGGGAAAACTATCGCCGCACTTCACAATGCAAGAAAGTAATACAGTCTGTGGATTGATGTAAAGCAAAAAAGACGCCGCGGACACCACTTCTGAAATTCAGGTAACAAACCATCCGCATCTGTCTCAGCTCGAGGGCTTTTAACATCACAACAACAGCTCACTCCTGCCCACAAACATGTCACCACAAAAGGTATAAAAACAAGGAGTCATGAACTGCACTTTTCTTTTCTTTTATAATATTCTATGAGGTCTACTACTTATAATGTTATCAAGATTTTTACATTAGAAAGAAATCATAATTTAGTTGCAATAGGCTATTCTGAATCCTGTTATTCTGTTGCCCGTCATTACATTTTGAAAACTTCCAATGTTGCAAAATATCTCGTTCCATAGTTAAAACATTTGCCAACAATATTAAACATTTATGTATACATTTGTTTGGACATACAGTATACGTCTTGGTTGTGGCAAATAAAGTTTAAGTACTTCAAGTTATCACAGTCATAATTGACAACGGATGATTTGCAAGGTTTCTTGTAAACAGAATTATAAATGAATAAACCATCGTTTGTAGCACTGTCCTTCTTAGAGGCTATTCATCATTCATCCTTTTCGATAAAGTGAAAAACATATTTGCAGTGTCGTGTTGATGACGCGCAGAAGCTTTTATTCAGGATTACAGCAAATTGCTTTGATCAAAACAATCACAAAAGCAGCATTCTCTACGTGCTTTCCTCCGTATCCGATAATCCAACGCATTAACCCCATGAATACCAAAGCAAAGGAAATAAAAGCACATCACAACTATATTCACAGTTTTGTCTTGCGACATTACTGTGGGATCCAATATAGTCGGCACTCGGCACTGCATCATCTTTTATTTTCAGGCTCTCTGAAAAGCATACATCAAACTGTGTCGCGGCAAAAATAAGCGAACGAACACAATCGGACTGGAACTTCATTAAAAATAAAGTTTATCCACACTTTCTTAAAGGCCATGTTGCAGGTTAACCACCACTGTCGATTAATGGGTACATAAATCACTCAAGATATGTATATCATTTTTAAAATGTCTCAAAAATGGTCTTAAATAACAGTTTTTTACGGTTTTGGTATTAACGGTTTTTTTCACGCAATTCGGCGATGACGTCACGTTGGGGAGAAGTGGAGGAAAGGTAGCCTGATGGCCGTCAAAGCCAATGAAATGCACGGTCCGAGGAGAATGAGTGGAGAGTTGGTGAAGTGTCCTGGTGAGCTGCTATCATTTAGCAACGCAGCAATGAGATAACGACACATATTTTTTTTTACTGTCATTGAATAGCACCGAGTGAAAAATCAACGTTTTCTTTATAGTGGCGGTGATCATGACGTTAGTTCAGATAAGTAACGTTACCGGTAGCCTTTGTCATAGTGTACTGGTAAACTTTGTCTTTGTCATCTATAAATAGAAGGCATCGTGCTAGCTATATGGGCGTTTCTCTTTCTCCGGTGAAAATGTTGTTGCAAACGTAGCCGCTGCGCGTCTGTCGCGGTGTTTGGCAGGTGCTCGCGCCGGCGGTGCCGTCCCGTGGAAACTGCGCTGGAAAGCTTGTGCTGTAGTAGGGCAGTGAGTGAGTGCGTTTTGGTCGCTGGTCGAGGAGCTCACCCCGCGACCAGATGTGACTGAATGCTGAATGCATGCTGCCTGAATCCGTTTGTGCTGAAGATAGCAAACACCCATTTCAGACAGGATCATGGTCCCCTTCAAGCCAGCACGCACGAGTATGTTAATTGTTTGTTTACTTTTTTCACGAAGTGAACCAACTTAAACAGTTATAGGTGACTATAGATGTGTTGTATAGACAATGATCATGTTCTATAATCTGCGCTATCTGAATACTCTCGTCTACTACTCGTCTCTCTAGTCGCTCTCAACGCTCTCAAGGCGGGCTTTGGTAAACTCTCTCCCCAAGGTGACGTCATGCAATGCATTGTGGCGGAAAGGAGAATCGTTGGCGCTGTAAGATAGTACCTACTTTTTCGTATTATATTCCGTTTTGTGATACCCAACAACATAAAATACAATGGATAACAGTTTAAATGTTCATTACCAACAAGCAAATTGCACAAATTCATTGAAAAATTTAACCAGCAACATGGCCTTTAATATTAGGATCACAAGAAAGGCCATGCAAAGACTGTTTTTCCACAATTTGGCACTTCAAAACCTCTTGAAATCCTCAGAGGCATCTTTATCGTTTTGTGATCCCGTGTTTGCTTGCTTCAGTCTCGTAATTACTACTACATGACATGCGCAAACCTGTGGGCGGGGCTAAAGAAGCAATGATATCTAGAAGTAGGCGTTGATCATCTGCCAAGGCAGTTTTTCATCACACTATGACGAAATAATCCGAACCTAGTCGATTTCTGAACTTGGTGGTTTCATTAAAAGCTGCTTTTAAACTACCAACAATGTTTTGAGTTCTAAAACTTGTACAAAAACCTCTTGTCAAAAGATCAAGGAAAATTTTATTTCTCAATTCATGACCCCTTTAGCTAACTCAGAGAAAACATTTTATTCAGCACCAAGCCAGTCAAAGCATAGGCTAACTGTTGCAATTAGTGTTTTAAATTCAGATTAGCAATATTCCCTCTAGTCTCGCTATGATGGGGGGTTGTTACTTTATTCACATAGTGATGATTGATTGTAATGTGGGTTAGTTAATGTGGGGAAAAAATACTGGAGAAGCAGCAGATTTTGCTGAATCATGTTCAGCTGCAGTGTTTGCCCTACAGTCTATTGGAAATGCACTTTACTACCAAAGGATTCAAACCAGGCCTCGTCATTCAAACAGTTCTTATAAAAAATACAAGCATACACAGGGATTTTCAAAAAAGTTCTCTGGTTTGCCTTTGTTTTGCTAAAGGATATAGGCCTATAATAATTCATGAGTCTGCATCGCTCTCTCAGAGTCAACAAAGCTTGACTGTAAAAGATTACAATATTGCTGAGCCACTTTAGTGCTTAAATAGCAAAGAAGAACTAAATACATTTTTCCTACAGATGACACCATCAAAACACACGGATCCGCAAAACGATTAAAAATGCTGTATAATTCTGCCAGGCCAGTAGTTGGAACTTTGGGGATGTCATTTTGTAAAGAAAAACGACGCACTATAGACTGAACACGTAGGGCCCTATTTTAACGATCTGAAAAACAAGTATCAAACGTGAAACGCAAGTAACTTTGTGGGCGGATCTCGGGCACTGTTGCTATTATACCGGCGGGATAAATGACTCTTGCGCCCGACGCAAATCTAAAATGGGTTGGTCTGAAGTAGCTACATTACTCATATGTGTGGTTTGGGCGTAACGTGCAATAAACCAATCGGAGCGTCATCTCACATTCCCTTTAAGAGCAGGCGCGCTTGTTCCATGGCGGATTACTATTATAACTGCGGATTTGCCAGGCGCATGCAACTTACATGATGGTAAAGGTGATGTAGAGGCCAAAGTACAATTCATAGCAATGTGAATAAGAATGAATGTTAAACAAGTAAATAATTTCTTTTAGTAGTTCATGTAATGGTTACAAAATGTTAAATAATACTTAAAAGGTTAAAAGCTTTCTAGAATTCATGTGTTTATAGGATTTTACATATGTTTGTAAGATTTGGTAAAATAGTATACTGCCTCTTTAAGAGTATGCATACTCCGGCTACATTATGTTGATTCTCAGAACGCGATTCAGATCTTGAGAGCTGTGGAAGCAAATGGTTTTCTTACCTGATAACTGATAACTGATAACTGATAACTTCTAGTTATTTCTTTTTATTTTCAGTAACAATTAGAATAAGTGTATTATTCAGCTCACATTCTTTGTTGTAAACCAGAAACCAAGGAATAAAAACCGGAGATTTTCATCTTTTATTTCAACAACGTTTCTGAGGTGGATTTATTGAACGGCATTGCTGGGCTGGCAATGAACACTGCAAATGGGAATAGCTGCTTGGATTAATGTTATATAGTTATTAGTGTAAGCCATTGCCCATATCAAGATTTCAAACCTCTACATTAGTAAGAAAACCCGCTTGACATTGGACATCGAGCCGAGAGGTTTGCGGCAAGTGGAACATTAATGAAAGTTTCGACGAGGGACTGACTGATCATGCGCTGTGCTCGTGGCTGGTGAGTGATAAGTGGATTGCTAACGGACTTAACGAGTTTGTCATTGCTGCTGCGTGACGGAAAAAGTAAAAAAAAAAACGAACTGTATGAATATCAAAGCAATCATGACGGAGACAGGAACAGAAGCCACGGTAAGCCCAATTGAGGAAAAGCGAGTGGTTAAACCAACACTTAAAGCATTGGAATATAGTTTGAAAACTAAAATGAGCTCCAGAAGAGCTATTTTAGGACAACTTACTGCGAGAAAAAACGAATTGCATGCTTTAATGGATGATGATGCAAATGTGGAAATCATAACAAAGGAGTTGTTGACAAAGTATGAAACACAGATAAAGGAATTCAGTAAAATAAATGCTGACGTTAAAGACTTATTCTGCCAGATTGAATGCATAGAGAATTTGAACACAGATCAAAGGGATTGGTTTGAGCCAAGAAATAATGAGCACAGAGAATTTGTGCAAGAAGTGAATGCATGGCTACAGGATGCAATACTACGCAGAGAAGAGGCTAACAAGGTTAATGAGCAGATACATCCTGAAGATAGTGTGTCAGCCACCAGTAAGTCTAGAAAATCGAAGTCTGTTTCGACTACTTCTGCAACTTCGTCAGCGCATGCTGAGCGCTTAAAGGTTGAATTAGAGAGAGCTGCTCTGTTAGTCAAATCAGATACATTAAGAAAAAGACAGACTTTGGATGAACAGGAACTACAGCTCAAGGTTGAAAAAGAACAGTTGGAGCTGCAAGCAGAGCTCGCTGCAACGGATGCACGATTAGCCGTGATAAGGAAATATGAATGTTCAGATGTGTCAAGTAGAACCAAGGGCAGTATGGTGGAAATAGCCACGTCTGCGACAAGGAAACGTGATGTCAGCCACAGTAAGAGAAGTGTATATAGCAGTGGAACTTGGCATAACCACACTAGTGAAAGAGGCGCAGGCGCGATACGAGCTCCTGTCACTTCAGATGATCACACAGATAATCTGGTTACCGTCATGCAACGACAAAATGACATCACTGAAAGCTTAATAAAGCAGCAAAGGCTATCTACATTGCCATCACCGAACATTCCAGTTTTCAAAGGAGATCCATTAGAATATCGTCTATTCATGAGAGCCTTTGAGCACCGCATAGAAAGCAAGACTGAAAACAGCAAAGATCGGCTTTACTATCTAGAACAGCACACAAATGGACAACCTAATGACTTAGTGCGCAGCTGTTTTCATATGGATCCAGATCAAGGATACCCTGAAGCCAAGAGACTGCTAAAGGAACGCTTTGGTGATAAATATAAGATATCCATGGCATACCTTGATAAGGCTTTAAACTGGCCTGCCATTAAAGCAGATGACATCAAGGCACTTGAAGCATACGCCCTCTTTTTGACAAACTGCAATAATGCGATGTCGGATCTGGAGTACTTAGAAGAGATGGAAAATGCTGCTAACATGCGCACGATCATCTCAAAGCTTCCATACAGGCTGAGAGAGAGATTCAGGAGTGTTGCCATAGACATTCAGAAGAAGCAAGATCGGCGGACAAAGTTCAAAGACGTAGTGTCATTTGTCAACACACAGGCTGAAATGGCTTCACACCCTGTGTTTGGTGAAATCTTAGGACAAACTAAGCGCCAGACTGAAAGGTCAAGTGGAAAGAAAAACATTACAACTTTAGCCACTGAATTAAAAGAACAGAAAGCTGAGAAATATGCAGCTGGTGTCGGAAACAAGAAAGCTCAAGAGAAGGGAACAAACATGGACAAAGCCTTCATGAAACCTTGTATCTTCTGTCAGGGAGATCATACCATGGAACAGTGCAAGAAGCTCCAAAGAAAGCTGCACAAAGAAAAGCTTGAATTCCTTAAGAGCAAAGGACTTTGTTTCAGTTGTCTTATAAGAGGACACATGAGTAATGCCTGTGAAGAAAAGAAGAGCTGTCAGATATGTTCAGCGACACACCCTACGCTCTTACACATAAAGCAAAAATTTAAAGACTTATCAAGGGAAGAAGCTTCACATGAGGAGCAAAAAGAGGAGTCTCCAAAGGGAGAGCAAACCGTTGTCAGTGGATTCGTGGATGCAGGGGAAGCATGCTCTCAGACTGGGGTCGGGGGTACAGGTAGTGTCTTCGCCATCGTTCCCGTGAGAGTAAAGGCGAAGAAAGGCAACAAGGTGCTGACTTGTTATGCATTCATGGATCCAGGGAGTAACGCCTCCTTCTGTACTAACAAGCTGGCTAACGACCTTCACTTGCAAGGGAAAAATGTGAACATCCTACTCACTACTATGGGAGACCAAAAGACAGTCTCATGCAAAGCTGTATCAGACCTAGAAGTGAGTAGCCTAGAAGGTGATGACTTTATCGAACTTACAGGTGTTTTCGCACAAAAGGTTATACCCGCAAGTAAAGAGAACATTCCAACCCAAAAAGACGTGGATAGGTGGCCACATCTACGAGGTGTACGAATTCCTTCGATCAATGCTGATATCGGTCTTCTGATTGGGACTGATGTGGCAAAGGCTTTGGAGCCAGAAGAGGTAATCCGCAGTGTCAACGATGGGCCGTATGCAGTACGCACAGCGTTGGGATGGACAGTAAACGGACCGCTGCGTGATAACATCAGAAGCTGGACAAAGAACGGATACCCGCAGATTCAGATGAATCGGATCTCAGTGGCTCGACTCGAAGATTTGTGGACTCAGCAATTCAAGTATGATTTTCCTGAGAATGCTCAAGGAGAGCAGTTGGAGATGTCTAAGGAAGACCAACTGTTTATGGACAGAGTCTCTAAATCGGCAAAGCTGGTCAACGGCCACTACTCTATTGGTCTGCCGTTGAAGAACAAAGATGTGAAAATGCCCAACAACAGAGCAATGATAGAGCAACGAGCGCTCAACATGAAAAAGAAGCTTCAGAGAAAGCAGACGTTCAAAGAGGACTATGTCAGCTTCATGAATGATGTGATAAAGAAGGGCTATGCTGTAAAGGTCCCAGAAGAAGAACTAAAACGGAATGATGGAAAGGTGTGGTTTATTCCGCATCACGGTGTTTACCACCCTAAAAAGCATAAAATGCGAGTGGTATTCGACTGTGGTGCTGCATATCAAGGAACCACACTCAATGAACAATTACTGCAAGGGCCTGACATGACAAGCAGTCTGATTGGTGTCTTGACTAGATTCCGTCAAGAGCGAGTCGCAGTCATGGCGGATGTGGAATCGATGTTTCACCAAGTCAAAGTCCCACCAGAAGATGCTGACCTTCTCAGGTTTTTGTGGTGGCCGGACGGCGACACCTCAAAAGAGCTGCAAGAGTACAGAATGGAGGTACACTTGTTTGGAGCCACTTCCTCACCAAGTTGCGCGAGTTATGCGTTGAGAAGGTGTGCCGAGAACAACAAGAACATGTTTGATGCTGCAGTAGTGGATACAGTCTTAAATAATTTTTATGTAGACGATTGTTTAAGATCAGTTGCCACTGAACAAGAAGCAGTCAGACTATTCCAAGACTTGAAGGCCATCTGTCAAACAGGAGGTTTTAGGCTGACAAAATGGACAACGAACAATCGAAATGTGTTGTTAAACATTCCACTGGAGGACCGGGCAACAGAAGTCAAAGATCTCGATCTTGACCAGGATTCACTCGCCATCAAGAGAGCTTTGGGAGTACAGTGGTGTATACGGTCAGATCAGTTCAAGTTCCATGTGCACATAGAGCAGAAGCCTCTCACCAGGAGAGGTATCTTGTCTACGATGAGTTCAGTTTACGACCCACTGGGAATGTTGTCGCCAGTCATTCTGCCTGCTAGAAACATCTTGCAAGAATTGTGTAGACTAAGAACAGGCTGGGATGACACTGTGCCAGAGCATTTCGCACAACAATGGACAGAGTGGACTGAAGAACTTCAACAGCTCACTGACTTTGGAGTGGATCGGTGCTTTAAGCCACCTGAGTTTGGGAAAGCAGTGCAAGCTCGGCTGCATCATTTTTGTGACGCGTGCGAAACAGGCTACGGTACTGTTACTTACTTAGTCCAGAAAAACAGTAGAAACCAAATACACTGCTCATTTGTCATAGGAAAGGCAAGGGTGGCACCCCTTAAACCACCAACTATCCCACGAATGGAGCTGACGGCAGCTGCCTTAGCTGTGAAGGTGGATGTTATGCTGAAGAAAGAACTACAGTTGCCACTGTCAGATTCCAAGTTTTGGACGGACAGTACTGCTGTACTCAAGTACTTAGCAAATGAGAACATCAGATTTAAGACATTTGTGGCGAACAGGATTGCCATAATCTTGCAAGCATCAAAAGTGCAACAATGGAGCTACATCAACACTCAGTTGAATCCTGCTGATTGCGCCTCCAGGGGACAAAAAGTGAGCGTCTTCATGAAGAATGAAGTTTGGATTGCAGGGCCTGTCTTCCTCAGTAAACCTGAAAGGGAATGGCCAGATAAGCACGATCTCCACGAAGAGCTCATGGCTGAAGATCCTGAGGTCAAGAAGGGCGTACTTGTCAATGCTACAATGGCAAAAGAAAGCACTGATGCAATGCAACAACTAATTCGATACTACTCTTCATGGATACATCTCAAGAAAGCTGTGGCGTGGCTCACGCGACTCAAGAGAACCCTGGTAAACCTGTCAAGGAAGAGAAAGGAGATGAATGGATTGTACAGTGATCAGCAACGGGTGAACAGGGAGATGTTGAACTACAAAAGGAGTCTCAAACAGACTTACCTGACCGTGGACAATCTGCGACAAGCTGAGACGGATATCATCAGTTATTGTCAGCAAAGTATGTTCCAAGAGGAGATATCTGCTCTTCGGAGAAAGGACTCCATCAAGAAGAGTAGTCGAATATTCAGACTGAATCCACGACTTGAAGAGGGAATCCTTCGTGTTGGAGGGAGGCTCAGTCGAGCATCCATGCCAGCCGAAGCCAAGCACCCGATGATCCTGCCTAAAAACCATCGTGTGGCTGATCTGATTCTCCAGGATTCACATGAGCGGCTGGGACACAGTGGACGTAATCATGTCTTGTCTCATGTATGTCAAAGGTACTGGATTATTGGTGCTCACTCGTCAATCAGAAGAATGCTGTCACGGTGTATTATCTGTCGAAGACAACATGGTGCATCAGGCACACAAATGATGGCGGACTTACCAAGAAACAGAGTTGTACCAGACGAACCACCCTTCACCAGAACGGGAGTGGATCTATTTGGGCCATTCAACATTAAACGTGGAAGATCATCTGTAAAAAGATATGGGGTGATATTTACCTGCCTTGCATGTCGTGCGGTCCACATAGAAATGACAACATCATTGGAAACAGACTCTTTTATTCAAGCTCTGCGTCGCTTCATTGCAAGAAGAGGTCAGGTGAAGGAGATGAGATCTGACAATGGGACCAACTTTGTTGGAGCTAATCATGAGCTCAGAAAGGCAATAAAGGAGTGGAATACTTCACAAATTGAGGATAGCTTGCTCCAACGTGACATCAAATGGTTATTCAATCCACCATCCGGATCCCACCATGGAGGGGTGTGGGAGAGAATCATCCGCTCCATCACGAAAATCATGGGTGCTACGCTGAGAGAACAAAACTTGGATGAGGAAGGTCTTCAGACGTTCTTCTGTGAATGTGAAGCCATTCTGAATAGTAGGCCTATTACTATGCCATCCAATGATATTAATGATCTGGAAGCTCTTACCCCACAACACTTACTTCTGCTCAAGACTAACCCCAACTTACCACCAGGACTCTTCCATAAGGATGATACTTATGCGCGTAAACGATGGAGGCAAGTCCAGTATATGAGCGATCTATTCTGGAAGCGCTGGACCAAGGAATATCTGCCTCACCTCCAAAAAAGACAGAAATGGAACCATCCATCACGGAACTTCATACCGGGCGATGTAGTCTTGATTGTCGACGAATCAGCCCCCAGGGGATCGTGGCTAATGGGAAGAATCGTTAAGACTATGGAGGACGAGCATGGAATGGTCCGCAAGGTTCGAGTCAAGACAAAGACGAACGAACTTGAAAGGCCGATAACTAAACTCTGCTTACTTCAAGAAGCAGTATGAGAAGGACTGTTACTGAGCTTTACTCAAAAGAAAGACATTTAAAGTTATAATTGCTTCTAGGATAGAAGGCAATTAGGGGTCGGGTATGTAGAGGCCAAAGTACAATTCATAGCAATGTGAATAAGAATGAATGTTAAACAAGTAAATAATTTCTTTTAGTAGTTCATGTAATGGTTACAAAATGTTAAATAATACTTAAAAGGTTAAAAGCTTTCTAGAATTCATGTGTTTATAGGATTTTACATATGTTTGTAAGATTTGGTAAAATAGTATACTGCCTCTTTAAGAGTATGCATACTCCGGCTACATTATGTTGATTCTCAGAACGCGATTCAGATCTTGAGAGCTGTGGAAGCAAATGGTTTTCTTACCTGATAACTGATAACTGATAACTGATAACTTCTAGTTATTTCTTTTTATTTTCAGTAACAATTAGAATAAGTGTATTATTCAGCTCACATTCTTTGTTGTAAACCAGAAACCAAGGAATAAAAACCGGAGATTTTCATCTTTTATTTCAACAACGTTTCTGAGGTGGATTTATTGAACGGCATTGCTGGGCTGGCAATGAACACTGCAAATGGGAATAGCTGCTTGGATTAATGTTATATAGTTATTAGTGTAAGCCATTGCCCATATCAAGATTTCAAACCTCTACAGGTGATTTCGCAGTCTTCAGAATTTTGTTTCCTTCTTGAAGGACAACCCACTTTGTCAGATGTCCTTATATACCTATGTGTCTTGCCACTAACAGGGAAAAACAGGTTTGATCCGTCATTACTACAATTAAATAGCCTGAATAATTTGGTTAAATGTGTAAGCTAGATTTATGCCTATTTTTTCACATCTTCATGGACACCACAATATGTTTACTTGTAATTATGTATGGTTTGCAAAAATATGAACTGCTGCGTCTGTGTAGATGAGAGAAGCAACGTTTATGCGCTTCGTGCACACGCTACATTATGGCCAAGCATGCGCACTTAAAATAGCATCTGAATAACGCGCCACTGTCTTTAGACTAGGTTTGTCCTGGTCTGTGGCGGAATTGTTTTCTGAAACTGCAAAATAGCACCAGGGAACGTTTGCGCCGGAACACGCCTCCTCTTTTCGCTGAACCGCCCCCCTCCCCCATTAATTGGTGCCTCAATTAATATATAATGGAATGGAATTTCTTCCAAAGTCTCTATACACAAATGGGTCAAGTCACCTTTATTTCTATAGCCTAGCGCTTTTTACAATACAGATTGTAAAACATCTTTTAAATTACTAAATAAATCTACTAAATATTTTTTTGTATTTGATTATTTGGTGTTTATTTATTAAGAAGAAAAATGCACCTCTCTTCAGTCTTGTAAGTCCAGATCTTATTTCTGATGTTGCTACAGTTTGTTCCTAGTGGTGTGTGTTGCAATTACAATAATGTCTGTCAGATGTCTATTTGTTTAATTTAAGGATTTTTAAAAGCTTTGTGGGTTCTATTTTAATGCCACTCCTAAGTATTACAACACTAGTGTAATAGTGACTAGTGTAAGCCATAAAGAGATTTTGGCCAAGCTGATTGTTCCCATGTGTGATCTCTGACTCTTCTTATAAGCAAAGCAAACTGCCTTGTACAGACAATAAAATCACATCCTTATTTTTCTTCTTAATCCTTCGGTTCTCTCCAAACATCTCTGCAACACATTGTCTGTCAGCTAAAAGTGAAAGATGATATTTTGACCATTCTGACAACTAGCTTTTCCTGCCAGTGACCCAGAATCTCTTTGACGTGCCACCAAAGAACACCCCTGCAGTGCCAACCGCATGATAATGCCAGTCAACTTCTCACGAAGATGATGTGTGGCATTTTTATCACAGCAATATGCTCGTCAATGGCACCATGCCACTGCTACACTGAGCGAAAGCCATATGCAAACTTGCTTGAATATTCATAAGCACTGTTTTCAATAAAACAACACCCAGGTGTACTGTATTGGACTGCATCACAATGACTAATGCCTGTTAATCCTATAAGATCATTACAAATCACACTGTACGACATGGATCTAATAAACTTGGGTGTGACATGTATGTAGACTGTATGATGATGACACCTATTGAATCATAGTATACGACGCAAGTTAGCATAGAAGAATAAAACGCCATCAGCATGCGCTAGTGGTAAACAAATAGGGCAAGATGACCCACACTTTGGGAATATGTATGGACGCGGTCATGGCTAAGAAAAAGAGGCCAACTTGGCATGCCAATTTTGCAAATTAAGCTTGAGGTAAGTAGTTTTAAGTTTTAGCGGTATGTCGCATTGATCAATAAGCCATTTCATGTTGCATTTTTATTGGCTAGCCTAGTCAGTAGACGTACTGTAGGTCATGGCAGCAAACACACTGTGAGATGATCATGATAAATTCATCGCAGGCTATCTTTGGTTGCAAGAACGTGATAACAACCATCTCTGATCCTCTCTCACTGTACGACAAAGGACCACCATTCAGGAGCCACGGCTACAGAAATCGCCATGATTGGTCATCTTTCTTCTGGGACAGCCCAAAATCATATTGGGCATCAGAGAAATCATATATGAGCTCACAGAGTCAGGAAAAAAATTACAAAAACATTAAGTGATCTTAATGCTCGAATACCAACACACACGACTTTAAAAATCTGAAACACAAGTTATCACACAATTGCCAACTATGTTAATGGTAACCGAGAAAATCACATACTGTAGACTTTCAAGTTGTTCCGAACACAATAAACTCATGCAGAAACATGTACCTCGTTGATAGAACACACACGACAAACAACATGTGCTTTAGAAACGGCTCAAAATATCAAACATTTTGATATCCTCTGACTGGATAGTCTGAAGCTTAAAAAACAATCTATCAACTCCCGACAGCACGATATCTGCAAAACTAGCGTTGATGACTCCAGGTGGTAAAAACTTTAAAAATCTGGGCAAAAGTTGTGTATTATAGTAGAAGTAGTGATTTGAGCCTTTAGCAACACAATGTTCAGAACAAGAATCAGAGCGAGGGCCAAAGTTGAACACTTTATTGTGATAAATGAAAAATTGTGTGTTTCGATCCTTTCACATGGAGCCAAGTACTACAAGCCAAACACCAAGAGAGAACAGAGCAAACACACAACGATGGCAGCTTATGGCCAGATGTTGTTGTGCGTGGAGGTGTCAAGTCTAAACAGGAAGCGGTTTCTCACACCTGGTGTAAGACTGTTTGCTTGGCAGGAATTTCTACCTCAATTATTTCCCTAGCAAATTGCCGCATTCAGTGTGCATCGAAACAAAAAGCCCAGCTTAAGTCTTCTACGTTTGATTGGTTTGACTAGAGATGCAGTATTTTCTCTGGTCTCTCAGGGCACTAAACAAATAGACAAACACAGATCATCTGGATGGATTGTGGTCTGTAGTGAGTCTGGACCCGACTGACCATGTGGTCTGCACAAGTCAAGTCTGAGGCTATGAACTACTAAAATACTACTTACTGTACTGCCTGTTATTGTATAAAAAATAAAATAAAAGTGAAACATGCAACACTATTTCAAACGGTATGCATTATTTCAAACAGTATTGTCACAGCACACAACCTCACTATGCGGCATGTTAATTCAATGAGTCAATTTAAAATAAAAAAGACAATTTTGCATGTTTAATACAATTTTGCATAAAAATATAACTCTTGGCATAAAATATTGTATAAATAAAGTATATAAAATTAAATATTTATCAGCTGATATAACTTTTGTTCATTCATTAGGCCAAGTTGAGTGCATTGCATTTGGATCTTGCATGTATGCAGTGCTGTTGCATACTGGTGATTTCTCCAAATGTAATGTCAGGTATTTAATACAGAAGATTTGCATGTGTACTGTATACATACTATATAGCTACTTCAGAAATAGAATGAGTAAGTTAGTATGGTAGTGTTCTAAACATGATTCGGACTCCTTTACACAATATATTGCCATCCACTTAACCTTGTAACATTTGCTTGTAAAGTGTCACGCTTTGCTCTGCTTAAAGCCCATGAGTATCACAAAATAAACACATTGACTGCCATTAGCGTCCACAATAGTATATGATATGTAGGCTTCACATAAAAAAGTTTTTTTCTTTATTTTATTCTCAGATGAGTGACAGGTTTCCCGCCCTCGCACCAGTAAACACGTCATCAGAGAAGAGTGTTGCTACCATAAGTTATTTTGATTAAAGATTAGGAGGGCACATTCATTAAAATATATAGCCTATATGAAGTGTGTGGATAAATGAATAATAAATGCTGCAATGTTCTAAAAAAATCAAATAAGAATGGTCCACTTTGCTTTGGTGACTTGATACACCACAAATCTGCTTGAAAAGCTCAATTGAATTAACGTTAACTTAGACTTATTATTCTCAGTCATTGCTTTAAAAAAAAAAATTAAGAATAAACGCACAAATACATTTAAAACGGATCACTAAAATAAATAAATATTACCTGTGTCCATATGCGGTTGATTACAATCCGATCGTAACGTTAAGTGGAATCCATTTTGCTCCAGTACTTTGTTTGAAGTGCTGCACCAGCACCGGCTATCACCCCCCAAAAAATACAAATTCTCTGGAGTGAGACTGTACAATGCTGTTATAGGACTTATTCATACACCCAACTGTAACAACTATGGTAATACGGTCATTGTTTTAATTGGTATGTATAAAGCTATACTGTACTTTCTTGCGCAGTGTAACGTTAGTCCAGGCCATCATTCCCATCAAAATTATTGCCAGAGTTGGCTGAGAGCATAAAGACGCCCACATTAATCAACTGTCCAATTGAAAATTGATATTCAAATGACGCAACGTCATTGTCTTAATTTAAAATGCCTTTTAAATTATTATTATTGTTATTATATATTTTTTTCTGATTTCAAATGTTGTGTAATGTTCGGCCGTCCTGGATTCCACTTCACAAAAATGCGAAAAGGAGCCAAATTTCACCCGCTTCCGCATATGTAACCAACCAATCATTATCAAGGCTAACAAGGTCAAGCCAATCAGCTTTTAGTGTCACTTTAATTCGTGATCAAGACTGATTGAGGCTAAACATGCTAGTATGCATGCAACAAGCCCTGCTCTTTTTCCTAAACTCTTTTTTTTTTACAGTCTACTCTATATGGTAACAGGTGAAATCCAAAGAAAGTATCTCAAAGCAAGTGATGTATGATATGGTCAGATTTCGATCTTCTACACATGGGTAAGTACTAGGCTTACATGTAAATGGGCTCTCCATTAATTTATGAAAGTAAGATTGCTTCTTCCGTTATAGTGTTGAGTTGTTTATCATAACGCGTCGAAGACTGGGGCAGAACTGGTTTTAGGCAAAGGCGTACTTCATTCTTAAAAATGTGTTCTATGCTGCCTGGTCATCATGTTGCATAAAATATTTTCTGTAGCCTACCTCTGGTGTGGGTGTTGCATTCATTTGTTACAGGATATGTCTGGTTCATGATTTTGTGCTAATTGGTGGTTCTCTTACGTAGAGTTCTCTCGTACTGCGTCGAAAGAACGCTACGGGAAAGATATTTATTTGTCGAGATTGAAGCCTAAAATTAATCCTTAATTTTGTAATATTGTAAAACGCTTTTCTGAAGCATACAACCTAGGCGGAGCAATACAGCTCACCCATTGGCTGCTCTGCCAGAAAAGCACAGCCTATGCGAGGCCAGAGACGCTGACCAATGAGGACGCTTCGCGCCCTTCTGCGTCACCTCCCGCCCAAACAGGCGTGGCCTAGGCCTATAAATACGAGCATAGCTGTCTAACACGTCGATTTTCTTAAATTCAACGAAGCTGCACGCATCGCTGGATTGATTCGAGCCGCCACAGCCGTTTGGATACAAGCACCTCAGCAGGACGAGCCCTTACCTGAAGCCGCTGGTCATTGCCGCCTTCAGCCGCCGTTCCCTGCTGCGCTTCTCCGGCGTGGATATATCCTTTCAGTTTTGTGTGTATTTTGTGTGTGTGTTCGCCTACCGCGTCACACACTTTTTCCTCACAAAAGAGCAACGAGTGTCTTTTTAAAGATGTCTCGCTTTTCCTGCGGCTCCTGCCGAGCCGCGCTCATCGACGGGGACCACCACGAATTATGTGTTTCCTGCTTGGGCGAGGAACATGCAGCTATCGCTCTCGGTGATGGCGGCTGCCATCACTGCGACATGATGCCAATCGCGACTCTGCGGACTCGCCTTGCATCTTTCGCCGAAGCTGCTCAACCGCCCCCTGTAGCGCCGCGCCATAAAAAGCGCCGTGCTCAGCGGGTCCCGGAACCTCCCTCCACGAGGAGCTCGCCGCCGCCGCCGCTAGCTCCTCTCAACGTTTCGCTTGAGTCGCTCACCGACGGACAACAGCCGCAGCACGCCGCTTTGTCCGTTATGGAAGACGACCAGCAAGCTGTATCAGAGGGAGATGATGATTGCTGTTCGCTTCTCGCTTCGGAGAGCGAGGGTTGGGCGAGCTCCGTGGACCTCCCCTCCCCCGCTGTTCGGGAGCGCAGAGGAGGGAAGATCAGCATCGAGGCAGAACTGATGCGTCTGCTCACACAGGCCGTGTCGAGCCTCGGCCTCGATTGGTCGACGCCCGAGCAACCTGCACTCAACCGGCTGGATGGCCGCTTCCTCTCTGGAGACCGCGCTGCGCCCCCCTCCAGACACGCACCGTTTCTTCCTGAGCTTCATGAAGAGGTAGCGAAATCGTGGAAGGCGCCATTTTCAGCCAGAGTACGTACTTCTGCCTCGCCAGCATTCTCCGTAGTGGACGGTGCTCGAGACAGAGGCTACCACGCTCTCCCTCCGGTCGAGGAGGCTGTAGCGACTCACCTTTGCCCACCCTCTGCTGGACGGCGGGCTAAGGGAGTCCTACCATCCAAAGCTTGCCGCACATCGTCAGCTCTGAACGGTCGCGTGTATTCCGCCGCCGGACAAGCTGCATCGGCGCTGCACACCATGGCGGTGCTTCAAATCCACCAGGCCAACCTCCTCTGCAAGCTAGACGAGGAAGGCCCGGGCGCGATCAGTGTTCCGGACTTACGTAGCGCCACAGACCTAGCTCTTCGCGCTACAAAGTCCTCCGCACACGCCATCGGCAGGATTATGGCCACAGCTACTGTTTCCGAGAGACATTTATGGCTGACTCTCTCTGAAATGGCGGAGTCCGAGCGCTCTGCGTTCCTCGACGCCCCCATTTCACCGGCTGGCCTCTTCGGATCCTCCGTGAAGGACTTCGCGGACCGATTCGCCGAGGTACAGAAAACTTCGCAGGCCATGAGACATTTCCTGCCAAAGCGCTCCAGTTCCGCAACAGGCCGCCCTAAACAGCCGCCTGCCCGAACTCAGCAGCGCCCCGCGCCCGCCGCACCGGCCCAGCAGCAACAGGCCCGAGAGAGACCACGGTCTCGCTCCGCCGGACGCCGCCCGCCACCGCGTGGTCCTCGGCCCAAGATTTCAATCAAGCCCGAGGCCTCGGCGCCATCCTAGCCCTGCTAGGAAAAAGACGGTGTTCGGGTCCCGCTGCGGCCGGACTTCCACCAAAGATTCCCGCTTGTACAGCCCTAAGTTCCGCGTTTGTACCAGTGTACTCAGCAGCCAACAAACCGGCCGTAAAGCCCGTTTGCCTGCACACAAACGCCGTTTTCACGGCGACCCAGATAAATCTAAAAAAGAGTTTAATTTCTGGTGTTCCGGCCAAGGCCGATGGTGTAATGTGTGTAACTGCAATGCCCACCCAGTGCCCATTCATTCACACAAGCACAGCCCCGTTCAACACAGGGTTTGCACACATAAAATCGGCTCACACCGATTGTGCTTTACGTGTAGTGAGCGTGCCCACTGTCCAGTGCCCACAACCACTACACACTGCACGTTCCGCGGTTTCTGTAAAAACGAAACTAACGAACGGTCAGTCAGTACACAAACACAGTGTCCCCGGTGTTATAAATGTGCCCGCTACCAAGCACCCACGTTTATTCACAAACATAACGAGCCCCGTAGGGCTCGCCCCGCGTGCTCTCTCTCAACTCAGAGAGTCGAGCGCGCGCGGGACGCATACTGTGTTAAACATGTCCCCCGCCTCAGACGCCACGGCGTCCATGTTACAGCACACGGTTGCTCTCGTGTCGCCGCCATTTCGCGACCAGAGCCCAGATTACATTCAACCCCTAGTCACACGTGCAGATGCATGGGAAGGACTACCCGGGGTCTCAGAATGGGTGCTAGAGACTATAAAAAGAGGCTATTCGCTACAGTTTTATCGACGCCCTCCCCGTTTCACGGGAAAAGTCGAAACCACGGTAAAAACAGAAGTAGCACATCTACTTCGAGCCGAAATAGCGAAGCTATTGAGCAAAGGGGCCATAGAGCCTTTATCTCAAGCTCAGAGCGAAGGGGGCCTGTACAGCAGATATTTCCTGGTACCGAAGAAAGACGGGGGTCTCAGACCCATTTTAGATCTAAGGCGTCTGAACAAAACGCTAACAAAGCGGAAGTTCAGAATGCTCACGACCAGAAGTATCCTCGCGCAAATTCGCCGAGGAGACTGGTTTATGGCAATAGATCTGAAAGACGCGTATTTTCACATACAAATTGCGTCACGTCACAGGCGATTTTTGAGATTCGCCTTCGAGGGCCGGGCATATCAGTACACAGTCCTGCCATTCGGCCTGTCTCTAGCACCTCGTACATTTACAGTGTGCATGGACGCGGCGCTGGCACCCCTGAGACTCCGGGGCGTTCGAATTCTGAACTATTTGGACGATTGGCTAATTCTGGCTCAATCGCCGTCAGAACTCGCTCACCACAAGACACTAATACTCGATCACCTCGAGTGCTTAGGTCTGAGAGTCAATTGGGAGAAAAGTTCACTGTTTCCCAGTCAAAGGATCTCCTTTTTAGGACTGGATCTGAACTCACTGTCTATGACAGCACAGCTGTCATCACAGCGCAGGCGAAATACCCTGCAAATGGCGAAATCCTTCCTCAGCGGCCACATAGTGCCACTCAGGAGATTTCAGAAAATGCTGGGCCTCATGGCCTCAGCCTCAACAGTGCTGCAGTTGGGCCTGCTGCGCATGCGCCCACTACAGTTCTGGTTGAGAGCGCGCGTATCGCGCCGAGCATGGTTACACGGTCGTTATCGCCTCAAGGTCACTCAGGAATGCATTTCAGCCCTGACACCATGGAGAGCGTCAGACTGGTACCGGTCAGGTGTAAGCCTGGGGACTTCCTCGAGCCTGAAGGTGGTGTCCACGGACGCGTCCACCTCAGGCTGGGGAGCACTGCTCGACGGCAGACCGCTCTTTGGCCAGTGGGCAGAGCGAGCCAAACTACCGCACATAAACTGCCTGGAAATGATGGCAGTGGACTTTGCGCTGAGGCGCTTCTGTCCCCGGATAAAAGGACACCACGTCCTGGTCCGCTCGGACAACATGTCGGTAGTAGCCTACATAAACCGCCAGGGTGGCGTGAGATCCCGGAACCTATTCAGGTTAGCGGAACGCATACTGGTGTGGGCCCAGCACAACCTGCGCTCGTTAAGAGCAATGCACGTGCCAGGCCACTTGAACGTAGGCCCGGACAGACTCTCACGGGACAACGTTCCTACGGGAGAGTGGTCCCTACACACACAGACAGTGCGTCTGCTGTGGAAAACGTTCGGCAGAGCGGAGATAGACCTGTTTGCAAACCAGGAAAACGCTCACTGCCCAGAATTCTTTTCGAAGAGCGCGAATGCGCTGGCCAGAGTCTGGCCCCGCCGCCCGCTCTATGCTTTTCCTCCTGTCTCACTCCTGCCTCAAGTGCTGGAGCGTATCAAGGAGAGTGGATGCTCAGTACTGCTAGTTGCTCCATTCTGGACGAATCAGACCTGGTTCCCAGCTTTGATGCGACTGAAAAGTACTGCCCCGTGGCCGATTCCAGTGAGGAGAGACCTCCTCTCACAGGCCAAGGGCTCGATTCTGCATCCTCACCCCGAGCTTTGGTCCCTACACGTATGGGCCATAAACGGGTACCCGCTAACCTCCCAAGAGGAGTGTTAGACACGATCGAACAAGCTAGGGCTCCGTCTACTAGACGGCTCTACGCTTCCAAATGGTCGGTGTTCTCTGGATGGTGTTCAGATCAAGGTCTGTCACCACTTCAGTGTGGAGAACCGGAGATTCTCTCCTTCTTGCAAGAGCTATTGGATAAGGGAAGAACCCCATCCACGCTCAAAGTCTATGTGGCTGCCATATCAGCGTTCGTTAATCCAACGCTTGGCCGTTCACTAGGCAGGAACGACCTGGTGGTCCGCTTCCTGAGAGGCGCCAGGAGGTTAAACCCTCCAAGGCCTCCTTCAGTCCCCGTTTGGGACCTTTCTACAGTGTTGAACGCTATGAAAGGGGCCCCTTTCGAGCCTATTCACTCAGTTGACATGAAACACCTGTCTCTCAAGACCGTGTTTCTTTTGGCTCTCGCTTCAGTGAAGCGTGTGGGAGACCTGCAAGCGCTCTCAGTGAGAGCTTCTTGTATGGAGTTCGGGCCAAACGACTCTATAGTCGTATTTAAACCGAAGCATTGGTACGTGCCTAAGTCCCTCAACACACCGTTCAGGGCTCAGGTCATCTCCCTGTCGGCCCTGCCGGCCTCAGAGGACGGAAATAGCTCCCTTTGCCCGGTCAGGGCATTAAGAGCTTACGTGTCCCGCTCCGCTGTTTTTCGACAGACGGAGCAGCTCTTTGTTTCGTTCAGCGGGCGCTCCAAGGGACGAGCCGCAACGAAACAGAGTCTGTCTCGATGGGTAGTGGACGCCATTGCGCTAGCCTACGCATCTAGAGGCTTGGAATGCCCTTTGGGCATCAGAGCACATTCCACGAGAGGCATGGCCTCTTCATGGGCTTGGTATAGCGGAATCTCGTTACAAGATATCTGTATGGCGGCAGGCTGGGCCTCCCCGTCTACATTTATTAGGTTCTATAACCTAGAGGTTCCTGCGTTGCAGGCTAAACTGCTCTCGGTCTAGAAGACTATGTGTAAGTGTTCCTGCCCCGCGCTGCGGCCCAGGTCACTTCAATGTTTAAAATGTATAAGTGTTCCTGCCCCGCGCTGCGGCCCAGGTCACTTCAATGTTAATATGTATAAGTGTTCCTGCCCCGCGCTGCGGCCCAGGTCACTTCAATGTTTAAGCATCACTCACTGACAATGTGTCCCATGAGCATGCTATTACCCCTCATATATATCTATATTACATATATATGCTATTATGCCTTAAGAGGCACTACTATAAGGGATGATGCTATTTTAGCCGCTCTCCCTATACTTCTTGGGGTAGGCGCTTGTATACCAGGGCGCGCGCGCCCTTAGGTGTCTGTGTCGATCCAAGAACACGCACGGCGGTTTGCATAGGGTTCCCGTAGCGTTCTTTCGACGCAGTACGAGAGAACTCTACGTAAGAGAACGTACTCGGTTACTAACGTAACCTCGGTTCTCTCTAGGAGAGGGAACGAGTACTGCGTCTCATGGCCGTGCGTGTCCACGCTGCGTCGCTTCATTGACGAAAATCGGCGTGTTAGACAGCTATGCTCGTATTTATAGGCCTAGGCCACGCCTGTTTGGGCGGGAGGTGACGCAGAAGGGCGCGAAGCGTCCTCATTGGTCAGCGTCTCTGGCCTCGCATAGGCTGTGCTTTTCTGGCAGAGCAGCCAATGGGTGAGCTGTATTGCTCCGCCTAGGTTGTATGCTTCAGAAAAGCGTTTTACAATATTACAAAATTAAGGATTAATTTTAGGCTTCAATCTCGACAAATAAATATCTTTCCCGTAGCGTTCTTTCGACGCAGTACGAGAGAACTCTACGTAAGAGAACCGAGGTTACGTTAGTAACCGAGTACGTTTTGTTTCTCCCATGTGTATAATGATGCTGGCCATTTGTCTTTACGTGTCAGTACAATAATTCTCAGCAGTTGTATAAGTTATTGTAATGATTATCTGTTTTTTTGTTTTAACTGTCAAAGAGTATAATGTAGTTTTAAGAGTAGAATGTAGTTAGAATGTTTTTTTGTTTTGTTTTTTTGTTTTTTTGTTTTAGAAGTGTTTCTTCATCTCTACGCAATTTTATGTCCCAAAGGTTGATTTAAAGGGTTAGTTCACCCAAAAATGAAAATTAATTAATTACTCACATTCCAAAGCCGTAAGACCTTCGTCCATCTTTGGAACACAAATTAAGATATTTTTAATGGGGAAAAAATGTTGGCTATTTATCGGCCAGCTTCTGCATCAGCATCACACGCATGCAACGGGGTGCTCAAGTGAACAGTGTCGGCCAATAATGAGCCGGCATTCTGATGTAGAACCCGGAAACACTGCATTGTGTTTACTACATCAACAGCGTAGGAGACTGACATGGATTTGAAGAGATTGTTAAATAAATTTGTTATTTTTGTTTGTTATTTTTAATTCTCGTCGATTCATAACATTAAGGTTGAACCACTGTAGTCACATGGACTGTTTTAACAATGTCTTCACTACCTTTCTGGGCCTTGAAAGTGGTAATAATGTTGCAGTCTATGGGGGTCAGAAAGTTCTTGGATTTCATCAAAAAAAAAAAAAATTGTGTACCAAAGATGAACGAAGGTCTTACGGGTTTGGAACAACATGAGAGTGAGTAGGCTAATTAATTACAGAATTTAAAGGGACACTAAGTATCTTTTTAGGTATTTTATTATCTAAAATCAATATTTTTATTCATAAATATGTCCTCAATGGTGTACAAATACCTCAGCCAATTATCTGACTTATCCTTATAAATGAAGAATTTATTATCTTTATATACATGGGACGGGTAGGTCCACGGGGGCTTCCATGTAGTTCCGCCATCTATAATAGCAGAGAGGGACAAAAAGTACTAAGCCAACGCGTTTCCACAACGCGTTTTCGTTCAGAGCCAGCAGAAACCAGCAGAAGCGCAGGTGCAGAGCAGTGGGGCTTGAAACTGCACCGGCAAGTTTAAAAGTTTGGATTGCATTGTTATTATGGACCATACATATGCCAAGCCACAGGAGAAGAAAACATCGTCGCCAAAAGTCAAAAATAGAATGTAAAATGCGTGGGATTTCCCCCTTTCTGGTCAATGTATCCCTGCCTCTGCTTAATTATTTTTATCCCCGGTGGGGATAAATTTATCCTCCCCTCACAGTGATCATAGTGCGAGACGGATCACAAAACTTATCACGGATCCGTGGTTTGATTAAAGTAAATTTTATTTTAAAATGATTACTCACTCACTCTTGAGCGTCTGGCGCGAGTGATTTCAATGTAAAGGCGCGTCTAGAGGTCCTGCGGCGCTGTAGACGCGAGCCTCATTCTACTCCAGTTTGCGCGAATGAGGCGAATTGCTATCACAGATTATGTATTTTCTATCATTTCACTGTAGCTCAGCATCGCGATGTAAAGTTAACGTTATTGCATGATCACAGTTCTTATGTGTGGGGAAAGATAAGCTATTAGAGTAAAAATATTGCGTTAGGCTACTTCAGTTAATAAGAAAAAAGATTTTACAATTCCTGCAAATGCAGTGATGAAGTTCATGTTCTCATGATTTATTTTTATGAATAACAATGTTTCAAAACATTGGGACAAAAGTGCTATTAGAAGACATCCTGTCAAAGCTTTTTGGTACATATCGCCTACCGTAGATGCAATGCGCATTTGAAAAAGCGAGGCGCTGGAGAGCAAAATTAGTTTGAATGCAAAATACAAATTCACCACTAGATGGAAGTAATTCCTACTTAGTGTCCCTTTAAATTTTTAGGTGAACTATCTCTTTAAAGATCTTTCTCTCTCATTATATAAAAGTCACATCGAAACGGTCTTCAAAACCTTGCTACTTTTACAAATGTCTAATCTATAAATTTAGTAAAGTATTCCACTTGTCCCATAACCAGACATGAAACTTTCAATCTTAAAATAAAAAAACAACTATTAATTACATTGAATAACTATTCTGTTCTAATTCAATGAATTAATCATTTGAATTATTAGATTATTTCAATATCTATTTCTGTGAAATTAATTGTATAAATTTTTACAAGGAAAAAACTTGATTAATGGTTACCGAGGAGACAAATTGTCAGTGAAGACCTGAGATGAATGAAAACAAAGATTATAGGGTAACTAAACCCTAAAACAACGTTTTAGTTAATGATCTATAAGACTGGGGCTTTATTTAGCCTGGCTGACGCCAGACCCAATTCTCGTTGAGACTTGGGTCTGGGAACCACATGTGCATTTTCTCGTATTTGAGGCGTGGTTTACGAATATCCGGCGCCGTTTATTGGGTGCTAAGAATGTCTATCAAATGCGCCTGTACGTAGCTCATAGCCAATCGTTTCCATTATACCAGATGACGTATGTAGAGCGACAGAAATTAGACGATGGGTAAGATATTTTTGTGTAAACAATGACGTTCAGCGACTATTGCCGTTTGTGCAAGATAAACATGAGGGTTGAAGGTATATATGGATATAAACAAACTGCTTAGTTGTGTCGCATAGATGTCGTCATCGTCTTGCTGCTCCCTCCCCGTTCTGTGATTGGTTCCCTAGATGAGGCGAAAATCTGGTCCATGGTATCCAGACTGCCTTTTTTCAGCGTGAATAAAATCACGCTGCGCAAAGGCAGTATGGGGAAACCCAGGCTAAGCTTAATTAATGCTGTTCATTGATTCAAGTACATTTGTTGACATCTGGGTATAAAGTGTTTTAATTCTACAATATATGCTGTAAAAACGTCTGAGTGCTGCCCTCTTCAGGTTAAACGGTGGCTACTGCAGTTGCATTTTCCTATGGGATGTTGTGGTACTGTGTGAGGCTCACCACGCCCTTGCCTAAAGAGAGACGGGTCTCACCCTCCGCTGGGCTCTGCCCACTTTTCCAGCATTTTTCAAATATTGCCAGTGGGTGGAGTCAGACTCTGACCAGGGGTTGAGTTAGTAGAATTAGTAATTCCCTCTTGTGAACAGAGTATTTGAATTGATGCATCCAATCAAGCTCTAATTGTGAAATTCTATATTTCTAGAACAATGCTATTGCATTCATTATATTAAAAAATGTAATTACTACAGAATGCTGTTAAACACTGTTGGATGTTGTTAGTACAAAAATTAAAAAAGGGTACGTTTGAAAAGTATGTTTTAGGAAGGGCAAAAGTTGAACAAAACGCACATAGACTTAGAGACGCCACCTCTCCCTGCTCATCCCTATCTAGCATTAGTTTCTGAAAACCTGCTGTTCTTATGCTTCTATTTTTCTGAAAGAGCACCATTTTTCAGCCTACTATCAGCTGGGGGAGACGTTTTAATTCAAGCTAATTTACAGTGGCGTGAGAAAGTGGAGTGGCCCCAGCGGACTCATTTCCTAATTGAATGCGCGCGTCTTGCCGGCCTGAACACTCCGTTAATAAATTGCTCCATAAAACTGATCTGAGCTCTAAATCATGCCTGCTCTTCTCCTTGTGCTTTCTGCAAAGCACTCAGGAAACATGGACATATAGTCTCTGCAGGCTTTGACTCAGGGAAAAATATCTACTCGTCTTACTATGACAAAGCTTGTGCTTAATGTACAGCGTAATGTTATAAATCACGATGTGCACTTTGATAGACTGACTCAACAATTCCAAATAGTGCTGTATGGGCACAGAGACAAGACAAGCCACTTGGTGCGGGAAGGGTTTTGGAGTCACTTCAGATGATTCTGCCAGTTTTGACGGTCAGTTTGGACAGTGTAGGTTCAAGCCACTGTCCTGCAGAGTTTAGTTCCATCCTTATTGAAACACGCCTGTAACTTTCATGCAATCCTGAGAAGCTTAGATTTTTAATTTCAAGTGTGTTTGGTTTGGGATGGATCTAAACTGGACGTTATCAGTGATGTAGGTTATTAATGCAGGTCTTTCAGAGACTGTCTCCATCAGTGATATAAGATAAGGCCTGCTCCTGCCTTCTTTTTTTCAGTCAAGGGACAACACGTAGTCTATTTAAAGATTCTGAAGGGTCACTTAAAGCAGGGCTATGCAGTTTCGGGAATTTCTTCGCTGTATTCTTGCTTTTTGCTCGCAGGTTTCTCTATAGAGCACCCCCTACAGCTTCGGAAAAGATATTTGACAACACTGTCAAAAAACTTGTTGGCGACTCTCAGATACCAGAGGCTAGTAGATCAACGACATCAAAGCAGACGGGACATTCTTTAAAATGTCTTCTTCATTCGGGTTCGAACAGCGTGAGGGGGTGCAATAATGACAGAATTTTAGCAGATTTTTTTGCCGTAAAGCAATTCGTTGCATCACGAGACCTGATATCACATGATACTTCCTGACGCTGCAGCCAGTGGCCCGCCGGCCCAAAGTTGCAAGGGTGTTTTTTCCGCTCACAGGCGATAGGGGGGTGCGAGACGACCACCATTCAACACGAAAAAAGTAATATAACCATTCCAATGACTCCGAAGCTGTTCAGTTAAGGCAGTGGTTCTCAATCCTGGTCCTAGGGACCCACAGCTCTGCACAGTTTGTATGTCTCCCTAATTTAACACACCTGATTCAGATCATCATCTCATTAGGAAAGAGCTCGATCAGAGAATGTCTAATAAGGGGAGAACTTCCGGCTTCTGAACTGGTTGCAGTTCCACTCTGGTTCCATATGAGGGCGCTCACAGGACGAGTGCAGAATGAATGGAGGTCTATGGAGCTATACCCCTCAAAATCAAAGAAATTACACATTGATGGGTGTTAGATTTTTTTAGAGTCACTTATTTGCTTTAATAAAAAGTATTTAAAAATGTCAATGACGTCATACTCCTCGTATGACCAGAGATACTGCTTTACGGCAATCCTTCAGTCACTTTGGTGCTTTCGCGCTCTGCACTTTCTTTTCTCTCGAGGCATCGCCAGCACAGCTGACACAGGTAAACACACGTGCTAGAAGAATTTTTGCTAGAAGACATTCTGGTCCCGCTTCGGATGCCACGATGCCATCAAGCGGTATCTCTGGTCGTAATCAGTCCTTCACTGACCAATCAGCGTTCATTAGCAGAATTATATCGTGTTATGGGCAAAAACAACTCAACATGTCCTTTCGATTTCTTTCAGAAGTACTGGTTCATTCAACTTTCGACCTATAACCCATGTTGAACTTGCAAAACCTACAATCAAATCTGAGATTTCTCAACGGCAATCGGGTGAAAGAGACTAATTTAGCCATCTAGCTCCATAGACTCCCATTCATTTTGCACCCGGGCGATCGCCCCCAGTGGAACTCTAGTGGAACTACAACCAAAATGCGGTACAACAGGAGTACTTAATTGGGAGTGGCCAGGCTCTCCGTAGATGGGCTCTGACTCAGCTGAACTGGGTGTGTCAGATAAAGGAGACGTTTAAAATGTGGGTCCCCCGGACCAGGATTGAGAACCACAGAGTTAAGGTAAAAAACCTGCATAGTTCACCTTTAAATCTTAAATCGGTTTAAAAAATCAATATAATATAAAAGACCCAAAGTTGAAGAAACACCCAGAACAAGTGGCTCTGAAATCCTGACGTGTCTCACATTTATCATGCACAGCATTGATTGCACTTTTAATGTCTTGTAGCTTTATCCGTTCATGAATCACTGTAAGGGGGAACAGCATGAGCAGTCAGAGACTTCAATAAAATCAGTGGGGTCAGAATGGGGCAGAGGAACTTGAGAGCTCCACACAGCCCACTCCGCTAATGGGCCGTAGCGCTTCATTAGGTAATTGCAGAGACACAGCCTGATGGCAATGATTTTTCTGACTGATAGGTGCTGACACCAGCTGGCCCTGTGATGGAGTAGATGTCCAGAATTTTGCGTAGAGGTCAGATGATTTGCTTCATCATGCAGTGACAGAAATGATGTGGCAGAGAGGTGATCATGTGAGGCGCTCTGCCCAAATAAATGAAAAAAACAGCATGTTGCAACAAGATGCAGAGGAAATGGTGAATCATGATTCATGTCAGTACTTATATAAGCATACGTCTCTCAAATAAAGATGAGTCTGAAAACCATTTTTCTTTTGTTTTCCAGTAAAAATATCTAAACATCCAAATTTACTTGAGAAGCAAATTAGAGCAGGTTATTGCGACTTGTTTTCTGAAAATATATATTTGTTCTTAATAAGAAAAAGTCTTAATTTAATCCAGTTGTCTTAACATTAGAATTGTTCTGCATAGGTAAATTAAACAAGCAGCCAAACTTATTTTAATTTGATTTATTTATCTTTCTGTATCTTGAATTAGGATTTTATTTTTTATTTTACTTTTTTTTTTTAATTATTGCTGTTTTTTGTGTTTTCATCATAAATCTATTTGCCAGTGATGTAGGAAAATATTATTCTATTCTATTGTATTATCTTATCTAGGAGTGCAATCACAGCGGAACATTAAAATATGTTTTCACGCTCCGGCTGGTCCCGAGAGAGCAGTTGTCATAGGCTAGTTATGAAACTTTTTTTTTGTTTTGTTTTTCCTCAAACAGTTCGAACAGTTCGTTGTACAGTAGGGGATAAAAAAAATTGAGAAAATCACCTTTTGATTGCAACTGGAGGCTTCAAATTAAGATGAATTACACCACTAGGTGGCGACAAGTGACTGTTAAAAATTTATTTGTCATTGAATCATTCATTCAATCGATTTCATTTCAAAAACACTGATTCATCCAAGTGATTAATGAAACAAGTGAAGTCTATAGACCTTATGCGCCAGAGAAATGAGAACGCCGCCATCTTTAGAATATTGTGGATTTACTTAAAGTTAACGAAAGTTATCATGAGGATTGTAATGTTTAAAGCAGATGTCTTAACAAATGTCAGTAGACCGGGAAGATTTTAAAATGAGCCGTTCATTCATAAATACGCAAGATCGCAAGAAAATACAGACCAGAAGATAGAAGACAACGAGCGCAGCGCTGAAAAGGGGCGGGGCTACATAAGATCTATATAAGTGATTCATTCATTAAAATTGGGATCTCTATTTCAAAGAAAAAAATTCAGAATCATGCAGCTCTTTTATATGTGTTTTGTTTATTTATTTATATATGTTATATATACACACACACACAGTCTGGTTGTCTTATACAATTTGCTTCTCAAGTGTCTCATGTTCTTGTTTTAATAATGTATGAATAGATAATAATTTTTATTTATTTTTAATTACCGGAAAACACTGCAAAAAAAAAATCATATCCTATAGTTATAGATAGTCTATCCATCAAAACAGCAGCGGTAGCAGCCAGTTAGGGCATGTTCCTGATCCATATTTGTTCCATGTTCTCTGAATGACACGCAGTGCCCAGACCACAACGCCTGCAGCCCTGAATGTGTCAGCAGTAAAAAATGCCTCCGCTGTATCCGGGGCCCGTGCCACAGCATGGCTGGCTCTCCAAAGCGCCTATTACACCTCTTGCCTTTGCCTTCTAATTTCCTTACTCCGCGTCAGTGCACCGCCAGCTATTCCTCTCAGCACCTCGACAAAGAAGGGCCTAGAAGAGAAAAAGTGTAATGTTCCTCCCTCTAATAATCCCCCTTTTCTTATATTTATCCCACTCCTATACCTTCCATGCATCAGATCCAGTGCACCTAACACTCAATCTGTCAATCAGCGCACACATTCAGGTGTTCCAGACATTCCCTCAGTGCACCCACGACTTATGACTAATAGAAAAGACTTATGACTGCCTCTTTGTCATCTGGGTCTTGGATGCAGATGTTATTGTACTTTAAATTACTTTGAACATAGAGGGCATAAAAAGTGTGTTACCATATAGTCGCTTTTTAGTGAATCAAACAAAGTTGAGTTTACCACTGAAATTGAATGGGATAGTTCACCCAAAAATGTTTAATTCTGTCATCATTTACTTGCCCTCAAGTTGTTTTAAACCTGCATGAATTGCTTGCTTCTGCTGAACACAGAAGAAGATATTTTAAAGGGTAACCAAACAGTTGATAGAATTCAATGGAAACTATGGAAGTCAATGGGGCCAATCAACTGTTTAGTTGATGCTCAAACTGTTTTTTATAGTTGAGGCAAATTATTGGACTGCATTTATGCTGGCTCTAAAAAGACTGTTACACTCTGCGTAAACACCTTTATGAAATAAAATGATCATAATTTAGCATTTGAATTGCATATATATATATATATATATATATATATATATATATATATATATACACACCGGCAGGGCCGTCGCTGGTGGGGTGAAAGGTGGTGACAATTATAGGGGCCCCTGCTGCCCAGGGGGCCCCACAAAATCCAGCAGTTATACTATAGAGACACTATTGCATGAATAATTATAATATTTATTAGTTGTATGCCTGAGATTTAAAATGAAAACCACAAAAAAACATGCAACTTGGTTAAATATTTTTTCCAAATAACTGCTTCTCTTACCTCCCTAAAAATGGTTTAGTCCGATCTATTTATTAGTTATTAATAAATACCCCGCCCCAGCTCGTGAAGAGAACCAATCAGAGTTGAGGCGGCATTGCCTGAAGACGTTAATCTGGTGGAACTGACTCACTGGAAAAATGTCGGGAAAAAGAAAATACAAATCTGGTTATCAGAAACGCCACGAAAAGAAGGAGAGGGAGGCCAGGAGAGTTGTTGGATCCCAGTCAATTAAAACCTTCTTTAACGCAGGTTAGTGTATTGTATTGTTATTTCGCTGAGAATCAGAAAACTACCGTCTTCTTTCACTTTTCATTAACGGGCGCGAGGGGCACTACAACCGACTGAATGATTACGCGTTTAAAATCCCTGTCCTTTTCACTATTGTAAATAACTTGACACGAGACACGACGCATTGCATTATGCATAATATGACCTGCTGGCTGGTGATGTGTTTATTACATCAAGAAACACGAATACTACAACTGCACTTGAATGAATAAATGTATGAGCTTTATTTAAATATTATTTTACCAGTTCCATATTAGGCTATCTCTATTAAAATACATAATATAAATCTTTTTTAAAACTTTGACTACATTCGTAAGACTGTTACTGACGTGGTTTGACCATATGGCAACATACGACGAAAAGGGTACCCCATAACGTATAACGTATCATATTGACGTTATAGGGGTACCCTTTTCGTCGTATGTTGCCGTATGGTCAAACCACGTCAGTATGTGACGTTTTGAGATGAGACTGTGTTACAACCCATAAAAACATTATTTTACCGTTCCTTTTAAAAAAAATTGGTTTTCTTATTATTTAAATTTTTTTTGATTTATAGGCCTAACCTTTGATGACTTTACACCTCACTTCACTCCACTTCAAGCTTTTTGTTAATTTTTATTAGTTGTAATTTTGTAGAATTTTAAGATACTCAAACTGCAAAAAAATGCCTTTCTTACTCAGTATTTTTGTCTTGTTTCCAGTCCAAATATCTCAAAATTCTTAAATCAAGATGCATTTACTAGATAAGTGAAATGCAATAAAATATTAAGTCTTGTTTTCTGTTGAAATAAATCAAATTTAAGTGAGTTTTTGCTTAAAACATGTCAAATAATCTGCCAATGGGGTAAGATAAATAAGGACATAATCAGTGACTTTGCCAACAAAAAGGTCAGACAATGGGATTTTGGTTTATCCTAGTGAAGTGACATGTAAGGTCATCAAAGGTTAAAGATCAAACAAACCGATATACATATACTAAATACTTGTATAATTTTATTAGTTATTTCAATGTTCATTTTTGAAAGAAATGTCATTTTTTCTATTTAGGCCTATTTTCTTTTTTATATTTAATGTTATATTTGTTTATTTTGCTTTTGCTGATGTTCATTAAAATCTTGATTTACATTTATTTATCTGCTTTGTTATTTTGTAATAAAACCCTGGTTACATGTGGGCCTCCATGCATATTGTACAGTACGCCAACAATATATGAGTATGCATGCAGAAAATATATTGGTGGAGGGTGGTGGGGGGCCCCGGATCCTCTAGCTACGGCCCTGCACACCGGTATATCCATGAAAAGTACTGAAAGTGTTGTTAATGGAACTGGATTTTACACGCATATGAGGGATACAAATGGAACCTCCCAGACTGAACTGGCACTTCCTGGTCAAATTTTAACAAAAACCTCATAAATAACAGGGAGAGAAAATGTCATTAGTTGAAATGTTCAATAAAATGCACAACAATTTTAGCTTTCGTTGTCCAAATATGGCTTCCAATGAGCGAAAAGCTCTCAGGATGTTCCATGTGCTGTCATTATGTCGTGATTTTTCAGAAGAGTTCTGAATGACAGTTAGAGATTATACACCACTGAAAACCAGAGTAAGGCAGTAATTTGACAGTCTGAGAGCCAGGTAAAATGAGGCTCTTTAATTCATCCGTCACACTACAGTACGTCAGATGCCATCTGCTCAGTCAGTGCAGTATACATATAGACCTGTCTGGCGGTGACAACATGCCAGCTTTGCTTTAGGACTTCTTCTGAACTGCAAAATAGGCTATAAAATATGGCAGCTAAGCGAGTTCCTAGTGTGAAACCTCAGAGAGCCCAGCAACAGAACTGCTTTCATTCAAAATCGACATCTAAAACATATATCTTTATGTTCTTCTGAACACAGTGAATCATGTTACTGTTAAATTGTACTTCTGACTGTTAAATTCACTCAATTATTTGCTTCCACCTGCTGGTCAAATAGGATCATTGCAGTTTTTTTTTCCTTAAAGGGGTACTTCCAAAAAATAAAACATCTGTCATTTACTCACCCTCATGTTGCTCTTTTTTGAATTTTTCTTCTTCTGAATGTTTAGATAATTAGTCTAACAGCTTATACATATATATATATATATATATATATATATATATATATATATATATATATATATATATATATATAATGAAAATAAATCAGGACTTGACTGGGTCTGTCAAGCTTCACAACTTGACAAGTCATACATTAGCATTTTACAATGTTAATTATACCCTTTGCTGAGCTCTTTGTGTAGAAACCAGATCATTGAGGCAGTAAATTGGATCGCTTAGACCAATTTTGTGAAATTAATCAACTGTTTCATCAAAAAGATTTGATTCATATTTCAAAAAGGAAAAAAATTGTTCACAATTTTCTCACTCTCTCTCTCTCTGTTGATATATCAATGTAAGAGCTTACATTTCAGTTTGTTTAGATTTGTGGACTTATGATACTTTCATTTTTGAAGAGTGGGGGGTTATTTATTTATTTATTACTTTAATATTATTGTTGTTGTTGTTGACAGCCCTAGTTCTCATTCACCATGATTATATTAAAGAGTCGTGTTGGGGTAATTTACTACAAAAGTAATGCGTTACAATATTGTGTTACTCCCTGAAAAAATGGAAAGTAATGCTTAGCGTTACTTTCTCACCTGGGCTGGGCTTGTTTTTTGTTGTTTTTTGGTTTTTTTTAACAAAAAAATATATTTTTTTGGCAAATATAAAGGCTCTTTCACACCAAAAGTGAAATGAATACGAAGGCTGAAGGAAATGAAAATTCACGCCTGAAGAGTTAGGGCACAGCTCTCAAAGAGGAGGGAAAAAAGTTCAAAGGCTGTGTCTGAAATCACCCCCTATATACCCTTAATTCACTAATCCCTAGATTAATCCACTAATATAGTTCACTTGAGGGAGTGAATGAAAACGAGTGAGCGAATTTGAACACTGAGTGTGCCAGAAGGGCTGTTTGTAGGCCTACTGCTGTTTAATAATTATTTGAAACTTAGCAAACTGGCAGCTCTTGTAGTAAAATGTATCTCTGTCATGGAAACTATGTATAAACCTTAATTAAACAATTTAATAATCAATTAAAAGGAATTTATACCTGTATGACATTACGCTGTAGCTACATTGGACCAGCGGTTTGGAAAATGGATGGATGGATTATTCAGCTGCTGGCACCATCGTCAGATGCGGGAATTCATTCGTATTCACTCTCACAGTGCATTATGGGTATTCGCTAGCAATTGGCTGCATATATACATAATAAATATGTCTTACGGCGGAGTCTCTAACGTCATCACCTGGTGGCCATCTTGTCACAGGTGATCTGCACGAACACAAATACTCTTATCTTGCTGAAATCTTGACGGATTTACAAACGGTTTGGTTTCTTACAAACGTTATTAACGTGGCTATAATTCTGGATTATTGAACATGTTGAAATATATAATATTATGATTATTCATAAGTATGCAGTGTCATAACTACATCTCTGACGTTTATAACAAACCAACCCGTTTGAAAATCGGTAGACAATTGAACAAGTTAGGGTTATTTAAAAAGTGCATGCACCATTAAAACACAATGTTACGAGTGAGCGAGCTGACTGTGACAAGATGGCCGCCAGGTGCGGACGTCGACCTCCATTGGCCAGCAGCGCGGACGAAAATGAAAGACAAATAAATTGGAAAGTCGATCCAATTATTTGATAAATAACCAGTGCTAACAAGTGTGTTTTTAATGTGTATAAAAGCCTGTGACTTGTTCAGAAAGCCTGACTGGCTAATTAAAAACAAGATGAATTGAACATGTTTATGTAATAGTCATTGAAGGCTTCAGCTGATTGACATAAATGAATTCTATTAGACTGTGTTTTGTGTATTTAGAGTGAAACCTTTTAAAACTTATTGAATCTTGTGCATCTTAGTGTAATAATTCCATAATCATTTTATTTGTTTACATTACATTGTCAGACAAGCCACTCCTCCGCCTTCTCCCAATGTGAGAGTTCATTTGAACAATATCTCAACTCTGCAGCTCCAGCTTGATGGATTGAATGGCTGTCCTCTAATCTTGGCAGCAGGCTCAAATTAAATAGGAGCTTTATATCAAACTGATGTCACTTAACATTAAAGAAGTGAAGCGCTCAGGTGCGGGCAGAGATGACAACCAGTGGCCTGGTGCCAAAAGCTGACAGTGACCTGAAAGCTGAGGGAAAGGAAAAAATGACAAGCCCTTCAAAAATCCGTTTCACAATGTGGTTTTGACTTGTCTGCCGGCTTGTGTGCTCTGTGCATACTAAACAGCTCCTTGAAAGACCCCAGAGCAGAGCTTGTGAAATGTGGTCTAGTAATGGGAAGTTCAAAAATATCAGAGTTCAGAGATGAAGTGTGTTTTATGTGTTTTATGACGTGTGACTGAAGAACACAAAGTATGTGTTTTGCATTGCGCATTGAAAGCAAAACATTATTTTCATAGTCGGGCCATAAACAAATTAAACCATTCATGTACGGGTTTCCCATGGTCATAGAAAACCTTAAAATGTCAAAGAGTTTTCAGTTGATTTCCATGAAAGTAAATGTAAATGTAAATACATAAGTTATAGAGAAATGTATAAAGTCAATGTACATTTTTAGCTGTCTCTAACATTTTAAATATTTACTCAAGTTGGATAAATTATTTCCTTAAAGATTTTGGCAGTTAATGTTTGTAGTTGTCAAGATATTTTTCAAAGTAAAGAAGATGATTATGAAAGCTACTGTAGCTATTAGTTGTTCATTTCTATCCAAGGGGGGTTGGTTTACTTGTAAACCACTTTCCAGGGATCAGAAGAGGGCAGCAGAGATGCATTTTTGTTGAAGCTCACAGGCCAGCTTGACCATAACTGCCGAAATAAACACTTGTTTTGTGCAAGAATTTTTCTTTGAGAATTTTGCCATCATCTTAATGTCTGTGATTCCCATGAGAACAGATGCCACTGAAGCAAAATTATTCTTGTTAAGATATCTCAATAAAATGTTGTTAATGTCTTTCTCAAAGTCATTTAAGCTGTTTCTGAACTTTGTAATGGAGTCTAACTTCCAAATGACATGAGATGATCATAAAGGGGGTAGTGAAGCTCAGAAAATGAGTATTATTAAAGAATGTCATAGACTTTTTTTTTTTTTTTTTTAAGAATGGGCCTACTGGTTGCTCTGAAAAATCTGGAAGGGTTGTACTGGTTGCCCTTTTCCATATTACAATCAATAGGGACTGAGGGTTTCAAGATTAAAAAAGGAGACAAGTATCATAAAATCATACCATACAATGGATTTGTTTCACTATCAAAATCTTTGACATCAGCATAGCTCTCTGGTGAATTTATGAGGAAAATATACTGATATAATGATACTGAAATATCCATAAACTGATTAAATGATCCAATCATAGCTTTTTAACAGCTCACTGGAGAAGAAGATTATCAGTCATTTAAATTTCAGTTCCTCGCTCAAAGCCATTTTATAACTTCGGATGATATGGAATATAGCACCACTTTTATGATACTTTTATTGTGCTTAAAGCATCCTTTTGATGCTTCAAAGTGTCATGCACAATCTTAAACTTTGTTTGTTCCAGAGTCAAACAGGTTTGGAAAAACATGACATTTTTAATTTATGAACAGTCCCTTTCATTAAAAATAGTCTAAAATGTAACTCTTTGAAAGTCTTATTATAGGTTCAAGCAAGATGGATTTGCTTCCTGTCAATGGATACATTGGTTTCGTCTTATAAGCACAAACAAGCATTCTACTTTCAACAGCCCTGAAAAGCAGCAATGATTCACTGCATTTTGGAGACACAAACAAAACAACAACTTTTAGAAATGCTTTATGTTCTTCGTCATGCTAATCTGCAGGCCCTCGTGTGAACATGAGTGGAAGAGAAAAAGATCCTGGACCTGTTGACCTACAATCTTCACATTCCGTCTTACCCAGTCTCCGAGATCTTTGATGCCGCAAAAACAAAGAGGGAGTGGCATCCATAAGCTTCTGGAATTTATGTGTAAACCCATACAGATGGCACTCCATCAGAGTCGCCATTCATGCGAGTGGTCAACTTTATATGGGAAGCTGAAAAGAGAAGAATTTCAGGCAAGAGAACGGGAAATTTGTCTGGATCGTCAAAAGGAAAAGCGCCTCATACTTCTGCAAAAGACTTTGATGTCACACAAGATGATTGAGAGATGGGGAGGCATGGTTTGATTTAATTTGCCAAAGAATGGTTTGAAATGGGTGAGTGGTGAGGGGAGGAGGTAGTTTTATAAAAAAGTCAGTTCACAGAGAATGACAAAAAGAGCACATTTCAGCGAATGTATCAATCTGCCAGTAAGGAGCCCAAGAAAGAGGGAGTGCAGAGGTCTGAATGACGTGAGAGGCTGAGGAAGAGAAAGCGGGTTGTGAGAAAGCGCTCTGGTTGGCTCCTCTAAAGAAAAAGCCTCCTCTCTCCTGCTGGGCCCAGTTCGGCTCCTGTCCCTCGTCACAATGCGGGGCCTGCCGAGGCCCCCTGCCCCCTGACTGCCCTTGCTGCACTAGGAGAGCATTCCCAGCCTGGCTCCAGAGCCCCAGCATATGGAGGCCAGACTGAGGGGGTTGCTCTCCGCTGCGGCCCCCCAGCAGCAGCAACACTGTCTGGCAGCAGTGTGGAGCCTACTCCTAGAGTGCCGGACATGAGATCTTACGGCAAGGGTCGGAGCTTTACTGCAAGGGCGCACTAAAACTGTTGTCAAAGACAGCATGAAGAGTGAAAGAAACATGAAATATATTTGGCTCTCATTTTACTGAAGACTGGGGGTCTAGTTCAGACTGTCAAACTGTCGGTGCTTAGCTGAAGACGACAAGCTAGAAACACCATTAAATTGCCCCCCTACCTGTTATTAAGCTTCTGTTCACACAACTCCTGATGTGAATTAAAATGCCTTGAATTCAATTTCAATTCAATTCACATTTTTTGTATAACGCCTTTCACAATATATGGTTTCAAAGCAGCTTTACAGAAAATGTATGTCTACAATTACAATTTAGAGTTCTGGGAGAGAAATCTTCAGCTTTTATTAGATATACTTTATTTTGGTTTTTAAAATCATACTTTGATTCATTGATTAGATTAACTACTTTGAGTGTATACATGAAATAATGACTTTTTCATGTGAAGAATTATTCTCATATGTAAAATAGGCCAATTATATGTAAGCATAATATTGCAAAATGATAAGTTGTTTTTCCATGGTATCAATTGTCCATTTGATTCCTTTTTATTCTATATATATTCCTATAATTTATGTTAGACCTGCATGTTACATGATAATGTTTTCTTTTGTGCACAATGTTCATTGGAAGCTTATTGATCTGGGTGAGCAATTTTGTTTAATTATTTTTTGTTTTGTTCATTTATTATCAGTCTCACCAAATGTAGATTAATATGTAATAGTGGTCAATATCTTGTAATCAGTTATCAATAATAATGTAAAATAATATAATTTGGTTATCATATTGGCCAAATTGATATCGGTGTATCCCTAAAAATAAACTTAGAACAAATGTATTACTTATTTAAATACTTGTTTAAATTCAGCAAGATTTAACTAAAAAAAACCGGGGGGTGAGATGAAGTGGGGTCCAGCCAGGATCTAGTATCACTCTAAATGCCTTTTGTGTAATTGCAGTCAACAGCTGTCTCTAAACTATCTTCAAGTGTCCCTTTGAAGAATTTCACTGTAACTGTAATGCATTGGTTAATGGCTCCACAAAAACGGGCCACACACGCCGTCCCAACACAAGAGGTGCAATCTGTACAACCAAGCACACTTTACTCAGGAGAGCTGTGCTTCTTGGCCTGCCCTCAGCCCTTCAGCTCTGACATTAACTAATGTTGGTTCACTGCAGGAATATGCAGCCATTCTAATGCTAATGGCAGATTTAACCAGCTCCTTATCCTCAGTGTCTGAGCCTCTGTTCAACTTGATCTGCTGGGAAAAGCGAGCGAAGAAAATGAGAACAGGGAGGTGAGGCGAATAAAAGAGAGAAAGAAAGAACAAGAGAGCGAGGCAACAAAAACTAGAGTGTGTGAAACGTTATTGTCAAAGCACAGGCACATGCAAGTTTCTTTACTTTCCCTTTGTGAATGCTAAAGAAACTGGTGATTGGTATGAATGCTGCATGTATGCTTGTAATTCTGGGACTACAGTAACTCTTGTTTCATGGTTGGAAAACACGACCCACATGTGCAGTCAGCAAAGCACTCTAGGAAGTGAGAACCCGGTTGAGAGTTTTACACTCTCTCAATGCAGAGCAGCAGAAAGGCCAGGTGGTCATTAAAACTGCTGTAATCCCTTTCATGAATAGATCACGGTTTCTCTCACTGTGAGGAAAGCTATGCATGAGCAGTACTGCAGAGACTAGGGTAGTGTTTGATGCTGGGCCCCCAGGCCCTTTAGCACAGTGGCTGAACCGTGTTTCTGAGCGGATGTGTTAACAGTTTCAGGCTCAATGGAGGGAGAAATCCCCACAAAGAGAGGTGTACAAATATTGTGGGAAATCCGTCCACTCTTTAATATTTCATGAAGCTCCACAATCTATTCATTGGACTTCATTCCTTTGGAGGGGCCCTCATTCAAACTCACTCCACCGCCTCAATGGGCAGCTCTTAATTGAGTGCCCGCTCATTTTCCAGCTCCCTGGCAGATTGTTCCTGATGAAAAGACCCTGGCTCTTCATCCTCCTCCTCTTCTGCCCAAGAGTGGGAAGCAGAAACGAGGGCACGCCTTGCTGGTGGTATGAGTAAGAGGGAGGGTTTTGGGGGTGGTGGATGAGAAATAAGAAGGAAAAAGTAAGGGAGGTGGCAAACAAGAACATTCGAAAGTTTGTGTATGTTGTGTGCTGAAAAGGCAGAGGTTGAGGATTGTCCCTTATCCCAGGCGAGATGTGGAATCCATGTACTGAGAAAGCCAGTCCGTGCCAGCACAAGACAAACTGCTGTTCAGAGTGAGGCCATGGGGCTGAGCAATGATTCGGCTAACTCATTTGGGCTCCCTGCTGCCTCTGGCTGACAGAGAGGCCTTTCAGCACCGCTGACAGCACCTCAGAGAAATCCCCCATTCGCACCCTGGGAGCTCCGCATAGTCCGGTGTCAGCCCACACCGCAGCTTAAAACAGTCCGCAAGATAGATGCCGCTGTGCTAATCAGTCGTTTGTGTGCTGTACGGACACCATGCTGGGAATCTCAAGATGCTGAAGAGCACTGAGCACCTTTTTGATCTTTTCAAGTGTTTGTTAGATCAACTGTTTATTTACCACACAGCGAGGCCCCTCTCTAATGCCGTACGTCTTAAATAGGCATAACAGTGAAGTAACCTTCACACTTGTTGCACCTGTTCCCAAGCAAGACAGAGTTTCATTGATAAAACAACAGACATCAAAGCAAATCTTGCAGACCTGCCAAGGTCTCACATTGTGAATTGTTGGTAGTCATGTAAATGAGATTCTGTGAGGTAAAACAGAGCTGAAAGGAGTAGCTGAGTATTATGCAATATAAAGGCCGATATGCTTAAACCACAGTGACATTGATGACAACTCCTTGCATGGGTTTAACATAGCACAATCTTGTAACAGACCAAGACGTGGGACTCTGACTGTGCAGTTCACACCATCATGTGAGCCAGACCTGGCCCCATTTGACAGGGCCCGACTGTGAAAATGTGACCTTGGGTGTTATCAAGATCCTGGATGTCTCCAGCTGCAGGAATGGCCTCTGATCCCATGATTAAAGGTCATCCGGTAAGAAAAGCTGAGCCTGGCATGCTCCAGCTGAGCCTGCTCACACTAACCCTGATGTGTGTCCAACAGGCTTAGAGCGACTCATGAGGGATGGAGGATGCCTGCGGAGAGGAGTCCAAGGGAGAGGAAAATCCACCACTACCACCCCCTTCTGTCAGCCCTCACCTCCCCATCACGCCTGGTTTGCTTCCGGGCTCCAACGCAAGGAACTCAGGCCACATGCATAGCAAACGGATTTCTCAAGGATTTCTGTTTTAAGTTCCTGCCCTCCACATTAAAGGTTATCTTATACAACATATTTGACTTTTGGAAATGAATGTGTCAGTGTACTAAGCTATGTTTCCAAAAGCAAATTATAGGAATACCTTTAATGTGAGCTAACCTGACTTGGAATGTAGGGTCCAGAATACTCTTTCAATTCATTGAAGTCTGAGATTTGGGTGTAGAATATTAGTGCAATATTCTCAAGAGCCAGTCTAAGTGGCACCCCTTCTCCATGTCTAATCCTAAATTTTTTGATGAACTTCAAGCATGCACTGTCTGAGATCTTTAAAGAGCCTTAGGAATGTGACTTCAGATCCATTGCTTTGATCCAGAAAGTGATTAAATCCATCACAGAGCTTAATAAACTGCCACCAACTCACCCTGTCTTCATCACTATCAAGATAATGACAAGAGTGCATGGTACTCAGACAGCCTGGCCAGCTCAACTTTGCAGTAACTTTGCAGGTGTTTTCGGAGTCAAGAGCCCTGGAGAGAGCTGAGGGGAGGCAGGGCCAAGCGCAGTAACATGATTGCACCTTGCTTGTTAACCTAACAAGCAGGTGATTAATTCTAGGAGCTAATCTTGTGGTACCCAAGTCAGGAGGAAATACCTCCGGTGGCCTAATCCACCCAGGCTTGGCCCAAGACACTCACTGTGCTACTCAGCAAGGCCCTTTGTGCTGGACAGGTATTAGCCAACAAGTGCAGGTCTGGCCTGCAATAGTTATAGGCTCGAGAGGAGGCCTATCTCAAAGACCCCAGAGCTGAGAGGGAGGGGTGGAAGGGGGCCACTCTCATCAAGGCTTTCTCCTTTTTTTTATTTGCTAGGCTTGCATTTTCTATCAGCTCGGAGTGGACATGAAAGAGTCTGGGTCTCAGAGTGGCCTTTGTTTCCCTTTATATCGGACAACATCTGAATCTAAGCAGTCAGACTATTTGCTGTTCTGATTTTCAATGAAGCCTATTCTCTCACAGCGAGATTTGCTCAAGTTAGGAAGAACTGTTTGAGAGTCAAGATGCCCTTGTTCACTTTTTGTCCAGTAAGCCATCAAATTAAAAAGGGATCTGCTGCAGAGTGTTTTAAGTGATGTTGGCTATGTCTTCTAAGATGGCTGCCTTGACCCACCCAGTTTGGTGTCCAATAAAATGATAGTGCTAAGTGGCAGCTTTCATGTTTGGAATATTTATATCCCCCAAAAACAGGCAGTGAGTGACATAAATAAACACAGTGGAGGTTCATCTTATCTGAGCTACAAAGGACATGAGTGTGCCACTGCCAAAGGCTGTAGTGAACTTTGACCCTGCTGGGTCACAGAGAGCGTTTGTCCCTCCATAATTGGACAGAAGGGTCCTTTCGCTCTTCATTTAACCTTTTCTGACTGGTTCTTTCTTCCCTAGTAGCCACAAAGCCCCTGGTCCTGACCCAGTTGTTCCTGGCCATATCTTTCCTCCCCCAGCCCAGGCCTTTGAAAGCTGGAGAAAAGCTGGAGTGTGCTTGCCCTGTCAAGAACAATGGCAGAGTTAGTGACCCCTGACCTCAAGGGCTTTGAGATTTCTTCCTGGATCAGGAGCTGCCTTTCTCTATGGTTGGTCACTGCTCCGCAGCTCAGGGACAGAATGAGAGTAAACACTTGTTAAGAAGTGATTCTTCTTCTCCTTCATCCTAGCAGCCCCCCATCTCCCTTTTTTCTCTCTCCTCTTTCTGTGTCCTTGCTTCTTTTGTGTCCATGTGTTAAAGTTAAGGCAGGTCCTCTCTTCTGGCAGCATCCTGACAGTCCATCACAAACACAATGTCCATCCATCACAGAACACACATACTTAGTAACTGTATGTATGTACGACTAGGAAACTGCCAGAGCTGTTGTGTTGCACTGCTCAGAACAAACAAAATACAATAAATCAGTGTTAAGGCACAAGATGTTGATGTGAAAATGATTTCAGAAATGTTGTTGTAAAGAATCATAATTTTGAGTTAACTTAGTTGGGTTTGTCACTGACATGAGGCACAAAATGTGCATTGGAAGAGATATCCATTAGGGTCCAAAAGTACTACTGAGCACTACTGAAAATTTTTATTCTTTTTTCTTTTCTTTTTTCCTGATTTAATATATTTTCTTTCCAGGTTATATTATCAATATATCTATTTAATTTAACTTAAATAGTAAACTTAACTTTTCACTCAAATTAAGTAAATTTACTTGAATTTCAGAATTCCTTTCAATTCAATGACAACAGCACACATGAACTCTTGTTATTAGTGATATAGTGCATAATCTAATTTCATTAATTTTATTCCAGACCAGTTTCCAAAGACGATGCCAACCCTCCACCCCAGGAGGCATGGTCGTCGAGATGACCAGAGTGCTGTTCTCTCGCATGTCCAGATGCTGAGCATGAGGCTGTACAGCAGAACCAGGCTGAGAGAGGCCTGTGAACGGTCTGTGAGTAGGCAGAAACACATGGGCTGAAAGAGAAGACCCACTGGGGCTAGAAGCTCCAGGGACCACGGGAGGCTTTGTGTTCGGCCCTGCCCTCCACACCACTTAATAGTGCAAAACAGCATTGTACAGTATTGTCAAGTGCTGCCTGTCTTTAGTGTGTGGACACACATGAAAAGATACCCTCTTCTGCCTTCTCTCTCACTTTCTTTTGCTCAGCTGGTGTTTTAGTGCTTCTCTTTTAACCCATTCTTTCTCGTCAAATCACCTCTCGGCTTCCTTTTGGCCTTTTTGTCCAGTTTGAAATGTTCTCTTGACTGATGACCAGAGAGGAACTAAGTGAACTGATTTCCATGTCTGCTTTGTCTTAGCCATGTGTCTGTAAAGTTGTGGGATAATCCCGCAGATACAGTAACAAATCTCAGCCCTACAGCCTCTTTACCAGTTATGGAGCCTAAAATAGCTTTTGTCTTTAGGAATTGTGGTCTGCCAAGGATAAATACCTACTCTAGGATGCGATTTCTGCAAAAAGCCATGGATTTCATTAGATATATTAAAAGGTTTAATTAGGTTAAAAATGCTGCTTTTCAACTGATGTTCAGTTTTAGCCCTTTTGTTAATTTTTCTAGTGATTTAGAAGTTTATATTTACAATTTACAATATTAGCCAAGTGAAAACTTCTTTCATAAACAAATTGGACATTATATCTGAAATACGCCAAAATGAATCCGAATCAAATCAGGAGCTTATGAACCTAAATCAAAACAGGAAATCCGTATCAATACCATGTACCCATTGATGTTCCATCAATATCTATCAATTGTTTATAGGTGCACTCAGTAGTTTTTCACTATTTTTTAAAAACACTCATGGGATAACTTATTCGCAAGTGAATGTTAATAGTCCAGTTCTACAGTGGTTTCGCTAACTGAAAACTTTTGCTTTTGCAGTGCAAAATAACCAAATTACTGAGTGCGCATTTAATTCATTTTAAAAAAGCCACTAATTGTGATGACCAAAACTGCTAAAACACATTTCGCCTTCTCCTTTTTTATACACAAAGCAATGGTAAGAGTTCAGACATAAAGATTCATAAAGAAGCATTCTTTACGCCTGAACTGTTTTCATTTGCATTTTAAATAGACAAAGCACTACACATCCCAATCTTGTCATTATATTACTTAGAGGTCAGCTGTTTGGAAAGATTACAAATATTATAAGGACACTGATTTACTGCTGAACGTGGGGTGACCCATCCCCTTTAAAGCTTCCTGGCTTGTTGGGCCTATAAAGCTGTCTCTGGCCCTATGAGGAGTGAAATACATTCCCATTTAATTGACAGATATCCAAAACAGCTGGCTGGCTGCTTTTCACAATATGGCATGTCTGCACACTTTTACTTCTTTATAGTTCTGTGTCTGGAGTGTCACAGATGTGACCCGGTCTGCTATCGTAACCACACTGTTCTTTAACACTCTTTTCTTCACGAATACTTTCCGCCCCATTTCACCTGTCTGTGACACACCCTTTCGCCACACACACATGGATAAGTGCACCCATTGCCACAGTAGTCGACCCTTAAGACCCCCAGGTTTTCTTTGTTTTTAGATTTATGGGTTATATTATCTGATTTGCTTAGATTTAAGGAAATGCATATCTATTGTATATACTATTGTCTCTGCTTCATACAAAGCATCTCGTACACACATTATTATAGAACATTAAATGATTCAACCATTTTTCTTGAATATTTACAATTTTTAACTTTTTGTAGTTTTGTAAAAAACACATGAAATCCAGGCATTGATACAAAAATGAGTTATAACTTTTATAAGTTAGTTTAGTGTAATTTAAGTTGAATGACTTAAACATCCAAGTTTATTGTACTTAAACAATTTAAGGCAGCAACTACTGCCCACAGGAACACGTAATTATTGTTTTTTTTTTATGCTGTTGAATGAATTTTATGCTGTGATAAATATGTTTAGACTGGTTACTGTCCTCAATGGTGAAACATCCATTGATTAAAGCAAAAGCGACTGCAGTCTGAATAGAAAAAAAAATCTAATCTGATCACATGTAACTTACAATTTGAATAGCCATTGCATTACAATTATATAGAGATGGCAAAATCAGATTTCACCTAGAAGAAAGTCCTAAAACACTTTATCCCATAATCTATCTGGCAAGAACCCACTGTACTCCAAAATGCTCAAATGCAAACATACCTCATCTCTCAAACATTGTATGTAATCCCTTCCTATCGTACCCATATATTAATTTCCCCTGTAATGTACACAATGACTTCAGTGGCACTGGAATCTGCTAATGGTTAATCATCTGCCCTGCCACACTGTGGTTTTGTGATCACGCTTGAGAACACTGGGGTGCTAATGGAAGAGAGGCCGGGCAGGCCTGACCCTGTCATTACCTTAATGTGGGCCTGGGATCTCCCGCCTTGCCTCCTGCCACCATCAAATGAGCCTCACACATGCTAATGCCAGTCCTTTGATTGTTGCGCTAAATGAAAATTAATTGATTCTCATTCAAGTCTCTTGTCAGCTCCCTGTTTTCTCCACCGTGTGCTCTTTCTTTTTGGACCTGGCCACTCAACAATACACACCGCAGCCTTCTCCCCACTGCATTCTAAAGCATGGAAATGTACTTGCTATTGCTATGCAGACTCCAGAGATACAAAAGAAAGCGAGCCGAGCAAATACAGCGTCTTGTCATTTGGTTATGTATGTGTGTCGCCCTTTGGTTAGCAATGCCCTACCTGTAGGTTCTTCAGATTCCCTTTTGTCTATGCTAACACGCTGTGAGGAGTATAGTACTGGGTGACAGAATGTGAAACTCTGTGGGTTGGTCTTCGGTCATAATGCGCAGTCCATGGTGTCCTGATGGGACCACTTAATGTGGAGAACAGTGAAACAAAAACAAATTCCGTTATGTCTATGAATCATTTACAGTCACATTGTCGAATGTTGCCAAGTATAAAGGATTTAAATTACGGTTTTGCACCAATAGAGCAGAAGCTTCTTTTACAAAAGTTCCTTAGTGAGGCCTTTCTCTTCTCATGATGTGCCAAAGGTCTTGCCAGCATGGATGAGAAATCTTAAAGGGATAGTTCAAAGAAAAATTTAAATTGTCATAATGTTGTACTAAAACTGACTTTCTTACTTCCAGAGTACGAAAAAAGGTATTTTTAAAATACATTTTGTCATTATAATAAAAGTGAATAAGGACTGGGGACTCGTCAAGCTCCAAAATGGGAAAAATGCACCGTAAATGTATTATCAAAGACTTTATATTTCTTATCATCTTTGTCAACATTCTGTGAGGAAATTGATTTGTTACTTTCTAGAAATGTCAACTGAAGATCTTCATGAGATGAGTAATAAACTTTACATCATTCTTTTGAATTATGTTTTTTATTCCCCCAGTGAATCAGATGATCTCGTTCACAAAACTGGTCTGAATGCGGTACTTGAATCAACATTTAAATTAGGACTTAAATTTCAAACTTGAAATGTGATGTTTCAGTCATTAGGAACACTTTTATGTTGCTTTTGCTTACTTTTTGAAGCTTTCAGTTAAATTAATGGAAAAGAGGACCAGAACATAATTCAATAATTCTTTATTTGGTGTTCGGTTTGAATGAACATAAGGATGAGCGATGACTCAATGTCCACTTTGGAATAACTATTCCATAATTAATTTCCTCATCACATGCAGTTTGTCCACAGATGATTTAACTCCAAACCTCTGAGTAAGTTCACCAGTGTCCTCATGCTTTGCTGCAGTTCTAATGGACTGTGATAAATGAATGCGCTGCAGATACACAGAGGAAAGAATCTCCTCAGTCTCTCTCCATTGTCCCTGCAGCCTGTTTGTTTGTCGATCGATTGCCTTCCATTTTCCCTGTGATTAACCAACCCTCCCCTGCTCTCCTCTTCTTTTCTTTTCCTGGGCGAGGGAACAAAATGGAGGGCTGGTGAAACATTAACCAGGTTGTGGTGGCTGACACTGATGGAATGAGACAGGAGTGTGATGGTCTGTCGTCCGGTCTGAGGAAGGATTGTCCTCAGCTCCGGCTCAGTTGTCTGAGGTCAGCTCAGAGGTCACTGTGGGCGTAACGCCCAGATTAATTTAAGGATGGGGATGGAGAAAAGTCACCAAAACGGCCTTTGATTTATAAAGCTGACACCAAAACGAAGCCTGTCATGTGTTTAGGAACGGTTGAGCCAGAAAGTGTGCAAATGTGCAATAAAACGTTTCAAGAAAGATCTGCTTTTGCTGTAGTGTTTCAGACTATTGCTCTCCATGTTATAAGATGAGCGGCATGAGAGAGAAGTAGGTATGAATGCCAATAAAAGGAGCACCATTCGCAGGGCCATCATTCATGAGTGAGGGCTCCATGCCTCCACAAGCTTGCTCCCAGCTCCCCACACTCGTCGCCATTGTGACACTCTGGCAGAGAGAATCTTCTATAGTGGTCGGAATCAATTCATTGGCCTGACAACACAGTACCAAACCAGGCTGCCGTTTGCACAGAGAAACCCCCATGAAACAGCCCTGGCCCCATCTGTCAGGGCCTCTGAGGCACATTGTGCCTGTGTGAATGTGCATGGGAGGGAAAGAGGAGGTTAATCAAGGTTTGGATGAGGAGGAGGAGGAGGAGGGGAGAGAGTGTGTGACTGAATATGTGGGAGGGGTGCATGACCATTATGCTGATCTGCCTGTTTTGCTGCTATTCAGAGCCATTAGAAGAATACATTCTTTGGCACTCCTTTGGCTCGGGCAGTGTTCTGTCACCTATGCTGCCCATTTTTCAGCAGCAAGGGTGGTCACAGGGCAGTGGATTGTGGGAATCAGGTTAATTAGAGAGGCCGGGGCGTTCGCTGATGAGCGCAAGTAGGAGAGAGGCGTTTTAAGATAATCGAGTGGACCCTTGCCCTGACCCGCTCCTTGTTTAACCAGCCCCGTTGTGATGTTCCCAACAGATCCGTTCTTAAGAGGACCTCTTCCTGCTGGCGATCCCCGGCATACCTTTCATCCGGTCTCGCATTGGTCTTTGCGCACCTGCAAAGTCCCGGTCTCTGCTTGTTTTCTTGTTTTGTTCCCTGTCATTGATAACGCATAAAAGGCCGACAAAGCCTTGTGACTATGCGTTTTCCTCCTAATTAGAATTCCTCCTTTCAGCGTTTCGAGCGACAAACCGTGTCGAAGAAGCGCTCTTGTTCATTTCTCATTCCTGAACCTGAACCACCCCGCTCTTACGGTGTCGGACTGAGGTTCATGTTGGCTCTTCCGCACAATAGGATAAGTGCTGACCCCTAACCCTCTGGTTGACCCGCTCTATTGCGAGGGTTAGGGAGCGATGCAGATGTGGGTAAACTTCCAGAGATCTGGAGAATGCTGCACACTTGTTAAATGGCTGTTTTCCCCCTCGTTATTTAAAGAAAACTCCAAAGAGAAGTGGAAGATGGTTCTAATTAGAATGTGGGGTTCAAGCACAAAGGCTATGCCAAGAGGACAGATATATTCAGTGATTGGAGTTGCCGGCACTAACTAGCGGCCAGAATGAATGAAGAGCATCAAAGGATGTCTCAAAAGAAAAACAGTGCATAACTTAATTAGCAGGGATCATCGCCTAACAAAATCTAGGCTAAAATAACAGTTCAAACGGAGTACAAAAAGAGTGTGCTTTGTTTCCTGTTAGTTCTAGAAGTTACACAAATATTATGAGTCTAAATCACCATTTAATGTATAGTTGTGCGCCTCAGTTAATTTCTGCATATTTTAACGCATTTTCCTGGTGTTTGAGGACTTCATGGTATGCTATGCTGTGCTTTGGACTGTGCAATGCATTGGCATCTGTGTTTCTCTCACTGCAGCACTTATCATTAGCTACCAGAAGGTGGCAATCTAGACCAAATCATTCAGTTTGGTGTAAACAGATCCTCTATGGTAGTGATTCCCAACTGGTGCTACACCTACCCAAGTGTACTTATGTATAGGTTCCAGGGAAAACTTGAAAAGATTTTGATTTTGTTGAACTTATAAAAAATAAATTACAACATTTAAATGTAGTGATTATTGATAATAAAGAAAACCCTAAATGCAAATCTAAAAATAATTAAATGTAAAAACATTATCAAAATGTTTGGACTTAGTTTTACTTGTTTAACAAATGTTTTAGTGACAAAGTATATCAGTGTATGTATTACAATGGTCAATGTATTAGTGGCCTATTGTAATATAACTCATGGTGTTAAGTGACATTTTGTTTGTTTGCTTGGCACCAAACAAATCAATCATTTAAAACAAAACAAGCTAATGTAGGTCTAGTATTAATTTAATTAATCATAGTATTAAACTATCTATTTTTCCCCCTAAACATGATTGATTGGTTTCATTGCAGGGTTGGTAGACTGATTTGTCTTTAGACAAAAAGTATATATTTTCTAAAAAATTTGGGCTAATTTTGTTTATTTTTGTCATTTTGATGCAATGAAATGTGATACTTCTGTGCTATTTATACAACTATTTTGTGTTTCACAGAAAAAAAGAAAGCCATAAAGATTTTGACAACACTGTTATTCGGGTGAATAAATAATGACAGAATTTTAAGGCAAACTGCCTTTAAACTTGTGTTAAATGACCCAGAAATTAAGTTTTTGTTTGCATTGCATTGCATTGCTCTCCAAAATTTATATGATCAATAAGTTATGACAACATATGTTTTTACATTGTTATACAAGATTCAACTAATTTTGTAATTTACATTGACATGACTTAAACATCCAAGTTGATTGTACTTTATAAAAAAAATAAGGCAGCAAGTGTTTTTTACATTTTACAGTGAAGAAACTTGTTTTTCTAAGCTGTATCAATCAACAGTTTCATATCATTGTCAATAGACAGCCTGGGCTGCGTTTCCCAAGAGCATTGCAAGCCTAAGTTAATCGCAGAACAATCAATGGTCTCTACGATGCTTTTGTGAAACGCAACCCCATTTATTACTAAACATCAAATGTTTAAAAATGTGCAACATCTTCAGTCTGTCATTTGAGGAACTGCTGCTTTATTACCACATAGGAACCCTTGTTTCATTCAGGCTAGTCAGTAATGATGCCAGCACTCATGCAGAGAAAGTGGCCACATCTGAGACAATGCCTGGGAAAGCTAATAACATACCATTTAAATCAGCCAAATGGGACAGGAGGAGTCTTCCTTTAAACTCTCTCCATGTCCACCTCTCAAAAATGTGGAGGTGTCTGTCGGAGCAGCCCGATCCCGGGGTGTCAGGCGAAGATACGGGGAGCTCTATGGCCCGGGAATGAGACCTCTTTTATTTTTCCACCGTATCGGCATCATAAATGTCCTGTTTCCTATTGTGTGGGAACTCATCTCGGACATTGTTCCTGTGGATGTGGACACTGGTAGCCAATAAGTGGAACATGGTCTCCCATGGGGCTGGAGTCTAGCATTCCTGGCATTTCCAGTCGTCTGTGCTGCATCAGGCATGGAGGACTGGTGTACTCATCACTGATTGTGTTGGGCTGTATCTCCTGGCGTGAAAGCACATCTGTGACCTTCAGAGGAATGTCATTGTTTTTCCTGACCTGTTCCCTTAGTGATATTTCTAAATAACATCCAAAATGTCTGTCATAACGTGTTTCTGTAAAAAAACGCTCCCAAAGGCGCGTTGCGTTGCATGCACGGATTTACCCTTTCTCAGTTTTTCACGAATCCAGTAAATACTGTTGCTAGTATGGTGTAAACATTGTGAGAGGAATGTAAGGGCAACGTTTCAATTGACAGCTGCTTGTCATGGCGGGTATATTCTGCAGGTGAAGAATTCATCCTGTACAGTGAGAGATGGGTTCTCACAGCCTGTGTTTGCTGTTTAGCTGGTGTGAATTCTACTCACAGTGTTCTGATGCCCTATAGGGTCACGGTGAGAACAGCCTTTCCTCACACACTCTCTAACAGTCTCTCTTTCTCTTCCTCTTTTTCCCACACACACACATAACCGGGGAGTGTTAGTGTGATTCATTGCACATATAGTTATTTAGTAGTTGTTATGAAGCTGTCTTGATGGTGTGTTCATGTGCACCAACAATAGGGGAGAATCTAATAATAATGCGCATATGCATAATACAGAACATTTAAAAGATAATCAGATGTTCTGTGGACATTTTTGGACGCTCACTGGGTTTAGCCTGACATGGAAAAGTGATGTATTAGCAGTAGTCTGCCAGTAAATGTGTGAGTGTATCCATGTTCTGGCAGACGATAGAATACATTTATAAACACCCATACACACGACAAAGTACAAGTGTTAAAGCAACAGAATCATGATTATTAAGATGGGGTCTATGCATCTGTCTGTCTGTCTGTCTGTCTGTCTGTCTGTCTGTCTGTCTGTCTGTCTGTCTGTCTGTCTGTCTGTCTGTCTGCCTGTCTGTTTGTTTTTCTCCACAACCATGTTAACTCTTGTCGCACACACTCTGTAAATATTTGTCGATATTTTTCAGTTGGTCTTGTTAAATGTTGACAACTACATTTGATCCATGTGTGATTTAATAAATGATGGTTATTTGGTCAACACTGTGAGATTGTCTGGCTAATGGTGTAGAAAATTCAATGGATTGAGTTGAAAATGAGTTTAAAAGATCCAGTATAGGCAATTTAGCTGAGTTCTTTGCAAACATTAATTATACATATTCGACCACATTATACCTTAACTTTTGTATCGGTCAGCTGCATCAAAACATAAATGAAATACCTTTGAACGGGGACTTTTATTTAACTTTTAACATGCACTCTATACTGACTTCTTTGAGGTTACAAGACAAAACAGTCATTTTAGACACTTTTTCCATGGGTCATGCTTTTATTATATTTGGATGTCCCAAACTCTAACCATCAGATCCCCTCTGGCATCTCCCAGCATCACGAAAGGTTTATGATACATCTCATCAGATCTTCAGCTGGCCCTCACAGCAGAATCTCTCTCAAAGTCATATCCTTTACTTCTGGAACTGCCTACTATCACGACCACTTCAGCCCTGAAACAAATGAAATGACACAACGGTATATATGAGAGTGTGTATGTGTGCATTGTGTTACAAAGCAACCAAAAGCCATCAAAGCGCGTTAGGGACTTGACGCGCCGCTCTAGCACAGGAATCTCCCAAATCACTCATGCAGCAGGAGGTAAGCAGCACATTATTGGTTTGCACTCTTTCCCAGGAAGGTAGGCAGGTCTCCTACCCTTTACTTTAATATACTCGACAACAGGACCTAAGCCCGCCACAGTAGTGTAACTCTCTTCTTTTTAATTAAATATGCCCACGCTGATAGTGAAGACCTTTGCACCTTTTTTATTCAGTGTATTTTTCTTCATTTCTGTTTTCAGAACCCAACTGCTGGGAGATTTTGAGTTGTCATCCTTCTTTTATGGGCCACACGAAAAATCCACAAGTTTTCCGAATCATAGACCGGTCAATTTGTTGTGTTGCTTGCCTTTTAAATTCAGTATAAAGAGAAACAACCATTCTCTTGGCACTGTGTCCCAAAGGAAATGATTACCCAGGATGATTTAGGCTTAGTCAGACCTTTGACTGTGCGCAATTAGGAGTGGAGCCGGTTGAAGCCTGAAAACCTGCTGTGCTCTGGAACTGCTGTCCAAACGCACACTGTTAGGCCTATATCAATTCAGACATTAGATACTTTTACCAACAATATCAGTGAGACCTGCACAGCCACCCTACATGAGATTAAAACTACAATGTCAGATTGCTTGTTAAATGTGCCTTGTGTTCCCAAAAGAACTGCAAAAAAGATCTAAATAAACCCAAAATAAATAATAAAAAACAAGGCACTTTTTGCATCTTCTATTGGCACAAAAAATTAATTAAATAAAGAACAGTAATAATAGGCACTTTATGTAGCCAATCTTTTTTTGGGCACAGTAAAAAAAAAAGTAATGGTAATAAAAAAATAATAATAAAAACATTTGGCTGCAGCAAACTCATAAGCAGATGGGAAATTCTCGTTATTTAAAGATTATTAGCTGTAATCTAGCAAAAGGAGCATGAAGGTTCAATCACCCCGAAGCCTTCTTCAGCCATTTTAAAACAATGGAGGAATTCACTGAACTAGAGATGACCCATTGAGAGAGAGAGAGCCATTGAGCCTTAAGATCTATTGATCCAATTTTTTTTTTAAAGCTAAAAAATACCAGCACTTCTGTCTCAGATTGTGACATAGCATGTGTGTGTGTATGTAAATGAGCGATGTCAGTGGGATTTTTGATGGAGCACTTTGTCGCCTGCTGGGCCGTGGCAGGTGCCTGAAGGTAAATTTGGCTAAATTCCTTTGAACCATTGGCTTAGCTGAATAAGAGGGCTTTCCACTCATTATAATTTTGATTAGCATAGCTTTTCTGCTCCAAACCGTGATCCCTGGATGTTAAATATTTATATTGCAAATCAAAACACATTGCTTTTACTCTCATTACGTATTGATTACACCTTTAGAAAGTTACACTTCTGTCCGTGCAGGTCTAGGCTATGCTTTGAAGGATTACTTCTTGCTAATCGGTGTTAGCTAGCCGCTGTGCTCCTGTCTCAGTGGGAGAGGCTAAGAGAGCACACGGCCCAGAGGTGTCGATGGGGAGCTTCACCTGAGGCTGTGCTTAGTCATCAAACAGCCCGGAGAGCTTGATGAGCCCTTCTAAATGCACCGTTGTCTCCTCCCCGCTGTTACTTTCAATTCAAATCTGTCATCATGCAGTTAGTGAAGAGGAGAGAGTGCAGAGCTACTGTTAGCATCTGTTCATTAAATTGGCTTTGCTGTTCTGGAAACGTTAACTAGGGTAAACCAGATAGTGAGCGCTGATTTAAAGCGCAGTAGACAAAATAGATATGCACTGCTTGTATAAAGTGTCACAGTAGTTATGTAAGAAGTTGATAAATATGTGAACAGCACTTATTACAGAACATGTAAGGTTGCATGGGAACTTTGATGTAACAAATTGTCTCTGTTGCTTTAGTGTGCTGCTGTTTGCACTATTTGCAATGTTTCAGATTGATCACACATTTTTATGACCTAAACTAGAATTTGGATAGGATATGTATAGATCTGCAGATATGGGTCATTCCTGGTGTGGCATGTATTTTATTGTCCCTATAAAATGTCTTAATGTATTGGATAAATGATTCTCTTAGATATAAGGTACAGTAACATCATTTTCGTAAAACAATAGCACAAACGATAAGTATTAGCAGTATTGGCAACGAATTTTATGAATTGATGTTTTGTAGTATTTATAGATACTATAGTATTTATATAAATAGGATTTAAATAGGATTTACATAAAACACTTTTAATAACATTTGTAGATTTATAAGATAAAAAAATCTACAGTAAAAATGGTTAAAATATTGAAATCATCCTTCATTTGAAATCTTCGCGTAAGCTAATTTGATGGTTACTTTTGTTCTCTATTTATCTTCCATCCTGTTACACATTTTTATATATATCCATCCAGTCCACCAATCCAGTCCACTCTTTTCTCTTTTATAGAAACAGTAAAAGTTTAATTTAAACTGCACGCATTTTTGGTTCTTTAAAGTTACAGGTCTCAAAAGATACTGCATAACAGGACTGATCCAAATCAGCAGAATCTGACCTTTGTGGAAATTCCCTCAATATAAAATTCCAAAGACCCTGATAACAGTAGTACCATCAAAACCAAGAAAGTCCGCTGGACGGTTATGGAGTTTGACATGATGTGGAACACTTCAACTGGAAACAAATATAAAAGTTGAAACTGTTAATGAGTTCACCTCGGAACAGGGAAGAATTAGAGAGGAAAAAGCATCACATGGATCATTAAAGTAATTGGCTGGGGCTGCGCTGCGGAGGGCGTCCGTTCTGTTGTGTTGTCTTGGCTGGTCTGCGGGCTCCAAACGGACCTTGTCACAATGTTGCTTATAGCCCACAGATCAAGGGCTTGGTCCCCGTAGGCTGCCCACTGGCCTCCAGGTGGGCACACTAATGAGCCAAGGCCCCAGCTCGACTACAGCCTCCCTGGGCAGGAGGGGCCAGAGGCCGAGGGGTGCAGGGTCAGCCATTGCAGGGGGCTTGAGCTGGGGTGAGCCAGTGTAGATGACAGAGTTCAATTAGATTTGGGATGTGGACTGTAAAGCCCAAAGTATACTAGTTTTGTTTTTACACAGTAAAACAGCGTAGCCTTTCAAATGATTCTCCATTAGATAGTGTGTATGAACAAAGGCGCTCTACAGATATGCACTAAAGATTCATCCTTGTCTAGTGGTATTTTTCTCCAAACATTGAGGATTACAAATCTTTTTGTACTCGTTTGAATTAGTTCCGTGTATCTCTTAACCGCCTCAAACAAGCACTCGTCAATGTAGACGTCTATTGTTGTTGCCGTCTTCAGCCGTTTTTGTTGTGTTTTTTGACCTGTCTCATTTCTTATCCAACTGTGAAACAAAAGCCCGGGCCAGTGTTGCAAACAAAGATAGGAAAATAATTAGTGCAAAAAAAAATGTAAGTGCATGTGCAAGCTACACGTGCTGATGACAAAAATCGCATCATGCACATTGTAAACGTTTGTGTAAAAACCAAAGTATACTTTGGGCTTAAGGCCGTATATTGAGTATGACTATTGAGTATGACTATTTGTTAGCAAAAAGGCTCATTTTGCACATGTTCCGTCTATCAATTCTCCAATGGTAATTGTCTGTGTTTATGAAACAGTGTTGAATTGTCTTCACGTTGTCACCCCCACCCCCCAGGCTTTACAAACCCGCAATATTCCGAGTGTAAACATTACTAAACCTTACAGCAGTGATCTCTGTGCTGAAGCCCCTCAAAAGGAGAGAGAGAGAGACGACTAATGGAAGTGTTTGCCTCTTCTATCCAGCCGGGCCTTTGTTGCTCTGATCTTACAGGAGTTTATTTTATCCTATGAGTTTGTGGTGTTTTGAGAGACACAGCCCATCTCCTCCAGCACTGTTTGGCCCAAAATAAGATAAAAGGCTCTAGGAAAGACCCCACCACAAAAGTCAGGTACTGTCACTGGATGATATAAATGTGTATTCCCTTAATAATGGCTTCCCAACTTCAGTATCTCCTGCTATCTTGTCTGTCATCGTGTCCCAGAGAGCACCAGAGGAGAATGGGTCATGGCCATGGATTTCGTGGTGTGTTTAGTTGGCCTTTCATCGGGGTAAATAGTCCCGGTTTGGCTGAGGCACCGATAACACGTGGTGGGTGTCCCGCAGTGCTGGTCAGTCAAAAGGGAATAAACTCACTCCATACAATGTGCTGCCTCCATAAAGGCTTCTTTGTGACTGGAGAGAAGGGTCAACTCACTCCTCCAGCCAGCCAATAAATGCCCACATTCTCTACCTTTTTGATTTTGTTTTGGCAAGTAGGCACAGACAAAAGTAGAAAGACGTTTAATTATTCACAGGGAAATAGATAAAAGATTAATTTGCATTGATTTTGCTTCCTGACAAAGAGAGTCATTTTATGGACTCAAGAAGCAGAATGCAGACCATTTTCTCCAACCAACCAAATGGAACAAAAAGATCAATGGCACTTTTAGCATGGTTATCAATGACCAAAACCTGGAAACGCTCCCTTTGAACAATATTGGTTTTGTGCATTTTACGCATTGTTCGTGTCCAAAGTTTGCACCAATTCCTTCAGAGAAATGCGTGCGCTTTAGCACACAAGAGAAAACCAATTGAATTTAAATAATTCCGTTTGTTACGTTCACAATGCAAAATTTCGGTTAAATCACAGGATTGATAGTAGCATTCAGAATGTTGCCCAGTGACAAATGCTATTTTTTCTGGTTCATTTTCAGCTTTTAACTCTTCCAAGTGCATTAACCAAAGCGTTTCAAAGATTTGTCTTGCTTGTTTTGTGTAAACGTTTTGTGTAAATCTTGCTTATTCGCTGACATGAATCATTTGCGCTTGACTGCTTTATTTACCAGTTATATAACAGAGTGCACAACATTCAATACATTTGTTTGACTAATTGCACAAATACGTTAAAATATATATATTTGTAATTATCTTGCAGTTCTCGCTTTCTCTAAAGGGAGATTACGAATCAGCTTGTAGAGATTTTAGTTTATAGTAAACGTATTGTTTATATTTTTTATTTAATTAAAATAAAATAAGAGTAAAAATAAATAATTTTTTAATTAAATGGAATTCAAATGTTTTAGCTAGACCTGTGATCACAATCCCATTTCATTTACACAGAACCAAAGCTAACAAAAGCTATCTTTAAAGGTGCCATGTGTATTGTCTGGCAAAAAAATCAAGTCATACTCCACATTCCATACCAGATGGGGGCAGTATACCTCCATAAAGTGAATTGGTCTACTCTAGAGTAACAGACGAGACACGGCATAGTCTTTATGCTCCGCCCCTACCTTCACAACAACCCTAGAGGCATAGCCGAAGCCTAATAGAGGACGTTTTGCCTCCAGACGAACGTTGGGTGATGTCAAGTGATTTTGAAACATGACATCTTCAAGCTACTCCCCTTCACCTTTACCAGTGAATATGTTCATATTCGTTTTGTTCATATTACATTTTGAGTTGTATATACACACTGTTTGAATTAAATTAATTTGACAGACAGCATTCTGTCAACATCATTGGTCAACATCAGACAGCGCACGTGAACCGATCATCTCTACTATAGTAAAAAAAACACGAACACTGTTGAAAGATACAGTAGGCTACAAATGATCTGTTCGCGCCACAAATTGTTCTCCGTCCTTAGCGACCGAGTCATTGAATGTGAAACAGCCGGCTGCTGTCGTCAGCGAGCAGCAATATTCAGACAACGAGGGCGCGCTCGCGGCGTTGATACCTCAGTTTCAGTTTCTCAAACCCGCGCAGTGCGGCGGTCAGAACACGGAGACCATTCTGCCCCTAGCTATGCGTGCGAAAGCATGGGAAGTGATCCCGGGCGTGTCAGAATGGGTGCTGAACGTTGTAAAACAGGGCAATGCGCTGCAGTTCGCTCGCCGTCCCCCGCGCTTTCGAGCCCGGACCGTGACGAGCGGTCCTTTTCTTATCTGATTTGATTTGTGCTTCAGAGCGCGTTTTTTCCCCTGCAGCGAGTGGTGGTGGTAGGGGTCTCTTTCCGCTCTCTTCCCTGAATTGAAATGAAGTAGTGGGCTGTACTTTCCACACAATTGACATCAGGTTCAAGAACGCCCACAAGCTGTGCGAGTTATTCGTGTATTGCAGGTTTGTTGGTGGTTATGTTGCCCGCATACCGCCTCCCATGGCCGAAACTGGTATTACGACACCTGTCGGGCCGTGGCTAGTAATGCTAATGCTAATTAAGGTTCATATCTCTGCAGCACTATAACTTGACATTTTTTTAATGACATCATCGCTCTTATTTCTTCTCATTCTTTACCTCAATTTGTACACATGGCACCTTTAAATACCACTCTTTTTCAGTCTTGCAGACATTGTCTATTACTACATTTTTTTCTATGTGTGTTTTTAGCCAATACACTTTAAAACAGTGAACTGTCTCATCTTCTCCCTAGTGAGTATTTAAAAAGGTCACCCAAAAATTTTAATTACCCCATGATTTACTCACCCTAGGTGTATGACATTCTTCTTTCAGACAAATACAATCGGAGTTCTATTTAAAAATGTCCAGGCTCTTCCAAGCTTTATAATGGCAGTGAATGGCCGTTTAAGTTTTGAAGTCCATCAAAGTGCATCCATCCATGATAAAAGTAATCCACATGGCTCTGGGGGGTTTAATAAAGACCTTCTGAAGTGAAGCGATGCATTAGTGTATGAAAAATATCCATATTTAAAACTTTATCGACTAAAATATAGCAGTTGGTTGGCAGAACGCATCGATTTACGGTGAAAGAGTAACCCTAGACCTTGACGCACAAATGACGAACGCATAAGCGCAGAGAGCAAAACAAAACACCAGTCATGAATTAGATGTCTAAAACGACAATTTTTAAAGAGAAGTTTCAGAGGAGCTTGAGTTTGTTGCCCAGCCCTGTTTGTTTGAACCGCGAGAGGCGTCAAAGCTTACGATACTCCTACATCCTATGTCATACATCATCAAGTGTTACTCTTTTGGCGACGCGTGTCAAAACGCGTTGACTTAAAGTCGACTTGTGTAGGCCATCTGCCGGAAGCTAGTTATTTTAGTCAATAAAGTTTTAAATATGGATATTATTTTTCTTACACAAACGCATCGCTTCACTTCAGAAGCCATTTATTAACCCCCATGAGACATGTGGAGCACTTTTATCATGGATGGATGCACTTTGATGGACTTCAAAAAATGTACAGCCATTTACTGCCATTATAAAGCTTGGAAGAGCCAGGAATTTTTTTAATATAACTCCGATTGTATTCATCTGAAAGAAGGATGATCTAAATTTTTAGGTGAACTATCCCACAGAAACACAATGCACAACACTGCACACCCGCTTTCGAAATATTTAGATCTTGCATCTGTAAACCCATCTTCTTTGATGTATTCAAACTTCCAGGAGTTTACAGATGAGATGGGGAGGGTCTGTACAGCGGTGTCACGTTCCTCAGCAGTGGGGAAGGTCTCTGTCAGCACACATTTGCAGTTTAAAGATGTGATGTGAAAGAAGTGTACCAGTGTTGTCAAAGCTTGGTGTGTGGGACCCAAATCACTGCTGATTCCTCATAATGTAATTAAATGGCAGGTCCCAAGATCTATGAGCTTGCCCTGTCCCCGTTGTCCCCAGTTAAGCAGCATGCCTCCTTATCTGAAGCGAGGCCTCTTAAAACCTTATGAAAAGGGCTCTTCTTCACTCATTGTGCTCATTGTCTTTAAAGCCTGTTATTAGTGCAGGGAGTCAAATGATGTTGAGCTGCTGATGAGGACATCAGAGAACTTACAGGTGTAAGATCTGTCCTTAATCTGCCTACCTTTCATTGCTGTATGCTTGGATGGACGCAGAGGTGGGAGACAGTAGGACTGTGAGGGGTGTGAGTTGCATCCAGACGATCTCAAAATGAGATATAATTATAAGCTTCTTCTAAAGACACTTTTCTTGAGCTTGTTTAATGGCACCAAAATGACAGTCCTGTTAAAGTGAATAATTATGTTTTTTGGGTGTGACGGGTTACACCGGTATTTATCTCAGATCAGTTCTTAACAGAAGGAGCAGATCCATGAGGGCAATAGGCTTTCATGCTTCTAAATTCTTTTATAACAGTGGTAGAGTGAGCTCATCACAAAATGATGACTTCATGTTGAGAAAATAATCATATATATATAAAAATTATATATATATATATATATATATATATATATATATATATATATTATTAGCAGTTATACCATTCAAAAGTTTGGAGTTTTTGTTTGTGTTTTTGAATTGCATTGCATTTATCAGACTTTTTTTTTTTTGTAACCATGTAAGTCTTTTAAAATGTTGCTCTTGATAAATTTTATGCATCCTTTCCAAATAAAAGTATTAATTTCCTTAAAAAAATGCGGAATATTAAATCTAAAATCCTAACCATTATCCACCAACAACCTGTTAATCTAAGAGAACTTTTAAAGCATTGCTTGTAAGTCTTTTGTCAGCAATTAACAATTGTACAATTCTAATCACCCTAAATGAGCTTACAATTAACATCTCCCTGTTAAATAGAACATTAGCCTCTTGATTGAAGCCGAACTGAGCTACAAGCAACCATAAAGGCGTTGATGCCGTGTCATTGTTTTAAAATGAGAGAAGATTGCATTAGTGTTGTAGTCCCTGTAAGCTCCTACAAACATTTATTTAGGAATTAAATTAGGGGTTCCAGCGATTCTCAGAATTCAATTTGCCGTTTTGTGTTCCCACAATCTGTCTCGATCCGCCCTTTTACACAGACGTCAGTAAGAATGATCAAAAGTGTCATTGCGCAGCTTTAACGCATTTGGTCCCGGCATTGCGGTGAAGTGACCCATTCCAAGTAACCCATATCAGTCTGGAACTGAGGTTTATAAAAGGGTCTATTGGAAATCGCTCTCAAAAGATTTTTGCGGGGGAAGCCACGATGAAAAGTGCTCAAAGAAAAAGTATTTGGAGATATCAGCAGGCTCTCTGAGGGAAAACAAACTATACCGACCAATGTGAGTTGACTTAATCTGATTAGGCTAACCTCATCAACGGCCTCTTAAAAAAGAGAAGAAAGCCATGAATTGGTCAGATGGGGGATGCTCTCGCTTGCTCTAAGAGCACCAAAGAGGCTCAGTGAATACCACACATTGTAATGAACATGCTGGTCCGCAGATGGTAAAATGACAACAACCCTTTTGAATGGCGAAGCAAACAGAATTGATCCGAGGTTTTTGCAGGTAGCAAGAACAATGAAACTGAATTGAAGTAAAGAGTCTAAAAAATAATCTACACTTTATATCACTCCATTGCTAAAATTGAACTTTGAAGCCCTGAGGACTAAATGCAGCAACCCTCAAATACTCCGGAAGAAATATCTCCATGCATATTTTAATTAATTATTGTGGGATTCCACCTCACTACTCCCCACAGGGCCAGTAATAAAGATGAAAGACTTGGACAAGTAAACACAACATTATCCGACACGTAGATGTATTAGAGCATTTTAATACAACAATGTTTGGTTTACAGAAATCCGTAGCAACAGTGTGTTTAAGATATCTTCCCCTGCCAAGACTAACTCTTTAGATCTTTTGCCAAGATTTTCTCTTATTCAGGATATGATCAACTAAAAGTACCTCATGAGAAGTTCTGAAACCTACACTGTTAGACATTTTATTGTATTTTTGCGGTAACTTACTGGCAGCACTATTGCCAGTAAGTTACTGTAAGTTCCACTTTACAGTAGCTTACCTGTAAATGTGTTTTACGGTATGATGCCCTTACTGCAATTTTATTTTACAGTAAGATGGCCTTACCGCAATTTCATTTTACAGTAAGATACCCTTACCGCAATTCCATTTTACAGTAAGATACCCTTACTGCAATTTCATTTTACAGTATGATTTCCTTACTGCAATTTCATTTTACAGTAAGATGCCTTACTGCAATTTCATTTTACAGTATGATGCCCTTACCGCAGTTTTATTTTACAGTACAATACCCTTACTGCAACTTATTTTTCATTTATTTTACACTATTAATGCTATTGAATTGAATAAATTCCAAAAAAGTTACTTGAGTTCATGTACATCAGCATATTTATTATTTACTATCACAATTAATTACATTCAATTTACTTATTGTGATGCAACATTTAAAAGAGAAATTCATGCATAACAAATAAAAGCAGATCATGACAATACGCAAAAAAATTTTTTTTTTTTTTTAAATCAAGTACAAAATACACTAACAGTTCTCAGCTAAAACAAGAGGAAATTAAATCAAAAGGAAATGGCACCCACCTCTCTACTAATCCCAAATAAATAACAATATACATTTGTATGATAAAGAACAATACAACAAAAGTTTACAAATAAATAACTGATCTGAGGAATGGTGCTGCTTTTGCCCCCAAAGCTTCCTCTCCTCCAATCACAGCAGATTTACACCCGATCATTGGCGTCAGGTGGCAGCAATTCCTTTCTGCTTATGGGAAGTAGAGAGAGAGAAACAGGGAGAAAGGGGAAAATAAATAAAAAAAACAAAACAAATACATCCATGGACATAACACACTCAAACAGCAAGTTCTACAGATTGTAGCACCAGCACCAGATTTGGTAGCACCGCACATGTAATATGAGCTTAATCACCGTCTTTCTTAAATTTAGACTTTTGTCTCAGTGCATGCGTTGTTTTAGTTTGGCAGGGTCGCCACTAGCTTAGCTTAGCATAATGAATGGAATCTTTTGTTGCCAGCTAGCATGTTCTGAGTAAAAGTGATATAAAAAAAACACCTAATTACTTCTTGTGGCCTGCATATTCACAACGAGTACAAATAGCGATGCAGATTAAGACTAGGCGATTTCCTAGACAGATTTTGACTTGGGACTATATTAGGGTGAAGCACAGGCGAAGCACTGCTACTTGAGTGCAGAGATATCACGCAACACATGAAATCCCAGTCAACATAATAGTAGCTGGCTATTTTTCCTACAGTAGACATAGTAAATGGCGATGAACATGGCTGATTTTGTGAGAGACGAAGAGGGTGACTTCTCAGACAGTCAAGATCCAGAACCATACCTCTATGAACCAGACTTTTCAGAAGAGGAGCTGCGTGCTTTGGAAATAGAACAACAGGAGGAGGAGGTTGCGATCGCTCAACAACCTGAGGACGTGAGGATGAGAGCCAACACAAACTGGTGGTGTGAGTGTGGGGGAATATGCCAACCTATGCCGACTGAAATAAACTCAACACAATCCAAAAGCGAAGATACCCGGTGCAGGTCACGCCGGTAAGTTGACAGATTTCATGTGTTGCGTGATATCTCTGCGCCCAAGTAGCAGTGCTTCGCCTGTGCTTCACCATGATATAGTCCCAAGTCAATATCTGCCTTGGAAATCACCTAGTCTTAATCTGCATCGCTATTTGTACTTGTGAATACGCAGTAGTAAATAGGTGTTTTATTTTTTATCACTTTTACTCAGTACATGCTAGCTGGCAACAAATGATTCCATTCAATTATGCTAAGCTAAGCAAGCGCCGACCCTGTCAAACTAAAACAATGCATGCACTGAGACAAATGCATTTGCCCACCTATCTAAATGTACGAAAGATGGTGAATAAGCCCTATTTTAAAAAACGGTGGAGTGTTCCTATAAAAGAAAACTACGGTGAAAAATAAACCTAGGGGTAATTAGCACATGGTTACAGAGTTGATCGTTCTCTGGAATGCGTTTTAATGATAATCGAATGTAAAGAGTTTTATCTCTAAAAACAGATTAGCTTATAACGCTAGTATATGGGGCAGAGAGTAAGTTAAAGTAAATCGCTAGTTAATACCACTAACAAGGCTCAAAATAGCCTCACACTACCACGGTAGCATAATGAGGGTCCTTACATGCAAACCGAAGCATTGAGAACTTTGTAAGTGTACAAACAGTTTAATAAGAAGATACTTAATAAAGACAGTACATTACGCGTATACAGACAGCAGCCATCTTGGAAAGCAGTCTCGACAAGTCGAGCAACGAACGCTGTGCTAAGTGATATGAACTGTGACTTGTTCATTTTTGTATTATTATTTGTATTTATTTATTTTCTCTGTTGCGTTCAGTGCTTTCTTCCGAAAACAACAGAAGATTCCAAGTCACAGTTCAAATCACTTAGCATGGCAATCGTTGCTCGACTTGTCGAGACTGTTTTCCAAGATGGCTGTTTCTGAATACGCGTAATGTACTGTCTTTATAAAGTATCTTCTTATTAAACTGTTTGTACACGTACAAAGTTCTCACGGACACCCTGAGAACAGCAGGGACAAATATTTAATGGAACTGCAAAAATTGTGTACTGGTGTTGGTGTCTGACTGATTGTGGTGGCCTGTCCGGGCCAATTTTTTGTATCAGTCCAGCCCTGCATAAGAAACTTACCTAATTTGATGTTCTCCACTCAAATTCGGTGAGCCTCTGCAGAAACGTTGCTACCCGAGAGTTGATGGCAGTCACCTTTCTCTTTACAACACCTCCTGTCTTTCGACCTGTGCCAACTTTGGCCGTGCACAACCTCTTCAGCGTTGATCCTTAAAAAGAATCTTAAAACAAACACAGGTCTTACATTTTCATATTAACACATACAGTAGTCATCTTTAAAAGCGGCCCTCTAACACAGACGCGCTGCACAGTTATACTAGTGAACTCACTCGAGGCCCAGAGAGAAGGAAATTAATAGTGGAATAAAGTTGTTATTTTTGTGTTTTTTTTGCAAACAAAAAATATTCTCGTCGCTTGATAAACTTAAGATTGAGCCACTGTAGTCACTTGGAATATATTAACGATCTCTTTAATAACTTTTCTGGGCCAGCAAGATTCATTCCCTCTGAAAGCCTATGGTGGAATGAGATAGCTCTCATAAAAAATATCCTAAATTGTGTTCGGAAGATGAACAAAAGACTTACATGGTTGGAACAACATGAGGGTGATTAATTACTGACATAATTATCAATTTTGGATGAACTAACCCTTTAAAGTATTATTTAAATCATTTTATATTTTTATAATCAAAACCTTCTATTTAAAACATTAAAGTACGCGTGAACCGGAAGTTGCAAATGACTTGTCTCCAATGTTGTGACGTATTTCCAAGTGAAACGGAATATTGAACAGAGGGCAGGGTTTTACTTTAGCGCTCCTCCTCTCCATCTCTCGCTCAAAGCAGACTAACGGTTTGAGGGGAGTGGTTAAGCGTTTTCCAACCCAAGCCGTCAAGCCTACATCATCAGAAAAAGAACGCCATTTCAGACCGGAAGTAACTTTTCAGACTTAGATTATAGATTACCACGGCAAACTATTTTTTTTCTGTGTATTAACTTGCACGGATTCATTGTTCACCACAAGATTAGTAATATGCGCTAACAAAGTAAATAGGGTCAATCTTGATTTTAATGCTGACTTTAATCTCATAACACTGTTATCAAGAATTTAAATGCATTCCTGCCACTTCTGAGGCTCATTAAAGTCCCAGTGAACCGGAAGTTGCAAACAACTTTTTTCCAGTGTTGTGAAGTATGAATTTAGTTGATTCTGATATAATTTGATTGATAACTTATTCTTCCTGATTGTGTTGTATTATTATAACTCAATTTATATTAATTTATAAATTTGACATAAAGGGCCCTATCATACGTTTAGATCGTTAAACCAGGGCCCAAAATATGACACATTTAATATGGTTAAATGAATAAATTAAAGAAAGCGTAGGGCCTGCAAGGCTCCATTATCACATAATGCATCTGATAGTTACTCAAAACATATACTTACAAAGCCAAAGACCCTCAGTGCTGTGGCTCTTAAAAGAGCCTTTGGGCTGTAGTTAGCTCCTGTTGACACAGACAAAAGAGAAAAAGAAGAAACATTATTTTTTCATCGATGATTATTGGCTAATGACTATATGTTATGAACATGATTAATCACAGATCTATGACTGCTAGATTGATCACTTACACAATCAGATGACAATCGACACTGAAAAAGAGAGAAGAGAATATAACTTTTTAGCCTACAACATGCAGGAGGGAGAGGGGGAAGGGATAGGGGGGCCGTTTTACCAATAATTAGCATAGAATTTCTAAAATATTTTGCAATGAAAATGTATCAATTAATCTATTAGCCTGCCTTTATATTGCGTTAAAAGCGTTACTATTTTAAGCATGTCTGTCCTGTGCAGAGTGAATCCAGCATACTATTATGTAAATTTAGCTGTCATTTCAGAAATAGTTTGCAGCTGTCGGTCCAATACATCTCTTACATCGTGTTTACACTTTGTTAATGAGAGGATTCATATTCATATCACATTCATATTCATTCTTTATTGTCCTCAATAGAGGACATTTGTTCGCGAGCCCGAAATTCGCGAGCCTGCATAAATCGACACTGAATTTAAATGGCGTTATGGGCGGTGAGTAGATACTGACTAACTAACTTGAACACCTTTGTTTGGCCATTGCGTTCAAGAGACCAACAACTACCGGTAATCTGTGATTGGCTACATTGCTGCTCACCGCTGCAAAACGCGTTGTAAATGGATTAATTTTCCTTTCTCCAGAGCGTGAACACAAATAAGCACAAATATACACTGGGGCTTTTGGCAAATCTGTTGCGCCAAAATATTATTACAGTATCAATTGAGGGTGCTCTTGCTTGCGTTTGAGGGTGCATAGCACACCCATAGAATCGGCTTGGAGCGAGAGCGCGAGAGAGTGCCTTTGAAAAAAACGCGCTAGGTAACTTCAAAATAGCCTAACGTCACACACATTAACGGTATTTTTTAAAATGACGAGTAAAATATGCCTTAACTGGTCGTAAAAATTACGGAAAACCATTGTTTGTGTAAATACTAGATTGGGTCCATCGACTGGAAAAGGCAGTCAGACATAATGGGGTATGAAAGCGGCAGTTTCTGAGGAAAACTAAGTTCCTTCAGACTGTCCTTTTAGTAATAATAGCCTATTAGATTGTATTATTTACTTTCTTCATACAGTTAGCTATATTTAATTGATATTGGTAATAGTTTACGCTGTAAAAGTAACATAAAAGAAATTTGTTCAGTTAAAGTAGCCTACTTACCTCAGAAAAACTCACAGCTGGCGTCTGTGGCCATCCACTCTCAGCAGGGACGTCTGATAAGCGCGCGCTTGCTTGACACAAACCTCTGTTTACATTCTGCGAGGCTGTTGCGCGGGCTTTGCACGCGAGCAACAATTAAAATAGTAATTTTATAAAATTATAAAAAATAAGGTCTAATGTCTATGTATGGGAACCAGTTTTTGGAGAAAATGCTAATATAAAAATGACTTATTTATATAGGATTAAAATAAATCCTTCCATCCACGTGTTTTTTATTTAGCTTTTAAACATCCAGCGTGTGCATTGCTTATTGAGAATGCAGATTCTTGATTTTCATCTGCAGAACACAGGGGAAAAAACTATAAAACATTTTTATATGACATTTTAATAGGCCTAACACATTAATAAAATATGCATATAGCCCTAATACACGTTGTGTACACAATGGACACAAGTGCAGTCATCCCGTGAATTATAAGGCAATGATTAGGCAAGTTAGGCAACTATATATAAAAAAATAAAAAATATTGTGCAAAAGTTCATGTATTTCAGTAATTCAAATTAAAAGGTGAAACTAATATATTTAGTATATAACTATGCATGATTATACTTTTCAGAGGGCCAACATTTCTGTATTTAAAATCCTTTTTTAATTTATTAATGTATTGATAATTTTTTTATTTCTTTTTTTCATATATATTTTTGTATTATTATTTATTTATTTTTTCTTTCCTGTATAGTGCTTTGCATATATGCCAATTCATATATACTGCAGAGAGGCAGGCCTTGTCAAAAGAAGCCTACACACTTCAAGAAATCTGTCGTCTTCATTTACAGTAGCACTACTGCTTTTGCGTAAACAGTAAAGTACTGTAAATTACCATATACAGTAAGTTACTGTAAATTTCACACAAAATACCCACAATGCAGTGCATATTACAGTAGTTAACCGTAAATAATATAAGTGGTATTTTACTGGGCTTTTTTGCGGTAAGTAACTGTAAAATTACGGCAAAGTCTAACAGTGTAGCAGCAAATCATTAACCGTGTTCTGTGTCTGTAAAGTTGAGTACTCAAAGCAGTTTCTGCATGAAAACATAGTCTGTCATTGTTTAGCACAAGGACTGGTGTAGCTAGATGCCTATTTGTGAGATTTTTGCATGAATGTTTTGTTGATATTTTGTCATTACGGCACATACTTTTAAATGCTATACCAACAGATACAAAGTTCCTCCAGAAGGACATCAGAAAGCAAGAAGCCGTGAGAGGAATTTGATTTATTGTCTGTACGTGGATCGTTTCATTATCTGTCTTCAATAGAATTTATTGTAAGCCTGATTTTGCAATGCTTCTGTATTTCTGTTAGATTTATGTATAGTCGTCAGTTGAAGCCAATAATCAATTGAGTCAGTCTCTGTGATCATCCAATTGTTCTCAACATCTTTATTTTTGAGCATCTCAGACCATGAAGGAATTCATCACAGGAAAAACATCCAATGAGGCCAGTGTGACTGATTTCTTACTCAAAATAAAGGTTTTAAAGAAGTTAAAATACTAAATTGTATTACAAAATACTCAAGTCAAACACTTAATTGTTTTCATGCTTCAAAAACTTTACAATCTTCTCACACTGTTTTCGTCATAATAAGCACGACAGTATTCAGGGTTATCATTTGCATCAAAAGTCTATGAAATCTTCCATTCTGTATTTTCATGAAATCGCTGCAAAACTCAAGAGCAGAGTCAAGCCAATGGGCAATGTGATCAAAGAGCGTGTAAGGGGATTGTCCCGACAACAGCAGCTAATGCAGACATAATTGACTGTGTTTTCGGCGTTCTGTGAACAGATTTGGATAGGGACCGAGACTCATTACCCAACAACAAATGAACTTTCCTTCAGTGCAAAGAAACAACTGTGCACGCTCTGATCTCGGACAACAGTGTGCTGGTCAGTGTTAAGTCTAATTACAACACACAATGCCTTGATCTTTTTCATCTCCTTTTCCTTTGCGGACTTAAAGTTTATCATGTACACTGAAGTAAGAACACATGTGCATGATTCCAAGAACCACTGCGATGACTAGGAAAAAAAGTGTCCCAATTAACCTTGATTATACATATATATGTGAGGAATATTTGGAGATAGATAAAATTAGATAAAAAGATGACAGTGTCTTGGCGATCTAAATAAGTAGCCTATCTCAAGCTCTTCAGAGGAGGTATACGGAGGTAGCACATACAAAAAGCAGGATTGATGGCTACATAATATACTTCAATCCCATAGCCTACATACATTTGTTTATATTATTCATACATACATATACAGAAATATTTGGAGAAAGATACAATTAGATAAAAAGATAAAAAAGACAGTGTCTTGGCCATCTAAATAATGATCTCAAGTTCTGAGGTATTATGGAGGTATAGCACATAAAGAAAGCAGGATTAAAGGCTACATAATATACTTCAATCCCAGAGCAAATAGGGCAAATGTGAAGGGGTGAGCGCACAGCTGGCCCCTGAGACCTCAGGATCCTGGGCAAACAGGCTTCCAGCATGCCTCAGCTAGTCTCGGCAACAAATGACAAGAGTCCCTCAACAATGCTCAACAAGCAGCTAAACACAAGACTTAATAAATTCCCATTGCTATGGGATTTCTCTACCTTATTAGATACATAATAAGTACAAGATAGACTTTAACTAGATTAAGTTTTTTTGTAGCAGTGGTTACATGTAAAAAAAATAAAAACATTTTTTAAAGCATTCCTATTTCACGTTATTTTAAAATACATCAGTGGTGATCTGATTCATATTATTATTATCATTCTGTCCTAAAAGCCCTGACACTGTTGTATTTATTCTATAAAAAGTTTTTTCTCTCTCTCTCTCAGTATATTGACTCTCCAAACTGATTTCAAAATCACTGTTTTGTGTTACTCCTTTGCAAATGATGTGCTGTGATTATAATCCTTGTGTAGTGAGGCGTTGATTGTGTATGCTGTGCTCCGCCTAGTGGTCAGATATGGCACCGCTTGACTGTTTAAACTTCTAGAGAAACTTTCGGTAGATGGCGCGCGACACCTATAAATTAATTCTCCCACTCTGTCTCTCCAAGGCAAAAACACCGCCAGAACTTCATTGTTCCTTCTAAAATTATTTCAACAGCTACTTTAACTAATTAATTTAGATTTTTAAAGTGTTTGTAATTAATAACATATAGATGGGCTAAATACGTTTTAATTTCCCTTTACCGTGCTTTAAATGTCAGAAAATAAAAGTAGCCTAGTGGAGAACCCGCAAAAAAAATTTTTTTCTAGGAGATGCAAAACACAGACTCGTTGAGGCAACGCTATTTGGAGTTTCATGTATTTCCTTCATTGCATTACTTGTAGGCCATACATACATTTGTTTATATTGGGCGGTATGCAGGTGTAAACAATATTGATTTATTACATTTTCTTAATCGTCTTGCAACGCACCAACAAACATGAACTAGCTCCTACAAGGTTTAAAGTCAACCCGGCCAAGAAAAAAACATGAGTTCAATATTCAGCAGCAATAAAAGCGGCCGGGAAACTTGCTCTCTAAACCCCGCAGCCTGCGAGTTTAGCAACGGCACGTGCTCAGGGGACGCAGCGGTGCAGTGAGCGGGCGCGCAGACTGACTGGCACGCGGACAGATGTAGCAACACCTCCCCCGCGCGCTCTCGGCCTTCTGCACTGCTGGAATGATTGACGCGTAAGATGTTCACCCAGCCAATAAGACGAAACTCCGCTCTATTTGCATAAAGCCGCCAGCTTCCTATTGGTTTCCTGCGTGCTGCTTCGAACCGCCTCGCGTGCCTGTACAGCTGTTTTCTTCTTTGAAGCGCAACTAGATCCTCAAAGTTTTTTCTTTCTACAACGACCGATTCCTCGCATTTCTGCTATAATACGCACATTCTGCAACGTGTAGTTAAACAAATAAATATAATATACGGACACTATTAATTTGTCATATGCACAATGTTACACTGTGGTACAGATTCAGTTAAATATTCTGTCTAATGACTGTGCATTATATGCTATAAGAATATACAAGATAGGCTATAGCTATTAATATATTATTAGTTGTATAGTTAGAAGAATAATTATGCATAGGCTATAGAATGCATGTCAGCAAAGTTGCATTGGACATTTTATTATTATTAAATAAATAATAAATACTGTCCAAAGCAATTTCCCCATGAAATCCGGTACTATAAAATATCAACTATCACAATGTGGTTGTGGTTGTATTAATATTGTCGGTGGTAGCTAATGTTATGGTTACAGTAATAATTCGAGTACGTGACATTCTAGTGAAATACATTATTTTTTACCATATAAAAAATAGAATGAAGGTTTTATGCTGATGCAATTACACTATTTATCCGTTTAACCACACTGACATCAAGTGTACAGGAATGTTGTTCACGCTGTGTGTGAATGCAGAAATACGTGATTCAGCTATGAAGAAACGTTGGTGGCAAACAGCAAGAGTATTCCCCCAATTCCCCTTATCACTTCACAGCCAGGCCGACTGCACTCGCCTCTTTGTTGTTTGTCCCTCCAGGGCTGATTGAGCAGCGCGTGACTGACAGCCCGCGGGGGTGTTGTCCAATCAGCAGTCTGCCCGCGCCCAATGGGTGAGTCCGCGCGCCTATTGGCTGAAGCGAGTGTGGGAAAGAATGCAGAGAGGGTTTCACACGAACTGGGAGCATGCGATCTATCTATAAATACCGCTGGCGTGTGGCAGTGGGAGATTCGACTTGCCCTCTGAAGCGCTACGCCACTCACGCTCGTGTCCTCATATGACAGCCTGCCGACTATAAGTCATATAGCTGATAAGAGGGACTCACACTCTCTCTCGTGACCATCCCGAGATCTTGGCTACGCTCCGCATCTAATCCTAAGAGCCCGTCTCTGTGTTTAGAAAAACACACACACGGAATATAAACACTTTTTTGGCTTATACCGGACACAACCTTGGTTTTGAAAATGCCAGCCGATAATATGGAGAAGCAGACCGCATCACCTATTGCTGGTGCCCCTGCCAGTGGATCTCACACTCCGGACAAACCAAAGAATGCCAGCGAGCACAGAAAGGTAAATATCATTTAGTGTGTGGCACTTTTTGCGAGTGCATATTATTGTTTTAGAAGAATGTCAGTTGCAATTTCAGTCAATCTGTAATAAATATAGAGTCTTTATAATATAAATTAATGAGCTTTATATTTCATTCTCAGTCTTCAAAGCCAATCATGGAGAAACGCCGCAGAGCGCGAATTAACGAGAGCCTTGGGCAGCTGAAGACCCTAATACTCGATGCTCTTAAAAAAGATGTAAGTTCTGGCCACAGATCTGTGTGCTCCTTTCACGTGTCAATAACCCAACAATCTTCCTTTTCAAACAAAATTTCTAATCGGTTCTTCCAATTCACAGAGCTCCAGACACTCTAAATTGGAGAAAGCTGATATCCTTGAGATGACAGTCAAGCACCTGCGCAATTTGCAGCGTGTTCAGATGACCGGTAAGTTACAAGTCCAATTCATTCAAATGTGGGATTTTAAACATTTAGCCTCATTTTAAAACGTAACTGTGTTTCCTAAATACCCTCTCCTAATAAACTTTACCTTTGCTTTCTAGCGGCCCTGTCAGCTGACACAAACGTCCTCGGCAAATACCGCGCAGGATTCAACGAGTGCATGAACGAGGTGACTCGGTTCCTCTCTACCTGCGAGGGGGTGAATACGGAGGTTAGGTCGCGACTTCTCAACCACCTGTCTGGTTGTTTGGGACAGATGATGGCCATGAACTACGGTCAACCTGCCCCATCTCAGCAGGGTCATTTGGCTCAGCCTCTTCACGTGCAGCTTCCTTCAACTTTGCCCATCAACGGCGCCTCAATGGGCTCCAAACTCAGTCCTTCAGAAGCGGTCTCACCCAAAGTCTTTGGAGGATTCCAGCTGGTGCCAGCCACCGACGGACAGTTTGCTTTTCTTATCCCCAACCCAGCTTTCGCGTCTGCTACAACACCAGTCATTCCCTTGTACGCAAACGCAGGCGTTCCAGTGGCTGTCAACGCCAGTCCCGTCCAGGCCAGCTGCGCTCCCACGGCGGCCTCTCCCGTGCATGGAATGACCTCCTTCGCAGGCGTTTCACAGGCCGTCAGTCCCGTTGGTGTCAGTGCCGGAGCAGAAAGCAATGAACCGGTGTGGAGACCTTGGTAGACTTGCTCATCCTATACGAACTTCTAAAACAGTTTTTCATGATGAAGAAAATACGTTTAGTTCCGTTATTGGGACTTTGTTGACCTTCTGTTAAACAAGGCGCATATGTTTATTAGCTGATTCCAATATTTGGATGTTGTTAATGAATATTTTGTTGTTAATTCAGCAGAATAACACTTAATGTTTATAAAGTACTTTTTTTAAATGAAAGAATTTAGTTTTGTACAAAGTTTGTAAAAGATTATATCATGCCAAAGCTTTCTTGTTTCTTTCATGATGAGTGTTTATGTTTGATGCTAAATAAATCAAAATTACGAAAATGTACCGTGTTGAAGCCTTTTTATATCAAGATCTGTAGTTTATGTAAATCTAATATCCATACTGGAGTAAGTTTTTTTTTTTTTTTGCTATTAGGCTACTGATTTTATCTTTTAAATTATTTTGACAATTATTTTGACTTTTTTTAGGCTACACATGAAGATTGACGGTTTTTACGCAAGTTTTATTAAATAAATGTACAAATTTAAAACAACATTTGTTTAATGGCAGAGATGCCTTTAAACTTTAATGTCTATTAAGTTTCTGGATAATTGCTCTTAGTTTCTACTTCTGGCGGGAAGAGATCACCCTAAAGTGTCACAGGTTGAAATGACAAAGGCAATGAGAGGGTTTCTTTCTTTTCTTTTGCAAAAAGGTAATTAAACATCTCAAAAGGGTCTCATCCTGTATGCAGCGGGATCTTTAAGAAGTCCTAAACCCCCATTCATTGGTCTGGGAAATACGCGTTGGGTTAATGTCACTAACAGATTGTCTCAGTGAAAAGAGAATATGGAAGAATCCTCTCCTCCTTTTGTGTACCAGTTGCTTTAGCACCTGAATAGCGTGTTGGGTGCGTTCGCTTCGCGCCCCTTTCCTGGCTAAACTGATGATGAGTTACCTCCTCAACACCAAATCTCTTTCTTAATTAAAATATTATAGGATTAAAATGTTATTAAAAAAAACATATTCCATTATTACAACTTGACATGCAGGTCTCTCTCAGAAGATTATGTGATCCCTCTGAGGGTGTAAACTTATCTTCCCTTTGCGCGTGAGCTCCGGAACAGGGAGACGTGTTGCGCGGGCTGTCGGCATGGCGTTTGCCGTGTGTCTGCCACTTGCAGTCACCGGCCCTCTTCGCTTTCGGATTAGGTTACACACCCTGGTGACCGACGGCCACAGGGTTTGCCACTTAACAACTCAGTCGTGTTAAACCCAGTGCTGAGATGGTCGGGCTTTTTAAAGTTATATATTAACACGTCACTATAAAGTAGGCCTAGCCTAATTTCCATAGGTTGTAATTGACTATTATTTTACTGCTTCATTTTATTTGATGTAGGCTACTTAATTCACTCTGAGTGGTCATCATTTTCTCCCTGGCCTGAAATGCATAACGTAGGCTAATTTCAGAACCACAAATTATGTGAGTTTGGGGCTTCGGAAAACTTTGTGGTAACAAAGTTTGTGGTAGCCTATTGGTATTCTATTTTTTTTTTTTTTTTCTAACAAGACATACAATTATAATGCCTAAGTTAATATTTGTTTAAAACAATCTCTTAAGCAAAGTTTGTAGCTATTTTCAGTCTATTTTGACAAATAAAATAGGCCTAAATCATTTTGTTGTCATTATGTTCATTTTAAAAATAGAACAAAAAACAAAAAACAAATTTAAGTAAAGATTCTGAAAGCACTGTGAGAGATCCCATAATAATGTAATAGCCTAGCTTTACGTTGTAACAAATAAATATGTATTTTATTTTATTATATGATTCATATCATATTTTAAATGATGTTTTCATCATCTAAATATGGTGATTATCGGTGGACACCCAACTTGAAATGATAGCCTATTTACCATCTGAATCTTGTCATGTCAACAAATGGAAAATTCAGCCAGCTTTTTATTATTAATAATTGTGCATTTAGCCCCAACATCAGGGGTACATTTTCCCCTGTAGCCTACTTTTAGCTTGCCTATATTCTTCCATTATTGATAAACTTAAAGATCATCAACAATAACTTTGTCTTGTCTCAAAATAGTCAATAATGTTATCTATTCTCATTTGCTATATAAATCTACAGTATTTTAAAAAAACAACGTAAATATTAGATCAAATTAGCACAGAATCAACTTCACATTGCTGTCTGCGATCAAGTCAAAGATCAGCGGTTAAGAAAAGTGCCATCTACTGGTTTAAACGAGAATAAAGTCATGTGTGCAATATATGTGCCCTGTGCGACTTTAGCCCGTTCTGTAGGCTATCCTATCCTACAAGAGTTTTAATACAATGTTAACCACAAAAGTTCGTTAAATAACTATGAACTGAAGTCCTTTCGCCCAGAAGGTATAACCGCAGCAACAGTTGTATAGCCTACTGAGCAGCACATTTCGTTTGAAACAATTTGAATAGCATTATTTATCACATTATTATAGATTTACACATCACAAACAGGGCTATAGCACAGAAATGTTTACGGTGTGTTTAAATCTAAACACAAAATTAATGAAAGAAATGTTCACAGAAAAAAAAGTAGACCCCCCTGAAAGTCATTGAAAGATTCGTCCTCTGCTCAAAACCCTCGGGGCTAATCTAAATCGCATAGAAAAGCTTGTTTTCGCACATGTGCATTGCTGAAACACTAGTTGGCAGTGTGTGGGCTCCGTGGCTTCCCTCTCTGCCTGCGTGTCTGAGTTAATAGTTCAGAGATGCCGTTGTGGTGCTGAGGTCGTGAGAACCGAGCGAACTAGACTGCCTGCGGCCGGGCAGAGCGCCAATCCGTAAATCCCCGCTGGCAGGCCGGGTCGTGCTTTGGCCGCACAGCCTCTCTGGAGGTGAAGAGGCGCACACGCGTGGCCGCCAAGATGTGAGTTTTGAGCCAGAGTATAATAATTACAAGAGCCACTGGCCAGATCCAACACACAGAGACTTTTAAAGCAACAGTGAGGACCTCTCATTTATTAAATGTTTTATATAGGCTACAAAAAATGCCATTTACGAATTCATAAACCTGTTGATATGCCATTTAAGCAAAAACATGATTTGGCTGATCTATGAGGCTATTTCTTATATTGGGGACATGTTTGATGTTTTATTTTTTTTTAGGATTATTTTATATTATAGTATTTATAATATTTATTTAATGTAATTATTTGTATGTAGGCCTATCCTAATATTTTAAGTTTGGATCTAATAAGTCAAAACTGTACACACGCATATGGTTGTCACTGAGCTGAGAGTTGAAGATTAGCTTCTGACTGTTTATATTAACAGCCATAACATGCATTCCTCTTGGGTCTCAAGATAAAACACCAATCTTTCAATCAATGAAGGGATCCCCCTCTTTTTAATCAGCTTAGAGATATGATCGGCTCTTATTATATCAGGTCTTACACTCAAACTGGACGGTTGTGCACATACACCAAAGAGCAGAAAGTCAGTGACCGTGTAAACTCTACGGTGAACGTGATTTCACCAAGTACAGCATGTTCCTGGATCAACATCTTTGTTGATCATGGAACAACATTCCAATCACCCATCAGATTTGAGGGACAAGTTTAGAGTTTATGTCAAGTTTAAGCAACAAGTGTTAGGTGTTTCTAAATCAGTGTTATTCACCTATCATTTCCCTCTGGTTTTATATGGGTAGGTTTAGGGGATAGGACATTTTCAGACAAGAACGTTGTTCAAGGAACATGTTTTGGAAAAATCAGTGTATTCTGAAAATCTGAAGACCTACTTTACTATGTCATGTTTAAAGCCTGTAAAGAAACCTGTCGGAATGTAGTACAGCGACAAAAGTGTTAAAAAAACATAAATAAGCACTTTATAATGCCGAAAATGCCTGTCACCTCAAGGAGTCGGCAGGTCCACAAATCTTTGTCATTTTGTCTGTTTCTGAGATTAGGCCATTTCCACAAATAACCGGCTGATGATTCATTAGGCGCCTGTTCTTGGTTTTTGTTCAAACTTTCCATGAATGGATCAGCTAATGTGATTTTTGTTAGATCTTCTTATTAAACACCAACTAGGTGGTGATTATCTTTATGAGGGTCAAATGTAGTGTCCTTTTTTACCACAAGGAGGAACAAAACAGTTTATCTAGAGAAGTGATCAGACCAGCTGATTTAGGATCATAGGGAACACATGCATTTTTAATCCATGTAAATATATACATTTCTATCTACTTTTATGCATGTATATGTGTATAATACAATTTTCCCTGTTGCCTTCACAAACAAATCAGCTGTAACCCTGTCTAAATTTATTCCAGTTCAAAGTCACACAAGGGGGAAATGCTCTGCATGCTTGGATATGGACGCTGTGGGAGAAAGGTGGGGGGCAAGGGGCTCTGTGGTCCAGAAAAGAACCAAATGAGGCTAACACTCCTTCTTTCTCCTTCAGCACCTGTTGCCCAAGAAGTCATTACGGACACAGTCATCAGCAAAATTATGTAGGAGACCTTTAGTTCATCACCTCAGAACATCCTCACAAGTGAACTCTTTGATTTGGGCAGTTCGCCCCAAAATGAAAATTCTGTCATTATTTACTCAACCTCATGTCATTACAAACCTGCATGACTTACTTTGGTAGAACACTTTTCTTTTCTTTTTTTTACCTTATCATGAAAGTTAATTAAACGTGTTCTGCAGAAGAAAGTCAGTCATACAGGTTTGGAACAACATGAGGTTTAGTATAAATTTGGGTGAATTGTCCCTTTAAGAACCTATACTGTCATGGACATATGTGGATCAAAAATTAAAAAAAATTCTTCTGTTTTATTTTTTTTACTTGGATTATCTGTTGTTCCTCTGATATTAATAGCAAAGCGGCCCATCTCTCCCTAGTAGCAGGATTCGTGTGGTAGGGGCGGGATGAGACGCATAGGGACGCACCGCCGACCCTTATCAGATATCACAGCTCAAGGAGCCGCAAGGTCCGCAGATCCTTGTCACTTGTCTGCAGGACATATTTCTGTCCAGGTTTTGCTTTTCAGCACAATCTATGGTTTCAAGTCATGGTGTCTTGGCAGTCTTTGAAGCCTTTGCAAATAGTATAGATTCCATGGGAGAAAGTTAAGGACCACCACCACCCCCTGACAGTCAGGAGGTCTTTCCAAGTATTTATAATCCCATCTCCTTGGTGGCCTTGAAGAAGATCGGCTTTAAATTTGGACACACTTTTTATTTATGTTTTTACACATCTTGAGATCCATTTATTTATGTGGATCTGACTGATCAGCTGTTGGGCTATTTTAAGGGACGATCTTATATTACGGACAGACTTCATCGAAGATATATATACATACATACAGACATACATACATACATACATACATACATACATACATACATACAGACAGACAGACAGACAGACATACATACATACATACATACATACATACATACATCCATACATACATACATACATACATACATATATATATATATATATGTGTGTGTGTGTGTGTGTGTGTGTGTGTGTGTATGTATTTATTTATTTATTTATTTGTTTGTTTGTTTATTTGTTTATTTGTTTATTTATTTGACAGGGACAGTGTACATTAATTAGCATTGCTGCAAATGCACCAGAATTAGCCAAAAGGCTATTTTTCATCCGTTGTCCCTGGACAGATCTAAAAATTGTCTACCTAAAAAACACAATAAGATTACAGTGAACAATACAATATAAAAAGCAGTAAAACAGATATAACTCTTCAAATCCTGGTGATAAATACAATGTACAAGCTCACTATAATACAGACATTAAAAAAAAAATATATATATATATTATACACATTGACACAGCAGAGACACAAGTGGCAGCAGGTTGGGTTGAGGGAAGATACATATATTCTTATTAATGCTGACATGTCTGATGTGTAATGAGCCAGTTTTTTAGATGTTTTTTGAACTGCGTATGTGGTGAGTTCTGATGTTCTGAGGGACAGAGTTCCACTGCTGCGCTGCTGTGACTGAAAAGGCACTCTGACTAAATGCACTTTTCCGCAAAGGAATAACACAGTCTCCTTGGGCCGACCCTCATGTTACTCTCTGTGTGGTGTTTCTGATGTTTACAAACTGACTGAGTTGAGGAGATGATAGACCATGAATGATTTTGTATAACAGACAGAGGTTTGAATACTTAATGACATTTTCCCAACTTAAAAGCTTATGCTTTTGTAAAATAAGCATAAGCATAATATATATATATGACTCTACAATTAACAACATTACAGTGTCAAACAACTATTACAATTAAATTCGTCAGCTACAGTATAGCTTCAGAATTAAATATTTAACAATTCCACACTGAAAAAAAAATATTTTCATGATTTGTAATCCAACTTTTTTTTTCTTTTGTCAAATCAACTTGAGATGTGGTTCAGATAACATCATATTTTGAGTTCATCTACATTGTATTTACTAAAAAATATATATTTTAATGAACTCCAAATTTTAAGGCAACCAGTAACTTACTTTTTTAAAAGTTAAACCAACAATAATTTTTTTACAGTGCAGGTAGGGTTTGAGGATACTGGTTTCGAAATGAAAATAAGTGTACTTTTTCAATGCTAAAGACATTTAACATTGTTTACATGTTTTGGCTTTGATTTCATTTTGGCAAATAGCTATAGCCTACATTATTTTCTGAGTACTCACACGCTTGTGAAAGACAAGTGGTTAAATGAAAAGTCAAACGGAGGGCACAATCTGTGGGTTCTCTTGCAATGAGTGCACTGAAGCCTTGCATGTCTGTGGGATGAAGTTCTGAGGTAGTGAAATCAGTCCTCTCAGCATGGCATTTCCCTTGCTCGCTGAACTCTGTAATACATTAAGGCATACTCTTCAGTGCAGTTGGGTTTCAGGAAATCTAGTGAGTCACGTTTAGGTGTTTATGTGCCAAATGGTAACCAGGGTGCCCTGTGGAATTTATGAAAGACTGGTAGGACTGTTTTTTCATTCGGCTTGTTTTGTCCCAATTGTGCCTTTTGCAATGAACAGCATTTTAGATTCAGTTGTAACTGAAAGTTGCTGACATTTGGGATGTTGCCTTACAGTATCACATCCTCTTAATATTTAAAGAAAATGCGGTTCTCGTGTTTTTACTATAGGTTGGCAAGGTGTACATAAGGGTCACTGTGAGGGCAGAGTTAGTGGGAGTGGGAAACTTGCCCCCTACATGGGTGGTGAACCAGCCGCTGTCTCACCACAAGCCCAGACATGCCCTAGATAGACACCTGAGAGTAACTGCTCACTGCTCTGACTCATTTCAGTCCTTTCAAACCATCTGTGAGAATGTGTGTGTGTGGTGTGCTCATGTCAAACACAGGATCTTCACTGGCCTTTTACTGCACAGCAAAGAAACAAAACAACAAAAAGCAGAACAGTACATTAACACAAATAGCATGGTCTCTTCTGTTGGGTGATTTTGATGATGTAACCTGGATACCTTGGTGCAACATCAGAATTTTTTTTTTTTTTCCTTTAAAGGTGATCCATATATACCATCTATACCCTCTTTTTTCTTTATATTTCTTGCATGTATTATTATTGTTTATTAGTGGGACATGTATTTATGTATTTAGTTATGTACAACATTTATTTACTTACGGGGAATTTTGAAAAAAGTCATTAACTTTTTTATATTTTCCTTTAAATGTCATCTGCATTGATGTCTTTTTGATTTTATAAAAATATTTTTGTAATACTTTTTTGAAAAAGGTAGTTTTATATTTTTTTGTATCATTTTCTTTCAATTGTGACGTATTATTTTTTGGGACACAAACATTTTTATAAATAAACAAAAAAAATTTGCGGGGGGAAGCAGACATTGAAAACAGTCGTAATTATTTTTAATTTTCTTACAATTGTGACTTGTATTATTTATTTTAAAATAAAATAAAATAAATTCAATAAAAAAAAGGGGGGGGGGACATTGAAAACAGGCATAATGTTTTAATATTAATATATATTTTCTTTAATGATGATAATTATTCATATATATATATATATATATATATAAGTAATCTGTTAATTAATATGTAAAAGGTGATGTCTGTTTCACAATTCCAAGTTTTTCCACTATAGTGGCACAAAAAATGTGCACTTCACTTTTAAAGACCTATCTGTTGATGTCCTTGTGTTCAGATCACAAGGATTAGATGTGTATATGTTAGATTGCTAAAAAAGCAGTCTAATCTCTCCAGTTATGCAGTCGTGTGCTCATTCATTGTCCTCATACAGGATGTCCTGGTATCTAGCAGGGCACTATCAGGCGCAGAGTTGTTAGGGTGCATATGACAAAGAAAAGTAAAGAAGAAACTACAAGACAAATCCCCTCACCAGATGTTACCAGCTTTTGAAAAGGTGCCTGGGAGCTTTCTCGTCTTGCACTTTCCCTCCCCTCATCTTGTCAAAAGATCAAATTGTTTTTCTTCCTCTCTTTATCATGCAGCCTCATGTGGATCTGCCTTCTTAAAGGCTCTTGACTCAGACTGTGACAGGTCTCTGTTCGGATGGGGCTGGCCGCAGTTATGAGTGCTTGTCTCCTTTTTTTTGATCTCTGTCCTCTCTTTTCTTCTGACGGGAAGGTAAAGTTTACTCATCTTATTTGTCTTTCACTTCTTATGGTAAATGCAGAGCAGTGTGCCCTCCACTTGGAGATTTTATGGTGTTGATTCTCATGCATGGAACAGTCGAGTCAAGTGTCAATAAGAGAAAGGCTTCACTCCAAACAAAAGCAGCTTGTGAATGGCAGGGTGAAATGAGAGCACAGCTGGGCACACACACACGCAAATAATACAGGGTGATACTCTCCACATCATGTTTCCTTGGTGAATTAGTCCTTACTAGTGAGCTAGTGAATGTTGATTCAGCTCTCAAGTATCTTTTTTTTTTAGTTGAAAAAACATTTTTAATTAAAAATAATATAATAAATTAATCACGTGACTGAATCCGCTCCGATGATTGGCAGCTTCTACAGACTGGCGTTCCGAGACGTAAGGCATCTGCGAACATGTACTAGCGAACATGAAGTTTGTCAGCACACTCTAAACCACAATGAATTAACATGTAATAAAAGTATATTTTTATTTGGTGACAGTTTCCCTAAGATGTAACATTTTTGTTCTCTTGAATGCATGAGATGAAATTTTGCTTTATTCGCAATTGTTTATTTATTTATCTTTTTTTTTTTTAGGGGGGGGCATTTTCCATCCATCCATCTATTTTATCATTTTCACTTGCAGTCAGTTTCTTCACCCAAGGGCACGAACCACACATGGTGTTAGTCATAACTGAGAAAAGCACCAAATCAGATGATGAAACACAAGTGAAAATGTGAGATTTCAGGTACGATAGTGCTCTTTGATTCAAGAGAGCTTGTGTGAAAGCTTGTTTGCATTTGTGGTTTAGAGACAGTTTGTTTGCGTACATTGGAATGGATGTGGGTATGCGAATGAGAGATACCGCCCGGGGTTTCCGCTCCGAGTGTCAGTGTTTGTTTGCTGCTCGTCGGTTCCTGCCTCACTGTGTGCTGGTGAAGAGGATCCCTGGAGCAGAACCACCGCATTGATCGTTTCACCTATCCCGCAGCCTAGTGCATTGTGCCTTCCCTTTTCTCCCCAGCCAATCAATACCTCTTTGTGTCCATCTCTGTCCATTGACAAATCACTCAGGTCAAATGCTTTTTTGTACTGCTGTCAGTCAAACTGAAGGTGACTTCGTCTTTTCCTCATTTGACACTTGCATTGGATGTAGACACACTCGTTGTTCACAGTCGGCCCAGATTTAGGGGTCTTATCAGCATAAAGTTGATTTGACTTTCCTTAAACTAAAGTATCTGATCCAATCTTGGGTTTAAATGTGAGATTACTTCCTCTAAGTGCTGTTTTGGAGGTGGACCAGTGTCTGCCTGTCTGCACTCCTGTTTGGTAGATCTATGTCTTCCGTCCATTGACATCAGCACTTGTTATATCTTTCACGGGTCCAGCTCACCAGAATCTGTTTATCACATTTAACATCCTATTCTTTTGATGTGGCCACTTGCCACGGCCTCCATGTTTCCATGGCCAGCTCCAAGCAAGCTTAGACACAACAGTTTGCAGAGGAAGACAACCCTCAGCAGCCTCTCATTTCCTATATTGTCTGAGGTGATTCCGATTTAGGGAAAGTTTATTGTTCGCATGCTGCTTTGTACCGCTGGGCCTATCAGTCTGGAATGTCACACTTCCTGTGGAATATTTTTAGACCGGACATATAATTCAAGACAGTCTTAGATGCACATCTTTTATGCGAATAAGGTGTAATTCAGAAGCGGGCAAAAAACAACAAAAAAAACATGTCTGAACAGCCTTTTGTCTTCCATGACATTTTATGACAAATCAATACATAAACTGTCAGACGCCTGCATTGGGTCACTTCCTGAGGGACTGTTTGCTCCCAGTGGGGTGTCTGGAAAGGGGACAGAGGGAGCATTCTGGGGTCCCTGACCCTTCTTTAGGATGGTTGAGAGTCGACTAGGACTAGGAGAAGCCATCAATGGAGGCGACCATCCAGTAGACAGGAGCACTGATAAATAAAGTGATGGAACAGGGTTAACAAGACATATTTAGGGAGTATTGTCATTTCTGGTGAATGAATGGACAGAAGAAGAACAGAATCTTGGAAGAGACTTCTTTCAGCCTTACACCATGAAACCTAGAGAAACTTTGACTTTCTGTCCAGCAGAGGAAACATCTGGGGATAGACAATAAAGAATGAGTGTGAAAAAGCAGAAGAGACCCCCCCCCTCCTCCATTCTGCTTCACCTCCATTTTCCGTTCTGGCGTCTGTTGAAGATTTGCTACTCTTACAGGTCTAATGTTTTCAGAGAAAACCAATGCAGTTTTACAAATGAAAGAGCTTTATTAAAGGCTATCTACCATTCTGACATAAAACTTGCTTATATTCAATAGGGCTAAGTCTGAAAAAAATGAACATTTGCAGTTCAGCAAGTGAGTCGGATGATGATTCAGAAACTGCTCTGAGGTGTGTTTCCCATAAAATGATGTTACTCACTGATTAACTTGTCACAACTCTTTCCCGAAACTGTAGTAACATGGTCGCAACTTTCCCGTTTGAACAACATTAGTTCAGCAATATAGGACTGTCTTTAATAGCGTGGCGCGCATGTGGAGGAGTAATAACTTCTGCTTATTATCCTGTTCAAGATCTCTAAGATGCTGGCTAACGATGCTTTTGGGAAACGATTGAATGATTCAGTTCAGAGTGAAAACCTTGGATTGAAGCATTCAGACTCAAACCAGTAACTCCTCTTCATTGATTAAAAGAACCGACTCATTTGTTCAGAAATCGGGCGTTTATGCACAACAGAAAACTAGAAAGCTGTTTAAGACACTAGAGCAGTGTTCACGTTTATGCACTGTGTTAGTGTCCTATAAACCCGCAATACACACCTGATTTGACCAGACCCTTCCCTTGGTTTAGTTATGCCACGCAAATGTGTGATGTTCAAAAAACGATCAAATTATCAGTAACTCTTTATTTTGATGGTCCCTTTTGAACATTCTGTTGACAATAAGTAACTTTGCAAGTACATGTCTAACCCTAACCCGTCTACTAATACTCTACTAACACTCTAATTAGAGTTAGTAGACATGCACTGTAGGTGCAACGTTACTTATAGCCAACAGAATGTGTTAAAGGGACCATTAAAATAAAGTAAAACTGCCACTTTTGCATTTTCAACCACATCCGCATTCTCCAGCAAAAAGGTGTATTAAATCGCTTTCTCTAAACCTCTTAAAAAGCATGATGAAAATGGCATTCATGTTTACATGTTTCTGAATGCAGGAACGATGTAAACATAAATAAGTTGCTCTGTATGTTATTGATTCACTAAAATAATGATTCATTAGAGTCATTCGTTTAGAAACCGGACTACACTGGTCGTGCTGTGTTTTTGATTCAATAAAAAGAACCGGCTCATGAAAGCCATTCATTTGTTAATCTGACTTTTTTTATTTCATTTTTTTATTAAAAAGAAACAGTTGATGAAAGTAATTTATTCGTGAATCAGACTACACTGATCACACTATGATTCATTTAAAAGAACGGGACCATAAGAGTTATTGGTTAGTGAATCTGACTACACAGCTAGGTGGTTTATGCTTGCAACCCACAAGGGCAACGACAGAAAGATGGTGCATCACATTTCGGCAAACGTTCATAGCTGTTATAAAATGTGATTTCATTTATTGGTCGGTTCTTTTTATTACCAGTTGTGCAGTTCGCTATAAATATTCGGCTATTTGGTGTTTAAGAAGATTTATAGAGTAAAAATGGTTAGCCTGCATGTCAGTATTTTTTTTCTTTTCTTTTCATTCATTCATTTTTTATCCATTGTGTCATGTGGAGTTTAAGAAGAGGGCTCTTATCCCTATTCAGTGTTCACTCCCAGCCCCCCATGAGACAAAAGTCTGTGATGACATCACCTAGTTTTCTCAATGAGTAATCCTCAGGGACAGCTCATGAGATGTCTTATTCAAACTCAGATTATCTCTGCAAATCCAGTTAGTGGCGAAACTGTGCCACTTCCTCACAATACTTTTACTTTTTCTTCTTTATTTCCATCCTTTTTCTTCCTTTCATATGTGTTTCTCTCTAGTTGCTGCTTGAATTTTTTGGGGCGAAAATGTTGTGAAATGCAAATAAGTTTTTGGTCAATAACTATTAATAATAATAATAATAATAATTACTGTTTGTCTTTGAGCCAGCTAATTTATTCGCCCATTGTTGTTTTCACATTCAGCTCTGGGTCAGTGTGCAACCACAGTTACCTTGTCACTCATTCATTTGCTTGTCCAATTCAGAGGATTAATTATGTTAATCAAACTTAATGCCACACGTGAGCTCTTAAAGGAGCAGTTCACAGAAAAATACTACATAAAGTTTAATATTGGAAGAGGCTGGGAAGAGTAAGTATTGGTGAGTATGAACCCATTCATTCCAAAAAGAGAAAATAAAAAAATTATATAAATAATATTTGTGATTTGTTGTTTCACACTTAATAACATGCTTTGAAATATATCATTTTAGGTGAAAGTAATAATGAAAGCATATTTTAGGTAATATGCAAGTAAAAAGTAATATGAAAGCATATTTCCATGCTTTGCAAATATATTGAAAGTGAAAGTAATAGTCCAGACTTTTGCTTACAAAAAAATTGCTCTCTGATTTGGGGATCACCAGACACATAAGATATTAAAATAAAATAAAATGTAATTGTAAATAATTTAATAATTGTTTTTAATAATTAATAATTTAAGTATATAAAAAGTATATTTAAACAGCTTTTAATCCTTTTGGGTTTCTTCCGGTTATTCAGTTACTGCTCGAGTTGCTTAAGTGATCAGTGTTTTTAGTTATAGCAATAGTTATAAGGAATAATTGATGACGGGCTGTTGAATTGTCAAAAAAGCATGCTCACCCGAGGTAATGCAGCTATGACGTGAAGCCAAGTGTGCATTATTTTCTAAATTATTCTGCTTATTCTATGGTTAACACGCCTCAAGATGTTGTTCAGATGAAGACATTTGACATATCTTTGTCCTTAAAACTCTCGTTTGTAGGGCTAATTTCTTACGCATCTCATCCCACGCCTCCATTGCTAATTCCAAAATGTAGTTTTTAGACCTAATAACGGAGGCTTAATCCATTGATAGCAGACTAATGCAGTTATTAGAGAGAGAGAGATAGAGAGAGAGAGAGAGAGAGAGAGAGAGAGAGAGAGATATTAGGCATGTGTGAATTACTTGGCTTCGTGCAACTCTCAACAGTGTTCGGCAGCAGCATCTCTACTGTAAGTTTATCTGCTTCAAGAACAGCGCCGTTATAACCTCGCTAGTGAGAAATATCATGTAGCTTTTAAGTTGCTAAACTATTTTACTGATAAAATCGTCAGAAAAGCGCTGACAACACGTTTCTGTGTGAGTGTGTGTCTGTGTGTGCGTTTGAGTGAAGAGGGATAGAGCGGAATAGTTTTTTTACAAAACAATATAACATGGAAATAATTTGTATTTCTAATTATTTTTATCCTATTGTTTACTATATGTATTTGCTTGGTCAGTGTCGTTGTGGGTTTTGGTTCTTTTGCTGATGTCGGCTGTAAAGACCTTTGAAATTACTGGAATAATTTAGCTAAGTGATATGGATCTATAATGCGGTCAAGACCTGCCTGGAACTACTTTAGCCATGCGTTTCCCTGTCAACTAATCAGATTCAAGCATTCAACAGCCCGTTGTATAATTATATTTATTTGTTTATGAATTATATATTTGAGTGAAGGTATGTTTAAAATGGCATTTCATGATTCACCTAACATTTGTTCTCTGGAGAGAACAGTGTTTTGGTGGTGCCAGGAGCCCTCGAAAATCATGGCTTAATATTTATTAAGTTCAGTAATAGTTGATATATAGTTCTGTAATTCAATCAAACCACATCCATGTATTTTCTCATTTTAGTTGTTGTTGTATGCTCTTGTTTCCCTTTACAAGTACCGGTTGGCTGTTCACACTCTCTCTGTGACCATTAAAGTATTGAGTGTCCGCACAAACTCCAGGGGGTAAACCATTCCACTTTAACCATCCCAAGAATTCAGATGCTTGGCACCCACTGCATTTAATGGTCTCTGAGCAATTGTCTTATCATTCCATGGGAAAGACTGGTATAACTGCAAATGGTCCTCCAAAGACGAGAAGACGACATGTTCAGGAATCTGCGCAATTTATTACAGCTGCAGTAAATATTTTCTTATGCGTGGTCAGTTTTGGTCAAATGACTGTGAAAGATGTAGGCTATTAAACAAAGACTAGTAGCATATCAGATCTTTACATTGCTGTCGCTTTATACTCTAATAGAGGCAAGCTGTCAGTAATGTCCGTATAAATGTAGGAGCAGGTGGTAAAGAAGCCTTTGTTAATCACTTAATGATGAATTCTTCACTTTACATGGTGCCTTTGGGGCCTCTGTTTTACTCCTTGTGCACAGGCTGTAGAAACTTTATAAAAAGTTTATTTTAGCATGAAATGAGTAGGCACAGATAAATGGCCTGCTTGAGGGTTTTGTCATCCAATGCAGTCAGGGCTATTGGGGGTCTTCTGACCAGGCAGGTTGGGACCATATGTCATCATTCCTGGGCTTTGTGTGGGCGTGTCTCTGTGGCAACCGCATCAGCTGTGGCCATTGTGTGGCTGGACTCAATAGCCCATATATTCATTGCTGGGCTATTGCAGGCCCTGCAATAGAAACAAATTGATACATACAAGCTCCGGCCCCATTGAGATCACATGACACATTTGAAATTAACAAAAAAGGAACATTTTGGCCTGTTGAAAATCTTGAGAAAAGATTGGTTTCCATGGAGACTAGGCGGCTGGCCCTCTACGGCCCATTAAACTCGAATCAGATGTAAATTTCCTTTGCCCTGAAGTCACTGTCTTGCAGCCCCCTCCGCAGCGCAGACACAAATTAAACAGTTTGTTTGCCAATTCACGTGTCATTTTAATGGCTTTTTATGCGTCTCTCCTTTGTTTAAATGAACAGAATAACAAACCGTCATTGATTTATAATATCTAGCCACTTAAGAGGTCTGTTCACAAGGCCTTTCACAATAACAGGGTAATTAAAGAGGATTAGAGGTGGAAACAGAGCCTTTCATTCAGATACGTGTCATTTATAGATACACTTACACTTTCATTTCTGAGGCTGAATATGATTGTGTATAATCGTCATATAAATGTCAGGATTTGGGGGAAAACACTTGCTTGACATAGCTAGATTTATTTTTTTACTTGTCTTAATAAAAAAATATTTTTTATTTTTACAATTAAAGTAAAATTAAAATTCTATATCTCTCCAAAATCCTAAAACTATTTTTTTAAGTTTAAAGAGAGAAATGTCATCTCAGACTTTTGGACTCATTATAATATTACTTTTTCATTGCAAAAATGTCTGTGAAAATTAATATAACTGTGAAATCATCCCACTTAATCCAACCTTTGCACTTCAAGATCTCATCTGTGTGTGTTCAAATTCATTGTGATGTTTAGTTTGACACAGATTTCTAGTGCTTCTTGTCTGTGCTTCTGTAGCAGACCATAAATCCAGACCTTTTCAGTGTCGTGTTAATGAGTTCTGGCCTGGGCGGACTTTTTTTCTACTTTCAACTGACTTATTTTACAGCCGTCTGTGTGCTTGTTTCTCTTATGTTGCTAAAGAGACTGTTCCCGTCCCCTGATGGCCCTGAGATCACTCTCACAATGGGCAGCTTTTCTGTTTTCTGTTTCCCCTTTTGTGGATTTTTTTTCTCAGAAGCTGGATGGCAGTCAGGAAGTTGTGGCATGGAAAACGCGCAGTTTTGAGCCACTGCTGGCTGCCTCCTCCAGAACAGGAAGTGATGTGCCATTCTGATTGAGCAGAGAAAATATTTTGCTTGACTCGTTGGCGGAAGGTTTGCTCAAGTACGGCAGGCTGTCTGTTTGTCTTGGGTTGTGTGCACTTTCTCTTTCCTCCTGTTATTATAATCATTAATGTCATTAAACAAGAAAGTTTATCCTGTGATGAGATGAGGTCGCTGGTGTTGCCTCAGCTCACAGGATGGCATTAGTTCATTATATCTGATCTGGCTCAACATCACAATCAACATCATTTTTATTCAACATATTTTTACTTTCAAGTTTGCTTTTCTGCCAGTATGTTCTGGTTTTCATTTAAACACTTTTTATTCATGCATGCATTTGGCAGACGCTTTTATCCAAAGTAACTTACATTGCATATCCATTTGATCAGTTCACGCATTTCCTTGGAATCAAACCTGTGACCCTGGCATTGCTAGCGTACTGTTTGAGCTACAGGAATACCTATATTTTAAATATTTCTGTTATGACAGCTCTCAGAGTGTTTGGCATGGTAATGGATATGACAATGTTGATATCTTTTTTGGTTATTGCTGTTGTTGATTATTGCAGCTGCAGATCAAGAACAGGACTTGCTACTGCCAACACATACACAACACTCTGCGGTGAGCAAGTACAGTAAGACATGCTGGTGCTGTACAATATAGCGGACATGAATTACCCGTAGTAGATCTACTATATACAGGTGGAGCTGGGGAGGGTGGAGGGTTTCTGAAAGAGCTGCACTGCTAAGGCAAATACAAGTGTTTGAAGGATGAGCATGCAAGCTCATTGGCTACTGATACAGCAGGAACCAATCAGCTGTGCCCTATAGAGAATGATGTGATTGCAAGTAGATTGAGTTATTAGCCTGCGCCAGAGTTTCATGACACAACTTTATTTTATTCATAAACACTGACAAACATATAGCTTGAGTACACTGAAAGTCACTTTGGATAATTGTAAACCTGAAAATATAAAATGTAATGTGAACATTTAAATGTAATGTAAAAATGTAATACAATAAGTAAATGTAATCTGCCGAATCTAGAAACTTAAACTTCATGTGGCTAAAAACATGTTTGGAAAGCTCTCACATGTGGGGTCTGGAGGGTTGCCATCTCCACTGGAATCCCTCCACCTCTGGCCTGTCCCAGATGGAGCTCACTGATGTGAATTTGACAGTCAGATGACTGATTATAGTAGCAGCAGCACCAGCGACGCTAATTTTCATATCTTATTGTGTTCAGCATCAGCCCTCCCAGTGTGACAGGGGCTTCCATTAGCAGATCATCCGTACCGCAGAGAGTCAGGCACGTAAAGCACAGCGGTATGGAGGATCCGATGCTCGCTTGCTCTCTCCATGTCATGCATTCATGCTCTGTGTGATTTAGTTGATGGAAAGGTCACTTTTCAAGTGTAAACAGTATTGCTTTATCATTCTGTTTTGATCTGATTCATTGGTTGATGTTGCTGTTGTTAGCTTGTAAATGTGGCATTGATTCTCGGTGAAATATTGTTTAACACACTCTTTCTGTAAACGGTTTATGATACAAAGTGAAATCACGCAATGGCTTCAGATGGTTTTGTGGCGTTATAAATCATCTCTGTGACAGATTTCCCAGAGAGAAAGTGAAATGAAGATTTATTGCGATTAGTTGTTTGCGAAGAAGTGTTCATCAAAAAGTCGTGCATTGTCTGTGACGTTTCAAAAGCTCTACAGTCCGTAGGTCATAATGGAAAACATCTCAGGAATGTCATGACTCTTCAATGCTAATGTGAAGGAATGTGACCGTCTCAGTCATTTAATTGTCTGCGTTTTATTCGTGTGAAGAGGAAAGAGAAATGGATGGTAGACCGTTGGCATGTCTGGTGTTTCGCTGTTCTTTCACTTGTAGAGTGCTGGTGGCCCAGAAGAAGCCATTTTTACACCCACTCAGCCTGACTGACAACCCTCGACGGCCGGTGAAAACCCTCTCAACAATTATTGCAAAATTATAATTGCCCATCTGGTTGTTCATTGAGGGTAACAAGGGTGTCCTCTTGGAAAATAAGTCAGGGGTATTGAGGGAAAGTTAAGAAAAGGCATAAGATTCTCCAGGGTCCATAGGCTCCAATTATTCAGAGATTATCCTTTCACGTTGACTGATCTCGAATTGAATAAAGTTTGGGCTGCATTACTGACAGCTGGGTGCACCACTAAAGGGGCTAGAGGCGGATCAGGGCCCCGGGTTAGGGTGTTAGTCTGGGCCTGACCTCAGAGGTTAGTGAGGTGACATTATGTAGTGACAGCACTGAGGCATCCCCTCTTAGCTGTCTTCAAAGCTAGCTGGATAAATGCAGAGGGCAATCACATTAGGCAGTTCTTTCACTATCTTTCTGACTCTTATGCTCACCCACTTTCGCCCTGAATTTTAAAGCAAAACTCCAAAATCCTAAAGTGCATACAGGCTGTTGTCTTCTGAAGTTAGGTTAAGAGATGTGGGTCATGGGGCCGAGCTCTTGCTTCTGATGTCATCTAGTAGTGATGTTTTTTTTCTCTTGTATGTCCATTCTCAATTGTGAATTCATACAAGAAGTAGAAAAAAATAGAGTTTTTCCTTTAAGAGATGAACATTTTAGGGGTCTATGACATATCTGCCCCATATCGCTATATATATACACACACACACACACATATTGATATATATATATATATATATATATATATATATATATATATATATATATATATATATACACACACACACACACACACACACACATATATACCGATATGGGGAAGATATATCATAGATCTCTAAAATGTTATATATATATATACGTTTGAAAAGTTGAAAAGTTTGGGGTCATTAAGATTTCAGAAGAGTAACATTAAAGACTTTTACAATGTTACAAAATATTTCTATTTCACATAAATGCTGTTCTTTTGAACTTTCTATCAAATAATCCTGAAAAAATGTTATCACGTTTCCACAAAAATATTAAGCAGCACAACTCTTTACAAAATCGATAATAATAAGAAAAAATTTCTTGCAGCAAATCAGCATAAAATTCTGAAGGATCATGTGACTCTGAAGACTGGAGTAATGATGCTGAAAACTCAGCTTTGCCATAACAGGATTCAATTACATTTTAATATATATTAACTAGAAAACAGTTATTTTACATTTTAAAAATAGTTTACATTATTAGTGTTTTTTATTATTAGTAGTATTTTTGATCAAATAAACACACCCTTGGTAAGCATAAGAGACTTCTTTAAAAAATATATTTAAAAAAATCGATAGAATCGATAATATATTTAATTGATAGATTGATTTTCTGTTGTTGTTTAATTTATTTAGACAAAATTATATATTTTAACTGCAGCCATTTATCAGTCATTTCATAAAAATAATAATTGGCTTATCGGTATCATCCAAAACTAATATCATAGCATTCCTACAAAATTCCTGTAAATCTATCTTCTAAAAATTTATTATCTCTATAGAAAATGCTGCAATAAGAAAAATGCTTTGGCAACAGACTCCACGCATAATTATTAGTGACCCAGACCCTTAACATGCGGTCATACCTTAGTTAGACACCGATTACTGTTTGATTACAGAGCACGAATACAGCGGCCTAACACACTGTTCCCAGAATTCCTCATGGGCACCTCTTCAGGTTCTGAAAAGATGCTCCTGTGTGTCTTCTCCCTCTGTGCCACCTTCCCTCTCTACAGTTTCACGCTCCGTTCGGAACGCTTAGATCTGCTGACAAGTGTTGCCGAGGCCTCTCGTTTTTATCATGGAAAAAGGCTGCGGGATTCTCATGCCATCGCACAATGCCTAAACAAGCGGGTATGTCTAATTCAATTAAGTGCACGAGGCTGTGCCAAGCCTCTCCACTGCCGGTGTGACAGTAGTAATGAGCCTGGGCTTTGAGCCGTCCTGCTGGTGGGGCGGGAGGTGGTGTAGGTGGGGAGGGCTTCGGGTGGGTGGGGGGGCACGCTCTCCTTAATTCAATGCTTCTGGCAGACAGTCTTTGAAATGCTGAAAACAGCTTGGAAACACTTATTTAGACCCTTTTAAATGGAATATTCTGCATTCCTGTACGACTGTATGAGAGAGGCTTGAGAAGAGACACAAGCAGGCATTATATATTACACTGGGTGTTGGACTGATTCTCTCTCTCTTTCTTTCTACTGCGTGGCACAAACACAGCTTGCCGCTCATCTTTGCATGCCAGGGGTCACGCTGATTCAGAGCGGATGTGAAAAACAGTGGTTCATAATCTATGAAAGTTTCATTGAAGACACATCAATGGAGAACAGCTTTTTTTTGCAGAAGACACTCTTGTGTGCATTTCTGTCAGAACTTGAATCACTTCTGAATACTTCTGATGAAAAAGATTTATTAAATAAATAATCTGGGGAAATAACCATTTAAGCTCTTTTGAGAGCATCTGTGGCATTGATTAGCACAGACAATTTTGACTTCATGGGGCAACCTGTTGATTATCATTATTGATTATTTTAATTGTTTTTTATTATCATTAAATAATACCCTGGACAAAATATCTGTGGCAAAAAAATAAACTAAAAAATGTGCCCTATAAAGCCCTACTGTATCATGTTTGATACACAATTGTCTATCAAATATGATGCATCAGGCATTTGAGAAACTTTTATCTCTGAAACATTACTGTATTGCATTGCATTATATGTTTTGCTACAGAGCTTTGATCATAAAACTAAGCATTTAAATATCATCTTCCTATAGGCTAAGACATTATCGGGAGATATTGAGTGACAGCTTAAAGTTGTATTTTATGCAAGTATTCTGCTATACTGTTATAAAGATCTCATTGATTTACATTACAAGATATCAGAATGTCATCATAAATGTTTGACCAAATTGCATATTTTTCAGTTTCAGCCTCTGAATAAAATTGAGGGTTTTTTTTACCCCTTGAATGTGTGCTCCATATTCTCATATTACTATATGAGCCATAAAAGCCTGATGTGTCAAATATGATATCAGGATGTCATAATATGACTTATTTTTTCAACAAAAAGACACATGCAAACTTTTTTCAATTAAAAAATATATTATTACATATGTCAGGCTTCAGGGTTAAGGTACCAACTTCACATTTTCATCTTTTGCAGTGCATTATTATTATTATTATTATTATTATTATGAATAAATATCTGGATAAAAGACAGATTGGTCACACTTTAGATTAGGGTCCAATTCTCACTATTAACTACAACTTTTGCCTCAATAAACTCCTAATTACTGCTTATTAATAGTTAGTAAGTTAGTTGTTACATTTATGTATTATAAAGGGATGTAGAATATGGTCCTGCAGAATAAGCCATTAATATGTGCTTTATACGTACTAATAAACAGCCAATATCTTTGTAATATGCATGCTAATAAGCAACTAGTTAATGGTGAGAAATGGATCCTAAGCTAAAGTGTTACCGACAAATTCCTGTCTTTGAAAGCTTCTGCTGCATGCTGTTCATTACCACAGATATTCATTTTTGGCTGTATAAACAAAACGGTTGACAGTGAAGGGCAGCAAAGGCTGTCAACCAAGCTCAACTTCTTTTTATTTAACCCAGAATATTCCTTTAATGATAATAATTAATGATGACATTTTATTTATATGTGCTCTCATGCTATTGTCTCATGTTGGACAATAATACATGCTTAACAATAAGTAGTTGATAAATACTTAAAATATTTCCAACTGTGATAACTGTCCCCTTGTTCAATCAGGCTGGAGACGTCATGGCTGATTCAAAACAACGCAGATCTCCCATTTGTGCATACGGTCATAGTCACGCAGGACCTTTTTAATTCACGCACGAGGAAGGGAACATTACTTAAATGAATTGGTTTACTCTTAAATATACTCAAAAATAATAATTCCTTTGTAACATCTCATTTCCCAAATTACTACACCAACCAATGTTGTTCTCTGGTTTGTCTGAATGTGTAAAATCCCAAGCCAGACTTTCTTCTTCTCTAAGACAATGATGTTGACGCATTGACACCTCGTTGACTCAACTGATCCATCGCTGCGATTAGTCCTCTGACCTTTAACCTCACTGCTCTAATTTGTATGTTGGAGTTTGGGAACGCTTTGGCATAATTTTAATAGCAATAAATAAACAAATGTATGAATAACTAAACAAACAAAACTATAACTCTTCAAGGCCAAAGCAGAGACCAAAGGAATACTTTGAATGAACACTAAGTGATAAAAGGAACGAGCGCTTGAGTGCAAAAGTCCTAGAGGACAAAACATTACACATCGCTTAAGAATAAACAGCATTCTTATGCATTCCGGCACTTTTGACTCTGGTTAGCAAACAATCAGGGACCTGGACAGCCTTTAGTTTCAGAAAAACTCTCCGAAAAGGCCCCCCGCTGTTCCTGTGAAGCACTGATTCTCAGGCTCTTTTAAAAAAGCCTCTTAAACGTTTGACTTTCTCACAGAAACAGCTTGCTAAATGGCATTTCTGTAATGGACTCCTGCTAGGGTTCATATGCGTTGTATACCCACGCTGCCCAAAGTTGTGTCAACACAATTAACATGAGAATGCCCCAAAAGAAAGGCAAGAAAAGTTTTTTCGGCGTTAAAAAAAATCTGAAACTATAGAATTCTTTGTTTTCTGGAGAAAAAAAGATTTGAATCAAAGACATTGATGGTCATTTTTTTTTGCCTCGGATGGAAAAAGTGGTGCTGAATGAATGTCTTATTTACATGCCAATGGAAAGGGGATGTGGTTTTAAAGGATGGGAAAAGCAGGGCCTCTATTATGGAGGGTGCTGGTAGCAGGGGCCGGGACAGAGTGGGAGCCTCCCTGCCAGGCAGCGGTTAACAAGGCGCTGGCTGAATTAGAGAATGGCAATGAGTTTTTAATTGGTGACACATTATATTTATCAAGCTGACAGCCAGAGTCCTGCGCCGGGGCCTTTCTTGTTTTGTCCCATGCTGTGCATTATTTCCCCCTAGGTGCCCCTGCACGATACCCCCTGTCCGGCCGGTTCCCTCACATGTGAAAAAAAGAATCAAATCATAATAACTGAGCGCTAAGTTGAATGATAACATTGAATTATTCATTAGGGCTGCTTAAAGTGTTGGATAAATCAAGGCCCCCTCAACCCTGACAAAATCCAGCTCATTGTTATCGGGCAAATCAGCACGGCAGTTTAAGGCCTCACATAAAGGCAAATCCTTTTCAGACCTGTTTAGCGAGGCTGACAGAGCTCTTTGCGCCACAGAGGCAAAAGTTATTAACAAGTGTTTAATATTTGTCTGGGAGTGGTTTATCATCTGCTGCTGGTAGTCTATGAGTGTGTTTCAACAAAGCGGTCGAATGATAACCATCAGCAATACAATTTATTAGATAAGCATCCACAAGGCATTGATTTTTTGAAAACAGTGCAATTGAGAATATGATTTAGTAGAAACAATATTTTGGTAATTTACGAAACTAATAATTAAAACCAAGTCTCTCAAGTTGTCTATTTAGAATAACTAAAATGATTAATAATGGCACATTTTTAAAAAGATTTTAAAGATTTATTTCAAAAAATAAAATATTTTTATTTATTTATCGCAAAAATAATGGTGAAAATTTTTTTTTTGAATCTCAAATCTAAATCTCAAATCTGAATAATTATGCCAAATGTATGTTAATCCAAAAATGTAATTAACAATAAGACTCATTGTGAGCACAAATAATGATCAAAATCAATTTTGGATCTCAAATTGCAAATATTTTCCTGATATCTACTTTAAGCCATAGATTGATTACGATCCATCCATCCACACACACACATATATATATATATATATATATATATATATATATATATATATATATATTCGCAAAGAAGGGACGGTGTGAACACACAACAGAGATAAAAGTAAGTTTAGCCCCTTTTTTCACAGTTTGAAACTTAAACATTGCCGTGTTTGAGGACCAACAGGACTGCATCAGAACTCAAACAGATTTGGAGGAGTCTTTTGTTGACCCTCAGAGGAATGGATTTCAGGGTAAAGCGCAATTCGTCTCTTCATAATAGACCAGAAGAATGGGAGCGGACGAAGGGGGCCTAATGAAATATTTAAGATTTTGCCTAAAAAGGGCCTTGAAAGTCACAACAAAGGATTTGCTGAGGGCTCTCATTGTGCGGCGGACTTTGCGGAAGCCGCGGCCGGACCACTACAGATGTGATGAGGGCCCATATTGAGCGGGGCTGTGCAGGCTCTGTTCACAGCTGTGTCCTTGCGCTCCCGACTGGGCCACCAGCCCCCTGCCTTTGTGCCCCATTGTGCCCGGCACAGAGCACCAATTTTACACAGAGCTGATTGCACAGCAACGCCTTTGTGTCATGGGTAAAATAGCGCCCCACCCAACCTCCCCAAAAACCCTCGCTCGTTCCCTCCTCCTTCTGTCCATCTCTGGCATCGTTCTTTTCTCCACCTCGATATCTGTGGTCATTTAAAGGATGACAAGGTGATGAATCCCTACTTTTTTGGATTATATGAACACTTTAGATAAGCAGAAGAGTCTAAAGGCGAGTCTTGCCATGTCCCTCTTCACAATCTGCCTATTTAGGGCTTAATGGTTGTTGATTAATGGACCTTCTATTCAATAGAACATATGCCATTTTGGGATTCTATAAGAGCTTTATGTTGAATTTCTATGCTTGGTGTCACAAGGTCAAGGCAAGCTTTTTAACACACTACACGTGAAAAGGAGGTGATGCATAATTTACTCAGAAAGCAGCTATTCATGGGGTGGTTTAAGCTCTCAATAACAATTTCCCCCAAACTAAAAAAGGTTGCAAAACATCATTTTAACCTCTCCAAATGCCTGTCAGGTGCATCTGCCCATGAGTTTGCTGTTCTTTCGATTAAATTTTTCTTTTATCATTGCACGCTTTGCAGCAATTATACAGAAAAGAGCAATGTGCATTGAAAAAAATCATTGCATGTTCTGTGACAAAAAGAGCTAAACTAAGCTATGGAAGCTTTGTCTGCTTCAATACAGTGTACAGTGAGACAAAGTAATAAAGTCACAATTGTACGAAATTTAAGTTGAAAGTGTGAGATATCAAGTCTCAACTAATATTAAGTTGCAATTGTGAGATGCAATATGGAAATGGAGAGATATAATGTAGCTGCACCTGAAATAAACAGTTGCAATTATGAGAAATAAAGAGGCATTTATGAGATATAATCACAAATTGTACAATACAATGTTGCATTTGTGAGATTTAACACTGAAAATCAGAGATGTAATTTTGTAATATATATACAGTTGCCATTGAAATAAAGATTTTTAATTGTGAGATCTAAAAATACAATTGTGATATAAAGGTTCAACTGTAAGATATAGGGTCCTATCATACACCCGGAGTAATGCAGCGCCAAGCGCGACGCAAGTGTTTTTTGCTAGTTTCAGCCCGACGCAGTTATCATTTTCACGTCCTGCGCCAGGCATTTGCACCCATTTGTGCGCCCATAAGCGTGCTGGTCTGAAAACGAGGTGTGTTCAGGCGCATTGCTATTTTGAGGCAACTGAAATAGACTGCGCCATTGACCAACTGAAACCTGGTCTAAAGTCAATGGTGCAATATTTTCTTATTTATTTAAAGAGCGCGTGAGTAATGTGTGCTTATAGGCGGGTCCACAACGTGCGTACACTGTTTATTACACACATAGGGACGCGCAACAGCACAAAACCATGCCAAATATTACAAATAAAAGGATTAATGTAAAAGATTAATATTGTGTACATAAAGATATGGTGGAATCCGGCGTGTCCCGTAGATGGTCTGCTCACGCGCTTTAACCTCACGCACGAGCAGATCTGTTTGCTCTCTGGAGACGCGTTCAGTCTTTCCGCTTGCAAATTCCGCCATGTAAATAGCAATCCACAATGGTGCGAGCACAACTGGCTTTTAAAGGGAATGGGAAATTAAACTCTGATTGTTTTTTTGCACGTTTTGCCCAAAACACACCCCTATTACTCATTGAGAGAATAGAGACAACACTTTTAGACCATGCGCCGGAAAAGTGGATTCGGACACGCCCCAAGTGCACTTGCGCCGTGCACTTTAAACCATGCGCTTAGATCGTTAAAATAGGGCTCATAGAGTCACAGATGTGATCTTGTGAGATATACAAAGTTGCGATTGAAATAAAAAAATTTTAGATATTTCGTTGCAATTACGAGAAATGTATCATTTCAAGTCACAATTATGAGAAAGAAAGTTGTAAGCGAAATCTATATAAAATTGCAATTGAGAGAAAGAAAGTTGCAATGTGATTTTAATGTTACAAGTGTGAGATATAGAGTTGTAATTGAGTAATTAAGAGAAGTCTCTTTTTGTTGAGAAATGGGCAGAAATGGGCTTCTATATGAAGCACTAGCCTATTGCTTTTCGTTCAAAAACCTTGTTGAAGAAGAATCTTACGTTTTGTTCAAGTATTAATTAGTGATGTGTGCTAAGGCTCTAGTCTCTTAATAAGCTTGCATTCCACAGGTTAGATCCTACACTGCATCTTATCAAAACCCGCCTTCATCACATTCCTCTCTGAAACAGTCCTATCTCCCGCTGGGGAATAACTGGAGTGGGCTGTAGGTTTCGTGCAATATTCATAATGACGATAACGCTCACCGCGGAGAATGTGACTGGGAAATGTAACCATTATCCAGCAATTACGCTCTTTAGTGTCCGTCTCGTTCGGGATACGAGTAGAAGCACAGAGCTGGCGGCAGCTGAGTGGGAGCCTATAGCAGACCGAGAATTATTCATGGTAGATATGGAGTCCTCCGTGTGGGCTGAGAGGATTGATGTAAACCAGAACCTCTCACTGCCCTCCTCATGCACAGCGGCCGAGCCTCATCTCCGCCGTGTGTTTCCCCTCTCTCCACAAAGACCTGTCACGTTTAATGGCCTGTTGGCTGAGTGGGCTGCTGTAGCCCTCTCCAAAAGAAAGGCCAGGAAAGAAAGGCTCATAGACAACTAATGCAGCTTAATATTCTTTAAAAAGGTCGAGGGACAATTAAAGGAGTGTTTCCCATGGTTCTCCCCCAGCGGTTTCTGCCCGCCTGCACAGCAGCTCGGCTGTTTGATGGAGTCTGAATACATCTTATTGATGGGGTCAGAGATTAGAGGCGATTGGGCCGGCTCTGAAAGGGGCCGTGCGTGGCCTCTGAGAGAGGCTTGGCAGAGCCACATTCAGCAAGGCCTCTCGGCCGTCTTCACACACCAGCACATTTGCTCCACTTCTCTGCCTGCAAATGCCTTTCAACAGAGCTGCCCTATTCACTAGGCAGTTCGGCTGATGCACGTGCGCCCGCTCTGTGCGCTCGGGAGAGTGGGTGCGTTTCTGTACTTCGTAAATGCATTGTAAATAATTGAATCGTTCAATCTATCCTTCATTTTCGACATTCATCTTAACTTTAAAAGTGCACTCTGTCATTTGAATTTCAGTAAACAGAAGTTCTATGGATGATTTGCCCTCCAGATCTCTGTGCCAGTCATGTGACTGAAAACTATATGAAACTATGAACCCTTCATAATGAAAGTGTACACAGCAGTGAGCAGCTAGACTGTTAAACCATTTCCTCTTTTTTCTACAGGAAGTGGCATGTTGAATATGGATGTGGCCAAAACAAATGTAAAAATACTGTCTTAAAACCTTATTCTAACGTACTGTATAAGAAAGTGAACTATGGTTTCAATGTAAATCATGTGAAAATTGTGTGAGTAAAAGGATATCAAATAATGGTTTAACAATATCATAAATATATAGTAAATATAAATGTCTATCATTATAACGTTTTATTATATATACTACACATATACTTTGTATATATATATATAATGTTTATATGTATGTGTGTATTTTATATACTGTATATATATATATATATATATATATATATACAGTATATAAAATACACACATACATATAAACATTATATATATATACTATACATATATACTTTGTATATATATATATATAATATACACACACACACACACACATATATATGTAATTATTTTGTTAATACAGTATATTTATATTTTGAGTTAAATTCATATTATTTCACAGATATATAGATAGATAGATAGATAGATAGATAGATAGATAGATAGATAGATAGATAGATAGATAGATAGATAGATAGATAGATAGATAGATAGATAGATAGATAGATAGGTTATTATGTATAATTTAGAATGAGGTTTCAAGACATATTTTGACCTTTAATGTCCTGACAGAAATTACAAAATTGAAAAGTTGTTATTCTATTTTTAAATGAACAAGATGAAATGCTTCGCTCACGTTGCAATAGTGCTATCGCTCTGTCCGAGATGTTCCATGGCTCCTCACTGCCAGATCCCAGCAGAGTGATGTGTTCAGTCTGTTCAGTCGCCTGTGAGGCTGGGAATCATTCTGGCACATGTCTGCAATCTGGTCTGTAGAACAAGTGTGAACAAGCACACTAACTTTCACTGGAGTGCATGTGTATCCCACAGTCCTCCTCACCCCATAGACCTCTGCACCTAAAAAGAACAACAAACTCATTGCAATCAAACATACCAAACCATTAAATAATTGTAGCAACTTTATACATTGCACAAGCAAAATCTGTTCCTCGTTTGTGATCCAGAGAATGCCTTGCTCAGATATCGGCCACTCTATTTAATCAGGTCATATCTGACAGTCCGCTGTGTGCAAACTACCTTCCTGTGCGTCTGGAGAAATGCTTTGAAACGCTCCTCATTTGGGAGTGTGTAGATGCGACCCTAAAGGGAAGGGGAGCACAGCTGTATTACAAAGCTGCTGTAATTAGGGGAAAACTTTGGGTCAATGAAAGCACTGGTTTTGTTTGGCTTGTTCCCTACATTCAATGGCATCTATAGAAGCATCAAAGAAAAGAGCCCAATTACTGCACTGAGCGTTTTGATTTTGCTTTTCATTCGCTGTAATTAGGAGGCAGCTTTAAAATATTTAACCTACTAGATTAATTTTCTTGTTTAATGTATCATTAGGCCAAATGGCATGGTCTGCCCAGGTGCTCTATGGCTTAGTATAATAGAGGAGATTGTTTAAAGCGGAACTGTGTATTGCTCAGCGTTTGTTATAGTGTGTTGTTGTGCCTTGTTATATGTATAGGTCTAGCCATATAATGATTTCTAAAGAAGTAGAAAATAGTTTAAAGGGACCAGACCTTCCATTCTGTAATTCCTGGTATATGTGCAAGAGACCATACCAAAAACACATGCCTTTTAGTTTAGCATGGTCTCTTATCTTTCCAAGTTTTTTTATCTCTTCAGCTGAATCAAAGAACATCCACATGTTCAAATAGAGTTACCTGAAGGTTTGATTCAACACTGTCCATTTTTATGCCCATCTGAATGTTTCTTCAACTATGGGTATTTTTGGACCTTTGGACTTCTAGAAAACACACATAAAGCATAATTTTCACACTCTTATTAGTTGCATTTCTCTGCTAACAATGTCCCACAATGGTCATAAATATCAGTTGTGCTATTTTTTTTTCTCTTGCCTGTATGTTGTATTCATTGATTGTTTTTAAACTCTTTGTCTTAACTATCATTGAGCGAACTTTCTGAAATGTATAGAGAGACAAGACAGAAAATGGTATGTTCCAATTAACTAAAGGCGGGAAAATTGTCCATTAAGGGTGTTCAGAAGTGAGGCAGGGGGGACAGAGAGTGGTTCAGAGCTTAATGCAAAGGTTGTTAATGCTGCTTGAGAATGAGAAACTTGAGTCTCCATCAGTTAGTTAGAGAAGTTAGTGCTAGTTCCACTGTTGTATGGACCTCTTGCGCTTCCTTGCCTTTAAAGTATTCAATTCTTTTGGAACGACCTTTAAACGGATGCCTGGTGTGATTCTCCTTGTGACCACTCTGGTGTCTATCACAATGTAATAAAGAAAAGAAAAAAACTTTTGTCACCTCTGAGACAAAAGTGCCCAGAATCCAGGAAACACCAAACTGCGCAGAAATATATTCCAGGACACATATAATCTTCTATCTCCATATTAAATCCTGCTTGTTGACACTTTCTGTTATCTGTCTATAGCCCCTGGTGGAGTTTGAGATGCACAGCAGTTGCTGCTGGTGGTTCTGATATTGGCGAAGAGTAGATTCGTGGGAAGGATCTGTGTGTGAAATGTTAACATCTCACAAGTGGCCGATCCTGGTGGTCACCACATTAATAATATGCTACTACACTGCTGGCATCCGACCCAAGGATACATTCCTGCAGTAATGGGCAGCAGCTGGACCGGGGTTTCCGGGAGGACAGCTGAGCGCTGGCGGACACAGAGGGACACCCCGACCTTCCCGACCTCTCTACTGACTGTGTGTCTCATCCAAGTTTTGCAGCTATTGCAATACATTGCACTTTGTCTCATACCCATAACACCCTGTCTTATAATTGCATGCTATTACATTCACTATTATATATAATTTAGATATGAAAGCATATTTTCTTGGCTTATGAACTGCCTTCTTTAGGAAGCCGTGTTTTTAACTCTTTTGTCAGGTCCCAAAGTAGCAACATATGGTGCTATTACAGAGCACTGAACACACATTTCAACGTGCTGCTTTGCTGCTTAACAGCTCTCTGGGGACACAAAAGGTCATTCAGCTAAAGTCCTGCGATTACACTCTAATGAGTAAACTCTCAATGGGGATGGCTTATTAGGACATTTCGGAAAGCTGTCGGCATGCAGCTAAAGAGGAGGGGTGTTTGTATTACCTAAATAGTCCTTTTTGCTACTATAAACATATAGCCTATAAGTATTAGAAGTGAAGTTTGGAACGAGACAGTTATTGTTAGCAGCGTTTGCTAATTTTTATTTGCAAACTATTATTGTTTCTTATCATTCTTGTTCTTCTTCAACCAAAAAACGTTTGAAACGTTGAGCTATGCACATGAATGGAAAATCAAATAAAAGCAACAATCTTCAATTTTATCATAACCAGGCGCAATGCCATAAAACGACAAGCAATGAAACTAATTACGTCATCAGATATGTTCAAATAATTGTTTTCATTCAAAAATACAGCAAGAATTTTTAACTACTTCTAAATGAAAATTAAAGAATGTGCAGAGGATGTGTTTTTGCTTTTTATGTTTTTGTTCCATTTATGAAGGCGCTGTGAACAGAATCATTATTCTATCGTAATGTTACAATACTACATGCAACTTAACTAGTTTTATTGTAAGTGAAAGACAATTTTTTTAACACTTTACAATGGGTCCCATTAGTTACCGTTAGTTAATGAATTAACTGGGGTTAAGTTCACACTGTGAGTATTAGTGCTCAATTCTAATTTATTGATCGGATCCAATTTTTTTGTATTTCAAAGCTTTTCACTTTGTTGTTTTACAGTAAATGTGGCCAATATCCTTCACCGACTACACTGTAAAATCCGATTAGTTCCGCTTACTCAAAAAAAGCATGCAAACCGATTGCACTTAAAAAACTAAGTACAGTGGAATCGGTATTGCGTGTTGTATTAACAAATCCTTGTTTAGTATGGTGAACTTACTCTTGAGTTTAAGTTACTAAAATAAATGTGTGCGATGTACTCCTGACTTAGTATAGTCTACTCAGAATTACTATTTCAAACAACTAAGTAATGCCATGTGAACTTTACTTAAAGCAATTCTGATTTACTTGTTAAAACCATGCAAACCGAAGTAACTGTTACTTCTGTAAATTAAGTACTTCAAACATTAATTTTACAGTAATCCATTGACATTGTTATTCTGAAGATATTCTCAATCTCAAACACCAAATGCTCACCTATATGTTAACTCTGTTCTGCGAACTCACTATACACTTGTCACAAATGTACCAGAGAATAAGTATAAAGTATCATAAAATAGAAATATTTAACACACAACCACATTATAGTTGAAAAACAGGTTTATTCTTTGAACATTAACCATTGGTATTTAATTTCCAATGTTAAAATCAAAGTCTTAAAACCTTTTGAATCTGATAAAGTATACATTACCTTGACATTTTTAATTTTATTCTGATTGTATTTTATCATCTTATTTGTCCAGATAAACCTTGTTATTTCAATCAATCAAATTTTGGCACAGGATTTCACAATTTTGAGTTCTTGACTTGGCTGATAAGTTAACTCCTTTTAACCGGATTATATGTATTAATATGAATTTTTGAGAAATATACTTGTTTTTATGAGTGTATCCAGTACAGAGATGTGTACTGGGAAAACAGTCAAATCTGTACTTTAGACAGCTGATAGAGATACTAATTGGTTTCGAAGAGATTAAAATGTTAGTCATTACTATAAGTGATCAGTACCACTTGAAGACAAAATTCAGACTAAAATTATCAATGTCAAGGTATTAGCGCCAACCCCAGAATATGTCTTCTTACAGAACTAGAATGCGCACACACGCTTATTACACTGCCATAAAATATAAAAATAAAAACATTCTTCAAAGTACAGAGTGAAAGCAACACCCAGGGGTGTGAACAACGGAACGGACAGCGGAATGTTTGCCTATCTGCACATATACAACGGTACCAAAATTGTTTTTCAATAATCTCCCAGTAATATACAGTACACAACATTGTCATTTGTGGAAAAACATCCACTGTGTCAAGTTTGTTCTGTCCCAGGCCAAGCATCACTCGTTGAATGTGTTTTTCATAGCTTTAGGGTAGTCCAAGTGTAGCGCATAGCCCAAACAAGAGGCAAAGTGCTTGAGGTAGGTTCTGGAGAATGTCCATTACAATACCTCCTTCAAGAATGATGGCAGTAGACACTGGGTCGAGATGGAGATGATTTGGAGAGAGAGGCGCATCTTCACTGATGACAGTCAGCAACCCAACAGATACCTGGGCCCAGGCCTCATTACTGTCAGAATCCTGTATACAACCAACGAAAAACAACATTACAACAAGTAAATGTTGATAGGCATTATCAATTGTCATCAAGTCATCTGTCCTGCCAACACTTCCCTCCAGCCTATTTTTATTTAAGTTTTCACTTTACACCCAGCTTAAGAACATGAAGGAAATTAAGCTCTGATGTCTGTCCTAATATACAATTTATTCAGATACTGTATATCACTCTGTGTGCTGCATGCTGTGACCATTCAAGGGATACTCCCCTTTAAAATGAAAATTCTGTCATCATATACTCACCCTCATGTTGTTTCAAACCTGTATGAATTTATTTCTTCTGCTGAACAGAAAGGATGATATTTAGAAGAATATCAGCTAACCAGACAGTTTCTGGTCTCATTGACTTCCATAGTAGGAAAAATATATACTATGGAAGTCAATGAGACCAGAAACTGTCTGTTCAGCAGAAGAAAGAAATTCATACAGGTTTGAAACAACATGAGGGTGAGTATATGATGACAGAATTTTCATTTTAAAGTGGAGTATCCCTTGAACGGTCACAGCATGCAGCAGCCCATCTCTGTTCTGAACACACAGTGATATACAGTATGTGCTCCTTTAAGATGTGAGAACTTACAAAGGAGGTGTTGTAGAAGTTACAGGGGTCATCACCAAGAAGAACAGAGATGCTTGGAGAACAAGGGTACGCACTGCTGTCACATCTGGTTTCTAGAAGTGGATAGAACAAATACAGTTCAAGAGTTACAATACAAACATTCAAAAGTTACAATACAAACCCATTTTTAAAAGTGTATATGAAAAAGGTGAAACCATGTATGCTTAACAGTGCAGAGAACAGCACAGACTAACACGTCTGTAGTTTACTGACCCTTGAATTAATTTGCTGCACAATTTCAGCCAGTTTCTCTCCAACAAAGTCATTCTCCAAGTTTGTCGTAGCTATCCGGTTGAACTCAGCAAACACCTACAAGACACAGAAAAAATGTAAGTGAGTAGACTGGCTTGAGCCAGAGTGGAAATTTTGGAAAACCTTTGGTTACCAGTCCTAAAACCTAAATACACACTTTGTCATAGGAGAAAACAAACAAAAAAGCATAGCAATATCAATACGTACTTGTCTCTGTAAATAGGGCTGGCCAGCGCTCCAGGGTTTTCACTGGAAGTTCAGCCTCCACAATCTCCTGTCTCCGCAGTGGGAAGGTCTGGTCCATCTTAGATCCAATGACAGTTTCACTGGGGTTCCGTTTTTTCATTTCTTCAACCAGGAGCTTTCTTTCAGCCTCTAGTCTATCTTCATTCCTCTTTTGTCTGTAGAAAAAATACACTGCTTACTGCTCCACTGCACCTGCAAAAAAATATTTTAAGTGGAAATTTTAGGTGCAAGTTGTAAGTCTTCGGTCATCTAATGTGCATGTGTTTATATATATATATATATCTATCCTCCAAAATGTTGTCTACTGTTATCTCACCTCCAGTGTATTGAGACCAACACTGACAAAGCGGCTGTGAAGAGTCCTCAAGCCAGTCGCCACAAGCACTTCTGTAAAGGACAAAGAATGTCTTAGTTAAAACAAAGCTCCACTTACAGTGATGAGATTTGTAGATTAAAGACACATGTGAATAATTTACAAGCATTACAGAATAATGCTTGTTTTCCAATATAAATATAAAAAAGTATATATATATATATATATATATCCTCTTATATTAATATTTGAAGATTCAGATTGAGTTTAAATAATTTAAAAAAATTAAGAGTATAAACAATCCTCACTTAAGTATAATTACAGAACAGCAACCACATTTACTTAAAGAAATAATAGTACTTATTTGAAAGAAAGTGTTGGTTTTTTACTAACTTTATTACAGTTCATTAACCCTTTGTACTAAAAGCACAAGTATGATCTCATTTGAAAGCTAACACCTGGCAGTTGATTGTAAATGTAGAATTAATTATTGTAATAATGAAAAATAATTGCTTGAAAGTTTTGTAAAGTTATTAGAAATGTATTTTTTTATTAAATATCTTCATGAAAATAAAAATTTAAGTTGGCATTGTATCAATCTAGAAATGGACTGCTGCTCAAATTTCTGTGTTGTTAATACCCAACATTCGACCAATATACATCCACTGTGTCAACTCGGGGAAAACACAAAATTTGCTGTAGCTACATTTAAATTTTCACTTTCAGTTAAAATAAGATTTTTTAGGTGAAACCAAGATTGCACCAAACATGTGCTCTGGCTGTTATTTTGCTAATGTTTAACAAATGTACCTAATGTTGAGGCAGCAGACAGAAACACAAATTCACACACAAATAAAACATAACTTGATTGAAAACTTACCTTAATATTCCACAAGCAATGAAATCGGTACATTTCCAGCAAATGCGTCAGCACAGTCCGACAGGCACCACTGTTGTTGCCAGGAAATTGAACGTTGGTAGCTTCTACTGAGCACATGCTCACACCCGAAAATGCGCACATAATCTATTACGCATGCTCTCACAAGTGCCGCTTCTTCTTCTTTGTTTTTTCTGCACATTAGGCATTCTTTATTTCACTGCTGCCTCTCAATGGTTTAGTAACGTCATTGCATTCTTTGTTGCTACTTGCTTATTTCAAGTAAGCGTCACTCAAATGATTGAGTAACTTGTTATTTTCACGCTGCAATTGCCTTTAACTCAACAAAACCTAGTAAGATGTATGTATTTTATATTACTGAGTAAAGTTTACTAAGTATAAGTGAGTCAGGAAAGCTATTGGATTTTACAGTGTACCTTTCACAACTGTCTTGATAACTTCGGGAATGTAAAATATTTGAAGTGACTCCCATGAGCGCAGAATTGTGATGAATGTCGACCTACAGTGACGTAAAAGTTGCATGAATTCCGATATGACTGTTCAGACTGCATTCACATTGCAAAACATCTGACCTGTATCGGATTTAGGACTACATTTGGAAGGCTACATTCAGACTGTCACTCCAAATCCTTCGCTGCAAAAGAGTCGCTGCAGAAACAGGGTTGTGTTGTTATAACAGGGTTGTGTAGTGGCAGACGATCAGAAAATGACAATATAACAGTGACATGGTTTGAAACCGGCGGAGACGAAAGCACGGAATAAAACCACACATTCTGCCGCTGCCTTAGAAGATGCAGTAGTCCAGCGTGCGGCTACACATTGTTATGTTGTAAATAGGACAACATTTGTATTGCAAACCCCTCCATGTTACAGTCGCTGTTGTTGTTTTAGGTATATGCCTACCAACGCAACGTAACTGCCATAGAAACCAATGCAGCTATTTTGGAAAACTAAAGAAATCAAAGGCACAAATCGGATCGGAACAGTTGCGAAACACAATGTGGACATCAATAATTTTAGATCAGATTCCAATCGGATACACAAATAATCTGCTTTGGACTGTGGATGTGAATGTAGCCGAAGTGGCCCAAATCGGAATTGAAAAGATCAGATTCCGTGTGGTTTGTGCTGTTGACACTGTCATGGGGAAAACAGATCTGAGTCACAAATGAGCAAAAAAAAAGCTGATTTGGGCCACATTTACCTGCAGTCTGAACGTAGCATAATAATGAGCAAAACATTTGTTTTAATATTTATTCCTCTTTGTTAAAATTAGTTAATAAAAATAAAATTATTCATTGTTAGTTCATATAGCTCAATTCCATGAAATAATATTAATAGATACAACTTTTGTATTGTACAATAATGTATTAAATGTTACTAGAACTAAAATTAATAAATGGTGTAGAAGTATTTTTCATTAATTTCATTTTGCATTCAATTCGTAAATACAATATATACCAGTTTGGTCCAACAAATTGCTTGTCACTGGAAATTTGTCGCATTGCGTTTGTTCGGGACATGGTGTTTACATTGAAAAGGCGCTCTTTTGATTTGGGGCAGTAAACAACTATGTAATTACACCCTAGCAACACCCTAGCAACCACTCATAGCCCCCCCAGCAAACCACAACAAGCCAAAGCCACCAGAACATTGTGAAAACATAGAAATGGGGTCGTTTGACCTTGTACAAACTCCATCCTCCTGGTGATGAGTTTTGCGCAGTCTGTTTTATATCTAGTTTTACTTGGACTTCTACACATAAAAGCATGTCTCTTTAAAAGCACCTCAGCAAGCTGTGGTTTTGCGAGATGACCTTGACATGGCATCACATTTAACTTCCACTAGCCGGGAAGGGAATATATTTTGAAAAAGCACCTTCATTCTGACACATGGACCTCAGTCTTGGCCGGTGACCAGCGGCCGAGCAGCATTGGCAGAGGGACCGTGAGAAACAGGGGGGCGACACCCAAATGTCAGCACAGCTGCAGAACTGCTGAGCATAAAAGCCTAATTACAGAAATATGCAGCCGGAGGCCTCCCGACAGTGAAAACAGAGCGGCGTTTGACTGGACGCTGCCAGAGAGCGGTAGTGTACGTGTCCTCCGATCAGTGACGTGAGATTTACTGTGCGCAAGAAGCTCCAGGATTCCACAGCTGCCGTCTGACATCAACCCGCTCGTGCGTGGGTGTGTTTGTGCCGTTAGGGTTCTTTTCTCCCAAAGTTTAACATGAGAAGAAAAAATTATAATAATTATAGGCATAATTAAAGATAAATTAACTAGCTAGCCCCTAATGAGTGACCGTGGCAACATTTGCAGCCAGGTTACTCGATTGTTAAAGGGATGGTTGAATAGGATTTCACTTTTCTAACTTTAGTTAGTGTGTAATGTTGCTGTTTGAGCATAAACAACATCTGCAAAGTTACAACGCTCAAAGTTCAAAGCAAAGGAAGATATTTGCTTTTAAAGAAATAGTTTTTTTAAGGACTACAACAAACGGCTGCTAGGGACTACACGACATTCTTCCCAGGTTAGTAACATCACCAACCCTAACATTTACATAACCCCGCCCCCGAGAACACGCAATCCATGTTGAGAAGAGGAAGAGTTGTTGTAGTAGAGGTAATCTGTACGGTGGCCGAGAGAGCTCAACGCGCTGCAACTGAAGAAAACGCATGCAAATAGAAAAACACCTGCAAATTAAGAAAACTTCTTCATCAGTTTCACAACACATATATGCTCCAAATACTCACAACGCGCATTAAATAGCACAACGGAAATGATTCCAGGGGATCCCAATAAGTGACGAACCCGGCTGAGACATGCTTATTACTCGTGAGCATCCCTATGTCCTACTCCCTTCGAAGGGCAGACGGCAGAGCCTTTGAAGTGGGGACCTTGGAGTGAGCAGGGCACTAGTGTGCAATTATGTAGCCTTTTGGATCACACTTGGTGAAGGGAGCGACGAAAGACAACTTAATTTCCTCATTATTTTCACCTGGGATGTTCCCATGACAACGCAGTGCGGTGTCCATCAGATGAATAGCTGTTCTTACGACAGAAATTTTGTATTATTGCAGTTAACATGCAAATAAATATACATTTTATTCAAAAAAGTTTTTTAAATATGCGTTATATCTGTGTGAGTGTCTCAACTTTAAAACTTGCCTTCTCATCTTTGGGCCCTGCATTACCTAACATTATTATGAAACTTGTTTAAACATAGCATGACAAAATTTGTACAATGTAACTGATGTATAGATTAATATCTTACCCTCATGTTCTTTTTCTCTATCTTATTTATTTTAGTTTTCAGCTCGTTAACTCTTTTCTCATTTGTATTCTGATGACATTGAACATATTGTTAATAAATTTTGTATATTGTATACAAAGTTATATGTCATAAACATGTCATCTCTGTCATGTCATAGAGCAACCGGGTTCGTCACTTATTGGGGTCTCCTGTAAACATTTCCGTTGTGGTCTGTGCTATTTGCAAGCACGTTGTGAGTATTTGGAGCACACGTGTTGTAAAACTGATGAAGATGTTTTCTTAATTTGCGGGTGTTTTTACTATTTGCATGCGTCTTATTCAGTTGCAGCGCGTTGAGCTCTTTCGGCCACCGTAAATCTAAACATACACACACATCATGAGCTGTTGAAGCTCCGCCCTCTGTGCCGAGAGCAGCAGCTCACTTGCATTTAAAGGGACACACAGGAAACGACGACCCTCAAAAAGGGACTTTAACCTTTACAAATATATTATTTTGAGCTAAAACTTCACATACACATTTTGGGGACAACATAGACTTATTTTACATATTGTAAAAAGGGGCATTTTACCACCCCTTTAAACAATTGTTAATCTTTATCTGTAGAAAGTAGAATATTTCTAAATCACACAAATAAGAGTTTTAAACGGCATTTAATTTTTTTTAAACAAAACAACTCATAAACAATAATAATCATAATCAATTGACATCCTAAGGTTGACAGTCAACCCTGCAGTCCAAATTAAAAACATTGGAGAGAGTAGTTTCCTTTCCCCCGTCCCCTCCACCTCGACTCAACTCAACGCTCACGCGGGTTGCCAGATTGAGGAAATAAATGCAGAAAAATTATATGTTTAGAACACGCAACAGGATCAAGAGCAATTGACAATGGAAGGCTATGAGAATTGCACACTGTAAGCTGATGAGTTGATTGATTTATGGTGAGATGATATCACGTTATAATATAACTCCCTTTCAGAAAATTTTAGATGGGTGTGTGACTGTGGAGGCTTTTTAGGTCGGGCAGAATCTGCGATCACTGAGCTGACATAGCTTGTTCGTTGGCATCCATGGCTGCAATAAGCTGTGTTTTCCGGCAACTGGCAACCTGTGGTAGCGAAATACTATTGGGTAAATTGGCAACGTGCGGTATCACACAGACCAAAACAAAAACAGACATTCCTACACGTAAGGTAGGCTACATTTCAAAGTAAAATAACTGGCTCGATTGTTTTTCCAGAGAAACGAGCTATGTGAACTCAGCATGTTTCCAAAATATCTGCAAACAAACATATTATGGTATGTATGCTTTATGGTAGCTATTTTACTGTCAAAAACTACAGCACCTTTAAGCACATTCTTTCTCCTCCTTGCAGGGCAGGCCCTATTTTGTAATTTAATATATATTTTATTTCATGCCACTTTTTTTCTCATAGCAAATCTTTCATCACAGAGAGGCATCACACGCTGACAGGACGGTCCTTGTGCTACTTATTTTTCATGCAATTCAATTTTAAATTTCACATGTAGCCTATGATTCACATTTCTTGTCTTAAATCAGAAAAATTCCATGTTTTTTTCTAATTGTCCTTGCATGTTAAAATAAATGCATGACATTTTAAAGCAGAGTCCCCCCCCCCCCCCCCCCCCTCAAAAAAAAACAAGCTTAAAGCATGAATAAATAGTTCAGTTTACATCAGTTATCAGCTGCTTTTCCTGTTAGCCCATATAACCAATTTCACGCCCGCTCCTATCAAACATGCTTAGTTGTGTTTTGGGCTACCTTCCAACTTCTGACTAAATGATCAGATTGTCATACTCAGTGCTTTGCATTTTCCCCATAGGGGTCTGACTTTGAATTGCGCACATTATGCTTAGGTCATGCCAGCTTCAGATTTCTTCTTATTTATGTACTTTTTAACCAGAGAGCTATTAGTTGAGACTAAAAACAAACCCTAAATTGAACAAACACAAAACAGCAGGATGATGATGATGAATAATAACCATCAAAATTATACAAATGTACCAGGATAATAGCTTTTTTTACTTGTTGCTAGTCCTTGATGTTGTTTTAAGGCAAGACATACTAGAGAATAGGGTTAATGAAAAATTAGCTAATAGATATCACCATACTTCTCCAGTTTATTGACTACATTAAGAATTGCACAAAAAAATGTATCACACCTTAACTGAAACGTCCAATTATATCCAATTAAATATGTAATAATTTGCATTCATTTCCAGGTTCTTGTTTCATTGCGTCAACAGTTGGGATTTTTGATATTTCTTTTCATAAATCTGAAAATACTGTCAAAAGCCAGAAAACAACCAAAAAAAAATCACCATGTTTTTAGCAATGAAATGTTGTATAAAATCAGGCTAATGATGAACAAACCCTGTAAAAGGCTACAGAATATATAAATAGGAGTAAAGCAAAAATCAGTAAACTTTGGTCTATTGTAAGTGGAGATTTGTTCTCCATTATGAGAAAATTGCCTTTAAATTATCTATTGTAATTACAATAGACTTAATAAGGTGCAATAAAATAAACACTTAAAAATAATTTTGTGTGTTTTCTTTCCAGTAGTCTTAAACAACACGCTATGAAAATCCCAAAAGCCCAAAATCTCAAAACTGACCAGCGCATGAGAAAATAATATTTTTGCCTGCAGCCTTAAAGGTAGGGTAGGTAGGATTTATATAAAAACTTTTTACCAAATTTGATTAAACTTTCTATATATATCAATGCATAATTAAAATGTAAGTACTCTGATAAAAAGAGTATAAAAATCGAGTGACTCTAGACCGTTTAATCTTCATTAAACACAGCTCATTATTTCCATTCGGGACGAATCACAGGATTGGCTTGCGCGACTGTCACTCGACGTCGCCATGACTACCGCCGTTATTACTGGCTCTGCCCACGTGCGCGCAGTCGCGCACCCGTTTTTAGGTGGGAGTGAATGGAATTAATGAGCTGTGTTTAATGAAGATTAAACGGTCTAGAGTCACTCGATTTTTATACTCTTTTTATCAGAGTACTTACATTTTAATTATGCATTGGTATATAAAGACAGTTTAAACAAATTTGAATAAAAGTTTTTTTTAGACAATTCTGACCTACCCTACCTTTAAAGGGATAGTTCACGCAAAAATCCTGTCATTGATTACTCACCCTCATGTCATTCCAAACCCTTAGACATTTCTTCATCTTCGGAACACAAATGACGATCTTTTTATTGAGAGCTTTCTCTCCCTCCATTGACAGCCTACGCAACTTTCAAGGCCCAGAAAACTAGTAAAGACACCATTAAAGTAATCCATGTGACTCCAGTGGTTTAACCTCAATTTTATAAAGTGACACGAGTGCTTTGTTTTTCGAAAAAAACAACAACAACCATACTTTACCACTTTATTTACAAAATATTAATCTCCAATGCGCGTTCACACAACAGCGCCTTCTCTCGCGTCAACAAAACACACATGGGTCTTCGTGCTCTCGTGAACACGCGTAAGAGATTCATATTTTGTAAATAAAGGGATCACCGGAGTCAGTCACATGGATCAATACTTCAATGATGTCTTACCTTTCTGGGCCTTGAAAGTGGTTGTTGCGTAGACTGTCAATGGAGGGACAGAACGCTCTCAGATTTCATTAAAAAGATAGTTTTTTGTGTTCCAAAGATGAACAAAAGTCTTATGGGTTTGGAATGACATGAGGGTGAGTAAATTATGACAGAATTTTCACTTTTGAGTAAACTAACCCTTTAAAACATTTCAGGCTGTATTCCTTTTACTTATTTCATATAAGGATTATTGAAATTTCATTTTGGGGTGAACAAGTGCAAACAGATCATGTGTTGGTGTATGTGAGAGAAATAGTAAGGCAGTATGTGACGTGCAGCATATAGCCATGCTTACGGGCACCTGAATTCTGGATTCGTGTTTGCACGTCATATCTTTGACAGACAAGTTTAAAGAGAGGCAGGAGGCAGCGTCTGCGGTCAGGAGGTGGGCAGAGGAGAGTTAAACAGTAAGCGAGGGAGAGGTGGGAGAGAGGGAGCGTGTGAGACAGAATAAGAAAAGGGAAAAAGAGCCTGTACTTGAGCCTTTCAAGGTGTGTTATTTGTTCAAGGCTGTCCAAACATTTACAGAGTGCTGGCAGCCTAGGAATGCAGAGGCAGGGCCGAGGCGGGCGAGCTTCAGCCGTGGGAAACCGCTGCTCTCCTCAACCTCTGCCGGCTCCTTCCCCCTCGGGCAGAGTGTCAACATACCCGGTGCCAGAGATTTGTGAGACTGATAGTGACAAGTCCCGTCAGCAGCCTTACGCATACACACACACACCCATAAGCACACGCACACACGCTTCCAGCGGCACACAGGCGAGCTTTCCGCCTTGCTCTCGCGCTGACACACTTTAACAGTCAGATGAGGAAGCCCCAGGCACCCACAGACGAACACACACACTTAAAAACACGCAGCCCACACTCAAACACAAAGAACCAGTGTTTTTCTCTCTCTCATCCTTCAAAGATAGCCACGCTGAAACATTTTTACAATGCACTTTTCTGTAACCATCCGGATTGGTTAACAATTCACATACAATACATGCAAATCGTATGACCAAGGACAAACTCGAGGGTTTGAGATTTCGGCTATTTTTCATCCACTCCAGCTTATGTCATGGCGAGGTCATATTAAGGAGATATTATTATAGGATTGAGGCTGCGCATCCATTGCTCCCTGTCATTTAGTTAATGGCCCAGCGCATTGTGTTTTGTGTGAGGTATATAGTGGGATGGGTGTGGTTGGGACACAGCAGCTGACAGTGAATGGTGATAAAGCTCTTCAGACTGCAGTAAACACACTCACATGCTGCCTGAGCAGGAGTGTCCTCATGAGTGTTTGTATGATACTATGTGTGTGTGTGTGTGTGTGTGTGTGTGATTGTGAACAAAAAAAACATTATAAACCAGATATCTCTGTATTGGATGGATGGATTACCTAATTGGTAAATAGATTTTTTCATTAAATTTAATTTTAAGCTTAGAACAAGAAAAGATGTTCAATAAAAAATAAAAACTTTAATAAAACTGCAATTTTGCTACAAAACAGGCGAAGAAACGGATCTAAATGTAGCAGTAGCAGATTTACTAATAAAAACTCAAACCAAAACATAAACAAAACAACTGAACATATGATGACGTAAACTGATAATGATCTGAAAGAAACACAGAGCTTAAATACACAGAACAAACCAATAAATGAAATGAATAACAGGTGCGCAAAGTAGTCAAACAATTAAAAACCTTAGAAACGAACTGAAAACGAGGACACAAAACTAAAACACACAAGACAAATTCACCCAAACCAGAAACAAATAGGATAATCACTTACAATTGTTTAAAAATGTTTTTTTTATTTTTTTTTTACATTTTTCCTTTTTTTTTGTATGGCTTGATAGGGGATAGAAACTAATTGTCATTGGAGTAATATAGATAGACAGAGAGACATATCTTCTCTAACTTTGTTCTATTTATGCTTAAAACTAGATAAACTGTTTATCCTTATGGTATTTGAGGAGGACACTGATTATTAATATTGAATAGATATTAACTGGTTTCCTCATACCCCCCATTTTACCATGCATACGTCAATGTTACCACATCTGAGGGCTTCAGATGGTCACCACCTCAGATCAAAGTCCATAACTTGCAAAGATAGCCACAGTCAATAGAGTCAAAGTATTGCAGTTCAAAGGAGTCTTCAAATGGTTAAATATTTGTCTACTTCATGTCATCAAGTTAAATGAGTGGCAGCTATTCCATACGTGCAACTTTTTTTTGTTAAGCATGAGAAACATGTCTGATCGAAACCCAAAGCAGGAAGCTTGTGGTGTCTGATGGCTCGGGACAGGATGAATGTCACGCTGCCGGCTGGAGCAAAGGTGATTGAAGACTATAAAAGCAGTTTCAAATTCAACATCATATTATGAATTTAATCGGATGACTGAACAAATCACTATATAAAAGGAGGTCATTACTGAACACATACTAACAAAGTTATTGTGTTACCATTAGTATTGGTGTGCTTAGTTGCATTATATGCAGTATTTCCTGGGTCATGGAGTGTTTGTTGTAGAGTGACAGAAGGAACAATATAAGGTGAAACTTGTTTTAACTTTCCCACCTCACGCTGCTCCTCTTGTCTCCGGGCTGCAGACACCTGCCTATTGCTGGGGAGGTCAGGTTACAACGATGAGGCAAGATCTGGCCAATCGGCTCCTGTGAGAACGACGAACGAAGGTGGTGGGAACTCTCCTCCCTTCTTTCTCTTTCTCTCGCTCTCTTCCTCTATCTTCGCTGTGACGGCTTTACGCGGCCTTACCTGGGAAACTCACACAACTTAAGGGAGGGGCCAGCAACCTAATGAATACAAAACAAAACCTTTTACCAACAGGTGAGTTACAGAAGTCAAGTGTGTTCAATTTACTCCTTTTTTTTCTCTCTTCCCCTTATTTCATTCATGGCATTGGGCTTTACATCAGCCCATCTTGGCACTATTCAGAAAAGAAAGAAAAGAAAGAGAGAAACAAAATAGAGCCAAAGTGTGGGAACTTTTCCTCCTTCCTTTATTCCAGTCTGAGTGGTTTCATTGTTGTTAACCCTGTAAATGCTGGTTGGAGTGCACCTGTGGCACATCAGCACAAAAATATTGTGGCATATTCTACATTTCTCATGTGAATTTATTGGTAAATATCTGAGTCGAGGCTTTCTTAAAATATGATTTCTTGCTTTTTTAAGGATGATTCTGATTAAAAAGATCAGTAGACAGACAGACAAACAGATGTAATGTTGATTCCAGCATGAGAATGTATTGAGGTTATATGACATCACTAAAATCGTTTCATTAATCAGGCCATTAAACACTAAATAGATTAATAGTATCTAATTTATTTCTTGTTTATTTGCAAAGTCTAAATTTCACATGTTGATTTCTCAAGGCATTACAGAATGGTTAGAGCTTCATTCATCTGCACTGCAAGAACTGATTTCCCTCGATCACTGGGGTAGATCCAACACTGCCACCCTTAGGTCATAGAAAGTATTATGATATATGGTAATGTTTGATCCTCTTAGACCACAAAACCCATTACATTTTCATCTGTTAGTTGGGTGTGTCCTAAGTGACCTCTGCAATGTCTCAAAGCTAATTGTTACTGATAGACACATCATGACAAACATAATTAATCGACCCGGTAGCATGTATAGTAAAAACAGACATTGCACATAATATGAGAAATAAATCATGCCGTCATGTGTAAGTGTCTGGTATGCATGCAGTTTGAAGTGTGTGTGTGTGTGTGTGTGTGTGTGTGTGTGTGTGTGTGTGTGTGTGTGTGTGTGTGTGTGTGTGTGTGTGTGTGTGTGTGTGTGTGTGTGTGTGTGTGTGTGTGTGCGCGTGTGTGTGTGTGTGTGTGTGTGTGTTTGCGCGTGTGTGTGTGTGTGTGTGCACAGGTTGAGAATGAATGGAAAAGGCAAGTATATATGCTATACATGACACCTTAGTGTGAAAATTGCTCCTCATTGACTATACATTTTACAACACTTCACTTTCTCTCTATTGCCCACATGCATCTCACGGTCTATAAATGTGACCTGATCCAGCAAAATGAGTCACAGTGACCCAAATTTCAAAATTGAGATTTTGATATCAATGGAAAGAGGAGATCATAAGCTTTCAAATGATATCCTAGTCAAAGTCATACCTTGAATGGTTTTAAAGATATACACATTTGAATTATGGTCGTCTGCCCTCTTTTTCCAACTGGAAACCTGAGAAAATAGCTTTTAAAGTTTTTTGCCCGTATTTTTGTAGATATCTTTCAAAATCTATTGCATTTAAAGGGATAAACAATTTTTTTTTACAGCTTAATTTGACCAAAGATATTAATATATATAAACGCTATTACAGTAAACCAGGCTGAAGATCAAATTATTGTAAAGTATTTATTTGAATAAATATTTTAAAAGGCACTTTTACAAAGATTTACAAAAATCAGAAAGATTGAACAAAAAGTGCTACATTTTAGCTAGAGAGAGAAAGAGTGTGTGTGTGTGTGTGTGTGTGTGTGTGTGTGTGTGTGTGGGCGCGCGCGCGCTTGTGTGCGCGTTTGTGTGTGTGTGTGTGCGTGTGTGTGTGTGTGTGTGTGTGTGTGCGTGCGCGCGCGCGCGTGTGTGTGTGTGTGCGTGTGTGTGTGTGTGTGTGTGTGTGTGTGTGTGTGTGTGTGTAGGCTAGTTGACAATAACAGTGTAACAAATTAATAACGGAGATACCAACAGTTAAATATTGGGTTTACACAGAGCGCTGCGAGTCTGACAGGAGGATGGCTGGACCAATCGCGTGCCGCGGGGCTTCCCATTGACAAATGATCAGCGTTTGTGTACATTTCTAAACTTTTTAATTTGCTCAATACAACGTGTAATACCATTTGGAGAGCAGAGATAGTGACGTTTCAGGGGATACCCGGGAAATGCTCAGAGGTGACGAGAGGATTTGAGAAAAGCAATGTTCATTTCCAACGAATTTAGTACTAAAACTTTGTCAAGTTTAATAGTCATTTAAATACATTTGCTCAATTATCTGGACCACGAAACTTTGGAAGATTATTTTTGAATGTCTTTTCTTTGAAATTAGCAAAAAAAAAAAAAAAAATTTTTTTTATTGTTTTTTCACATTATCGGCCCGTATCTTAAAATGGAACGTTGCGACTTCCGACTCATTTCGCCAGATCGGGTCACAAATGTGGAGAGGCTGGACATTTTTTTAAATGTCTGCACTAAAGCAGGGCTTTGTTCGAGGAGGCTTTCTCTTGGTCTTCCAGTAATTTTGTCAAGTATAGCTCAGCTATTTCAGTTCATTACTTTGGCTGACCATCTCAGCCTCTTTTTTTGCAGGCTTAAAATGTTTGTAACTTTTTATACTTTTAATACTTTTTTAACAAACTTCATCACGCTTCTTGACTATGATCTGTATATGCATGCATCACATAGAGTCACTGAAGAATTGTTAGGAATGTGTAGAGTGTGTTGTGCTGGCAGTTGATGAAGAGCAGGAAGGCTGGAGGTGTGGACAAAAGTGCTGTTGAGAGACTCAGTGAAACATCGAGAGCGTTTAAATGCAAAACAATACACTGATAACCATCAAAAAACAGTTCATAAAAGAACTGACAATGCAAGAAAACCAGACCGGAAATTTGAAATTACTGCTTTTCTCTGGTTTGACGTCAAACCATAAACAAACATGCGCACATGGGTAAAGGTGTTTACATGCAAAGCATATATAGTAATATCACATACTGCGTTAATATGTTAAAGGGCACCTATTATGACATTTAAAATGTTCCTAATGTTGTTTAGGGGGTCCCCAACAACAGTTTTACGTGCATGCAATGTCAAAAAACACTTTTGTTGTCGTATAATATGCATTTATTTTAACCTGATTTGCTCACCGACTCCCAAATGATTCGTTCAACGACTCGTTTTTCCAAACCCCTCCTTTGCGCGACGCTAATCTGCGTTGATTGGTCAGATGACCCAGCAGTGTTTACAGAGATAATACTTATTGTTTAACACGGAGTACAATTATGCTTTTATCAATTAAATCGTGTTATAATAATGATTATAGTCCACTGCTTTGTAGTTTGTAGTAAAAAACTAAAAATAAGATAAATAATTAATAAAAAAAAATAAAGTTACGTTAGCGAGCATAGCCCAGAGTTCATATTGTAAAAGCACAATCAGTCTTTGTTTGCATTAGCCCGATGCATAAACATAACGTTTTTACAAAAAAAAAAAAAATGCAGTTATGTTACTACGAGGTATTACTCTATTCTTTAAGACAACTCCGAAAACAACGACAAACACTTCACATATCTCAATACAATTGTCATTGAATACCTAGAAGCTAAACGGTGCTTACACAACAAACTAAATAATTATTAATCATGCTACATAAAACATAAAAGCAACAATTATTAATAACACTTACAGGTTGTGATACGGAGGAGGAAGCTGATGCAAATACACTTGGAACTGAACCTTCCTTCATATCAGCGAATCCAAGTTTGATTGCATTTAAGTTGATAAAGCAATCGTCTTCAAAATGGCGCGAGCAAAGCACAAGGCTCGGACTATACTGTGGTATAGTGAATTGTAGCCACTTAGTCTTCAAATGCTCCTTGGGCAGATGAAAAAAGTTGGCTTTTGAGTCGCACTTCAGAACACAGCATCTCGTCGCCATGATATTTTCCCTGGCCTTGGAGCGCAATAAGTGGGCGTATCGTATTCAAATAACTTTACAAGTTGACGTCATCTAGTCAGAGAAAAAGCTTCGGTCTTCTAACGATTCATAAAAATGACTCAGAGTCGACTCTTACTTTTGAAAGACAATAACTTTATATACGGTGCACTTTCATATTTCAAACTTTGCAGGATGTTTTTGTTCAATTAGATCTATGTTACACACTACATGAAAGGTAAATTTCAAAATTCCATAATAGGTGCCCTTTAAGGGAAATGACCGTAAACATAACAGAAAATGTCCTGGCATTACCAGTATCTTTTTGCCTTAACACTATATATATATATATATATGCGCTATATATAGCCTACGTATTTAATTGACCAAAAGTTAAAGTAAAGACATTTATAATGGTATAAAATATTTATATCTCAGATGCTGTGATTTTTAATGTTCTATTCATAAACCTGAAGAAAAAATCTACCCACAAAATAAATATTAAAAAGGGACATCATGAAAATGTGATTTTTTTCCATGTTTAAGTGCTATTATTGGGTCCCCGTGCATCTACCAACCAATGAAACGTGAAAAGGGACAACCCAGAAACTGTTTTGTACGCCTTTCTCTGCAAGCATGTGAAAAAAAGACCCGCTCAGATTTCTCTCCCCTAGTGACAAGGGGTTCTTATAATATTACCACCCCTTAATCTGCACGTTTCCACCCGCCACCATTTAGAGAATGGCTTAGGCTTAAAAAGGTTCAAATTTATTTTTTTAACACTGTTCATAAATATTATAACCTCAACGTGTGTCTGTGCGCTGCACATTTTACTGAGAACAGCTTCCAGAAGAGAGTACAATCCTGAAAGAAGGAGACATTCTCATTTTATCGGGACAATCTTGTGAAACACAACTTGTAGGCCTATGTCTTATTATTTGTAGTTTCACTGTAAAACTGTTTTCCATTAACAGTTCCAATTATAAAGATTTATGTAGTTGCTATAGCTAAGCTATTATGTAAATCCTAGCCTGCTAACAAACATTAGTGCTGTAGTGTTTATTTTAGCTTTTGTAAGCTCGCTGTAAGACTGTTCACTGCCCCTTACGAAAATGATCCATGATTTTGTGATGATTACTGTTTATATTACCATAGTTTTCCGACAAATATGATGAAATGGTGGATAACATCGTATATATAGGAAATTTACAACAACAACAAAACATACCACTCTGAAATGTCCTGTGAAATCTGTGCTTGGAAAGTCTATGCTTGAAATCCGTTCAGCACAATCCTCTTGTTCGTTAATAGTGTCAGGGTCTGAATGGGGCTCGAAATGGTTTGAAATTGACGCCATCATTAATATTTACGTCTGAGTAGAGCCAGAGAATGTCTAATAAGGGGAGAACTGCCACTCTCAGTAAACTTCCGGCTTCTGAACTGGTAGCAGTTCCACTCTGGTTCCATATGAGGGCGCTCATAGGACGAGTGCAGAATGAAGGGAGGTCTATGGAGCTATATCCCTCAAAATCCACTTTTCTCAGGATATAATTTTTTGTCTAATAATTTGAATGTTGTATTCGAAAGGAGATGCAAAGAAATTAATCATTGCTGGGTGTTAGATTTTTTAGAGTCACTTATTTGCTTTAAAAAGTCTTTTAAAATGTAAATGACGTCATACACATCGTACGACCAGAGATACTGCTTTACGGCAATCCTTCAGTCACTTTGGTGCTTTCGCGCTCTGCACTTTCTTTTCTCTCGAGGCATCGACAACACAGCGGACACAGGGAAATACACGTGCTAGAAGAGTTTTTGCTAGAAGACATTCTGGTCCCGCTTCGGATGCCACGATGCCATCAACCGGTATTCTCTGGTCGTAATCAGTCCTTCACTGACCAATCAGCGTTCATTAGCAGAATTCTATCGTGTTATGGGCAACGACTCAACCTGTAAGAAATCGAAAGGACATAAGTACTCGTTCATTCAACTTTCGACCTATAACCCATGTTGAACTTGCAAAACCTACAATCAAATCTGAGATTTCTCAACGGCAATTGGGTGAAAGAGACAAATTTAGCCGTCTAGCTCCATAGACTCCCATTCATTTTGCACTCATGGGTGATCGCCCCCAGTGGAACTCTGGTGGAACTACAACCAAAATTTTGTACAATAGGACTTAATAGGGAGTGGCCAGGCTCTCCGTAGACGGGCTCTGGTAGAGCTTGCGGTTGTGAAGGGTCGTGACCTTTCCCGAACACGCGCTAGGGGCTGCCAATCACAACACACTGGGCCAGCTAACCAATCACAGCACATTTCGGAAGGAGGGGCTTCATTGAAAACGATGCATTCAACTAAACTGTGAGAGAAAGGAGCTGTAATGTAAAAATGTGAAAAATAATGATTTTTTTTTAACAATCAATATTCTAGTACACCCCAAAAATTAAATCAAGACTTTGTAAAAGGGCAAATTGTACCCCTTTAAGTAGGCTGCAGCACAACCATTTTCAACATTGATAATAATAAGAAATGTTTCTTGAGCACCAAATCAGCATATTAGAATGCTGTGACTATACAACGCATAATAGGAAAATGTTGGCGTTATTTTGTCACTTATTGGGAGCAGTATGCTAGCTGGAGCCGTTTACCTCCTGAAGCCTGCTTGTTCCTTTAAGTGTAGTTGACTGACAAGCTCAAATCTTTGTGTGGTCACTGTAAGAACACCCAGACACTTGCCAAACTGGATTTGGCTGACTCATGTCACTTGTAAGTCTCTCTTAAAAAGCACTACCTACACAAAGGTGTGTTTACCCTTGACAGACATGCTAATGGTAAAAATTACAGTGATGTAATCTTATGACTATAGTTCAAAGACATTTTTCAAAGACACTTATGCCGGACGAATTCAGTACCAAAGCAGATTGTCCAGTGAGCACAGCAGCAGTCAGTCACAGTCTTCCACTGTTCAGCTACTAAATGGAGACAAACCCTCAAGACACGTCATGGTCGCGACTTTCTCTCAAATACAAGTTAGTTACCAAAATTTGTCGTTTCTGACCAGGGTGGGAAACCAGAGCGGGGCTGAATGGACAGTGTCCAGTCTCTGAGCCCCGTCCCCAGAGTGCAACACAGGATCAATTCCACCAATACGGATCTGTTCTCTCCACGCCGCTGGACAGCCCTCTTCTCTCTCCATCCAGACTCATTTACATGTTGTTATTGTCCATCGTCTGCAACGTAATCTGATCGCTTCTACAGCACACACAAAACCAACATGAGACACAGGCCCTGCGTCCCATTGTGAGGCCTTATTTCCCATGAACCATGGACAAAGGTGAGAGAGGAAGGCAAGGAGAGAGCAGAACCGACGTGAGAGAGCAGGTGGTGCCAAACCCGACTCTGTGTCTGAGGTTACTGAACCCAAACCTGTAGCCAGAGCAGCAGAGATCAAAGTAATGTATGCTTTAGTGTTCTGTATGTCTCTGCTTTCCAATACAATGTTTGATGTCTTTGTAGTTTGAACGAAAGCCTCCAAATAAGGATCTGGGTCCGAAAGACAGACAGACAGACAGACAGACAGACAGACAGACAGACAGACAGACAGACAGACAGACAGACAGACAGACAGACAGACAGATAGATAGATAGATAGATAGATAGATAGATAGATAGATAGATAGATAGATAGATAGATAGATAGATAGATAGATAGATAGATAGATAGATAGATAGATAGATAGATAGATAGATAGATAGATGTTTATTAATATTCATATATTTATCCTGACTGAAACAGATGCAGAGATGTTACTTTAAGAATCTGCACAGTCCACTGAAGGGAGTATGTATGGTTAAGTTGACCTCAGTGGAACGGCTGCCCATGTAAATGTTATTTGTTTGTGGAGGCCAGTGTGAGTAAATCTTGTAATGGTGATGTATGGTGCAGTTTATACAAAGGTCCTTGCCCAACACCTGAAGTGTGGGAGACCTAATTGCACACAGCCATAAATAACAACAACATGTGAACGGAGTCTGAGATGTTTCCTCAAGGTGCGAGGCTCCTCAATTATCCCATTAGCAGCTGTGAACATGGAGATGAGGCAGCTAATGTTGTATTTGGTTAAGTTAATGTCTGTCTACAACCTGCATTGTAAAACAACTGCTGTTTCCAAATGCATGTTTTATTTCAAAAGCCAGAATAACTCAAAAACGCTTAGCTGCAAGTCTAAGTAAATGGTAGTGTACTTAATGAATGTACTTTTAGCAGATATTTTAAATAAAATGTATTTATTGAGATGTAACAAATTATGTTATTAAAACAGTAAGATCTCTTTTACGTAATATTAGTATAAACAACAACAAAACACCAGATATTTCCATTTTAAAATGTTCAATCTTTCCCTTACAGAAAAATTAAACCAAAACATTGATGACTCATCCTGCACTACACAGAATTTTGTCCAATCAAATGCTTTCTAGGATGAGAATGCCACGCCTAGCAAATCATGGATGTCTGTCACAGACTGTTTTAATAGGAAATATGCAAACACACAAAAAGGAAGACTGTGTTTGTCATGAAAAATCATTTGGTCTCAATATATTCAAGGATATATGCCTCAAAATGATTGAAGTACCAAAGAGATTTTGAGTCCTTTGTATATCAAGATCTAAGAAGAGAAAAAACACTTAGTTATCAGTATTTTTTCAATCTCACTTCTCATTAAACTGTTTTCTTCCTCCTTTCTTTAAGAAAATGTCTTCTAGATGTGACAAAGGCTACCTGTGCCATAAAAGAGCAGAGCAGACAAATAAAAGAGCAGAATGTGGTGAAAGCAAATAAAGGAGGAGGTGGAGCGGGAACAGTTTTACTGCTGCGTGTTTAATTGAAGTCATTGATGGGAGAGTGGCACGTTCCCTCGGGGTCGTGAGGAGAAAGGACCGCTCAAAGCGAGAGGAAGGGGCTGGACTGCTGTAAAACAGCTGCTTTTTCACAATGTCATCCATTTCCAGTAGAAAGTTATATTGTAGAGTCAGATTTTCATGGTAATAAAGGGGTCTGTTGGGCATTTTTCATGTCCAAGTAAACACCAGTTGATTTCAAAAGACAAGCAGATGTGCAGATACACATACTTCACACCACAAATGGTTAAAATCCACAGGAGATCTAGATTTTCCTTAAAACATTTTTTATTTCAAATGGACCCTTGAAGGTTTTTACCAAATCATGGAAAACAGGATCCTTCTGCCAATCCAACACTTATCATAAATAGATTGAAGCTGTTGAAATAAGTCAACATACCTCTTTTGAAGAAGAAGAAGAATAAATGAGTGAACTAATGTGATAAATGGAAACTCTGGCAAGTTTGTGAGTTGTTGTTTATATTGGATTTTTGTAGTTAAACATGTCATTTGGATTGAATGGAAGTAAATGTAATGTTTAAAACATGGCTGTCACTTTGAAGAAGTGCTGGTGGCTCCGTTTGGTCATTTGTCCATTCAGTATGTGGGAAGAGTATCCGAATATAATGAATCACTGCACCTTAAATTACATTGTCTTTGCAACATTGTGGTTTGCATTATTTACAATGTCTTAACCATAACCTGCCTGGTCATTAGTCTGCAGTCCTGTTAATAGTCCATTGGACTTTTGCCTTTTGTCGAAATTTGACATTAGTAATTCAAGTGTTTGGTCTTCACTTCAAGATTTAAATGAACTCCAGACTGTTGTGTCTGGAATCTCTTCTGTCCAGTGAATGACTTTTCCCTGCACAGAAACCTTAATATACACACAGTACATGGTCTTGGAAACCATGTTTGTTTTAGTGTTTTTTTTTATTTTTTATCCTTGTCCCAGACCAAGACTTTCAATCTTAAAATATGAAAATCCATTGTATATATATTTAAAAAATCATTGTAAATTACATCCACCTATTTATGAGTGACAGTTAAGAGAATGTATGGAAGAAGAAAATATCAATGTAAATATCACTGTCAACTTCTGCAAAATGTGTGAAAATATGATTTATGTGTGTATTTAGGATAAATAAAATGCAAGCTATGAAGTTTTAGTAAGTCAAAGGAGATGGGAATGTTTTTTTCAAATATTATTATTATTCTTAAAATGTTTTAAAATGTAAGTTATATCACTGTAATGAGCACCACTCAGCGTGGTTAAACAATGTGAAATCCAAAATACTTCATTTGAAATGTGGTGTAAATATTTATATAAAACAAATACATTTATTAAAAATGTAAATATTTATTTAAAAATACATAAATATTTACACCACATTTAAAATATACATAGAGACAATTCTCCTGTGATGCATGTATGTCCATTGTTGGACAATTTTAGTGGACAAATGAAGAGGGTTTCCCCCCCCTCAGGTTCAAAAGTGCCCAGCCAAAATACCAATACTGTTTGTCGCTAATGTGTTTAAATGTTACATTTATCCTGCATTTCAAACAAAGCTCTTCACTTTCCCTCCATTTTCAGACCCTAATGCTCTCAGACCTCAGACAGGGAGAGTGATTCTAAAGATCCTGACAGCAGGATGATTACAGTTTGTTTTCTTTATCTCACCCTTTTTTGTCATTTTAAGGTCTCTGTAAGTCCTGCTGTTTCGCCATTTTAAGGCCAAACTTTAATCTCTATATCTATGTTTTGTTCTGTCCCCTCCTGCTGGAGACTGAGCTGAGACAAAGCGTTATTTACACTAATGGCACACTAGGCCTTTCACTGCAGAAACAAACAGCGCTGGAAAGTGAATGGAACTTAACATTTTGACATTTTTCCACATGCTCTCAAAACCAATATTGACCTAGCTCCCCTGCAAGGTGGGCTTTAGTCCAAGGACTTGGCATTAAAATCAAACCTATGTATCTCAAGCAGCAGGCAGCAAGTCAAGGGGAGAGCCCAACAATGTCCTGCCCAGGATGGGGTTCTCCTGCTGGGAAGGCAGAGTGGACACTGTCCTGGGCTCAAGCTGGTACACAGAAACAGCCACAATGAAAGGCTTCGTGCCACCCCCCCAGTTTAATGATTCCGTCTGCGAAGGCCGATTGTAGCCGAACCGCAGACCCCGCTGGTGCCCGATGCAGACAACAGGAAAAGGGTCAGCGGGGGAACCCGTAAGTGTAGTAACACCCCGTAGCAGGGAGTGCTTCTCAAAGGCCACATTACAATCAATTAGGGCCCTAATGAGCAGGATTTGGACTTGTAACCTGTGGCTTAGAGTCAGTTTTTAGCAGAATCTCAGCGCCACAGCTGGATAACGCATCAATACGCTCAGAAATAGCTTCGACTAGAAGAGTAACGCGGCGGGGAAGTGCGGCGTGTGTGGAGGTGTCTGCTTCTGCTCAGGAAAACACACAAACACGTAGACTCTCTCCTCTAAATGGAGAAGACACTAATGGTAAGGAGAACAAAAGGAGCAAATCTCACTCAATAAAATCCATTCATTTAACACAGCTCTGGATGAATGTACTAGATGTCACAGGCATCGAGGTGACACATGGGTAATGTGAAGAGAGCAAGCAGAGAGCCTCGAGGCCACAAGTTTACAACATTTACATACATAGCCAGCAGCCGTTTCAACAGGTCTGGGCTCACAGGGGGTCCGACAGAGAGAGTGTTGTGTATTTAGGGGTAACGTGGCCCCAGGGCCCCCACAGTAGGACTGCACAGGAGGGCTCTCAAATCGCAAGGTCCTCCACATCTGAGGGGGAGGGATATCTCCCCCTATTGTCGGCAGGGGGCAGAGGGCAAAAGGAGGACGATAAAATGAATCATGTTATTGTTTTTTTTTTATTATTTTGGGGCTTTTACCAGCTTTTAATGAGTGTGTTTACATTTACCTCACACAGATTATGCTTAATCCAACATTACAGCGAAAGGTTATACACACTATACAAATGCTGGGTTGTTTCAACACATGTTTGGGTCAAATATGGACAAACTCAACCTAGCATTAAGAGTGCATGCTTATACATATACAAGACAACTTGTACTGGTATTCTGACAACTTAGCAGTATGTGCATTCATGTTCACATTTTGACATCAAAACTGGAAAAAAATCGCATCATATAAAAATCGTTCTTTTAACTGGCTATTTCAGTTTTCTTGCATTGTCAGGATAATATAATGAGCTGATGTTTGATAGTTATCAGGTCTTTATTGTACATGTAAACAACACACTCACTGACAAGATAAGACACTCACTGACACGGACTGTAAAGAGAGGGCAAGAAATGATGTGGGATTGGGATCAGGAAAGACTCAAACTCACACTGACTGCATGATGCATGCAAAAGATCTGCGAGACCCAACACAACAGAGTGCACTTTGGGGGGCTACCGCAAAATATAAATTTTTAAAACTAAATGTAATTTATATTTTTAGGCTACTGAAAGTTTGAGCAACAAACAAAATGGTTAACAGGCGCAGGGTTGGATATTCTCAGTTTTACGATTAAATTTGGCAGCAAGGGAAAGCACCCTTCATTTTGGCTTCAGCAACAAATGCAACACGATGTGGTCTTGTGTCCTATGGCACCATGGAGCGAGACAGAATCTTACAGAAGAGGTACTAAAAATCTGTGTAGTCCTCTACCAGCGGGCTTTTTCGAGCAGGAACGAGACCATTTTTGGCAGAAATGGGACTCAGACCTCTACTGCATGAGCACCAGAACTCTTAGAGCACATCAGTGAATAATTAACCATATTTAAAGCAGCATTTAAATAGTCTTAGTATCAATAGCTTAACTGCAGCGTGTTCGTTTTTTTGTTTATTTTTTACTATTTATGTCTTAGAGTCATAAAAGTTATGACTATAACTTATGACATATAAAGTTAACACGTATCACGTTGATCTCAATAACGGAGGCGATCAATAAACCATTATAAATGCAAAAAGATGAGCTCTTGAGATGAGAGACCACCACACAACAAAAACAACAGCTGATACAAGTAGCTATAGTTCAATTAGTAGTAAGTCACCAAACAGTAAAACAATATACTGTACCATCCATCCATTTTCCAAAGCACTTATCCAAAAATCTTTATCAAATCAGTAACATTATTCAGTATGAAAAATGCTCTGTTGTCCTCAAAGTGGATGTGTATTATGTACAACCCAGTCTTTTGTATTCACCACAGGTGTATCTCATATATTCCTCATCATCTCGGAAATAACAACAAAAAAAAACCTAGCATAAGCCTTTGAAAAGAGTAATTTTCAGAGTGATAAATGAATATTGTGGGGCATCACACCACAAAAACTGTTCATGGACACCAGACAGGACCGGCTATGAAGTGCTGCCTGAGAGTAATAAAAGTATAGCACATGAAGGGGGTTTTTAATCAAATGGAGTGCACGAAGGAACCAACCCCCCCTCTAAGTGTTCACCTCAGCAACCCCACCCCAACAGTAAGAATTAAAGTATTTAATGTGATTTCGCTGTGTGAACCTCATAATGCATTAAAGGCCTAAATGTCTTGAAGTCCTGCTCCTGCCTCTCTTATCATATTGGCCTCAGTGGGAGCTTGGAGAGGGAGTGAAGGAGCCGAGGTTTATTTTGAGTTTCCCATTGTTTAGGCAGGCCCGTGTTGTTCTTGGTGGCTAAGAGTGAAACTTCATTCCCAGCATGCAGCTCACCCTGTTTGATTAAAACTGAGACTATCATGGAAAGCTAACAGCTTGTGTTTTCAACCGACTGTCGCTCTCATCTCTTTGAAGCTTAAGCAAAGTCATATTTTGCACGTTTTATATCAGCGTTTGATCACGCTGCCTCTGAAAAGATCAAAATCAATAGTCAGAAATCCAAGATAGTCTGAACTGAGAAGGTCTGGACGATGACAAGTAGGTTTGTACCTCTACAAAACTCATTATTGGCACCTCTAATCCTTAAGACGTAAAAAAATTACTGTCCGAAGAGAACTTCTGAGAGCTACAGACAGCCGTTGGACGTTTTTACACAAAGGCCACATTGCTCTAAATGCGCCTGCCAATCACAAAGTAGAGGCTGAGAAGCAGTGTTTGCAATGTGACTGCGATGACATCATGGGGATCGCTGTTGAGGAGCTGTGGACCTTGGGAGCTGTTTGCTGTCTGGCAGGTGTTTCTTTCTCTTTATTTTACCTCTTTTTTATTTTTTTCTTCTCATGCGATGAATGAGAGTGTAAATATCACTTCAAAGAGCAGGGCAGCTCCACATTGAGCTGTGGGAGAGAGGGGCAGGGAGCTCCTGCGGAGAGGTATAAAAAAGTTCTTGTCTCTTGTTGGCAAGGTACACCATAGATTAGCGGCTCGGAGAGCTGTGTCGGCTTTTATTCACCATCATAAGTCTGGAACACCACAGTGTGATAACCTTGAGAAGTTTCGAGACATGTATTGAAGTATATTTAAGTCTCTTTCGATCAGTGTGATGTTAGTGGCCTTTAAAGGGCTAAAAAATGCTTAAAGCCCTGTGTGACCTTTGACCTATCCCCTTTCCTCATGCCTCATTAAACAAGGCAACACATTGGTTGCAACTACTTGTTATCCTACTGTTATGGCAACATTCAAGCAAATAAGCTCCAACCTCTTGCCTCAGACTGTGTCGTCATACATAAGGGCTATTACCCTTCAGAGAGCAGCACTTCTCCAGAAAGGGGTCCCGTCAGCAGCACTTGCTTGGAATCCACCTTATTGTCCAGAGAATAGGGCTGCCCGAACACAAATTCTTCTATGCTCTTAATGAGAAAGAATGAACTGACTCATTGGTTATGTTAATGTAGTTGTTTTCACCTCCAAATCTTATCTACAGCCTCGCTGGTCTCATTTAGCTCTGAGTAATTTGACAGCACTGTGAAGAATGTTGCCATTCAACAAGTGAACTAAACTTCAGGACTCTTCAGAAACTTAATTTACACGTACAAACAAACTCACAATTGAAGCAAATTACTGCTAATAGAACGTGTACAGAGGGTATTTTGTAAAATCTTTCACAATTTCACCGTTGCATGCAAGAATATCAGGCCTCTCTTAAAGTCGAAATAAAATCAAAATGGACATTTCTTGGTATATTGTAGTTTTTATAAATGATTTTAGATAAATGATAAATGAGTCAGTCAGCGAATCATCCAGAGCCTTTAAACAGTGCATGGTTATGTCTGAATTAGAAATTATGTACTTAAACTATGTACTTAAATACACATATTAACATTTCCATGATCAAAATAATCAATGTTATCCACATTAATAGCCTAAAATGCTCAACAGTTGTGTTATTTGTGTGTGGGTTTTTTTAAGGAATTTAAGGGGAAACGTCTAAGACAAAGTCAATAATCCAATGAAACATAACTGAGAACTCAATAAAACGTTTTACTGGGTTAGGCTGATGTCACCAGTGACTGATTAGTGATCTTTACCTAAATGAGAGAATTGCTGATCCAAATCAGAAGGACACAAACACACTCCTCTGGAGAAGGAAACGTTTGTACGCTCTGGGGCCATTTACCTGACAAATAAGATAAGATTTAGCCCTAACTCCTCCGAGACACTGCACTCCTGTAGGTCCCATTCTAAGGACTGAAGTGAGGAGGGTGAGTGCTGGGAATTCAGCAATTTAATTGGATGTTAAACACTCAACCTTCTGTAATGATCCCGTCATAGCAATTACAAGTTTGGAAAGTTCTACCCTCGAACTTGTCCCTTTGGTCAGGCTCCAGCAAAGGCATTTTTCAAACAGCATCAGCCGCCAAAAATATTTCAAACTATATAAATGATAAAAGGCGTGTCTAGTATGATTTATTGGAAGCCCACAAGAACAAACACCATCTCAGTTGCTATTCAGGCCCCAGCCTAAAGCCTGGCACACTGAAGGGGGAAGTCCATGGAAAACACCAGACCTCACTCCTCTCAGCAGCAAGCTATTACTCTGTCTGTCCGGCCAATCCGTGAGCCACATAGTAAGGGAGTGTATACCGAGAGAGGGAATAGGAGTGAGTCCAGACGTGTCCTCCCCAGGCCGAGCTAGGTGTGTTTGCGGTGAGAGAGCGGATGCCCTGTGATTTACTGTCTGATCCTGACTGCAGTCCAGCCTTGACGTCATCCCCTCTCAACTCCTGCAGAGCCGAGCACACAGGCGCACGAAACACTCCCTAAAGCAGTAATGTCTCAACATTCTGCTCGCCTGGCTGCTCTGCCAGGACTCGGCTCTACTGTACACGCTCAGTGGGCTGGAGAGAACAGAAGAGGCAGTGTACGAACCATGGAGCGTGGGCTGAAGACACACCCAGATGAGTCTAAGAATGGGATTTAAGTGTGTGTGTGCGTGTGGAGGTATGTAACAGTTAGCCGAATGGGTATATGAAAGAGCATCACAGATGATGTCATTCAAAGCATTATGGCTTATAACTGTGTGAAAGCACAATAAAAGCCCTACTTCTAAACATTTCATCTCAACAACAGCGAAACACATCAGTGATTTTGTATGCACAGCCATCTTCAAAGCTGTGTCGCAGAGTTCTGAGTAAAATATCACTGCCTTAATTCTTCATGGCACAGATTTAATGTGCTGGAAACATTCCTCAGAGATTTTGGTCCATATTGACATGATAGCATCACGGAGTTTCTGCCGATTTGCCGAATCTCCCATTCCACTCACTATTGGATTGAGATCTGGTGACTGTGGAGACCATTTGAGTATAGTGAACTCATTGCCATGTTTAAGAAACCAGTTTGAGATGATTTGTGCTTTGTGATATGGCATGTTATCCTGCTGTATGTAGCCACCAGAAGATGGGTACAAGTGGCCATAAAGAGATGGACATGTTCAGCAACAATAGGTAGGCTTTAGAGTTTAAATAATGCTCAATTAGTATTAAAGGTTGTGTAGGTAAGAATTGTCTAAAGAACTTTTTTTCAAATTGGCTTAAACTGTCTTTATATACCAATACATAATTAAAATGTAAGTACTTTGAAAAAGAGAGTATAAAAATTGAGTGACTATAGTGTATTTAATCTTCAAAAAACACAGCTCATTAATTCCATTCGGGACGAAACAAGTGATTGGCTTGCGCGACTGTCACTCTCCGTCGCCATGACTACCGCCGCTATTATTGGCTCTGCCCACGTGCGCGCAGTCGCGCACCCGTTTTTAGGTGGGAGTGAATGGAATTAATGAGCTGTGTTTATTGAAGATTAAATACACTAGAGTCAATCAGTTTTTTATACTCTCTATTTCAGAATACTTGCATTTTAATTATGTATTGGTATATAAAGACAGTTTAAACAAATTTGAATAAAAGTTTTTTTAGACAATTCTGACCTACCCTACCTTTAAGGCCCAAAGTGTGCCAAGAAAATATCCTCCACACCATTACACCACCAGCAGCAGCAACCTGAACCAGTGATACAAGGCAAGATGGATCCGTGCTTTCCATGTTGTTTACATCAAATTATGACCCTACCATCTGAATCAAGACTCTTCAGACGAGGCAAAGTTTTTCCAATCTACATTTGTGAATTTCTATCATGATGATACTTTTCCATAACTCATAATGAACAAACAACTTGGACCAGAAAACTCGAGAGGTGAACTAATAATTTATGTTACCGGTACAGACTGAAGCTTCAGCTTATGGGGCAGTGAGGTAATGAATGATTGAATTGATTCTGCATAATTCAACAACCTTTCCAAATCTGTGCAGAAAATTCGACAAAATCTGTATCTGCCAAATCTGGGCCTGATCATAATTACATGCTTTACCAATCTTGAATTTCTTTCTATTTGTATACCAAGCTATATCTTTCATCAGTGCTATTCAACACTCACAGAGGTCATTGTTTCTCTGTCCAGGGCTGATTGGGTTGTGAGGAGTAATAGCTGCAGACCTGAGAGGTCAGAGGGCAACTCTCAGTCCATTCACAGCGTGGCTAAATGAATGAGTAGTGACAGCCCTGCTCTTGTTATCAGCCATGATGAGTGACGGGGTGAGTGAAGAGGGCTGTGTGTCCAGCGCTGGTTTGTAATAGGTCTGTAGGCATGCAGCATGTCAATGCACGAGCTGGCCAGAGCCTTGCCCCGCCGGTTCCTATTGTTTTGTGGGCGCTGATAACCCAGGCGACCTCAGGGAAGCAGGTTGAGCCATCAGTCTGTGTGTGGTAGAAGGGCCTGTCAGACCTTTGTCATCAGATCACTCATTAACAAACACTTCCACCAGCGGAGAATGGATCTGTGATCAGTCCTGGTATGTTTAACTCAGAGCAAACACACAGGCCGTGCAGGAGGTTGAGAGGATGCAGTGCGTCAGTCTGGAAGGATTTTAATCACATTTCCTGTCCTGTCCCATCACCCCATACACCCCCCCCCCACACACACACACACACACACACACACACTTACACACCTGTGCTTGCCTAATATTAATGCGTCCATAACTTTCTATGATAATAACTCTTCTTCTGTGCTTTCACTATTTCTTTGTCTATGTTCTCAATATTCCTTAACCCCTCCATGTTAGCTTCAACTTTTCTGAACGATGTTTGAAACTTTGTATTACTAGCACTTCACGTGTTTACTGCCCTTTTAAGATGAATCACTTGTTTTATTACAACTCGCTTGGGATAAAATTGTCTGCTTAATGAGTAAATGTAAAATGTAAATGATTTGTCAGTTCTCTTCATGCAATAACATTTACATTCAATTGTTTTATTCAAGCCAAAAATATTATCAAACTTTAACTTTACACCAAAAGTCATTTAACCGGTTAAATCAAAGAAATTGATCTTTAAGGAAACAATTGCACGTATTCCAGTGTAGTGTGTGTTGCTAATTGGCAAGATTCCCTACATCTTGTGACAAATGGAGGAGATGTCTGTTTGAAAAGCTGATAAGTGACTGAACTGATGTGTAAGCCCAATGACTAGCAAAAAAAAGATGATCTTTCAGTATGACATAATTTAGTATATTAATTGACACTCTTATCCCCAACTGCTGTGAAATTTTCCTATGTAATTTATAATAAGAATAATTTGTACTAAAAGATGCAGTCCTTGATAAGAATAAAGGGGATATTACACAGTTATCCAAAATCTTTGTAACAGGATAGGACAATGGAGGTGGGTTATTAAACTAAAAATAACACTCATCCTATTCCTGCCTGTATGACCTTTAATGCTTCAGAAATGACTCATCATGAAGAGGAAGGCTGTGGTCTGAGACCCTTCCTTGAAGCCTCCCTCAGGCCTGGAAGAGGGGAGCACATGCCTGCCCTCTGCTGAGTGAGATACTGCTCATTGTGGACCACAGCCAGACTTATGAGTCAGAGAAAGTCGGCTGGATTTATCTTTTGTATTCTGTACTTAATGTAAAGACATAGAGTTTTTTTATAAAAACATGAATGATAACAGTGTCTTATTGCAGAATGTTGCCTTATTGAAAGGAGGGAAAACATTAAACTGTCATTAAACAAGGCCTACCGGAGTGATAATGAAATTTAAAAATAGTTTATTTTATGTAAAAATAATAATAATGCAATTCAGTGTCAATTGAAATAAAAGTATAGGCTAAATAAACTAAAATGCATAAATTCCTACATGAAATGCATAACTGATGGTAATTACAAGAAATGAAGTCAGATAAAATGTGTAGGCCAACGTACATGGTGGTATTATTTACATGCATTACAAACAAAAGTTGCATGATAAATGTTGTCTGGGAACAGAAAAAGCGAAATGTGGTGAACACTAAACGATCTTCTTAATCCTCTGATTTAAGATTATTCTCGGCTGCCACCTTGTGGCCAACAGTGAACAGTAGGCCCATTTACCGGGCAATAACATGGCTACAAAGATTAGGCCAATTGGAAAATGTACATTTATAGGTAACACTTTACAAAAAGGTTTCATTTGTTAACATTAATTACTGTATTAAATAACACGACCTAACGATGAGCAATTTGTTACAGTAGCCTAGCCTATTTGTTAATAATGTTAGTTAATAAAAAATACTTGTTTGTTCATATTTCTTCACAGTGCATTAACTATTGTTAACAAATACAACTTTTGATTTTAATAATGTAGTAGGCTGTAGAAAATAACATTTACAAAGATTAGCTAGGCTATAGCCTTGCTGTAGAAGTAGCTAGGCAGTTCATTAGGCTATTAGTTAATGTTAACTGTTAACTAATGTTAACTAATTAAATCTTATTGTAAAGTGTTACCAATTTATTAAAGCATTACATTTTTCATATTCATGAATTCCCCACACCCGCACAAAAAATTCTAAGTGTTTTATTTTTTTACTGCAAAAACATGAAAAAATAAAGAAAAATACGAACACAAACATGAATATTAATATTTACTGCTTAATTAAGATTGTCATAATCTTTTATTATTAAGTAATTTTATGTTGAGTTTGCTATGAGTGTGCGCTTATAGTCGGAACCTGACACACTCGTGTCGCAAATCCAGTCAATCAACAAGTAAACCTATAACTGAGAAGCTGAAATGAGCAGTTTCTATCCTCCTTAAATGGCATTCAACCTTCTGTAAATAATGGGATTGAGTAAAGCACGGCTGAGGTAGTATTCATTGTGCCTGGTGACCGCTATCACAGCGAGCTCAGGTGCTTTCACGAGACAATGCGCATTTGTTGTCATCTGCTCCCGCGTGCATGGATGAGTTCCGAGCACCGGCCCGTCAAATTCCCTCATTGTCTACAGTCAGTAAATGCTTTCTAGTGCCTCCGGCTCACAGGTAAAGATAACGACAGGACAAAGTGGGACACATTCTCACAATACAGTACCTATGTTGACAGAATCTGTCGACATGTATGCTAACGTTTTTAGGTCAGCTAACAGGGAATGACGAGCAGGCCCACCTGAGGTAACTTTTCTCTTATTTCTTCTACAGAAGAATGTGCTCGTTGATTGTGTAAGATAAGATTTACTCACACAAACAATTGTATTTGAGGACATACATATCTATGCAGGCAGGCACGTTTGTTTTTGGCAAGCAAGTGTTTTGCTGTTTGGTGACTTTACTAGGAACTGCAACATTTTTGTAATAACTGGAGGAAGTGCAGCACAACCCAAGGCTGCCATCTTTCCTTTATGTGGTTGCTTAGTTCCTGGAATATTTGTCAAGTGACCATGACTTGTTAATTGCAGCCAATAAAGCAAGAGAGGAAGCCTGTTTCCACATGGTATTTTGGTGAACCGATCACAAGTGGTTAGCAAGTTTTTATTATCACACGTTTCAAATGCTTCTTCTGTGACCACTTGCAGATTTTGTGGAGACCCTTGCCTTTTTTTGTCACACTCAACTACACCACTTTCGGCACACGAACACTATTGAATGAACAAACCCGTGTTATTGCAAATGAATACAAATTAATATTATTAATTACATATTAATTATTAAAATAGACTGCTATGATCGGTATCTAATGATTACAGTTCTATCACTTTTGGCAGGTGGGACAAAAGGTTAATTTTAATGGGTTAAATTTGGTTTAATGGGTAAAAACCCATGTTTTTAGACCACAATAATTTATTAGTATATAATGGCCTCCTTTTGCGGCCAATACAGCTTCAGTTCTTCTTGTGAAATCCCAGACGAGGATATGTAGTTTTTCAGTAAACTAGGTAGCCTATCGGAGACACAGACCAAGTTCCCCAAAAGCTACTTATATTAAACTCAAGATACTTAGCATAGCAATGACAAAGCTTCCATAGACAAGCATGAATTATATATATATATATATATTCTTTTTTTCGAAGAAATACCATAACACTGTCTTTTGTCACATGCGTAACTGAAGAGGAGATGCCATGCCATGCTTTGTTGATAAACTGTCACTTGACCTGGGTGTTTCTATTTACAAGGGATTGAAAAGTCATGCGATGAATAGTTGCAGCTGAAACAGCTGAACAATTAGAGAAGAAACACCACTGTATTAGCCACCGCTAAGTAGTCCAAACAGATCCCAATCTTAATCCCAGAAACGGATTTATTGGGCTTAATCCTGTTGATGAAAACAGAATCCCACCCGCGTTCAGACAGCCCACCGCCCCAGGTGCAGTAAACTCACAAGACAAGGCTTTCGCCCCTCTGTCTCAGTAAAGCTCTGATGAATTGATAGTGTAGGACCTCACTGGGCAGCGCGCCCGGTCTGTGGTTGGTTAATTGGTGGGGGGAATGTTTTCCCACAGAAGCCAGAATCAAATGTATAAAGGTCATGAATAATTAAAAGAGTGAATGCAAAGTGGGTTTTGTTGGTCTGAATGTCAAGCAAACTTCTCACTTCAGAAAGACTCCAATAACATTCCTTCTATGAAAGATAAGGGGCTTCACCGACTTGTTATTTGATGCAGTCTTTCGTTCTCACATTTAATTTCTGCAATATAACATGTAAAACAATGATAAAACTGTGCTATAATTCGTCCTCATTCTCTATGGAGTTTGTGCAGACTTTTGTGAATGAAGGAAGAGCAGAAGGCATGAGACACCGATTAGATGTGATAATGAGATAATGACATGTGCTATCTTAATATCATAATGACTTAATAGCACTTCGCAAATTGTGCAGATTAGTTAATCCTACTGTCTACATTTATAATCTTAATATCTGACCTCGGACCCCATTTGCCTTGGACTGGACAGGAGCCAACATGAGCAATTTTGTACAAATGATACATATATTCATGTTATTTACTCAAATTGAAATCATTGTTAAATGTTACTTCTTGGTGGATTTGTTGCAAAAGCATGATTTGGTTTTCTAGTGTCTTTGTCTGTCCTTGCGCAATATGCAGCACATATTTTAAGCACTGGTGAGGAGTCAGACCATCACGGCTGGGTCAAATGATCAAAATGTGAATGTGTTCTGACTTTGACATTAATACCTTGAGTGAGTGGCATTTGCCATGGCTTGTTTCTAAGCAGTGGGAAAGAAGATCCTGCATACACACATGATATCACAGCAGAAGGCTGGCAACAGACACAATCATATGACATCCAGTTTGAGAGTCCTCCACCGTGTCAGCTGATTAAACCTTTTAGACTTCAGGCAATGCAATCCTTTGGCTTCCTCACTAAACCTATACCAAAAGCGTACAATTTGGTATTGTACAATATAATTTGTATTGTGAAAGGCTGAGACGGCACTGTAAAATGAAAGGAAAGATTTTACACGCATACATGTATTATTATAACATAATTTCATGTTACAATAACTAACAACTGTGCAGTACACCAAACATGATCTAAAACAGCAACATAAACTAAAAAGACTGATGAAAAGAAGAGAAAACATAATCTTGCACCAACATAGAAACCTTTTAAATGATATGACCACCCATACTAGAATGTTTCATATTTTAATGCATTTCATTGTGGTAAATTTGGACTATTTTGTAGAATTTATAATAGATAACTATGTCTATTTTTTTTTTTTTTTTCAGATTTCAAATTTATATTATAACTAGCATGTAGGGTCACAGAGAGAGAGACTGCGTGTATTACGTGATGTGTAACTGTTCTATTTATAACAAATCATAGTGCCTGTGGTGTAGCGGTCTTACTTGGAAGGACACTCAAAGGGCATTCACTATGCCTTAAACTACTGAAGTGGTGTGAAAGGCTAACTGCTCTGGGACTCCTGCACTTTCACACCATTGAACAGGTACTGTACACATTTCTGCTTTGAGTTTAGTATTAGTTTGGTAATAGTGTGCACACCAAAGAAAAATCTCAAATGTGAAGGAATGTAATGGACTCTGCATACTTGGTTCCCCATGCATTTTTAACAGTAATAGAATAAAGAAAAAATTGAAAAGCATTTTCTTTTTCAAAAAAGTTGTGCTTGATTGTGCAATTAATTGTGATTAATTACCATTCACTTACCAGGTAGTTTCTACATTTTTCCTTTGTTTAAAATTGTTTTCTCCAATACAATGTTACTGATTCTGATATCATCTGAGGCCATATAACAGATTGCATTTCCTTTCATTTATACTATAGTGTATGTAGATTATTTTTTACCTGATGCAAAGTTATGCCGATTATTTTAATGCATGCAACTTACAAATATATATTACTAGATTATATATAAAAAATGGTAATAGAGTAAAAAATATTAACGAAATAATCATAATACAAAAAAAATTGGTGTTTTACCTTGTACCTTGATGTACCATTTTGAAAATACGCTATTTATTGAAAATGGGATTCATATTCACATTATTTATGTGAATATGACAGTATATTTGTTTTGTTTTTATTTCATACACAAAATATATACATTTAAGCTTCAAATAATGGCAATTATATGGTATGCAATTGAAGTTTGTATTGTGTTTTTGACAAGTTTTGTATCACAATTTGTGGTTGCAGCATATAGCCATAGTTTATAAAAAAGACTAGCATAGATGTTTAGATGAATTAGCTTTCGGTTGATACTGGTTGTGCCATTCCCATGCTGCCAATAAAAACACCCATTTTTTGCATTTTCAAATATGACCCTATTTTTGTGCAATTGCTTTGCCAGACTACGTATTCATGTCACTGACTGATTAATTCATTCAAATTGTAGATTCAGAACCGTCTGTGTATCATACATTCACGATGGATGACTTTGAATACAGCGTGCACATCTCCGACCAAGACTGGGACTGTTTCTTTCAGGAGTGCGAGGACTGTGACGTGCTCTCTCCGGTGCTTGCCAGTCGAGAGGACTCAGGAATGAGTGACATTGATGAGATGGGCTGCCACTTTCTAAACAGGACCCCGGTTGTGGACACAGAGCCTGATCCAGACCTTCAGATTGATGGCCCGCCAGACTTTGAAGGCTCGCCTGTGTATAATTACCTCAGCAAGTACGGAATACGTAGTCCGGAGCAGGTTCTCTCTGGCAGTGAGGAAGACTTGCACCTTCAGACTGTCAATCTGTTCTTTGAGCAGTTAAAAAGTGTCACAGAAAATGAACAGCCCTTGGAACAAAGCCATGTTGTTAATTGGGGAAGTGAGGAGGCAGGCCATCTGGAGGGTTTGATTGATAAGCAGGATATTCTGTCTTTAGATACTGGTCCATCTGGCAAAAATGAGGCCAGTTTTATAGGTGAAATCACTAAGCAGGGTGTGGTTAATACCTGGGGTGATATAGCTGCACCTGCTTATGCACAAGAATATGCATCAAAGTCTAACACTGAGCTACTCATTGGAGGGAAGTCATTGTCAACTCCCCTAATTACAGTAAGAATGAAACAGGAGCAACAGGGAAGATGTGGTGATCTTAGCAAAGACTTGGAGCTGAAACCTGAAACAAAGCAACCTAACAAAGAGAAAATGGTTATGGTAAATAGGAAAGATATGACAGAACAAATCCCAGCAAGACAAAATATTACTCAGCTGGATACCAGAAACAGTTCTGACTCAAAAGATTGTGCAATCAGTCAGATCCCAGTGTCACCTTCCTATCTCAGGAGAAAGAGGAGAAAGAAGAAGAGAATGAGTGTTGAGCCAGTAGAACCAGGATGTGAGGCTCAGATCCACATCCATCAAAGTGAATCAGAGGAAGAGAGATTCATTCAGAGAGAAGAGATGAATAGCCTTCCTGCAACTATCTGGAAGACAGAGCACATATCACTTCAAAGAATTAAAACAATACAAAATACTGATCTTTTAAAGCCTAGAGACATGTTTGACATGGAGGCTTCGGCTGATTTGAAGTCTTTAAAAAGCTTGCCAGTATCTTTTATCAGTAATTTAGGCACCATACCTTCAAAGCCTGAAGTTGTTCACTCCAGCTTTAATACTATTTCCAAAAGCATGCATGACGTGTCTCTTGTAAACAATGGGCAATTGAAAGCAGAGATTCCTCCATTACCCCAGATAAATAAAGTTCTGAATTTACAAGAAGGTGGATTAAATATGCTTAAATTTGATCCTGCTGTACACTTAGAGAGCTGGACCGGTATTAGAGAGACCAGATCAGCACCTCTAAGTGATCATTCTGGTGCAGGATGTCAGAGGAAATCCTTATTATCTTCTAACATTTCCATTGCTGCTGATTCAACAAAGCCTCCTTCCTCCATAGTCTCTTTTAAATTGACTGAGGACAAAGATTTATCCTGTTTAGGAAATGATACTGACTGTTCAGTATTTAAAAATGAACAAACCATGTCAAGCAAAAGGAATATGGTAGAAGTTTCAGACAAAGAAAGCTTGTTGTCCTTAACTGAGAACATAGATGGAGTAGAATCTTGTTCGGATGGAAATGGTCCAGAAACATTTAGTTGTTCACAGGATACTCCTCAAAAACAGAAAGCATGTGTTCAAGTTAACATTTCAGAATATCAAAGCCATTCGGCCTCTCAAACCATTGAAATAAACACGAATATACCTTTAAGTGAGACAGATGCTAAGACTGAGAGACATATGTCTGATAATATTGATCATAGAACAGATGAAAGTCAGATCCAAAGCAGAACTAAGACTAGTAAGGCATTAAATGTGAATGGCTCACCCATAAAGCCAAAGAATTCAGATGAATCAGACAATAAGAGAGACATCAGTGCTAATGAGGTTTCTGTTTCAGCCAGTTGTGAACAACTATTTTGTGGCAAGTCTACCAGATCTAGTGAACACATACGTGGTCCTACACAAGATGTTTCAGAGTTGCCTCATAACACACTTGCTGAAATGAAGTACACTTCCTCAGCTGAGTCGAAAAGTGGAGCCAAAGATCTGGAGAGTGTTTCTCTTGATGCTGCAGATCATCTTCCATGCCCTGTGTATGCTATGTCATCCTTCTGGAATGAAATGGAGAAGCTAACCATCAATGACATATTGCGTTTACGGCAAATTGGTAACACCCAGCACACCAGTATTTTAACCCAGCCGGAGGATAGTAGCATTGCGGACACTACAGATGCTGGAGACTCTGGTTACTTTACACTACCTGACGACTCTAAGCCGGACCGCTTAAGTGGAGACATGTCTTACATATCTGATCTAGACGAAGACCTTGAACAGCTTCAAACCACATTTTCTTCCAAGCAAGAGGACGAGTCGTGTGAGTTCCCTAACTCTTGTGGTGTGATGTGGGAGAATGATCCAGATCCAGTGGTTGTAGGTGAAGAAATGGTGTTCATAAGTTCGGAAACCACTCTGCCTGAACATCTCTACACGGCTAATGCTCAACAGTGTTTCAGGAGAATGTATAAGAACATTAGCGTGCAGAACCTGCAAGCTCTAGATGCTCAACCAATTAGGCAAATACTGAGAAATGCCTCTATGCATTCGATCCATTCAGAGGTAGATGATTTTATAGATCCTTTTTACCATGTGAATACTTCAGGCTCAAAGAGCTTGTCTGATGATGAAGAGGAAGTGGAAACCAGTGGTATCACGTTTTATGAAATAATGCAGTATCTCTTCGGTGAAGATGAACCTGAGCGTTGTGCGTCTCGTGCAGACAACATAGCTGCTTCTTACCTTGATGTAACGGGCACTTCTGTGCCTGAGACGTATGACCATTTCTTCTCAGATTTTGATGCTGGAAGCTTTGTTTGTCCAATTGTAGAAGAGTCAGGTGGAGATAAAATGGTTCCCATTTTCACCTGCTCCCGCTTGGCTAACAGAAACCTTCAGTTTCCAGAGGCATATGACTATTTCTTCCCAGATTCCCCTGGGAATTCTGATGAAGATGATGAGAATGAGAACACGGTTATCAAGGTAGTGACACAGTATGGCCATAAGTCTCCCAACCATGATCCTGTTGACATGTATGAGCACTTCTATTCTGAAGATCAGAGCGACTTCCTCTGGACGAACCCTCTTTCATTTAGAAGAGTTCGACGCACAGGTTTTACCATCCCTGAAGAGAAGACATGTTCTGGGGAGCTCGTTCCCGTAAAGACATTTCCCAAAGGAATCATTCAACCAATTAATGCTTTGGGCCCTGATGGGAGCCCTTTCCCAGATTCCTTGCTCCTCAACCTGGAGAACTGCATCTTCCAGCAGCTGGCTGAGCAACAGAAGAAGTGTAAGGAGATGCAGACAGTAGTTGCTGATCCAAGTAAGAACTTCTACCACACGTCATTCTGCACACACTGAAACTGAACACTACTTTCTCAAAGGGTTTATTTGTTCCCTTTAATATCAGACATAAGAGACTCTAAAAGGAGAGCATACATACAAAATTTTCCAGAAATTATCTCTGTTAGTCATATGTTAGTCAACTCTCATCCCTTTTAAGTCAATATCTGCTGACTGAGAGTATCTAGTCACATGTCGAGCCTTGCCCGAGCCGTAGGAATGGTTGTACGTGCGAATCGGTCTACACTCATGCTGGGCAGCTTCTCAAATCTGCAGTGTGCCAGAATTTCTGAACATGTTTCACTTTGAAGTGCAAGTAAAAATAGAGAAAACTCCAGCAACACCAGTGTATATAATACACACAAAAGGATACTTAGCAAGGATACATTAAATTGATCAAAAGTAGGACTTTTACATTGTTACAGGATTTCTATTTCAAATAAATCTAAAGGGAACCTGAAAAAAAAAATTCACAAAATTTCAAAACATTTCCACAAAAAAAATATTCAGTTATACATGACTGTTTTCAAAATATATTAAAATACTGTTATTTTAAGTTTCAATCATATTTTTTTACTGTATTTATATGATCAAATAAGGAGACATCCTACCAACCTAAGGCATAAGCCCATAGTGTATAACTCTCAGTGAATTAGTTTTACTCATAATGAAACTAATTTATATAAACCCTTTTATAATAAAAGCCAGTTTGTTATTGAATGAAAATGATTGATTTATTTTGGTTGATTATTAAGTGATGCTGCACTGTTGTTCTGATTTTTAATGGCTCTTTTCTAGGGTTGGATGCCCCATTCTTGCCTCTAAAACAGGCAGACATGTGCTTGGTTTGTATTGCTTTTGCCTCTTGGGTGCTGAAATCGACAGGCTCAGGAGCAGACACCTGGAAAGCTGGTATTTATATTTGTTTCATGAATATACTTATTACTTTGACATAAATTGCTTTAATTCTCATAGTCTTTGCTATGGTTTTGTGAGTGTTTCAAGTGAGCGATTACTTTAGTCGTTCAGGTGTGTTTTGACAGTTTTTTACTTAGAATGTTATGCTTTTTACAGAGGAATAGTTAAGCCTCTTGCCTTGATACAATGCTCTGCGTCACAACAAAATAAGAAAGAATTAAGGAATGTGATTCATAATAATCCATAATGACACATATCTGCTTTTTTATTGTTCAGCTCTTCTTGCGAATGTCAGTGCATTCTCTGCCATACGATACCTGCGCAGACACGAGAGGGAGGAGGTCTCTGGAAAAACTCCTTTGCGTCAGTTAGAGCCAGCATAACTCCATAGCTGATGGCCTCCAGATCTGATTTCAGTCACATCACCCTTTTTCCATGTAATCCAAAAGGGTGTTGATGATGAATGTCAAATGTGCATGCAGGGCATTTTCCATCATTCTCAGTATATATTATGATCAATACTCTCGTGTGCCTTTAATGCTGATGAATCAGTTGATAAGCTTACACAGATGGCTGTGACTTCAGACCGGTCGCAGTAGTGTTTATAATATAGACATTTAGTGTATGAACATATCAGTTATCTGCATATCGATTATTTAAAAAAAAAGGAATGTTGATTGTTAATGAAATGACCAAAGCCCTTTTTGAGATATTGTGGATTCACTGTTTGCAGTGAATGCTGTTGTGACGAGAGCAGCGGTATATATTGATTAATATTTGATATTGAGATGCTTATGGAAGTGTTATAATGAAGATGGACGTGTGGAATTAGGTGTAACAGTGGAGAGTTTTCAATGGAAGAGCGAATGTCTATGGACAATCAGTTCATATAGTTTGATACTACTGACTGAGATACTGGAATTTTTGCTGTGCCAAATTATTTTGGTGTATTTATAGACCATATAAAAATTAAATCATATAATATGCCCATGTGAGGACATCACTTCAGATCTGACAAGTTTGATCTGTTCAAATGTCATTCATATGGTGCTCCCCATTTTAAATGTAATGTAGGAAATGTATTTGTCTGTCTGTTGTACCTAAAATTATATTTATTTGAAAGCATTGTCAGTACACTTGTATGTTAATATAGTAATACTTATTTTGGTCACAAGAGGGGGATGAACAAACAATTGTACTATGATTGTGCCAGAAAACCTGATAAATATTAAATTTGTTATAACTGAGGGGAATGATCATGCATTACAGTTTTTGTGCAGTAGAAACTGAGATGTGTTCAAACTGTTCTGGAGAAAGTAAAAAAAAAAAAAAATCCGAGACATTTAGGTTGTACTTCTAGATGTTACCAGCAGATGGCACCAGAACCCTGAGGTAAAGGTCACCAAAGTCCCTTCCCATAGTTTTTGAGGTCACAATATACGCCATGCTGACAGAGACCTATGTGACATTCATAATTCAAATTCATAATTTCCAACACACTGTAAAATTACGTTTTTCAAACATGTGTCACTGTTTAGCCATACTAATTTAAATGTAATACACAACATGACAAGAGTAAAGGAGTTCAGAGAACTTGTTTTATTTTAAAAATAGCCTACAATTTAAGTCACTCAAAAATGTAAAAAATAAACCACACATTCATATTTAAAGTGGACAGCTAAAGCAGTGCTACAGCTGTTTTTATTACTGTTTATTTGTCATAAACAATGAATACCTTTGACATCCATACAACAAAAGATCTTTTGAACAGATAGTAGAAAGCCATAAAAAATAAGTATAAATATAATAATAATAATAATCAATAATAATAAAAACTTAAATTTACTTAAATAGAAAAAGGAATATATTTACATTTGGTATTTAAAAATATCCATGTACCAACAATTTCCTGTGGTCTGTAGGACTCACGAAGGATACAAACTAAACTAAATGCAAAAACACACAAATGCTACCTTTGAACAAAAATGTAGTATTTTTTTCTTATATTAATATATACATAAACACTAACTTTGAAAAAATGTAGTATTTTTTTCTTATATTCATATATACATAAACGGATCACACTTGTTCGTACCGAATGCATACAGCAGTGTGAAGCCATCACCACAGAATTAAAGGATATTACATGTGCAAAAATATGTCATTGAGCCATTGAATAAACAAACTGTGAATATCCTGATACTCGGGCATGCCGGCCCCTGGTAAAGACATGCCCATTGTGCATGTGTGGCTTTGATTAGTCTGCTATGTGTGCAAGTCTGGACGGGCATAAGCCCATTGTTCTCTTTTATGACCATCTCTGCTGTGTTGTCATAGCGCCCAGGCCTTGAGCTCCAAAGTAAGCCAGTGTCCGGTGTGGTGAAGTTCCAGGCAGGGCCTGAATCATCCTATTATCCCGGTCAAACTCCCATATGTTATCATAGTCCATTTCCTGGTCATCTGGCTCTACTGGCTGAAGGTAAGAGTCATCTGTGAGAAGACAAAAAAATATGAATTCCTAATCTTAAAGTATTTTAATGAATATTTTCTACTAAATGTTACAGAGTTCCCACAATTTTGAATAATAGATTACAAACTGCGATTTCAGCATACCTAAAAGCAGTCAATCATATTCACTATAGAAATATCAATGTTTTATCTGTGATTTTATTTTATTTTAGAATTTTTAGTGTATATGGGACATTCTACAAGTGATATATCACAACTTCAAAGTAGGCATGAAAGTTGCGCTAGTCTTTTTTCCCTATTGTGATGTATATCCAAGTGAAATGGCTTCTTGAACAAGAAAAAAAATGTAGGTCGGGACAGATTTTGTTAATCGGGAATTGATTGGATCATTGTAGTTTGCTATTGCTGTGATCTCATATCATGCGAGTTTGCGAGAATAGAAGAGATCTCGTTGCGATATGTAAAAAAAATTGTATTTAAATCAAAATCCGCATGCCAAGGTTTAGAAGTCAGTAAACTGAGCCATGTAAATACTTCATGCCCTAATTTAAGATCTAACGTCGTGTCGTTTGTTGTGTTCTTTTCACAGAAAGGCTCTGAGATGTCTTGAAGGATCTCCCACTTGTGAGCTTTAAATCACTCTCGGTGGTAAATCTGTCCTTTCGCTGGTCTTTCCTTCATGTGCCACCTGCAGTGCTGTCATTTAAAATACCCTGAGCCATATTACACACACACACACACACATGCCCCTTCATCTGCACTCTTGTTTCCACTGCCTGGACCACCACACCCCATCAAACAGTGTGTGTGTGTGTGTGTGTGTGCTGGAAAAGGTCATTCTAAAACCATCCTATTAGCTGTGCCGTGAGAGTCTGGTATACTGTGTGCACGTGTCACCATGGATTATTTCCTCCCTATGGTGAGTTTAATCCTGACAAGTAAGAGTGTATACGATTAAACAAAATTCATTTGGATTATTTTAACCAGCCTATAAAAAATACTCATGATCTAGGTCAACATTTCACACGCTAAACAAAACTTGTCACAAAACTGGTGATGCAAATTGCTGTGCATATCTTGCATATCTAGTTCCGTATATACGTCCGTGAAACATGCCTATCAGTGCACTATTGTGGTGCTGCAATTGCCTCCTAAGTTTTGCATGCCAAAAATTCTTACCAGGTGAGTAACAGTAAGACATCTGCTGCGCTTCCATGACAGTGTGACCTGAGAAACCTCTCTGTAAAAAAAAACAAAGAATAGGAAATCGTTTTTATACCATTTTATGGCTACATAAAGTTACAAAAATATTTTTGAGCTCAGTAAGTTTTTTTTTTACTTTTATTCAGCAAGGACACAAAATTGACAGAAAGTGATGCTAAAGACATTTATAATGTTACAAAAAGATTTATATTTCAAATAAATGCTGTTCTTTTTAACTTTCTACCATAATTATCAAATAATCCTGAAAAATTGTATCACAGTTTCCACACAAATATTAGGCAGCACAACTGTTTTCAACATTGATACTAATTAGAAATGTTTCTTGGGAACAAAATCAGCATAAAATTAATTCTGAAGTGATTTTGTGTTTTTGATTAAATTAATTAATCTTACCGACTCCAACGGTAGTGTACATTGAAAAATCCAATTCATACATACAATGACATAACTAAAATTATTAAAAATGTTTTGGGGGGGGGGGGGGGGCATTAAGTCCAAAATGTCAGGGTGATACAACTATCCTTTTATCATAAAGAAGAAAAAAAGCCTCTTGAAAGGAAACCTACAACTGTCCCATTACCTGAGAGATGTGGTTGTGTTGTGGCTGTCGGTTTGGAGCGGGCAGCATCTTCAGTCTGGAAACCGCCTGGGCTCGCAGCTCATCCGACCACTGGCTGCTGACCTCCTCAGGCTCCGGGGCCTGGACATGTCTGTTTTTCCGCCCAAGAGGAGGGGTGCACAACCGGAAGGAGGAAGGAAGGAGAGGAGGGTACGACTGCTCAACAGAGCCCCGAGAAGAGTGCTGTATAGCAGAAAAACATGCACTTTGTGAGATTTAGAAGATAGCATAGTGAATTAAACCTGATGTAGTCAGCCGATTAAAGGATTTAGACCTAAATCTGTGTTGAATGAAACCCGACAAGTGTAAACCTGTATTCTATGTAGAAATATTGTCTCAAACACCGACTTTCGAAGGATAACACTTTGTCTTGTTCGCTCAGCAGCCTTTTCCATTATGCATCTGAATGGATCAATTAGTAATGTAGGCTATGGGGACTTTCCATGGCTTTAGCTCGTCAAATCAACGACTCTGGGTGTTTGGTCACCGAAGGCAGCGGTGTCAAGTGAGAGAGCGGATCTGATAACCTGACCCACTTACCGACGCTTGTGCAGAGCTCTCCTCCAGAGGGTACATACTGGGGGTGCCGGGGTCGTCGTAAAGGGGCGAGAGAGGCTTGCGGTGAGAGACCAAGTCCGAGTGGCGATGAGGAACAAAGAGCTGGTGTTTGACGTTTGTCTGTGGCGTGCTCCAGCTGTTTGACTGAACAAAGACAGATGAAAAAGTTACGCATGTTTTTATGCATTCCTTTTCTGAAATTGTAAGCAAATCATTAAAATAGTCATTTGCAATGCAGATATCACGCTTGACGCTTATCACTGATTTTTGAAGAACAGGAAATATAACTAAACATTAAGCTGGGCATCTGGTGAGGAATATTCTGATACCTTGACTAGTGGTGCCTTCTCGATTCGTTGAACAGGGCCGTTGCGGTGCACAGAACTGTACGGCATGTTGTAAACCGGTGACATGGGTCCTTCAGGGGCGAGATAGGATGACTGTGGCGGGGAGGAGTAGTGGAGAGAAATAGGGTGGTGCTCGGGGACGGGTCTGACACGAGAGGAGAAGCTGCTGCTCCTGCTGCCCAGGTGAGCGGAGTACTGAGTGTCTGAGGAGGTCGGCCTGCTGGAAATGAACTGTACCAACACACACAACACACAAACTGATTAACTGGACTGTACTCACACTCATTTACCAGATTACAACTAACTTTATGATCACGAAAACTTGTTGCCTTGGCAACTACCTGAAATAAAACAAGTTTAAATAGCAGTTAAATAAGTAAAACTAAAGCTGAAATAAATTAAAATTTAAAAGAAATAAAGAAATAAAGTAAATATAAGACATATCTGCGAAAAACTAATAAAAATGACAAAGGCACACGATTAAATGACTAAAAAGTAAATTAAAAATGAATACTGAAAATATGCAAATAAAAACACATTCAAGAAATGTATCAATATTATAATAGTATAAATAATATTAACGACACACACTGGTTATTCTTTTCAAAGTAGCCTGTGTTTCAAGTGTTTGGTCTTGTTTTGAGTGATTCATCGGTGCATTTAAAATTAAATACTGTGACTTGGTCTTTATCTAAAACTATTTTCCTTTTTCCGTTGATGTAACTGAGGCCATGTAAGCTTTTGGATAACGTTAACCAATAACCAAATGGTGATTATCAGATTTGCATATAGTCTGCCTCTGTTGTGATATACCACTATCCAATCAATTCTAGTGGATAAAATCCTACATTTTGTCTTGAACAAATTAAGAGTTGAACATTTGAACCAATAGAATTAAGAATATAATATAGATACTTTTTGACTGATACTATGTAAATTAGTATTCAGTACTAATCCACAAGAGTCTTGAATGTGGTAACACAAGATCAATTGATTGCACACAAGTTAATTATTAACAGATCAACTGAAACACTGCTGATCTTTTTTTTCACAACCACATGTGCTGCTCCTCCAAAATAAACATGCAAGTCATTCTGATGAATAATGCCCCATATTTTAGATCTGTAGATAACCGCCAGCCTAACCCAAATTTCACACCAGATATGAAATCAAACTGTGAAAAATTCTAAGAACAGTTCACCTAGGAAGACTTCCCTATAACACATTGAAGCTGGACAAATATCATGTTCACAACTTGATGTTAATGGGTTTGGGCTGTTGGGATAGACACTTACGCAGAGAGGCTCAGTGTAACCGGGGGACACAGGGTTGTCATCAGCACTAGGCAGCTGGAGATCACGGGATCTGCGTTTGTCCTGAGACTGCCTTAATGGGTCAGTAACTCCGTGGCTGCTGCTGCTCCACCTGTCAAACTCCTGAGCCTGAGAATAACAGAGAAAGTGAATATCTCACAGCATTTACACGCAATATCTAAAATATTCGACACCATGTCCAAGATGGAAGCAATCGCTCACCTGTTTCTGTGTTGGAGTGTAAATGATGTCATACACAGGGGGAGGAGGGCTGAGGATGGGGACGTCAGCACATTTGAAGAACTGGATCCAGTCATGGAACTCCCTCTTGTCCAGACAGGACACTATGATGGGGTTTATCAACTTCCCTAGCAACGAAACCCACAAGAGTTAGAGTCAGATATGCATCAGATTCTGTGCAGAAACAGGGCACAAAGTTTACACTCATCTTTATGGCACATACATATCAGATCTGTGCCAAGTACAATAACATCCGGCAATTAAAGACTTGAGTTATAACTTACCCTCAATCATTAACGTGTTAGGTTTGATGTCCTGGCAGGGAGTTGTAACTGTGATCATGTTGAGAGGAAGTTTGCCCTGCAATTGCAAATAATTGCAAGATTATTTCCAGAGTGCATCACTAAATTCACTAAATTATTTATGCAGAGTTGCTGCTGTATTCATTTGTGCAAATGAAATGATCGAGTTACCTTGTAAAAGAAGCCATCACTCTCTTCCGACAGAATTATGAGATAGTTGGGGTACAACACCAGCACACGATCATACTGCTCCTGTGAGCCGGACAGAAATGTAACGTTAATCACAATTATTATTGCTTTTACAGACAAGAAGCTAATATTAAGTAACTTATTTTAGACACATTACTGCAAATACTGTTCTATTTTTGTTTCACCAACAAAAATATTTCCAAAGCCCGTTGTGCGTATCTGTGACGATTAATTTTTTTTAACGAATTGGTTGACATAATGATTCATTGACATGATTCATTGACTCACTTATGAACTTGATTCCTTCCTAAGTGAATCAGTGTGTTTGAACGTATCGATTGAGTGAATGATTTAAGGTTTGTTCGACTTGAAACGGCGCTGCACAGACCGATCGGTTTATGCCATCAAAGTGTCCATTCATGTTTGAAATTATTGTTTGTTCTCTCTACTGTTATTGTGAAGCGTCCTTGAGCTTGGGAAAGGCGCTATATAAATTAAACATATTATTATTATTATTATCAAAGTACCGCGTCATAGTACCGCGAGAGCGATTCAAAAGCACAAGGAGCCGTCTGCTCTAATCCCTCTCGCGGTACTTTGATGTAATTCACCGATCGGTCTGTGCATCGCTAGTTCAAGTCGAACAAGCATTTCATGTCAAAACGAAGCTTTTTGAAACTGTACACCAATTTAACTTTGCTTCGCAAAACGATTCACTGTTTAGAGGCGACAACTGTTGGCCAAAACGGTGTAAATGACACGATATATTAGGCCAAACTTTTTTACATTGCCAATGTAACATCCACAGTTGGAAACCAACGTTTGAAAAATGACATTACCAGCCGACAGCCGTATACAACCCTGGACATAACGAAGCCGCGTTTGCTGAAATCATCACGTGGCTTGTACAGTTTAATGCGCGTGTGTGTAGGACAGTCAGATTGACACAAACTATTTTGCTATAATATCAACAATTTTTGACTATCTTTGCACAGCAGTGTGTAAAGCACTGTAGGCCTATAGGTCTTGCAGCAACCGTCCACGAGTGTGTGTTTTAGCTCGGCTCCTCGGGGTGTGTTCAAAGACAGCTGTTGGGTGAGTCAAGTGAAGTGTGTGAGGCAAGCAACTGGTTTACACACCCTTTTCACAAGCAAACCCTCTCCGCTCTCACAGTACACTTAAGAAGGACTATCAGTTGCTCACCCTCCCTCGCTGTCCGGAAAACATGTTTAGATATTGGCCACACGTACACCGGGTATTTGGTTACACACACTACAGTCCTATACCTATAGTATGAACTAGCATGTGTGTGTTTGTATGCTGTCTGTTCAAGCAGACCTGCTGATACCAGGCAGACGTTGACTAATGAGGGTGGTGTGAAAGTGGCCATGCCTTGAGTGTAAACTGAGCTTGCTTTGCTCCTCTCAAGAAAACATGGAAGTGAATTTAGACCCTCCTCATGCTAAGACCAAACAATTCATTCAATGGTTTTTCAGAGTGAATATATATATTCTTGTTGTTGTTATGTTATTGTTTGTATGCCATTATATTCATGCAGATATATTCATAAAAATTTTTTTTCATCTTTTTTAGGTTGTATAATTAATCAATCCCGGAGAGCTCTTACCTGACATGGCATGTGTTGCAGCTTGACTTTCGTGACGTAAGTGATGGGCCCTAGACTCTCTCGTTGTGAGCCCTCCCACTCATAGATGGGCTCTTTACTGATGGAGTTCCTCAACTCCTCCTTTCCCACTGTGGTCTCTTCTGAGCACTGTACCTTTGGAGACAATATTGGCTTTAAATCAATGTTCAAAACAAGAAACAACAGGCATGAATAGAGAGATAGAGTGCCATCAGTATCGGAATTTCAGAGAAATCCATTGCTTTGCTAATTATGGGATGCAGATGTTTTGCTCAATGACTTCACTTGCCGCAATAGCATGCGTCAGACTCAGAACAGAAAATACAACATGTCTTTTTCAAATCCAGTCAAGGTGACCACAAAAGAAACCACTCCTTGATGAAATCCCAGAGGATAATGACCAGCATTAGTCACTCTGACCTGAATTAACACCGTTTTTACATGTTCATTACAGAAATATGCTTTCATTTGGCATTTAGCAAATACACGTAATTCTGATGCCATACCTTAAGTCTTGTGTATGTCTCCGGTTCGATTGCATTGCCGCCATTAGCCTCGATTTGTTCTTTCAAAAGCCCAAACCAATTGTTCATCTCCTCCTCTGTCGAGCAGTACACGATGATAGGGTTCAGGCTGACCCCTACAAAGGTCAAAGACAAGGGTCAGAGGTTAGGTCAGATGACCATCTGGATCTCTTTAGGAGCCTGCAACAGGTTGCTGAATATTTTGGTAAATCTCTTGTTTTTAAGTATAGATGCATTTGTCTGGATACCGTTGCTCTGTTTCATGTCAAAATGTCAATGTTGACACTTCTGACCCTGAAAGCAAACAATCTGTTTCAAAAGCTCTTGTCATTACAACATGTCATGCATTTCCAGTAAACCAGTTGTCCCTTCAGCTATTCTGAAAGAAAGCATCAAACCTGGAATCTCCCATTTTATCAGACCCACATTCCAGCCTTTATCAGCGCAGATATCCGCAATTCTGACCTGACCTGCCCTGCCCTGTACAGTCATTTCCAGTAAAGTGTGATGTCTTTTTAGCAAAAGCATGTGTTCATGTGCAAGACATATCTTTTTTTCCCTGAATACATCGATGTTTAGTCAGGACTGAAAATCCAGTGACGTGCCTGATAGATTCCCAAATCTCACTCCTAGCAATCAAAGACATCATCTTTCCTAAAACAGTGAGTCTCATCTGATTTGATGTTGTGGCAAATAAGGAGATTTATTCAGTAATTTGGAGAATGGGACTTAACAGCACATAACGGTTAAGCTTTCATTCTTTTTCATTCAATCACGGCCACATTGACTCATCTTCCGAGATTTTGCTCAGGGTGACAAAGCAATAAAGTCAATGTTTTCCTATGTGGTAAATTCTCATAAACTTTTTATAAGCAAACTTGTGTGTTCAGGTCCAGCTCTCTGGAATGTGGAGTGCTTTAACTGTGCCGGAGAGGTGACGAGGGAAAGGGCCTTCGTAGCTCCGCAGCTGAGCGAGTTCAGGCGCACCTGTCGTATAACAAGGGGGGCCTTGAAGGACAATTTATCTCTCTTCTGACTAGTGGCAAATGGAGGAGGGTTCAGTTAGTCTTAGTGCTTTTGAACCTCTGGAATGTCCGAACATGGGAAGTGGTTTTGGGCCTACATAGTGTGGCTTTACGACGAATGCCTCAACAATCTTTTGTTTTCCGGCGGGTTGAGAGTCACAAATTCCATCCTCAAATAACACTGAGAAAAACCGGGTTTTGGAAAAAAAAACCCTGTAGGATTGTAGTAATAAAAATCTTTATATCTACCGTATGTAACTGTATCTCCCTGTTGTTTTATCTTGTGTTTCTTGTCTACTTTTTCCTGTTTGTTCAACCCTGGATTATCAAGAACTCTCACCGTTTATCTGGAATGCAAATTCCTGCAGATCACCAAAGCTGTTCCTGGTCTGCACCTTGCAAATCGTGAGCTCTTTGAGAGGAAGTGTTCCCTTAATAACAAAAACACATGGGAGAAAAACGTTAGTAGTCTGCCTTTATAGTGATTTAAATGAACATTTTTATATACAGAGCCAGTAAAAAATCTACATTGAAAAACTGGGATTCAAAATTATTTTTATATGTATTTATTTATTATTTAAACAACAAAAATACTTCATAAATAATAAATAAATTTAAAAAAAAATTTTTTTATAAAATACAATATCTTATAATATCTAATAAATTAAACCTGGGAATGAATAGACCGTTTTAAGATTATTTTTTTAACAAAGAAATGTTATTATGTTGTTATATATTAATTTATAATATTTTAGATGTCTGTCACTGACATATTCAGTATTGCACAACGTTTTTTCATTGATAATAAACATTTATTACCAGGCTGCCTCCCAGTGACTCATTGACCGATTAATGCAGGTGACAATAGACGAGACAGATTTTATGATTAATTACACATCTTAGTGTGCCATTTTTGGCATGGAGAGGTGACACATTTTACATCATCATAAAGCCCATAAATCCTGTCATTTCCGTCTTCGTTACCATATGACTCGAACGATGGTTAGTGTCTAAGGCAATGACAGAAGCATGGCTATATATGGAGCTTGACATTTCGGCCTATGGTATGCATTGTAAAAAAAATAATTAATAGGTGCATATTTTACCTGGTATGTGAGTCCAGTTGTGTTGTTGGAGACAAAATGGAGATGGGTTTGGAACAGGTCTAGGTAGCAGTCATGCACATCCTGAAAGAACACACACATTCCATCAGCTCAGGATCAACACAATCCGAGGGATCATTCTGGGTAATGCTGCTTTAAAGGCTTGAATTCAACAACATTGGTGGATTAAATGTTTTTATTTTATTTTTTTATCTTAGCCTGAATAGCAAGATTTTCAAAGGTCACGTTGAAAGCAAACTCTAAACAAGATGCAGCATTTCACCCAGAGACAGCATTAATATGAGCTAAGTTAAGTGTAGCAATCGTATTCATATAAATATCCTGTGTAAATCAAGTGTCTTTGTGAAACCGTCCTGAGAGGTGTTCGTTTGCTCTAAAGACTAGTGTAAAGCCACTGACATTGATTTATCACGGACAGCTCATTTCCTTTCATCTGATGTAGGCCTGTACTTTACCACGTTACAGAAGATGCCATTATCACTAATACTGTTAGGTAACATTTCCTTTCAACTGTAATATCACCACTGAACGGTATGTTCTCTTTTGACCTCATCCTGTGTTGGGTTATTTTTCTTTCCTTCACCTTCATTTCTTTCCCCAGTATGACTACATGTTATCAAACCAAAGCGGTTCCCACGCTTCAGAGCCAATGTGTAATATATCAGTGGTTTGATCAGTGCGCTCTGCCCTAGATAATCTCTGCAACACTTCACCATTTCACAACACCTCACATCCCTGCGTGTTCCGACACGGCCTGAGTTCCATCAATTAATCAGCAAACGTATGTACGTCATTCATACAACCACTATGTGACATCTTGTATCTTCCACCTGTTTGCTGTGTGTTAGATCATAGAGAGTGAGTAAAACACGTCATGTGTGCTCAGACCACCTAATCATCTTCTGAAAGTCTGTTTTGCGTGGTTTATTGAATGATTATTCTTGGCAACAGTGTTTTGCGTGTAGTTTGTTTGGATATGTTTTGGATGCGAGTCGGTGTGTCTTACCTGGCAGTGCAGGAAGCGGAAGCGGACTTTGGAGCTGTGGATCATTCTGCCATAGTTCTTCACATTAATGCTGCTTTTCTTCCATCCACTAGCTGGGTCGTAGGGGAACGGAGGGTCCCATTTGATGTTCTCAATCGTCTGGAGATCTTTGTGTGACATTTCCTATGTCGACACAGTGATAAAAGTTAGTTCTTTTTCTCAATAATATCAGATATGCATATATGTACTACTTTTATGTGAAAGCCCTAATAGGGAACGTGCTCGCAACTCTAATGGATAATGTTCTGCAAAGGTTTTTTTAAAGTTGCAAACAAAACGTTCTTGCAGTTATGATAATACAATGCAAAATATTTCCTAAGTTATGACAACATTATTTACAAAAGTTGTGAACATTGAAAGTTTCGGATTTTGAAAAAAAACATTTAAGAAACTTTTTTTTAAAAATCAAAACTTAATGTAAAACATTCTTTCAATATAAACTTGTTTTCTAATAACGTTCTGCTACTATTTAAAAAAAGAAGTTAGAATAATAAATAAAAAACTTTCTTAAAATATAAAAAAAATTGCAGTTTAAATGTTCACTCCTTTTAGAAATAACATTTTCATAACTGAGTAGAAATACCAGAAAAGTGTTTTTGAACATAAACTTGTTTTCTGGTCATTTTCTGCTAGCATTTTTAAAACTCTAGGATGACCGGAGAAAAACTTTCTAAAAACATAAATAGACATTTCGAATGTTCAAATAACTTTTGGAAATAACGTTTTCATAACTTAATGGGAACGTTAGGAAAGCATTAGCTGGGAAGTTCCTCACCTTTCTTGGGGTGACGGTGCAGAGAATGTTGATGATGCTGTTGGACTTCTCCTGTCCCTCCTGTGGATACTTTTTCCGGAACAAACGGCTGCTGCTCAGAAAACAAGAGACCCTAGTTAGACATGTCTGGGGGGTTGTGGGATAAGAAAAGATGGACGTGACCCCACATAAGGGTTATCTTGACTCAGGATGATCAGTTAATCACACCAAGTTTGAGTCAAGCTCTCTGTAAAGATTCAGTGCTCAGTGTCCCACACAAAAGATTACATCACCATTACACGTCCATTCTTCCTTCTCCTGCACTAGTCAACATATCAGTTTAACATCTCTGTCTGCACCATTTAAAGAGAAAAAACAATAAAGCTTATGTTACAAGCCACAATGCCCCGCTCATGAAATGCCTTTTGTTACCCATGACCCTCATTTATAATCATTAGTGTCAGATCTGTATAATGAACTTCTTCCTGCCCAACGATAAGCTGAGGAAGTCAGTGTCAGCGAGGAAGTCATCCTCGGTGAGAGAGACGTCCTCAGAGACTCCCGTGTTTTTCTTTTCTCTCTTTGTCAATCTGTCTCTGCTTTGAATGCAATTAGCATAACAACACTGGGCTCATTCACCCAGACAATAATGGGAAGTATCGGTGATTTACCAGGGCTCAGTGATGGACGTGTTTGGCATCCGGAGAATTCATTCCATTGAAGAATGCAAGTTGTAGGCAGTTTGTAACACAGAACATGCTCGTAAAAGTGATGAAAGTTTGACAGGGACAACTTTGTAACCGTGTAAGAGGCATTACCTTTTCACCTATTGTTTTCATTAAAAACACCATCATTCATTGGACTTATTTTAAATCTGATAGGGGTCCGGGGTTTAAAAGAGGCCGCGTCCCGCTACACTGAACTCTGATCTGATATGTTTGCAGTAATACAAAGGCTTTTTTATGATCTAGGACTCTGAACCTTAACTGAACCCACCGATATACATTCAAAGCGCATGCAAACCAGACACGACGGACAAACACTCTGATTTAAGTAGACACACTGCTTGTTTTACTGGCTGATGGTCAGAAAAGTTGTCCAAATTTGACAGCAGTAAATTGTTCGGATCGCTGTCACTAGCAGTGCAAGCACAATAGTATTACTTTCTGTGCAGGATAAACCCAATTCTTTGAAAAACCCACGAAACCTGAGAACTCTTCCCTGCCCTGAAGGCTACTCTGGAAACAGAAATAGATCTAACTTCATTACACTAGTGAATTCTATTAGCAGATGAGTGTATCAGTCAGTGTGTGTGTGTGTGTGAAGCGAGATCCTGACACTGAGCTAATGAGGTTTGCAGACAGCATCATATACACCGCTAAATTCAAACTGCCAATCCGTGTTCATCTGATGTGCTACAATAGGTCTATATTACAGTATTTTGTCTCAAATATCACTAAACATTTTATTTAAGAAGTAAAATGGCAAAACATACTAAGTCATTATTATATTATATTTATATAAAATTGAGTTAAGTTAAAAAGTTTGCCAATGGGGTAAGATAAATAAGTCAAAATATATTCTCTGAAAACAAATCGTGCACATTAATATCGTATACACAAGTTGTTGGGTTTTTTTGCTTTTCAAGTGAATGTTTCTTGTTTTAAAGACATTTTTACATTTTTTTTGCAGTGTTTGAACAGTAATATTGTTAATTTCCAGACTCCTGCAACTCCTGGCATATCAATTTAATATCAAACTCATGAAATCACATTAAACATCAGAACATTTACATGACTTCCCTGTAGTTTGCATGACATGCCTTCATACTTCCAAAACATCAAAGATAGTTTCTCATGGTTCTTACCTGTTCCTGCGTATGAAACTCTTGCTGGAGAACCTGAAGTTGTGTTGAGGGACGCATGACATACTACTCCCCATGTTGATCCTGGATAGTGTGTGTATCTCCTCGATGAAAGAAGCGTTGGTGTATCTGTCTGCTAGACTAATAATTCAGTGACCCCTGTTGTAATCCAGCCTCCCTGGAGTGAGTGAGTGTGTGTGTCTGTTCACCAGAGAGACGAGACTGATACTGAAGCAGCAGACAGGCGAGAGGGGAATGTATGAGAGAGGGAGTGTGTCAGTGGGTGGAGATAAAGTGAGGTGTGTGTGTGTGTGTGTGAGCAAAGAAGAGGAGGGAGGGACGAGGGAGGGAGAAGAGGACAGGGGACTGGAGCAATGAAGTTCACACCTTCTGCGTGAGATCCTCTCACTAAGTAAAGCCTAAATGACAAAGGGGAACGTGTAGTTTTTCGCACCTTATAGTGGGCAAATGGCACTGATTTGAATGTTTGAACACTATGATGAAAGAGCATTAAAGTCTGAATGGAGCCTGAAGAGGTCAGGCCAAACATGTCTGGACATGGACATGCTCTGAATACTACTGGCTGATTATATTATTCACTCACTTAAGTAATTAATACACTTAGGATGTCTGTAAATTAATGTCTGTGTAATTAAAAAGTTATATGACAGTAAAAAAAAAAAAGAAGACAATCACAAACATGGTGAAACATTTATTTTGATTAGATGTTTTGTGTTTTTTTTAGTATTTTTTATAATAACGATATTAATAATAATACCGTATGAAAATGTTGTGGGGTAAAAACAACTTTTTTATATACATTTTATGATATTAATTAAATAATCCATTTTCATAACAAAACAAAATGTTGTTACCGGTATTTACTTTTCCAGTTTTGTTAGGCATGGGCTGATGAAGAATTTACAAATGTCATTTTTATTTAAATATATCAGCATCAAAATCTACATTCATGGTTAAAACTAATAAAATAATAAAAGTAATACTAGTACAGTATGTACAGTTAAACAACATTACAAAATCTTCCATAAAAATGTGATATAATTTAGAAACATAAATATATGTAAAGAGCATAAGGTATTTCTGAGCGTGGAGCAGCATTACACTCATTTGTATTTGCTGTGAACCTGTCACTCACGTGTGACATATGGTTTGCTAAGGTGTGAGATATGATCTAATCAAATTAAAAGAGCAACACTCCCTATGTAATCAAAGAAGCACAAGTGAATGTGGCCTAATCTCGTCCTGTGAGGGTTTGAATCCCTGATATCCCAGTCTTCCAACTGTCAGACATGCAGATTGCTCAAGAATATTACATTATAACAAATGTAATTACAAGTTCTAGCCTCCCTCTTTGTGTCTTAATGATGATTAGCTATTGCATGAAGAATTCTGTGGTTGAATACATTCTCAAGTGGTTCTTCAGGTCTAATGATACTGTATGTGTATATGTATGGGTACGTAAACTCTATTACTTTTTATTGTTTCATTCCCACAGCATATTTTCAAACAAACCCTCAGAAATTGGACTTCAGAGGTTATTGTTCTAGTGTGGGCGGATGCTGATTCAAACCAGTAGAACCAGGAAATGTAAGTGAGGCCATGCCGGAGGCAACAAACTGTCACATTCCAACTCACACATTCCTAAATTGACTAAACTCCTTTATACACTTATCAAGAATTATACCAGCTTATTAAGCAGTTCCTTGGTTCAGACTAAGCAATAAAAACAAATCTGAAGAAGCATTGCCAAAATATGAGGACAGCATACCTGTTTTATTAACTCTCACAGGTCCTCTATCTACACTCTAAAAAATGCTGGGTTGTTTCAACCCAATTATGGGTCAAATATGGACAAACCCCAAACGTTGGGTTAAAAATGTAATTAAAAAATGTAACCTAACGGCTGGGTTTGTCCATATTTGACCCAAAATTGGGTTGAAACAACCCAGCATTTTTTAGAGTGTATAAAAAATATATATATAAAAAAAAATATATATATATATATATATATATATATATATATATATATATATATATATATATATATGCCAAAGGCAGTTGGTGATAAAAGAAATATATTCTTGAAAGAGCTCTTTCATTGTATCTGTCATAGAAAAACAGAGATGATCTATCATTCCCCGTTCTCACTCTGAGCACAGAACTACGCATGAGTCACAAGCTGTTCAGTGTCATATCAAGCTCTGAGCCTGAGCTGGAAATAACAGAAGGAAAAAAGCAGGGAAACATCTGACATATTCTGGGAAAATCTCACTTCAGTTTCTGTCTCCTGATGCGAAGTTTCGATTACTTTGTAATACAGGTCAGATCATCCCTCACATACGCAGGTGTAAGAGAAGCGAAAGATCAGGGATTTTCCATCTTTACAAACACTGGACCCAACCTAGAGACACCCCCAATATATTATTATGAAAAAATACATATAATGTAATTTATTATATAATATATGATGTTTTTACAGCATTTTTGTACAAATAAATGCAGTCCTGGTGAACGAAACACTTTTTTTTTCTTTTTTTTACGTTTTAAAATGTTCTGTCAGTGTCAGACAATTGTATTTACACAGCAAATCTGTCTGACCCCAAACTTTTGACAAAATAAACCCCTTCCATAGGTTTTACATTGTTATCAGTTTCCACAAAAATATTAAGCAGCACAATGGTTTTCAACATTGATAATAATAAGTTTCTTGAACACCAAATCATCATTTTTAGGTGATTTCTGAAGGATCGTGTTACATATACATGTGTGTGTGTGTGTATATATATATATATATTACACTGTAAAAAATTATACGATCACTAAGTTATGACAACATATTTTTAAGAGTTAAAGCTATGTAAAAACATAAGTTAAGCATTTAAAAAAAATTATAAGTTATACAAGATTCAACTCATTTTTCTAAGTAAGTTTAATGTCATTTAAGTTGAAATGACAAACATCCAAGTTGATTGTACTTAAATTTAAGGCAGCAACTTTTTTTTACAGTGTATATATACAGTTCTTTTAAAATGTACATTTCCCAATATTAATGTTTGTACTGCATTTTTGATCAAATAAATGCAGTGAAGCAAAAGAGACTTTTCAAAAACATTAAAATAAAATATTTATTGGCCCCAAATTTTTTGACAAAATAAACCCCTGTACACATACGATTTATCAATGGTTATTTTTTTCTGGTATTATGAACTTAAATAGTCATTGTATACTTTGAAGAAATCAATTCATGTTGTAGAATAATTATTGTCTAGTAACTACAGAATGCTTATATTAGGCCATAGAAAATGGTTGTAAGTTGTCACAAAGGAGAAGGAAAGGATACGGAAGGAAGCGGAAAATCAAGCCAAACACAACAGTGTATCTGACTGCCCACAACATTTTATGTGAGCAGCTCTTCTTACTCAAAACAATGACTGGCTTCCTCATGTGAAAGAGATTTTTTTGTTTGGATCCTATGGGGCTAAATGCTTAGCCTGTGAATGGACTATTCCTATAAACAAACGGAGGGAAAATATGTAATTCTCAGTCACCATTCTGATTCATATCCCTAATAGTCATTTTGACCATACCTTGACCTGTGCCTTAGACACCTAATCTACTATGACACTGACAGTATCTATTACATGAATTCAAGTAGACCGCTATTTGGAATAAAAATGTAAAAGAAGTGTACAGGGAAAGTTGAAAAGATCCCATGCATTATAAGACAAATCATATTTTAGTTCCCAATGTTCTTTCAGAGTCACGAATACTTCATTCAGAATTTCACACACACATATCAGAGCTGTGGATTGAGCAAGGCTATCGGCACGGCCCTGTCTGGGAAGTCCCTCTGAAATGTTTTTTCAGACTCGCCGGGTGCGTTAGGGGTGCTAACTTCACACCTCTGGATGTTTTCAATGGACCACGTGTGCAAGAGAGAACCACGGGTGTCAGAGCTCTCACAGAACAAAAAAAACACGGTGTAAGAGGTGGAATAAACCCGGCTTTGAAGGGATACATCAAACAGGTGACTTTTTTTTTTAGTAGAATGCCTTTGTGGATTTTTTTTAACTCGTTCAACAGAAATGGCTGACAGAGATGAAGATAAGGATGTTGTAAATGTCAAATGATGTATACGGTGATGGACAATGTAGAACTGCCAGAAACCAAATCATTCCTTGTTCCCAGGAACATTACATGCAGGCGCAAGAATAATCCACTTCTAAAGGATTGTGCAAACATCTGATTTCCTTGTTATTCCTTGTCAGTATATTAGAATTCTAGAGAAGACCATTTAGGACTATACCATTCAAAAGTTTGGGGTTAGGAAGTTTTTTTTTTTTTTTTTTAGGAAATTAACACTTTTATGTATTAAATTGTTCAAAAGTGACAGTAAAAAACATTTTACATTTTTTACAAAAGATTTCTGTTCTTTTTACATTTTCAAATTCATATTCATCAAAAGATTACGGGGAAAAAAAGCATTCCATTAAGCAGCGCAATTGATTTCAGATTTCAAAAAAGTTGTGCTGCTTGTAATATGTTCGTGAAAACCGTGATCATTTTTCAATGTAATGCAACAATGTAATGCATCCTTGCTAAATAACAGTATTAATTTCTTCAATCTAGCCCCCCTTTCTATCTATATCTAATACAATACAAAACTCCAAATGCTTATTTATGAGCTTGGATTTATGTTTGTGTAGACAGCTCAGGTGAATAAAGCTGAGGTTTGTTTACGGTGACTGGGTATCCACTGGACAGAGACGGGCCGGGCCGTGTTAGTGTCTCCTCTCTGCTGTATGCCTGCAGCTGCCTTTCCAGACCGTAAACTCATCATAGGCCCTCATATCAGTACGCCACAGGGCTGGAGACATGCGCAGTGGAATGTGACAGAGCCCCCCCCCAGCCCCCTACCCTCATTAAAAGAGCTGCCCAACGACAGACGGCTACAAGGGGTATTACGCAAACACACCGATGCTAAAATAACAGAGGACAATACTGCATAGTGCTGAAATGAATCTTCTCCTTAAAGCAAACGCTAACGTACACCCTGCTCGTATCAGATGTACAGCCCAAATGAGTCTGTATACGTGTGCGTAAGCGCACAGCACAGGTGTTCGTGTCGTGAAGCTGAGGTCATGGTGGGTAAAGCGAGAGTGCTCAGCTGTCTGCTTACATCAGTCAGAGAGCAACAAATCTAATGATACTCTAATGGGCTGAGCTTTGAAGGGTCGCTCCTTTAATCCAAAAAATCATTTGGTTTATTTAAGGGACAGATCGACTAAAAATTTAATTCGGTCTTTATTTACTCACCCTCACATCGCTCTAAACATGTATGATGTTGAAGCTCAAAAGAAGCTCAAATTAGTAAAGTGTCCAAGCTGCTTTTTTCAGTGTTAGTGGATGGTGACCAGAGGCACTCAAGGCAATAAGCATCATTAAACTAGTCCATAAAACTGAAATGCAGTGCTTTCTGAAGCCAAAAACAAACAAACTAAGGTTTCAGATCAAATCTCACTTGATAGCTTTTGGTCACCATTCACTTTCATTGTACAGCGGCTTGGACATTCTGCTATGAATCCGTCTGTTCTTCTGAAGAAAGATTCTTTTTAACACTTGTTGCCATTACTTTAAGCATTTTAACATGTATTTTGCACAAATACTAAATTGTAAACCCAGTAACAGTTTTGTCCTAATATTAAAAGGATGAGTTCACCCAAAAATGAAGACGGTCATCATTAACTCATTCTCATGTTGTTCCAAACTGTATGACTTTTTTCAACTGTGGAACATGAAAGATAGTTTTTAAGAGTTTCTTTATTTCATTGTCCAGACAGTTATGTTTGGTTACCAACATTCTTCAAATATCTTTTGTGTTCCGGAGAAGAAAGCACGTCATACAGGTTTGAAACAGGTTGCGAGTAAAAGACAGATTTTTGGGTGAACATCCCTTTAAAGCGTCAATGTATTTGTTCAAATGAGATTACACTCTTGTTCCACCTGAAAACATCTTTATTTCATTTACAGTAGTGTTTTGATTTTATACAGCAGTATATTGCTCCATTTGACATTAGTGCAAAAAATTCATGTTTGTTCTTAAATATAGCAAAACATAACCGGCACAATAAAACACATTCAACAACATTACAATAATAATAAAAAAAGACAAAAGAAAAGACAGCCAGTTACGTTGACATTGCACAAAGTTTCAGGATATTTGGTTATATACATACTGTAATTCCTTTCTGTGGGCCCGGGGTCCTGTGGTGTTATGTATTGTCAAAGTGCAGGATGCTTCACCTCTACAGAAATGCACACACGCAGCACTCTAATCTCCCTGGACACAAACATATACTGACCTTAAACATGTTTCTCAGAATTAAAGTCCTTAAAAAAGGAAATAAAATCCAAACTTCTCAGAAGTTTTGAAATCATAAAATACTACGCTACATTTTAAAACCTACATAAAATGGCAGAGAGCAGAATTTACTTAAAGGATAGTTCACACAATTTTTTTTTAAATCATTTACTCACCCTTATGTCGTTCCAAACCGTATGCATTTCTTTCTTCTGTGGAACATAAAATAAAATATTTAGCAGAATGTCCAAGCTGCTCTTTATCCATCCTTGTTCACATTTACTTTCATTGTACAGACAAAACAAAAATAAAAAAAAACAGCTTAGACATTCTTCTAAATATCTCCTTTTTCTGTGATATACGTAGCAAAGAACGTCATACAGGTTTGGAACAAAATTTTGGTGAATACATTTTCAATTTTGGGGAAACTATCCCTTGTTTTGGGGTGATCTGTGCTCTCATCGGTTAAACTAATCACAAAACCCACTGTTCACACATCTGCCCATCTGAGGTAAGATGCATTGGTAGTGGCTGTTACCAATGACATCACAGCACAACACATACATACTGTCTAGATCCGATCAAGCTGCCGAAGCGGACAACCCTAAGCAAACTTTAGAAAATGCAGTATTCAATGACATGGTTCAATGTTATCAAATAAAGACTTATGACAAAAATATTAATAAATGTGACATACAACATATAGGAGCTTATAATAGCCGAGTTACTCACATTAAAGGGCTTGATATTGAAGTGTCAGTATTACCGATTACCCGTTAGTTAATCAGAATAAGTTCTGAGCACCGATCACCCTTTCGAAAAACACGAGATAGTGCAGCTTTAATGTCACAGCTAGTTTTTAGGTATGGCTAGTCTTTATTAGAAAGACATTTCTCCTGGTTTGTGATATAGACGTGTCATATTAGAGGAGTTTGTACTCATGTAGAGCTCAAACTCTCAAAAGCTCGTACTGCATGACTGTAGAAACCAAACCGAACATGTCCGTTGGATAAAACACGAAATAACTGTTCCCCATAACACTCACATTTCATACCAAACACCAGTGCTTCTCTGATATGCAATAAGTACGTTAAAACTATATCACCCCCGTCAGAGGTGGTCCTTCAAACATCTCTGAAATAGTGTCATATGTTTATATTACATTTGATAAATAAATGGGAAAATACATAAAACATATATTATGTTATCAACATGATCTGAGCAGAGTCAGCTGTATGTAGTGTAGAGTCCAGCCCCCGCTTTGTGAGATTTTCTGCTAGTAAATGTCCATGCGCATCTGTGTTGAGACAGGGCAGCATTGCACATTACTGCCACCTAGTGTGGCACAGCAGCACTACATTATTGTGTTCTGCCAAGACGAAATTTCTGTAAACATGCGTGGCAGAACCTGTCAAGAGTTACATTCCTAAAGTTGTTCATACTTTTTTTTCTGTTTAATATATTATTTCTTAATATTTCAAAAAAAAGAATCGTAAACATAAATTAAATATACATTTAGATATACATCATACACAAAGTGACCGCAAAATGGCAGAGCAACATTATTTTGCACTTTCAAGCACTGGGGTTTATAGGGTGAGAGTTGTGAGAGTGTGGGATTTTTCTTTTCCTCCTTTTTTTACCCTTGTGATCTGTTGGAATGCTGCAGTATTCTTCCAGGCAGAGGGAGGCCGCTGTTGCCCACGAAACACTCCTCGTCTGATGCTCAAACCGAGCAGTTGCGCCTCTTTGCCACGCAGGGCAGGCCGCTGGAGCTAAGCCGGGTTTTTACCCTTTGTCAAAGACTTGTGGAGGAGACGGAAAGAGTGGGAGAGGACGGAGGAGGAAAGTTGAGGAGCTCCAGGACAGCGACTCCCACGCTGCTACGGCGCGTGAACATGCATGACGCCGCGACCCACTTGTTGCTACGAGGGTTGTATTTTTCTATGGAATTGAGACTAGAGCTGCCATCATTGCCTCCAACCGCGTATAACCAGCCATCCATGGCGACCAGGTCATGGGTGCTCCTGAAGAACAAGAGAAGAGAATGTCCATTAGAAACTTAAAAAATAAAAAAAATGAAAACTTTATTGTCATTTCAAACCCGTATGACTTTCTTCTGTAAAACACAGTTTCCATCCACTTATTTGTATGCGCATATTGGGAAAACACTGGATGGAAAAGCAAAGATACGCATGAATAAAAAATAAAAAAACTCATGTGCTCAATTGAGGCAGATAATAGTTTTATCCGATAAGAAGACATGCATATAGACTACGATGTAAACACATTTACCTAATAAATTCCTCGATGCACAACAAAAACCTCACGTGACTTTGCCTGTGGATGTGATTGGACAACTGGACTAACCAGCAGACCAATTTCATTACACAGCATCTCAAATGTTGGATAGATCGTCTGAAGCCTGAGCCAAAGTCTGCCATCAGAATGGTTTGGTTTAATTCCCTCCCAGAAGCAACTCACATGATTGTGTTCCCAAACACCAGACATTTATGATTTACGAGTTTGTTCTCTTGAACACACGGGATGGAAACGGTGCTTCATTTTCAAATGTTTTATTCCCATTTTTCGCATGCTAAACTCGCAATGGAATGGATGGAAACATATGTAATTAAAGTTAATGGGGTCCAAAAAAAGCCCAATGGACCAAAATCATTTCTTTTGTAATCTGCAGAGGAGAGAGATGCATATAGGCTTGGAATAACATGACGGTGAGTAAATTATGGCAGAATTATTTTTTTTTGGTGAACTATCCCTTTAACAAATGCTCGATTCCCACTTTCGAACCTGCGGATGTTCATGGGGGCCACTCCCTCCCAGGTGTTGGTTTTTGGATTGTACCGTTCCACTGAATTTAGGCAGCTGGTACCGTCATTGCCCCCTGCAACATAAAGCATGCCCTCCAGTACAGCCACCCCTGCACTGCTCCTCCTGCTCAGCATGTTGGCAATGGCAGTCCAGACATTACTCTGAAAAATATAACACCGTCTTTAGTCATTTATTTATCCATGGAGAGAAAACATAAAACACACCCTGGAGACATTTTTAACATATCAGAGAGAAATGTGTCACATACCTGAGGGTCGTATTTTTCAACCGTGGCTAAGTGTGAGGAGCTGTCGTACCCACCGACAGCGTACAAACTGCCATCTAACAGAAGAAATACGTGAAACAGGTTCATGTTTGCAATTTAGAGCAAACACAGAGGACATTAACCTTTTCAACAGGCAAATATATAGGTAAAGCTTACAGCTGTACTGTCACTCCTACTAGCCACTTTGGCAGGTTTAATTTTATATAAAATATATACATTTTTCAATTGTAGTCTTTTAAAAAATGCATCTGAAATAATAAACTAAGTGCAATGTAGTGTTATAAAAAATATAGATTTTTCGATACATATCGATACTGAAATATCGAATATGAAATAAAACTCTTCCAATGCTCATTTTGCGCAGAATACACTGTAACAGCTCATCTCATCTCTCTGACAGCGAGCTGACACACAAATCCGCCTCCCCTCACTCACTCACTCCATTTGCTTCGGATGAATATTGTTGGTGTTACAGAGCTTGAATTTCGGTGTGGGATTCCCTCTCATTTTACTCATTCCCAGATTGTGCGCACATAAAACAGCCTTGTTTTCGCTGCTTACTGCGCTTAAACAGTGAAATACACATAAAATAATGTCAAAATGCCGATCTTGACAAGTATTCTCGTAAACACAGTAAGTTATGTTTTAAGTTAATGTAAACCGCTGAGAAAGAAAACGCATGTGTAACAGTATAATGGATCCATCAGGTCTTAAAGTGACAGCAGCATAATATATACCTACTGGCAAATTATGAGATAATATTAAAAATATCTATATGGCAGTTTTTCCCCATGGTATCGATGTCAAAATTGTGGCCAATGAAGAGTGGCTAGTAACTTTGGAAAACCACTAGCCACAGTGGCTGGTGAGCAAAAAAATGAATGTCAAGCCCTGAGCATTATATATTTTTTACCTAATGTGGCCACTCTAACATATCTCCTTCTGGTGCTCATGGCAGCAATGGAGGTCCAGGTACTGGTCAGAGGGTCATACCTCTCCGCACTGAAGACAAAATCAAAGAGAGAAATGTTATATTATTTGACAATTACGTAATAATTTTTTTTACATTTTCCTTGCATATCGTCATCTTATTTCCAATCAAAATATTAATAGTTATATATATTTTTTTAATTCGTTTTATATAAAAATGTTAGTAACATTACTTTTTAAATATTATAGATAATTTCACATTAATTTCTAGAGCTTTAACTGATCAATGCTGTTTTATATGTTTCTTTATTATCATTATTTTTTGTTAGGATTTTCACATTTATTTGACTGAATAGCATACCTGTTGAGACAGGAAGCACCATCATATCCTCCTGCTGCATACAGCAACCCATGCAGGACCGCCACACCTAAACAGCTCCTCCTTGTTCCCATGGACACTTCAGGTTGCCACACATTCGTTACTGGGTCATACGACTCTACAGTAGCCAAATCAGAGGTGCCATCATACCTGTTTTGGGAAAAGACAGAGAGGAACAATAGATCTTTCATGCGTCGTTGTATAAATTGCATCTTTATCATGCAAGTAAAGACAAGACCGTCATCATTCTTAGAATTTCATTAGTCAACACCTGACACATTTCCTAACTAACCTTAAGTAACTTCTTAATTGCCTCAGCAGGGAAATCTGAAGGAAATAACATAGCTTTCTGCACATTCTGTTCCCTTTGTAATGTAATAAATCAAATCTGTGCTATTTTTCATTATTTTCATATCTATGCACATTTATGTGTCTTTGGTTGTAGTCACATCTTAATTTTTTTGGAAAACTCGTTTCTATGTTAAGCCATTTTCGCCACATAAGAAAAAAATGTGCTTTGGTAAATCATTTTGACAAAATCTATTTTTTCATACAAGGTTATCTGAAATAAACATAGAAAATTATGACAAAATTTCAGTTATGACAAAAATAAAAAGTAATAATGAAAAGTCAAAATTACAAGATATTAAAGGAACACTCCGACTTTTTGGGACTTTAGCCTATTCAACTTATCCCCCAGAGTTAGATAAGTCCATACATACCTTTTTCATCTCCGTGCGTGCTATAAGTCTGTTTGACGCACCCACCGCTAGCCTAGCTTAGCACAAAGACTGGATGTAAATGGTTGCAGCTAGCATACTAATCCAAATAAGTGACAAAATAACGCAAACATTTTCCTATTTACATGTTGTGATTTGTATAGTCACAGAGTGTACAAAAAACAAAGTCACATGAGACACAGACATATTTTAACCGTATAAATACTGGGAACTATATTCTCTGAAGGCGAAGCACTGCTACTTGGGCGGAGTGATAACCGCAGCACCTGAGACGCGCCGTTGTGAGGCGCAGAGAGTTCGTTCAGAGTTTGGGTAACGTTAACAGAGTCAGCAATTTATAAATAGTAAAAGCGTAGTTTACAATCATGGATTTTTGCTGTAATGTAAAGAGCTGTGACAATAAACAGGGGAGACCAGGTAATACCATGATGTTTCATAGAATTCCAACTAAAAACGCTGACCGGATGAAGAAATGGCTATACTTGCTCTGGATATTGATCAAAACACACCTAATGAGATTATCAAGGGACATTATGTTTGCTCGGTACATTTCACTGAGGACGACTATTTTCAAAAAATGGAATTTGCCACAAGGACCATGAAACGTGTGCTGAAGGATACAGCCATCCCATCGATATCACATACAGGACAAAGTGGAGCGGCTGCGGTAAGTGTTCCGTTATATTTTTTAATGTTTAGCCTAACGTTACTGTAACAGTGCCATTATCTAACTTAGATCTAATGTAACGTTAGTGACACTATTATATGAATAGGGTGGTAACTACTATTGCAGTTGTTTACGGGCTCCATGTATCCCCTGTAATGTTAGTATTGTTGCCTCGAACGCGCTCTGTCGTCCCAGTAACACTTGAGCGGAGCTAGAGGTCACGTATAGTCACGATGGTTTTGTTGACAGAAGAAACAACGGCGCGTCTCAGGTGCTGCGGTTATCACTCCGCCCAAGTAGCAGTGCTTCGCCTTCAGAGAATATAGTTCCCAGTATTTATACGGTTAAAATATGTCTGTGTCTCATGTGACTTTGTTTTTTGTACACTCTGTGACTATACAAATCACAACATGTAAATAGAAAAATGTTTGTTTTATTTTGTCACTTATTTGGATTAGTATGCTAGCTGCAACCATTTACATCCAGTCTTTGTGCTAAGCTAGGCTAGCGGTGGGTGCGTCAAACAGACTTATAGCACGCACGGAGGTGAAAAAGGTATGTATGGACTTATCTAACTCTGGGGGATAAGGTGAATAGGCTAAAGTCCCAAAAAGTCGGAGTGTTCCTTTAAGATATAATTATGTAAAATAAAAATGGATGACATAAAATTCAAAATTGAGATAAAATGTCAATAGGCTTCCAATGATTCCAGGGGTTTACAATTATTACATTTTTATTCTAAAGCAGCTCACACTGATGCCACATAACTCTGAATTTTCAAAAGGTGCACATAACACAAGGGTCTCGGTCACTTAAGATTGGTGTTATAAAAGGAAAAAGCAGCTGATTTTCTGAAATAGATGAGGCTTTAGGATCTGCGTACCCGCCCACAGCATAGAGCTTGTTTCCGATAGCAGCCACTCCGACCCGTGCCCGCCGTGTTGACATAGACGCAACCATGTGCCAGCGGTCAGTCCTGGTGTCATAGGCCTCACAGTCTCCGTGAATAGCAAAAAGACTGCCCCCACCTGAAAGACACGCATTTAAAAATCAAACCAACAACATACAGTACAGACATTGGTGCATGTGTGTTTTTACATGCTCGTTTACAGACCTACGGCGAAGAGGACCGGACTGGCTCCCTCGCATCGACGCGGTCGGGTGCGGCTGTTACTGAGCACGCCCCTCTGCTCCGGCATCAGGTGATACTTCAGTGCCTCGATCAGCAGGTCTTTGCACTCGGAGTGGTGACGCACCAGCAGCTCTGTATCCACATTACTCATCAGGAAGTCTCGTGTCAGCAGGGGCAGCCGCACACACTTCATCAGCTGAACCGAGAAATGGACGGAGAGTGAGAGGTAAGACGTGTGTGTAAAAAGGAATGGAGAAACAAGTATCGAGTTGCAGAGACATAATCCTTTATTAAGCACTAATCCTGCAATTTACTGTGATGTTGCTAAAAGCGCAGTTTGACAAGAGGAATCACACCCACCCGGGGCACATGTTGCCTCCGCCCATCAATGTCATGCTTGACCCAGCTCAGCACAGCCCTGTACACCTCCTCCTCTGATGGGACATTCAGGTTATCACTGGAGATCAGATCCAGCACCTGCAGAAATCACGAAAAAAGGGTTCATAACTGATCTTAAGACTAAAGGATTATGGTTCCAGTCAGACTTAAGTCTTTAATTAACATTTTGAAAGATGAATTTGTGTTTTAGTGTGAATGAAGCACATTTAAATGCATTTGTTGTGAGACTGACAACACAATTATTATTGAACTGTGCTCAGTTTGACACATTATAATAGAACTGTGCTCAGTTTGACACATTTTTCAAAATCTGTTTGAAAGTCAATATTACATTAATCAACAGTCTAATTACTATAATTACTGGGTAATTATCTTACCGGGGGTCGGTAAGATTTTTTCTAATTATTTTAAAAGAAGTCTCTAATGCTCACCAATGCTACATTTGTTTGATCAAAAATACAGTCAAAACAGTAATATTGTGAAATTATATATTATTATGTTATATATTACTTCCGTTTTCAGTGTTACATGATCCTTCAAAAATCATTCTAATATGCTGATTTGGAGCTCAACATTTAACATTTCCTAAATTATTAATGTAGAAAACAATTGTGTCATTTAATATTTTTGTGGAAACCAAGGCATTTAAAAAAATATATATATTCTTTGATGAATCCTTGCTGAATAAAAGTTTTATTTTCTTTAACAGAACTCTTACTGACCCCAAACTTTTGAATGGTAATAAAAATTGGATTTAATAATGTAATGTAATTTGAATTGATAATAATATACATTCCAATTATGTTCCAAAGTTCTTCACATTATTAGTTGTGTTTTGGCAAAAAAAATTGGTGACCCAAAATAGTATACTAATCCATTTAACACGTCTTACCTTGTTTAAATCCATTCTGCAGATTATTTTTTTCAAATCGGCATTACATTTATATATAAAAATAAAGCATGGTTATGATTGACTTACTTTCAAAACATTGCTTTGTTTGCCAACTTCATGTTAACATGTCAATTTCTGGGTCAACCAATAGTGCTGAGTGAGTTTCAGATTGGACAAGTGATAAGTGATTAAAAGTGATAAGTGTTTGGGAAACTATACCTTTATTTTGCAATTTCATTTGCTGCTGTTAGTGATGAAGAAATTGCAAAAATTACTTTATAATTATGATTATTATTATTATTGTAATATAGATTTAAGAGACTTCAACCAATGCCCGAGACCAGCTCATGGACATGGACAGAGGTTTTAAGGATTACAACCCAAATGACCAGCATCACAGCTGCTCGGGACAAATGTAATACCATCACCATCATCTATTCTACACACTCAGAAGCACTACAGCAGCCTTTGCAGAATTCCTGTCACACATTGTTTGTTTATTTGGAGCAAAGGGCACAGTTAACATGACTACAAGCATTTCCTAGGTCTTGTGGGTTAAACATGGGGCCAGTGGAAGCCTCTAGCCTGCAACAGCTGTTAAGAGCGAGACGGAATCACAGACAGAAAGGGAACTTGTCATCAGCAAGCCCTAATGGTCCTCTGTAATCAGTGTCTGAACAGCAGGGGGATTTCATGGAATCATTTTCAAAACACAGGGACATTAATACAAGCAGCACTCAGATTATTCAAAAGAATGCTCTTCGACGAAGAGAGCGGATTAGAGCGGATGAAATTAGTGTTGTATGAGAGCGGGCGCTGCTTTCTGCTGATTAGCTGTCTCAGCTTCTCATTGACGTGCAGTTGTCACCACACATTCGAGCAGGATGATTGACAGTGTATTGAAGTGCTGATGCAGAGAGCACTTATATCAGGGTCACTGCGGTGTAATGCATGCTGACATTTTTGCTTTGGTGAGTCGAAGAAGAGTTCAAAGTTTGGCTGATTGGCACGGTCCAGTTAGCTGTAACTACATCATCTGGGGCCAAAAAACAAAACAAAAAAACAGCTCTCTCAATTCACAGCCATTCAAACGTTCCCGTGTATTCTGACTGAATACATTTTCCCAAGCAATATATAAAATGCAAATATTGCAATTATATTTTTGGGGATATATAATAATGTATAAAATATATAAGTACACTACACTACCATTCAAACGTTTCGGGTTGGTAGGATTTCTTCTTTTTTTTTAAGAAGTCTCTTATGCTTGCCAATTAATTTATTTGACAAAATACAGTAAAAACTGTAATATTACGAAATATTATTACAATTTAAAACAAGTTTTCTATTTTAGTATATTTTTAAAATGTTATGCATTCCTGTGATGGCAAAGTAGATTTTTCAGCAGCCTTTACTCCTGTCTTCAGTGTCAGATTTAATATGCTGATTGATGCAAGACAATTTTCTTATTATTAATGTTTCATAACGGCTGTGCTGCTTACTAAATATGTTTTTTCATTCTTTGAAATAAAAAATATTTGCTGAATAAAATAAATGTAATTTCTTTAAAGTGTCTTTTTCTAAAGCTTTCATGCAGGGTGTAATATAGCTGTTTGTTAATGTAAAAGGTCTGCAAAGTCTCCTAAAATAAAGAATCGAGTCAAAACTGCCGAAACGAGTCGTCAGCAATTTCAGTCTCACTTCTTGTTACATACCTATGTAACAATGCATAATGCCAGCCTATGGTCTAAATTGGCTGCCCGCAAACAATGTCTACTTTGAACCAAGTCTACTTTCTTCCAGCTGAGGCCTGGAAGAGTTTGGTTCATGTTGTCAAAAGGATGAGAACTCACGCTGGCATTTATATGGAAAAACCGACGCCATTATTCCGGTTTCGTATCACTTGGTATGACGTGCTGAGGAAGCCTCTGGAGCCGAAATTCATATATGGTCATGGGTGTTTTGTTTCCGACACGCACTTTAGACCAATCACTATAGACTGGGCCATCTGACCAATCAGTGCAGAGTAGGCTTTCGGAAAAGAGGAACGAAACGTTTTCAGACTCTTTGAGAAATTAGGTTATGGGAGACCTTCAAAACATAGACACCTTTAAATTAACATAATAGGGGCACTTTTAGTAGTATATTATATTTGTTATATATATAAATAAATGTTAAAAATATATATTTTTTGAGGATTTTGAAAACATTAATTGACATATGTCTCCCTGCTTGCTTCCTTTGACACAGTTTAAGATAGTTGCTAGTCATATGGCTTTTTCAGCTCTGGTGATCAAAACTTCAGTTCCCATAATGCCCATGAGCAAAGATGTCAGAATTTGAACCACACACTTCTGAGAAACTCTGCGTCAGCTGACAAAAAGCCATTGAGATTAATGGGAATTCTAATGGACAGCTTTCTCCAGACCTTGGGAGAGTTTTTCTTTGAGTAGCATGAGGGGGCGTAGTAAAAGCCAGGATGTGACCAGCATTCCTGCAGCGAAGGTCGAAATAGAGCAGTTCATTTTTTTTTTTTTTGACTAAGTCAAAAGAATCAAGACTTCCCAGACGACAGAGAGGAGAAGAGGCCGGATCAAGTGAAGAGATTGTGTTTTTAAAAAGCTCAAGGCCAATGTGACAGGAAGTGGTGTCAGTGACAAATATATATAATTAGACATCCGTGGCCAAAACCATTTTTCCCTCAAGGATTGTTATGGCTCAACTCCCCAGCACTCCCCATGCATCATTTAACGGGTACACTTTACACCCTTCTTTTTACATCCTGAATAAATCTATTCTTAAAACCCCTCTTGCATCAGAGTTTCTTACAGTTTGAATTTTTTATGACCCTGGGCGATTCAATCTGTTCCTCACACAAAGCTATCATATGTACTTTTTATGGTGTCGTTTTGGTGCTTAACAACCCCAGTCCTCATTCACATTTATGTTTCACCTAACAGAAGAAAGTAGAGAGAAATGTTGCTGTGGCAACTAACTGAAACAAATACGTTTAAGTACCCAGGCACTAAACTACTACAAATAAAATAAATTATTATTAATGACAAAATACTAAAATAACTCTGAAAATTATGAAGAACTTTTTGGGTTAACTATATCCTTTAACTACCTAACTAGTATTCTACTACATTAAGCACAAAGCAGATCGCTCACCTGTTTGAGAGGTAGCAGCATAAACTCCTCAGTCTTCGAGACCTCTACGAAGTGCTGCAGGACGTACTTATGGGCTGACTTGAGAAGGTCGCTGCAGGAGTGAGTGTCTGCAAAGCCACGGATGCCCAGGCAGTTTGAGGGGTCCAGCTGGCTGAGGAGGAACTTACAGCAGGCATCTCTCACTCCGTTGAGCTGCAGGAGACTAGCTGCCGGCAACAAGGTCTGCTCGAGCAAAGCAGTAGAAGTAGTCATTTTCAGAAATTAATCTTTAACATCATCTTAAGGTGCGCGGTCACATTTACTGGATTCTGCGCTTACATTTTTTTTGCCCATTTCAACAGCAATCCGAACAATAACAAGTTTTCGCAAAAAAGTCCCTCAAGAAGATCTCATTCATGTTCATGTTTGTAGCAATAACCAAGAGAAAGCTGCTTGGTTTGAAAGTGACTTCTGTGTGAACCTTAACTATTTTCAATAGACAATGGACCTTTTGTGCACTGAAGTTTCACTGATGTGACTGCACCTTTAGTCTAATCGTGAGACAGATTCTTGTAAATAAGCTGCCACAAATGCATTTGTTCTTTTGAAACAGCACAAATAGAAGGCCTGCATTTGCAAAGATCCAAATTGTAAGTTTGCACAAACCATCAGAACACACCACCTTGTTAAGGACCTCACAGAGCAAACTAGATTACATCCTGGTAATTGTGAGCATGAAAATACAGTGTGCTATTCAAAAGACACTAAAGTCGACGTACCTGCACATTTCCTTCTCCTACTACGATTTCTGCAGTGTAGGCGTACTGCACCAGCTGCTCCAGAGCCTGAGGGTCAATGTCATGCAGGGTCACGTGGGTCTGACGGCTCTCTGACATCTCATCTGCACAGTCACAACACACACAGCTGTGCAATAGAGGCTTTTGAAGAACACTGCTAGATTTAGGCAGTTTCCCAGGGGTTTGACGATACTGACGTCCCGTTCACACATACAGCGAGCTCTGGTGGTTGTACTGTTTGTGGAAGTGGATGTTCTCATTAGAACGTTATTGGTGCTGCTCCCCTGGCAATAGCTTTTGAAAATCTGATCAGAAATGTGATGATCATCTGCTCTGAGTTCACAGAGTATCTGTGATGTTGGATGCTAGCAGACGTTCCTACTTGACTGCTATATTTAACTGTATCAGACAGTGGTTCACTGTCTGTACTATATTTGCATGAAATCTGCATAAAATATGCAAACTCTGTGACATTCATGACACCGGAAATCACTTTATGAATGAACGACCCTTGAGACTAGTGTTGTTATTCTCAACTAAAACTATTAAAAATAGTTCTCGTTAATTAATAAATAAAGTTGAAATAAATAAATATTAGTTCGTTTTTTATTTTTTTATTGCTGCCTTGACAACTAACTAAAATAAAAACAAGTTGAAGTTTAAGTACTATAACTGAAATAAAAAATGAATTAAAGAAATATAAATATTAAAACATTAATAAAATTGTAAAACCAAGAAAATAAAAAAATAAAAGCAAACTCAAAATAATAATAAATACTATAATAGTATGTATACTAAATATAATATGAAAAAATAATAAAATAATACTGTTTGAGATGTATGACAACACTGAACAGTTAAATTAACATTCCAAACAAAAATAAATTGCTGGATCATTTGATTAAATTCTCTAACTTTGTAGACAAATTTTGTATTTGTTTACACAAATAACTTTTTTGATTTTTCCTCTTGACTATCTGTAGTTAAACTGTTCGCATAATGTCCTTTTATGAAAGGAAAAAAAATATCTTCTTTTGTGTTTTTACATCTATAATCGTAACATCTTATTTCTATTTGGATATTATTTGTCATGATACTGTTAGCAGTTATATGGGCAGACAGGGCTTATATTAAACCAGGATCAGGTCTAATTTAAGTAGCTTTTATAAACGTGCCTTAGAAAAAAACTAGGGCTGTCAAAAGATGAATCGTGATTAATCGCATCCAAAATAAAAGTTTGTGTTTGCATAATATATGTGTGTACTGTGTATAATTATTATGTATAAATACACATACATTCATGTATATATTTAAGAATTATTTGCATTTATATACTATATATACATTTATATAATTTATATTATATATAAATATTTTATATATAAATATAACCAATTTTTCTTAAATATATACATGATTGTGTGTGTTTTTATATATATAAATAATTATACACAGTACACACACATATATTATGTAAACACAAACTTTTATTTTGGATGCGATTAATCACGATTCATCTTTTGACAGCCCTAAAAAAGCATGAATGCTGTGCATCTTGAGACAAAACAATGGCACTGACATACCGGTACGGTACACTACCAGTCAAAACATTTGGATCGTTATGTTTAATGTTTTTAAAAGAAGTCTCTTCTGCTCACCAAGGCTGCATTCATTTTATTAAAAATATAAAAACAACAGTAATATTGGTAAATATGACAATTTAAAACAACTGTTTTCTATTTTAATATATTTTAAAATGCAATTTATTCCTGTGATCAAAGCTGAATTTTCATCATTACTCCAGTCTTCAGTGTCACATGATCCTTCAGAAATTATTCTTATATGATGATTTGATGCTCAAAAAACATGTTGAAAACAGTTGTGTAATTTTTTTCAGGATTCTTTGATGAATAGAACGTTTAAAAGAACAGAATTTATTTGAAATAAAATCTTTTGTAACATTATAAATGTCTTTACTGTAACTTTTGATCAATTTAAGTTTTCCTTGATGAATAAAAGTATTGATTTTTTCTTTTCTTTAAAAAAATTAATAAAAGTAAAATCCTTTCTGACCCCAAACTTTTGAACGGTAGCGTTAAATGTTACAAAAGCTTTCCATTTCAAATAAATTCTGTTCTTTTGAACTTTCTATTCATAAAAGAATCCTGCAATAAAAATGTACACAACTGTTTTCAACATTGATAATAATGAGAAATGTTTATTGCGCATCAAATCATCATATTAGAATGATTTCTGAAGGATCATGTGACACTGAAGACTGGAGTAATGATGCTGAAAATTCAGCTTTGATCACAGGTATAAATTACACTTTACTATATAGATATACATAGAAAACAGCTGTTTTAGTCTGGGACTAGGCTTAAGCCTTGTCTGTGAAACCGGGGGTTAGAGAAAATATGAAAAATTATTTTGTTCGAAATTAGAATTACCTATAAGAGAAATGCAGCACACTCATTGTCAGTACAAATTAGTTCAAACTCCAGAGGACTATTTGTTGTAAGTTAAGGAAGTTTTGATATGTATAATGGAGTTTAAATCAGTGCGTTGTAAGTAGATCTAGTGTATGGTAAGTTCAGAGTAGTCATGGCTCTGAAGAGCCCACATTGTCCTGACTCATACCATCACACTCTAGTCTGAGGTGCAGCGGGACTGTTGAGCAATAGGAAAAACCAGGCACCTGCTGATCTGAGACCAAGACAGGGAAGAGAATAAAGCATGGAAAAACATTAGGAGATGACAAAAGGCAGGAAGGAAGGAAAGGCTTGAAACAGAAGCTGAGGTAATGTACATAGGAAATAAACACTACACAATACACAATACACCTTAAAGACCATGTGAAGTCAAAATAGACAAGCACGTCAAGTTCACGTGCAGATGCTAGTTGTAATATTAATCTTATTAGTAGTCTATCTGATAGGATGCGTTTGGTTGAGTTTATTAACCCGCTAGCAAAGCGCTTCAGTTTACCAGTGTTCATAAGCTCTTCTTTTTCAGAAACATTGATGATGTTATTAATAATCCAGCAGTGTTATTGTTTTTTTCAACAGTAGGCCTATGTTTTAATTTAAATCGTTTCTCGACATAGCTTCGAAAACATGCAGGGATGTCTGAAATCACTTAATAAAGTAGATGAAAATACAGTTAGGAGGAAGCTGTGCAGCGCCATAACATTATAATGAGAACACTATAGAATGTTGTGAACTCTTTGTGCTTTAGTAGCCCATGTATCAGCACGTTGTTACGAGAAGAGCGTATCCACAACGGGAGTAACACTTTCTGCCTAGCACGTAACTTAGTTTAAGTTCACTTGCATTTGAGTCATAATTTTACAGTTATGTTGTGTATCAAGGATATCTAATTAATTTCATGTAAGATGTGTTATTTAAAACGGCTTTAGTTTACTGGTCCTCATTCACTCTTCAGCTCATGCAGCTATTCCTTATAGAGGTTTCTTTTTTGAAAACATTGGTGCATTATTGCTAATCTAGCAGTGTAATTTTTCTAGTTACATTTTCATATTTTGATAGAAATACTTTCATGTCATATATTTATTTGTCAACATAATTTTTTGTAACAGTGTGCAGTAACTCATTTTTGAGACCTATCAGTACTCGAAAATGAAAAATGGACAAAAATGCCCATCCCAAACATTACTAGGAAAAAAAAAGACTAGAGGTGGCACGATATACGACGATAACCGTGATATTTAAAAAAATATATATTTTTATTGTGTTAATTAGGGTGTCGCAATGTATTGCGCATTGGCGAAAACGGCATTATTTCAAATGAATAGAACACGTATGATAATATGGCACGGAAATAATCCAGCGCCAGTATCTGGTTGACATCCCAAAGTACAGTAGGTGGCGGTATTGCACCAGGTTGCCTTCTGTTATAAAACACAAGCAGACACAGCGGGCAGCTGCTACTTCCGCGTAAAAACATGCTATCGGATATGACAGACATGACACTTCACCCACACAAGAAAGTTAGCTCGCCACTGTGGACGTTTTTTGGATTCCACGAAAATGACTCGTTAATCTGCCCAGTCTGCAGGACTTTTAGTCCAAAAAGTGTGCTCAATCGGATAAAAACTTATGGATTATCGTATGTTGACATCAAATTGATTTAGAGAGCAGTATTTTTAAATTTTTTACCCCTAATAGGGTGATGTGAGCATTAGGAGTGCTAAAAAAAAAGTGCTATTGGCCAGAACCATTTTCATTTCTAAAATAGAAATGTAGAATAAGACCTACTTGTAAACATGGCGTGGAAGTACGGACTGCAGGAGGCCAGCACCACCTTGTGTGCCTTGATCTCCTTGTTGGCCACATGAAGCACAATGTCACAGAGCAGGCCGCGCTGCCGCATGCGGTTCATGGACACGAAGGAGTCGTGGTAGTGGCGCTTGGAGTTGTGCGAGATGCTGTGGCCATCCCGGTTCAGCAGCTGCATACCCCCCTCCATCATGCCGGTGCTCTCCAAGGCCTGCTGGAGCCTGGGCCTCACTCTAGGACACTACAGGTAGAGAGAAACACACCATATGAAGGCTAGGGACATGAAATTGTCTAGCTATGACTTCTTGTTTCACAGGAGTATAAATATGAGGAAACTTAAAGGCCAAATTCCCTTAATCATCCATAACAATGAGTAAAACCAAATAATATAGTTCTGATGTGCAGCAAAAGATTGTTGAGCTTCACAAAATAGAAAGTGGCTGTAAGATAATAGCTAAAGCATTAAAAATTCCCATTTCCACCATCAGGGCAAGAATTAAGAAGATCCAATCAACTAAAGATGTTACGAATCTGCCTGGAAGAGGACATGTGTCTCTATTGCTTTAATGCAAGGCAAGGAGGAAAGTTTGAGTGGCCAAAGACTCTCCAAGGATCACATATGGAGAATTGCAGAGATTGGTTGAGTATTAGGGTCAGAAATCATAAAAATATATTTATATATCAAACAGCACCTACATCACCACATGTTGATTGGGAGGGTTCCAAGAAAAGTCCTCCTCGCTCATCCAAAAACAAACTCCAGCATATTTTAGTTTAGTTTATTAGCACAAATATAAAATATATAGGCAGAAAATCCAAACGGGCTTATTTAAAGCCTCCACCTAAACAACAAAGAAAAACAGAAACTATGAAATTAAAGAAAGAGCTAAATTACAATGACGAATATACAAATGTATGACTGAATCAAGTTAATTACAACATAAGAATAATAATATACAACCAAAAACAAATGCTATAGGGTACATAAAATACATAAACAAAAAAGACAAGACGGCAATAAAATTATCCTTTATACATCTTTTATAACATATTAAAGAAGCATTTTCTTGCTAGATAGGATAAACCATACCATAATTTAATACCCCTAATCGTATTGAGTATTGACCTCTAGGCTACAAGTGAGAAATTTCGGAAGATAAGGGACCGGCTTCTATGGTCAGATCAGATGAAACAAAACAAAAAAGAGCTTTTGGGCAGCAAACCCACAAGATGGTTTTGGTGCAAACAGGGATAAAAATTACCCCATGCCCGAGGTTCTTTCACCACTGGATCTTTAATGTTGTGGCCCTATTTTTTTGCTGGAGGTCCTGGACATCTTGTTCAGACATCAAGGATTCTAGGCTAGCAAATACTAACAGATAACAAATCAAAACCTGACGGCCTTTCCTAGAAATCTTATAATGGGCCATGTTTGGATCTTACATCAGGACAACGATCTAAAACAAACATCAAAAACGTAAAAAATGTGTCACTGAGCGCAAAATGAAGCTTTAGATTTGTGCACATTTTTTGAATGAAAGATCAAAAGGAATCAACAATGCAGATTTATTTTTACAGCCATCTTTGATCATATTTACCAGGGGTGCCAATAATTCCCACCACAACTGTAATCAAATAAAAATAAATCGATAAATATAAAACAATTGTGGTAAATAGACCATAGGCTATGATGAAGTTTATTTCCTATTTAAATAGGAAAATAATGTTTGTAATGAATAAGTGAAGACAAGAAATAAAAAAGGATTTCATGAGGGTCTTTAAGAACTCTAATTAATCATTAATGTCATGTTTAACGTTTAACATCTGTGCATTACCTCGAACAATCTTTGAGTTATTTGCCAGGCTGTAAATCCATTTTAATTTGTGCCTTCTTAGTTCACATTTCCTTTCCATACAGCATAATGGTTGCTTCAAGGCATTTTGAACAACGAGTACAGAATCATAATGGGAGAAGCGAGCCAGACCGAAGCGCTCAAGCCTTAAATATCATGAAAATTATCACTTCACATTACAAATTCCCACTCATTTTATAGCTTATAGCCACGTATGGTTTGCTCCTCAATACTCAGTGGCCTTTTCTCACTGGCCCGAGGCCTCAGAAGCTATTTAAATGTGGTCTCTCGCACACATAAAGACTCACACTCGCTGCATAAATAAACCGGCTGGTTGATTTTAATAATGAAACTGTTCCAGATGAAAGAACGAATGGTATGGAACAGTTGAACCAGGACACGCCGTGATGAGCCGGCCAGTCAGCTGCACACATTCAATTCTCCAAAAGCATCACTATAGAAACCACTGTGCTGTGCCCACGGTAACATCATGTGCTGGTATCTGTCATACACTTCACTTTGAGTGGGAAGATTGGATGGAGCAGTGAGAGACAATTTAAAGGAGGATGATAAATAGCAATCCAGTTGACGCCACCTCTTCTATTAGATGTTGAGGTGTATAGTGTTTTAAATCACATAAACTAAAGCCTTAAGCAATGGGATGTTTTGTTGTTTTCCTAACAATACGGCTCCAACTCTAAAGCATTACTCATGTTACTCCAAATAACAGACGACAGGTGAAAGAGCATGAAAAGAGTCATAGGCTCAGTATTACAGCCAGCAGTGGTGCGGCTGCCCACAAAACGGCTATGGGGTTTCAGATGTATACATCCTTTTAGTTATACAAAGCAAACGATGCGGTCTGAAACCTGAGGTCACTAACTGTTTAAAAATGCAGAATAGATGAAACGGTTGACAATAGTTATTAGTAGTATGGTAGGCACATAGAGTTTCTGTAGATGCCTCTGTGGCCCCTCAAAGCAAATTGAGAAACTCCAGCATTACTGCTTAATAAAAGTTGTATTATGATGTTTTTTCAGGCAATGACTTCTTCACAAACTTCCTTAGTGCTGAACTCAGCTGTGTGTATTATTTCCAGAACTCCTTCAACTGAACACATCTCCCTTGTACTTGTATCCGGTTAAATACAGTATTGCCTTTAAGGTTTTGCTGCTTACCCATAAGGCACTCAATAATTTCACCCATTCATATTTGTCCGGTTTCTTCTCTCATACACTCCTACTCGCACTCACTCTTGTTCTGTCTCATATCCGCATGACTTCCATGGGTTCGTTTTAGACAGGCTTTAATGTGATTGTATTTATGTACCCAGCCTACTGTATGTTGTGTTTTTTAGGCCATACTGAGGGCCTTTATATTTTATGCTGATATGTGCTTTTTGATGCTTGTAAGGTGTCCTTGCGTGTCATGAATGGTGCCTGTTATATACAATATATTATAGTAACTTACTCAAATCAAATTAAATAATAAAAAATATATTAATATGATAGAAAGTTTCTGAAAGCTTCTTACAGTGTTGGGAACCAAAAATGTATTCATTTTTAGGATTGTACTGTTGTACAGTAGTAGCAATAGCTGTAATACTGGTATTTAGCAAAAAATGTGAGGACCGGATTATCCAGTAAATATAAAAATAGCATTTTTCCTCTTGCATACTAGACAGGTTGATTCAGAGTTATACAGCTAAAGACAATCCGGCTACAAACATCCACAGTATCATTAAATCTGACTCAGCACACCGTGTCCCATCCAGACAGAGCATCTCTCACCCCTCCTCCTCTGATCCATTCAAGTCATCCAGCAGAATAACACTGAGTATAACCAGCAGCACTACCTGAACTGATGGATGACGCCTTTTCCTTTTGTTTCGCTTGTCTGCTTTATGGAGAATGTTTTGGATTTAGTCCTAGAGTGCATCGGCTGAGCATCATCACAGTCCATATGAAAAATGCATAAAGCCTCAGTTTGGGAGCTTGTGTGTTGTTGACGTAAATGAAAGCCGCATGAGTGCTGGACGCTGACGTCACATTTTAAGGTCGCGCCGGATGTTTGCTTTACTATTTGTTTAGTTCTTAATCGAGGCTCAGATGAAACTGCTTACATCCAAGCAACATAAACAACAAGTTATCGTCGCGCAATTTGATAACGCTCCATCTACACAGTTTAAAAGCTACATTCTCAAATCCCACCTCCTTAACGAGGTTCGCTAGTGATGGAAAGTCCGACTCATTGCAACGAATCGGTTCCTTCGAACAGTTAGTTACAAAACATTTCAGCAATTATTTTACGTCATGAAGTAATTACGTTCCCACGTGTTTTCATCTCTAATGCTATTATCAGCTCAATCATCGACTTATTACGAATCCAATGTCCCAAAAGAGAGGATTTCCCAGTGAAACGATACAGTAAGATTCAAATAGTTAATTCATTGAAAATCGATTCATTGAAAGGATCCGACTCAAACGAAAGATTCTTTCAAGAATTGGAAACGCTCATTGTAACGTTAGATGTTTGGGAAATAATTTTCTGATGGCCATGTACATACCATAACAACAATGGAACCATACAACAAAATAATATGTTGCCTTATTTAACAGTATTCGATTGGTGATCAGCCTTTGTTCAGATGGGATTTTACAGTAACGTAACGTTACAGGCAGTAGCACTGACAGCTAAAAGACGAAAAACAGCATTCAGCACTCATAACATATTTCAAACGCTTTAAACGACAGCATCAGATACAAAGAAATCCCCAATGCACACACTTTAACCTGGATCAATTGACAAATCTGTCTGAACAAAGAGCACATGCGATAAAGCTAACGTTATTTCATAACACTGCAGCTCTGGGACGGTGAGAAATGCGTTTGCACATACTGTATTTTTGTATAAGCTAAAAATAAAGTAAGAAGTAAATAAATGTTGCTTTCATTGTCGGATGAGTTGCAATTCTGTCTGGATGAGATCAGAATCTAAGCTCACCTGCAGTCGTCTGTGTCTGATTGACAAGACTCGTTTCTTTCTGTGTAGAGCTCTCTCCAGTTTTGTCCGTGTATTATGATTAATTTGGATGCATGTGGTGATTTATTTAGCCGTGCGTGGTGAGTTGACATGCTACATCACATGTCGCTTCAAAACAGACGTCTGTCTCTCAGCTCTGATCTGCGTTACAAAAAAAAAAAAAATTGTGTTGAACATGTCACGCCCACCACAAATTTGACTGTGCTTTGTTTTAATCACGGTCCCAAATGGGGGTTTGTGCAATTGTGCGCTGTGGTTGGAGACATGTCTCGGTGGATTTCAGATTAAAAAAAATAAAAAAGCTACTGTAAAAGTCGTTAAAGTAAACATTCTGCATTTGGGCAAAAATAAATCCCACACATTATGTAGAGGTGACGGAATAAATAATATGTTTATAATAATACTACTACCAAAAACAAAAGCAAGCAGAACTGTTTTTTCATTTTTGTTTTGTTACGCAACGATAAACTAAAGATCAACTCAGCTGAGCTCCTGAAAGCGGTGCATTGTGGGTATTTGCGTCCCTGTGTGCACGTTTCTTATCCAGCATGGCAGGGAAAAACAAGAGGTATGTCCCATTCTTAGCTATTTAACCTCGAATATATAATCGCATATTCTTGCTTTGGTTCGAGTACAGTTAACTAAACTGTAGATAGTGTTGTCAGAGCTCAGATCACTTCATAAGACACTTATCTGATGATATTTGACGATAGCTAGCTAGTTTTAGCCACAGATGGTGTACTAAACCTCATCAGTCTATGAGTAGATCAGCATTAAATGGAGAGAACATGATTGTGCTGACATTAAATATACAATAGTTAATAGTTCTGAATTGATTTTTAAAAAATCCATAGTTCGCTACAAAATGTGTTAGGGAATCATCATTTTCTAGTGTACTAGGCTAAGTTACATGTGCTTGCTAAAAAGTTGTTTGAGCATTGTTAATCTTTTGAAAATAACTTAATCCTTTTCATAATCCTTTACAATTAAAAAAATACATTGAAACTTTCTGCGCTTTATTCACCTTTTTTGACGTTTTTACTCTTCAGGAAGGTATGAACGTAGTCTAAACACTTCATTGTTAATAAAAATAAATGCTTTACGCATTAAGAAATGAACAGCTCTTTTGGGGAACATTAAAGCAGGTTTAGGTCTCAAGACATGTCAGTCTTGTTGTAGAGCAGGGGTTTTCAATCTTTTGGATGCCATCTATGGACGTAAATATTATCATCCTCGTGGGAAGCCCATCCTAAAAACCCCACATTAATACTTTAAATATTTTTCAAATTATATTGTTTTAATATTAATTTTCAGTTTCTATTACGTTACATAACTACGATTTGTTTTACTCACTATAGTACTGTGCTGTCAAATTTTATTTATTTTGTTAAATTCATTGAATTTAATGTCATTTGCGTTTTATTTTACTGTAAAAAAAACAACTTAGTTTTATTTAACTTAATGTATTTTAATCGAATTTGATTTAAATTAAATTATATTTATTATTATATTATCAGCTAGCTAAACGTACTGCAAACAAAAACCTACTGAATGCGTTAGTGATGTTCCATCTAAATTTATGCAGGAAGTTGGAGGATCTCAGTGTGGATGAGTTCATGTTATCTGGGTTCAATTCTGATGCGGAAGATGATTGTGAGGATGAGGAATCAACACAACAGAAAGGAGAAAAGAAGAAACCTACACCTCAGACGTAAGTGTGGCCTTCACATTTTAGTGATAATTCTAGTGTCTCGGTTTTTATTTTCATTCTCTGTTACATGCTAGAAATGTTTGCAGAGGATACGCTATTGTCAGAACGAGGGGTACCTAGTTAGATAACTTGCTGTTTCAGTGGTCTAACTCTGATCAATGATGCCACAGGTCTATCAACAAGCAGGGCAAGGCATCTGAGCACAAGGACCAGCTATCAGCCCTCAAGAGCAAAGACCCAGAATTCTATAAGTACTTAGAACAAAATGACCAGGAGCTCCTGAATTTTGATGACTCTGATAGTCTTGAGGATGAGGAGGAGGATGAAGAGGAAAGGATGTACCACAAACTCCCTTCTCAACTGGAGGTCAGCCATTTAGTTGTTCTTATGCAACAAATTATTTATTACTTTTTAATTTCTAAATTAAAAGTTTTTCACAATTTGCTGTGAATTGTGTGTATGTATGTTTTTATATATATATATATATATATATGTGTGTGTGTATATAATATAAGTGTGTTTTCCACAATTTTTATTTGACACTAGGAAGCTGATGATAGTGAGGTGGAGGAGGAATCAGGAAAAAAGGTTGCGAAACCATTAAAATCTTCTAAGGAATCTACCAAAGTCACAGAAGCAATGATTGAGAAATGGAGAACTGGACTCAGGGTAACATTTTTATCTTATACTTTATTCACTGTTTTCTTTTAGGAGCATCAGATAATTCTGTAAGAGCTCTCATTCGTTGTCAAAAGAGGATGCACAACTGGAGTGGATGAGCAGTGTGGTTTTTGTTTTCTTGTTGTTTTTTTACCAAAGCTCAAAGTTGATAAACGGAAAATATTTTGGTTTATAGCAAATGAGACATCTGAGAGTTCCTGAATTTAATTGCATAAAAAGCTATTGATATGGCTAGCTGTATATTTTGGAACTCGCACAAGGGGGAGCAATTGCTATTTCTGGTGAATCACCAATCAGTGAAATGAAAGTTGGCGCAGAGCAGAGACCCCATCACTACCATTCTGAAGTGTTGTTGTTTTTTAATTTTGCGAAGATGTAATACATTTACCAAAAACAGAAAAGACATTTATGTTACAAAAGATTTCTATTTCAAATAAATAGTTATTTTTTTATATTCATCAAACAATCATAAAGAAATTTAATCACAGTTTCCACAAAAATATAAGTGCGTTACTATTTTCGCATTGATAATATGAATGATATTAGAATATCAGAATCATATTAGGATGATTTCTGAAGGATCATGTGACACTGAAGACTGAAGTAACGATACTGAAAATTCAGCTTTGCATCACAGGAAAAAAAAAAAAAAAAAAAATTAATAGAAAACATTCATTTTAAATTGTAATAATATTTCATAATATAGTACTGTGTTTGTTCAAATAAATGTAGCCTTGGTGAGCATAGACTCCTCTTTAAAAAATCCTTTGAAGGATAGTGTGTGTGTTCTGTATATACTTTTCTTTTTGTTTCAAATCAGAGTCTGTAATGTTGTTCATCTGTGAGCTGGTTTGATTCATGGCTCTTTTTTTATGTTGTTTTGTTTCCAGAAAGAGCCCACGCCGAATTTGATTAGGGACATCACACAAGCCTTCAAAGCTGCTGTGGCTACAACCAAGGGTGACTCTGAGGAGCTGTGTCGATATACCATCTCAGACAGCGCGGGTAACTTACGGGCTTATTTAGGGGACTCGCTTACAGAACGAATATGTTTAATGTGCTTAGTGACAGTCTTTATCTTTTTCCCATTTACAGTGTTCAATTCCCTCGTCCTGTTCTGTATAAAGGACATGTATGCGGCTCTGCACAAAATGCTGAAGCTCAAAGCTCCAGAGAAAGAACAGAAGAAGTAACAGTTCCTCCTGCTGTATAGATGGACATTTGAATCTGTCATATTTCTTTATAAAACATTGTGTTCATCTGTATTTTCAGAATAATACTCCCATCCTCAAGTCCCAGGTGGCAGAAAAATCAGACTGATATTAAGATGTATGTTGCTGGTGTTGTTCAGGTAGATTTCTTTTTCAGTTTTCACCCACAAAATTCCAGTACTTGAACGCCATTGCTAACATGAAGTGATGTGTGGTTGTTTTTCCCCCTCCTCAGCTTCTCTCCAGTTTAACCCAGGCCACAGTCATAGCTGCAGTTCTCCGTCACGCCAACCAGATGGTGCCGTACTACCTGAGTCTGCCAAAACAGTGCAGGCTCTTTCTCAAAGTAAGCGCTACAAATAGATGACACTAACTTAAAGACCAACATCGTGTTCAGTGCACTGAGATGGATGGTTTTTAATCAAACAATAAAATTCAGCATCCTTTTCATTTGTGACACTAGAGCCTGATCAAACATTGGAGCACAGGAGAGGAGACCGTGAGGGTCCTGGCCTTTCTAGCTCTCAACAAAATCTGCCGGCACAAACAGGAAATCTTCCTAGACTCTGTTCTCAAGGTCAGTTTTACAGCACAGTGGAAGTTTATTTCATAACTATTTCACAAGTTATGAGATTTTCTTTTGCACTAAATGTCCATGACCATAATGTGCATTACACTGGTGCTGTTAATTTTATTTTATTTTTTTCCTCAAAAACAAAAAAGCAGCTAGTGGATGAGTTAAAAATAATGCTCAGATAGTGAATATTTAGTTGAATATGGTATTCTACATTATGACATTAGAACTATTGACCAATGTCTTAAATGTCAAACTGATATATTGGTTGACCTCAGCTGTCATAAATCTACCATGAATTACTGACAATATTGCATCCACAACAGTTTAAATGTTTGGGGTCGGTAACATTTTAAAAAAATGTTTTTGAAAGAAGTGTCTTGTACTCACCAAGGCTGCTTTTAAAAATACTGTAAAAACAGTAATTTTGTAAAACATTATTGCACTTTTAAAAGAACTGTTTACTCTTTTAATGTTTTAAAATTGTAATTAATTCCTGTGATGTTAAAGCAGAATTTTCAGCATCAATACTCAAGTCTTCAGTGTCTCATGATCTTATGATAATCCTGATTTGGTGCTAGAAATATTTCTTATCATAAATGTTGAAAGCTGTTATGCTGCTTAAAATGTTTGTGGAAAACATGATAACATTTTTCAGTGTTTTTTCTTGTTGTTATTGAATAGAAAGAAGAGCAAAGAACAACATTGATCCAAAATAGAAATCTTCACTGTTAAACAGTTGAATGTGTCCTTGCTGAATAAAATAATAATTTCTTTACAAAAAAGTTGTACTGACCCCAAACTTTGAACAGTAGTGTATTAGGGGGATGTATAATCAATGTATAAACAATTTATACATTCGTAATGATGAAATACTTGTGAAGATGCTGTGGTTCATTATTAACGGTGAGGTTTCTGTTTGCAGCAAATGTACATCGCCTACGTAAAGAACTGCAAGTTCACGTCACCCAACACTCTTCCCATGATTAGTTTCATGCAGCGGACTCTCTCTGAGATGTACTCACTGGACACACAGGTGTCCTACCAGCACGCCTTTATTTACATCCGTCAGCTGGCCATCCACCTCAGGAACGCCATGAATCTGAAGAAGAAGGTAGTTAGAAGACTTGACAGCTTTTCTTCTGTGTGCAAAAAAAAATACTATTTAAAGTTAACAATTAAATTAAAATGGACCATATTTATCTTCTCAGACTTGAGTTTATTGTGAGTGATTCATCATGCTTGTTATTCCAAAGATTTTTTTCTCCTTTTCCGCTGACACTTTTAAGTAGCCTTTCAGCTTTGTGTTGTTCTAGCAAACTCTCATTCCCTCACTTTTTACAATTAATATCCATTTCTGATTTGCTGCTTTATATTGATTGGTATTTTTCTGTTTTATGCGTTTTCTTCAGGAGACATTTCAGTCTGTGTATAACTGGCAGTATGTGCACTGTCTGTACCTGTGGTGTCGTGTGTTGAGCACCATTTACCCCAGTGAGGTTTTGGAGCCATTGATCTACCCACTGTGTCAAGTCATCATCGGCTGCATCAAGTATGATTGATTTAATTTTTTTTGCCTTTTATTTGGTTTTCTTTTTCTTTTTCTTTACAGAGCTATTTCACCCACAAATGAAAAAGTGAATATGGACATATGCTCCAAAATGAGACAAAAATAGTCAAATAGTCACAGTGTGTAAACTCCCATGTGCCCTTGAGTATTGCCCCATTTAAAAAAAAACTCACACAAAGCTTTCGTATTACTTCAGAAGACTTTGAATAAAGTGCATGAGTCAAATGAACCAATTTTATGTTGCTTATTTGTCATTAGTGGAGCTTGAAAGTGTCAGGAAGAAATTAATTCATTATTGTTTGGAACGATTTGAAGGCGAGTAAAATGCAATGTATATTTTTGGGTGAACTAAGACTTCTTTAAATTACTTTGTTAGTTACAAACTTTACCAGCAGGTGGCGGCATTTACCATATTTAAGTTTACAGCTTTCAGTATGTGAACTTGAGCTCAGAACTTCAGCTTTACTACATTACTTTTAGAGTAAAGATTTAATAAAAGACAGAAACGTATATTTAAAAAATCCACATTACTTGTTTATGTACAGAAATTCAGTTAAACTGTATCAGGTCAATAATGGCTCTGATGTGTCCGTAGGCTTGTGCCCATCTCCCGGTATTACCCTCTGCGACTGCATTGCGTCAGAGCGATCATCCTGCTGTCTGGCAACACCAAGACTTTTGTGCCCGCCCTGCCCTTCCTGCTGGAGGTGAGACTGGCATATCATACCACCATCACAGTCACTATTCCGATATCTCCCTAACATCTCCCAGGCTGTCTTGAATAAACAGGTTCCTGTGTGGGTGGACGTGGTGTGCCAATGAGAACTGTACCCACGGCGTTTGTCACCACTTTTTCCCTGCTTTTTAACTGTTAACTATAAAACTTTGCCATACTCTGACCTTTCATCACATCTGAAGTACAATAACATGAATTCGTCATATGAATAAACATACACCAACCAAAGAGTCAAAAAAAGAGAAAGCTAGTTGACCTCAGTCTCTTTTTTTTTTTTGCTCAAACTTATAATCTGGTTTCTTTTAAAGCAGATTAATTAAATGCTAACAATGTGATGTGGTTTAGCTTGCTGATAGACTGAGCGCTGTAAACTGTCTAAATTCATCCCTTTCACTTCACTGCCATCAAAGTCGTTTTTTACTATTACCGGTATATTATGTAACATTATTAAATAACATTAACCAATAGCAAAATACACTAACATTTAGGTTCAGAAAGATTTTTTTTTTTTTTTAAAGGAATTAATACTTTTATTCAGCAAGGACTTGCTTGGATTCTTGGAAGCAAGGAATTCTTCAGCAAATAATTCAATTGACAGTAAAAAGTCACAGTAAAAATGATTACCGGTATACATTATTTATAATAAATTTATAAGCTTACAAGGTTTCTATTTCAAACAAGTTCTGTTCTTTTGACCTTTCTATTCATCATAGAATCCTAAAAAAAAAAATCTAGATTTCCACAGAAATATTAAGCAGCACAGCTGTTTTCACATTGATAATAAGACGACATGTATCTTGAGCAGCAAATCAACATTAGAATGATTTCGAAAGGATCATGTGACACTGAAGACTGGTGTAATGATGCTGAAAATTTAGCTTCGTTCATTTCTTTGCAATAATATTTCACTATAATACTGTTTTAATTGTATTTTTAATCAAATTAATCCACCCTTGCTGAGCATTAAAAAACGGTATTGTAGCTGTTTATAACAATTCCTGATGGATAAAACCAAGTCCAGCCTCAAACTTCTAAATCTGTCAGAAAATGGAATTTATCTGATTTTTAATCACAAATACCTATGCAATATGGAAACTCCCTAATATTGCATCTTGTTGAACTCAGGTGAAGCCTAATTATTCAAAAGACCCATCCGACTAGTCACTATTGAAAAACCAAGTAGTAAGACAAGACAAGCTACCTAAACGGTCGACAACCTTTAAATTAAAGACTAAAAGACTCTAAGACAGCAGAGATCAGAGTGTGCGGTCTGCATGAACGCGCATCCTAATGTGTGCGAACGCTGCACGTCTTCGTTTTTGGGAGAAGTAGAGGTCACAAACTGTCAACATTTTCCACAGTGTGAGGCGGGTGACAAAACGTGTGTTTGTGTGTGGCTGGCGTGGGCCCCTGCGGTGACAGCTGTTGTGAGAATAGAAGCGTGGAGGCGACAGCAGCCGAGACCAACGGAAGGGAGGGATGGGGGATGGGGGGTGGTCACTGCTTGGCTGCGATCTTCCACCAGTCCTGACCATACTGTGATAAAGCCTGGGGGGGAAGAGAGTACATGTGTGTGTGTGTGTGTGTGCGCATGAGGGAGGTCTGTGGTTCTCACTCTGCTCTCAAATGTGTTGCGCAGACCACATCCTCTGTCAGTGTGGCGACTCCCACCGACCCCCTTCTTGCTCCCTGTGTTTATTTGTGATGCAGTCCACTTCCTGTTTTCGCACTCATGTTAAAAGTATGCGTACAGCGATGTAGAGTAGGGCATCTCTCTTTATTTTTCTCTTTTCCCGCTCTTTCACTCTTTCATTTTATCAGAGCTCTATGATTTTGAGCTTCCTGTTGCAGTAGCCCCTGAGCGTATCAGGTTGGTACCATGCGCCACCACTTCCTCCTGTGTCCCGCAGGCGACACCACATCCGTTGTTTGTCCATGAGCACATACACACACCTAGCCGGTTCTAGATGACCTCGTCAAACACTTTCAACTGCTCTCAAATGCGGAAGCACAGAGATAGTCATGCGAGAAGTCACAACCATGTACCAAACTATGCGGCCTCACTGGTTGCAGGCGTAACATCATGTTTCAGTCATTGGTTGTGGAAAAAGTATGGCGAAAAGTATTAATTATAGTTTGTTGTTTGCAAATGATTATTGGAAATAATCTTATAATAATTAAAAGCCAACAAGTTACTTGTACTAAATAGCAGGTTTTGGTAACATTATTTTGCATTTCCAGCTTTATGGGCAAGTTAATTTAGTATTAATAAAATTGGTCAATCGAATACATTTGAATGAATCGGTTCATTCAGAGTGTTCATGTACACTACTTTTCAAAATCAAAAGTTTTTGTTGTATAACTAAGTATATACAATATCAAAACATTTTCAAAAATATAGTAAAACAGTAATATTGTGAAATATATATTTATAGCATATAATTATCTCTGAACACTCAAGTCTCCAGTGTCACATAATCCTTCAGAAATCCTTCTAATAGTCTGATTTGCTGCTCAAGATGTGTTATTGTTATCGATGTTGAAGACAGTTGTGATGCTTGAAATGTTTGTGAAAGCAGTGATAATGTTATAAAAGTCTTTACTGTGATCCTTGCTTAATAGATGTATTTTTTTCTTTTAAAATAGTGCAAACGTCCATTTTGAATGGTGGTGTAAATAAAAAAATTGAGTCCTTGCAGTTCTCACAGGGTGCACTTGGTGTTCAGTGGAAATTCAGTATTTGGCGTTAACTTATCTGTTAACATTGTTACCCTGTTTGATATCTTTTACCCTATTTGTTTAAGTGGTATTTTGGTGTAGTGTCAGCAGGAAACATTAGTTTAATTGTAATAATTCAGTGTTTTATTGTTAATTTTAATAATCCAGAGAGATTTTTGTATGCACAAGGGAGTCTTACAACAGCCGGTGCTCCACATGGAGATCTGATCTCACCATCATCAACTTTAAAAAAAATGTGGTAATCATTAATATAATTTCCTCAATACCTGTACTTCTGACTACTCCTGTAGATTAGTTAATGAAGAAGCAGGTCATCTGTATGTATTGGTTGGTTCTAGTTAGCATAAGTGTAGTTGGCAAATGTTGCAAGGGGGTTTCATTACTTTGAGTAACTTGTTGCTTGGGATGCTGCAGTTGGTTTCAGTCAGAGTAGCTTCTCCAACACTCGTCTGTACACCCGAGTTAGATTTTATACTTTAAATTACTATAAGCCCCTGTTGAGTAATTCTCTAGTTTGTGTTCGTCTGAATAATCAGTGGGTTACTGCTGTAGTGTTCTTTGTGTGTTTCTGTGCACGTGTGTCTGTGATGGAGTGCTCTGATGTATCTGTTTGTTCACTCTTCCCCTCAGATCCTCCAGCAGGAAGACTTCAATAAGAAACCAGGCCGCATGAGTGTAAAGCCCATCAATTTTGCAGTGATCCTCAAACTCAGCAAGACCAATCTCCAAGAAAAGGCTTATAAGGTGACACATCCTGTACATATTTGAGTTTCAGACCTTCATACATCATAGTGAACATTTTCACTGTATAACTTAAAAATAAATGCATATTCCTTGGGTTTTTTTAGTCCCCATCAGATTTTGGGAATTTTTAGTTGATCTAATTTTGAAAGCAGACTGGCAGTGGCCTTAGATGGGAACATGCCCAGTGCATTATGGGTGTTTTTTTTACCTATTTGGCAAAAGGGAAGACGACAGTTTTTTTCCTTTTTTTGCCTTTCTACTGTAAAGGCAGCCAAGTTGTATTGAAAGCCCATTTTGCCAGTAGTGAAGCATTTTGCCTTTAAATGCTTAATATATTTTGTGGAAACAAGTGATGCATTTTTTTCAGGATTCTTTGAAGTTCAAAGAACAGCATTTATTTTAAATATGGATCTTTTGTAACATTGTAAATGTCTTTACTGTCACTTTTGGTCAATTTACTGCATTCTTGCTGAATTAAAAAATTATTATTATTTTTTTTTTAAATCGGTACCTAGTCCTAACAGTACAATAAATCCAAAATAATGAGCAAAAAGACATTTAAAATGAAGCTAAAAAACAACGACATAAATGCATCAGATAAAGGACTGGATAAAGATGGCCCCTCCTCCTGGGCCGAGAGCCTGTCATGTGTTCATGCTGACTGGCTGTAACTGGATTGAGGTTAGGAGATGAAAGCCCGAACACGCTGCTACACAGGCTAAAGCGCCGCGCGCCGTGTCGCTGCCAAGAGGATTGCCACACAAGCTGCGGGGATTATCCTGCTCTCCTGGTTGGCACGGGGAAGCTTTCCAGTACATACACCCAGGCCAAGACACCGCAGCCACAGGCCCCCCGAGACGCCGCTCCACCCTTGCAGTCTGGGATCTCTGTCTGACTTACTAAATCTTAAATATTTCCCAACTAGTAAGGGCAGTTACAAGCAGGGCTTTCCCGTTTCCATTGCGGAGGAATGTGTCTGTGAGGGCTGCGGCTGTACATTTTAGGTAGGGCAAGGGATTTATGTTCGATCCCTGCCCTAAACCGGGTCAGGATTAGTGTGAATGCTTTTATGCCAGGTGTTGAGTAGAGTTGTGAATACTTTGTGGGGGGCAGCCATTTTTGTGTAGGGAAAACTGATTGACTGAGACATGTTTGGTTTTCCCTGTATGTAACCTCCTCAGGGACACTAGGCTACTGCTACTATGGCTGTATTTACATTTTTGGGCTTTTTTTCCTCATTTTGACATTGAGGTATCCATTAAATATTTACATTTACACTACAATTCAAAAGTGTGGGGACAGTTTTTTATTTTTAAGAAATACTTTTTTCAGCAAGGACGTATTAAATTGATCAATTTTAATTTATTATGTCACAAAAGATTTCTATTTCAAATTAATGCTGTTACTTTGAACCCTCCAAAAAAGTGTTTCCACAAAAATATTAAAGGACAAGTTCGGTATTTTACACTCAAAGCCCTGTTTTCAGATAGTTTCTGATGAAATAAAACGGTTAAGATTAAAATTTGGACACATGCTGCTGGCCCGAGAATTTTCGGTTTCTGTGGTAGCAACTTTTTTCTTTTTTTTTTTGATTTTTTTTTTTTTGATTTTTTACAAGAATCAAAAAATCTGTGCTTTTTTCCATTTAAAAAAAAGCAAGGTCTTGAGATACGTTGTTTGAAAAGGTGAACTTATTGTAACTTGAACGCCGCGTTTATTAGAACACCATGTCGTGCCTGAGAAGCTACAAAAGATGTGAGATGAATTGTCAAACATGTCCATACAGCGGAATTCAAAAACCCATTCTGTATGAACAGCCCTTAGCAGACAGTCTTGCTGAGAAAGTTAGCTAAAGTCAAAGATGTCAGTAACAACCTGAGTTACACATTAGGATATCGTCGCTGTCGGACGGTTACCTTGTATCTCCAAAAACTTTACTTTTCACAAGATGGATAAAAACACTGTATTTCTAGAACATATTTTTTCTTTAAATCAAGTTTTTAATGTTGTTTATGTCTATGTGGCGTTTTTAATATGATTTAAGACAAACCATGTACAAATTCATCACTCAACACTATTTTCTCCTTAAATCTGCAGTGTACCAAAGACAAAACGCATTTTAAAACCACCTCTGTTCCCTAACATCACAAACATGTAACTAATCCACCCGACAGCGACGATATCTGGTCTTGTTTTATGGTGTAGACATTTAAAGGTTACTCTATCACTTTCTGTTTGCGTTTCTTTCCTGAGAATGCATCTCATGTGCTGAGTTTTGATTGCTATGTGTTTTTACTGTTCCAGGATGGTCTAGTGGATCAGATGTATGACCTCATTTTGGAGTACTTCCACACTCAGGCCTGCGCCATTGGCTTTCCTGAGCTGGCTCTGCCTGCCATCGTTCAGGTACTGTTCTGGACAAATGCTTTCACTTTCACTTTTCTTTTTCTAACAGTTACCACATCAGCAACAAGTCACAATAAGTGAAAGTTATGGAGCTTGTACACCAGTTGTATTTAATGGTTCTCATTCTCACAGATCACATATACAAAGTTATTCACAGGTTGTAGTCCAGCTTCTTCAGTCCTCACACCCCAACATACACATCCCAATACTTAGACTAGCAACACAGCATACACTTACACTGCAGTGTTCACATTAACACAGTACACAAACACACTTCTTTCACCATTACTTCTTTCAGCCCTCTCTCTCTCTCACACACACACACACACACACACTGGCCACATCCTCTGCTCTGGCCAAAACCGAGCTCTCCTCACTGCTGTTTAAAAATCCGGTTTTGAGTATTTATGCTTTTTGGCCCAGTCGGGTTTATTTATAATATCCACTCCCGGTTCTTCCGTACTTTTCATTGGCAGAATTTTAATTCCAGATTTAAGCTAAACATTGAACAATTGAATCTATACAGAGAGTTATTAGAACTATATGAATTATTTGAGCATAGTTAGAAATTATATCTGCATGTGGCTCCATATTCACATAATTTTTATGATATTTCATTTGTTTGCTCTTCCTCCCTCTGTCTCTCTTGTTGGTCTCCTCAGCTGAAAGCGTTCTTGAAGGAATGCAAAGTGGCCAATTACTGCAAGCCGATGCGCCAGCTGCTGGAGAAGATACAGGAGAACTGCAGCCACATCACAGGACGAAGGCAGAAAGCAGCGTTTGGCGTGTCTGATGTCACAGCTGTGGTGAGTACAAGAGATTGCGTGTATCATTTTATACCAGGAACATTGAAGTCAACATAAACTCAAAATGGATAAATGTACTTTCTTATTACATGTACCTGGTCTTATTATGCAAGATAAAGCTATGATTAAATCTACAACTATCATATATTCCATTAGTACAATTTAGGCCTTGTATCAGAAATACCATACAGATGGGGGAAAAAAATATTAACCATTAATATAAATGTTGAACAATCAGAAACCAGTAAAATCCTAAATGATACAATGAAGTCCTGGCCTACATTATTTTTCACAATTTTTTTTTTCACTTGAAAGTTCATCACATCACTGTAGTGTTTTGTATTCATAATAATATACTATATAATTTACAGACTATAATATAATTATATAAAAATAATTAATAGATATGTATAGATATATTTTACAATAATACAATTTTTAATTTTGATTCAAATCATAATTTTCATATCTAAAACTTTTATCGCTTAATTAATTTTAAGGTGATGTAGTTAATTAATATTACAATGTACATTGTAAGTAGGGCTGGGCGATATGGCCAAAAAATAAATTTATATCAGTCGATAACGATAATTATCACGATAAATGTCAAATCTTTATTTCTTTCAAGTTTAAAGGCAGATTTTTGCTCCTAAGTGAAAGTTAGGAGCAAAAAGATACCAGAGCGTTAATTGTGGTTTTAAACTACTCTTTATTGTCAGAACATATCATGACCAACACTTGCCAAACAGTGAACATTCACAAATCTGAGTAGGAACATTCAAACATATGTCATTTTTCTTTATCAAAATAAATATCTTGTATCATATAATAAAAAATGATTTCTTAGTTTCTGCATGTGCTAATTTTTATTTGGTAAAATGTAATATTCTGACTGTTTGAGTTTTATTAAAATTAACAATTGGTGATCCAGCATCATGCATTTAGATCATGATAACCACAGATAAAACTGGGCATAGCCTATAAGGGTGTCACGAAATCGATCGAAATTAAGTCACAATCCCGATCATCGAATTAAAAAATGGAATCGTCGATGCTGCCACGCCCCCATGTCACATTCGGTCGGCTTGTCAAGCAGAAAAAAACGTGTTGAAATTCTGCGAGTCAACCTCCTCTGGGGGCCGCACACCCGATGATAAGCGCCGCGTCTATGACAACTCGAGGTATCGCACACAGCGGACGATAAGCGCCGCGTCTATGACAACTCGAGGTATCGCACACAGCGGATGAGAAGCACCGCGTCTATGACAACTCTAGGTATCGCACACAGAGGACGATAAGCGCCGCGTCTATGACAACTCGAGGTATCGCACACAGCGGACGAGAAGCGCCGCGTCTTTGACAACTCGAGGTATCGCACACAGCGGACGAGAACGAGAAGCGCTGCGTCTTTGACAACTCGAGGTATCGCACACAGCGGACGAGAAGCACCGCGTCTATGACAACTCGAGGTATCGCACACAGCGGACGAGAACGAGAAGCACCGCGTCTATGACAACTCGAGGTATCGCACACAGCGGACGAGAAGCGCCGCGTCTATGACAACTCGAGGTATCACACACAGCGGACGAGAAGCGCCGCGTCTTTGACAACTCGAGGTATCGCACACAGTGGACGAGAACGAGAAGCGCTGCGTCTTTGACAACTCGAGGTATCGCACACACCGGACGAGAACGAGAAGCGCCGCGTCTTTGACAACTCGAGGTAACGCACACACCGGACGAGAACGAGAAGCGCCGCGTCTATGACAACTCGAGGTATCGCACACAGCGGACGAGAAGCGCCGCGTCTATGACAACTCGAGGTATCACACACAGCGGACGAGAAGCGCCGCGTCTTTGACAACTCGAGGTATCGCACACAGTGGACGAGAACGAGAAGCGCTGCGTCTTTGACAACTCGAGGTATCGCACACACCGGACGAGAACGAGAAGCGCCGCGTCTTTGACAACTCGAGGTAACGCACACACCGGACGAGAACGAGAAGCGCCGCGTCTATGACAACTCGAGGTATCGCAATCGCACACACCGGACGAGAAGCGACACGTCGCGTCTATGACAACTCGAGGTATCGTACACCGGACGCGCACTTTCATGTTTATGGCCTTCAATATTATGTTTAAGGACATTATGGAATTAAGATCGTGTCTATGTTATGAGGCTACTGTACAACGTTGCTTAGTCTGCACTTTATCTCAGAGAGCGTCCGTTAACTGAATGTATCCTGAAAATCCGATAACATCAGCAATTTTCATTCAACCAGCTGATTTCTGTAAATGAATGTAAACATGTATATTGCAGCAAAGTCATAACGACGATTTGAGACAAATAAATGTATATAAAATGTATTAATTTAAAATAAATGTAATATAAAACTATGTGAATAGCGCTCTCTGGCGCGGCAGGATTAATTTTGAACAAGGTCCCGAGCCGTTGCTGGCGCCGCGGACAGACGGCGAATGGCGCCACCGGTGTGTGTGTGTGTGTGTGTGTACACTCTCAGATAATAAAGTGTTAGAATTTTAAAGACGTGGCTCTGCGCGACGCATAGATGTATCTGTTAAACTGTTTGTTTGTTTGTTTGTTTGTTTGTTTTGTTGTGAACTTGAATGTAATCTTCTGTGAAGAAGACTGCAGTTACAAAAGAGAAACTAGATCGCAGGTTATTTTGCTTAAGTTTCCAATTGACTGAAGATATAAGTATTGTTACATTATGTTCTTAATAAATGTTTTAAATTTGACAATGCAGTGTGGTACCTTGCGAACAAAGGTCCGATATTATGCATAAAAGTTTGGTCTAAAAATGGCATAGCAACTGTGCTTTAAAAAAAAAGAGAGTAAAAACCGAGAATCGAATCGAACTGTGACCTTAGAATCGAAAATGTAATCGAATCGAGGATTTGGAGAATCGTGACACCCCTAATAGCCTAACAATTACAGCACCTCACTATCATGGCAACATGTTACTTTATGGTTTCTATGGTATCTGTATGAAAACCAGTAGCCTAAATGCATTATTAAATACTGTAATTATATTCCATTAGTCCTTTTATACATTTTATACATTAATAATAATACAATTCAATATGTATATCCCACATTTCATGGTGCAGTAAATATTACTAGGCTAACGTTACAGTAAATCCGTGGTATGATGGGAATGTGTAGCCGGAAAAGCTTCTGACTGTATCGTTGCGCACAGTGTTTCTCCTGTTCGTCAGCGCGGTTTCATCTGCCTTTAAACTAGTTTAAATCACTGAGACATTTGTGTTCTTCGATGAATTCAAGCGCTTCTCAGTAAACACATTCAGAGTAAACGCATAAGCAGAGCGAGCATTTTCAATTAATGAGCTGAACTAGAAACGCACCGTTATGAGTGTGGTGAGCATTTTTTACTTTCGCTTTTGAATTGGCTGCAATTTGGGAACTGCAAACTTCATTGATGGGTTCACTATTTTTCTTCATGAAAAACACATATAAACATTTTCAGACACGTTCAGGTTTTAATTTTAGTGTCTGTTCTCTAAATAATTTTTATTACTATAAAAATGGTGGAGGGCGGTGCAGCAAGTGATGTAAGGGATAGTTCACCCAAAAATTATAATTCTGTTATCATTTAGTTGTTCCAAACCTGTATGTTTTTCTTTCTTCTGAACATAGAAGATATTTTGAAGAATGTTGAAGACGACATTGACTTCAGTGGTATTTAATACAATGTAACTCAGTTGCTAACTGTTTGGTTACCCAGATCATCTTCTGTGTTCAGCAAAAAATTGGAACAACTGGAGGGTGAATAAATGATGAGAGAATTTTCATTTTTGGTTTAACTATCCCTTGAACTACTTAAGCACTCATTGAATGAGTTTTTAATTTTTTTTATTATTTATATCCTTGTTTTGACAAATTCCTTCAAGCCAAGGAAGTTTTTTTCTCCTTTCTAAGTTTTTTTTCCAATTACATGGTGACCGTAACAGCACTTCTAGTCAGACATTTGTGAGCTTTGGGACCAGACATGGCAGTCAGATGTTTATTTTAGTTGTAAAAGCAGACTGTTATCCCTGCAGTTCCTCCTCTTTCCACCCACCTCAAACACCACCCTGCCTTCCGTCCCCTCGCAGGTGACTGCTGGTCACCCACAGTCTTCGTCTGTGTTTGCGTGTTCAGAGCCCTGCGTGTTTACGTGTGAACACATCGGAGTGTGTGTTGCTGTGGCCAGTTGAAAACAGCATGTGGCGGTTGGCCTGAGACCTAGTTGACCACACCACCTGCAGGTCAGGAAGTGCAGTCACAGGTCCTCAGACAGACACACAAGGCCACCGTGGCACAGAGTACTATTACGACCATAGCCTGATGCTGGGTCGGTGGCGGATATGAGAGCAGATGAAAGTAATGGAGCGGAAAGCTTTCTAATGCCATTTCTCTCAGCGAGAGACTCTGAGGAGGACGAGCAGACATTAAGTGCTTTGTTTGTGAGCGTCTGGTAACGTCAATCCAGTAGCAGATTGGAGCAGACTTTGTGCTTGCTGGTTAGAATTATTGTAGTTTTGAGAATGTCACTATTTATTTATTTCAATTTTAGATTTTAGGTAGTTTTCATGGTGCATAAATCATATTTTTTATTTTTTTGAAAATTAATTTTAGTTTCAGATATTAATGGGCTAGTTGGATATGGCCGCCATGGTGTAATTCCGATCTAGCAAGTGTGTGCATAGACACTTCTAGTTTCGCCTGACGCCAATGCAGAGAGCAAGAGAAAGCAGAAATTGATTTTACTATTACATGAGCCAATGGCGTTTGAAACGCAAGTGTCCTATTATGCCCTTTTACGAAGTCTTAATTTTGTTTTTGGGGTGTACTAGAATATGGTTTCATGCTTGATTTTGTTAAGTTTTGTATGATTGCAATCCCTGTGGATTTTCACTAACCACTGAGCCTGAACTGCAGAATCAACAGGAGAAAGAATGAAAGTTAATCTCAGTGTATCTCGATGAGGTAATCTGTGATTACCGCCCAGAGGAACATAGTGTTATAAGAATCTGATAGACCACCATCTTTTTATTAAAGGGTATACCCCTGGTCAGAGCCTGACTCCACTCACTCGCAATATTTGAAAAATGCTGGAAAAGTGGGCAGAGTCCAGCGGAGGGTGAGACCCGTCTCTCTTTAGGCAAGGGCGTGGTGAGCGTCACGCAGTACCACAACATCCAATAGGAAAACGCAACTGCAGTAGCCACCGTTTAACCTGAAGAGGGCAGCACTCAGACGTTTTTACACCATATATTGTAGAATTAAAACACTTTATACCCAAATGTCAACAAATTTACTTGAATCAATGAAGAGCATTAAAGGGATAGTTCACTTTAAAATGAAAATTTTGTCATCATATTCTCACCCTCAAGTTGTTTCAAACCTGTATGAATGTCTTTCTTCTGCTGAACACAAAGGAATATATTTTGAAGAATGTCGGTAACCAAACTGTTAACTGGTCCTATTGACTGCCATTGTATTTTTTTTTCCTACTATGGAAGTCAATGGGACCAGTTAACTGTTTGGTTACTGACATTCTTCAAAATATATTCCTTTGTGTTCAGTAGAAGAAAGACATTCATACAGGTTTGAAACAACTTGAGGGTGAGAATATGATGACAGAATTTTCATTTTAAAGTGAACTATCCCTTTAATAAAGCCTCAGTCTTACTTGACCCTAAAACAACTTTAAGTTAGATCATTTAGTTACCCTTGAAACTTTTTTCTATTATTATTATACCTAGCCATGTTTAATTTATAAGTTTCTTTTTACAGTAAATGCGAACGTTGCTAAGATCGGAAGAGTATTAGCGGAAGCAATGTGCGCACACTCGCATCGCCGAAGCTCACAGGCGCCATCTTGTGCACCTAGCCCATATCATATTTTATAATTTATTAGTAATTCTATAAACATGTAGTTCAAATTTAGTAAATAATTTGCATTAATTTGATTAACGTATATCATTGTAATCCATTTCAGATTTAATTAGCTAAACATCGCATACAGAAAATTAAAAAAATTTTTGTTATATATGTCAATCAGATGCCCCCCTTCCTGTTTGACTTTCCATCTATTTTTGGCACAATAAACTAGATCAGACCATCTGACATTGATTGGAATTAAAATATACATTAAAATTAATTTGATTTGTAATTCTATTTAGTTTTTCTTCATATTGTAGTGCACATTATTTCTTTTATTATTGTTTTTTTTGTGTGTGATATTTTTGTCTTCATAACCATAGTTAACATAAAAACCTTGGTGCCGATTGGGATGATGATGACAAAGTTGGTGGGGAGAAAAGAAATGAGGGGACGGCAGGGGTGAAGGTTGTGAGAGAAGGTGAGAAGTTGCTTCCTCTCTGGGGCGAGATCTCTGCTCCATTCATCTCCATCTCCGCTCTCATTTGTCACCCCTGCCGATGCACAGCCCGTTCATCTCTCCTCCCCGCCCCTTGCTGTCTCTGGAACGACTCATGCTTCTGATAAATATTTAAGGGCATTTAAGACTGAAATGAAGGAGGGCTGGACGGTTTCTCTCTCCTCTGTGTAATGTTGAGCTGTAGGGAGAGATGCAGTAGGGCAGAGCATGCAGACAGCATGGCACCACGCCGGGGTGCGTCTGTCGCCGGGCTCCGGCCAGCGGGAAAGATGTCCTTTAGTAACGAGGGTGGCATGGCAAACTTCTCACCCGACACCGCCGCCAGCACAGCTGCATAAAGCCGCTTGCCCCACGGATTAGTCCAACAAACAAATATCTGTCTCTGTGGGTCGTGCCAGTGCCTTCAACAGCTTTAATATTACCACACTATGACACACTTCACACAGACGTTAAATATCTACCTACCTATATTATACCAATATAATACACACCGGTACCTAATTTTATGTTAGTATTATTTATATTCCATTATTTATTTATATTCTGCTATTAGTTTTTTATTCATGTTTTGAATTAGCTTTCACTTTTATATTTTTAGGTTTTAGTGATTTTCTAATGTGCTTTTGTTTCTTTCCCTTTTTTTACATTTACTAGTACATAAGTTAATATTGAGCAACATAGACACTATATCCCCAGCTATTTTATTTATTATTATGCATATATGACATATCAACGCTATTAAACTTGAAATTCTGTCTCACCCACTTAAATGGCAAGGTTTAATGTGTCAGCATTCTAACCATTGCAATGGCTAAAACAATGCATCGTGATTTCTTGCGGTTCATTTTAGCCTCAGTACCGCAGCGCGCCAAGTGATCGCATCAGGGTTTCTTTCCAGAATGTGCACAGCAGTTATTGAACAGATGCTGCAAAGGATGAAGCCCCCAGTTTGCCAGAGAGCTTAGCCTCACTGGTCATGTACACATCTGTTCGCTTTGTTAGGGTCTGTTGTATCAAGAAAGGAGCATATTGCGCCTTTTTATATCTTTGATCATTTTCACTATTCTACAACCTGCTGCAAATTGTTATAAATAAGTTTAGCTAACTGTAGACTAAAGTTGAGATTTATTACGGTCTATTGGATTTGGAGGGCAACTAATCTCATTTTACCTGATCAATATCATCCACAAAGACCTTTAAGGAAAGACTGGTGGATTCACTCTCTTATACCCTGTCCCTTTATCCTTCTGCGAGCCACTTATTTTTACTTTTTGAGAGCGTGGTCCTCTTCAATTTTTGGAAATTGCTACGATTGGCTTGATTCTTTATTAATATTACTTTAGGGTGTAGTGATAGACCCTACAAACTTTCCATTTTCTTAGATGATACAGGCCTGGTCTGTTTTTAGGGGTTTATTGATCCACAATAACAGAAGAGGCCTGTGTGTACTCGTCATGTCTTACAATTGTAGCCTTTAAATAACTGTATGGCTTTGTTTTGTTTTGTATGTGTATTCAGATCCCTTTTGTTTAGCTCTCCTATGGGTGAACATGCAATAACATTTGTTGTGTGTTTTTATTTTGGTGTGTTTACAGGCAGCCTGGGAGAAGCAAGTAGCAGAGGAAGGCACTCCCATCACTAAATATTACAGCCAGTGGAAGAAACTTCGTGAAAAGGAGATTCAGCTGGAGATCTCTGGGAAAAAAAGGGTAAAAATGCCAAATCCACAGCAACTACCATTAGACCAAAATAATCCAAACCACACCTTTACCACAATGCTTTAGTTTGATCTTTAGAATCAAATCATTTTTAATATATATATATATATAAATAATATATCGAGGCGGCTGTTTATCCCAGTGCTATTTTAATGCTAGTCTTATATTAAACACACAGTTGTGATCATCTTTGTGAAAACTGTAGTGCTGGTTCTGTGAAAGCACCTACGGTGTGTGTTCTTGTATGTGTGTGGAGCTGGAGCATGTCCATAGGGAGATAATGGAGATGACACCAGGCGGAGTGTTGGCGTCTAGGAAGCGGCAGATTGGCGGAGGAGGCGGCAGGGCTAGTGCTACAGGAAGAGTATTATAGCGCTCAGGGCTGCGTCCCAGGCTTTGATCCACCGAGTCCCCACGCTCAGATCTGATTACCTCTCCCTCCTGCCTCCACTGCCTCTGCCACTTCCTCCATCAATACACACACACACATACTTATATCCTATTATGTTTTTAGGGGAGAATATACATTTATTACTTTTTTGTTTAAAAATTATATTTTTCTCACTACTATTATATACATTTAAGTCCTTTATATTAGTAAGATATCTATAGATAAAATAAGTTAAATTTTGTGTTGCTCATTTTGTGACATCTGATGTTAATGAGATGGAAGAAAACTCGCAGAATAGCTCATTGTACAACTAGAGGGAAAAAATCATTGTATAACTAGAGGAAAAAAAAATCATAAACAATTGTAGATGTCTCAACCAGATTTGATCTTAAACTAAATCTGAAACAAAACCAAAAAATCCCAGAAGCATTATGTTCTCATTAACGTCATGTCTGCGGCTTTTGTTCACTTTTTTGCCAGTTTTGACTAATGATAGTATTTAAAGATATTTTTTCTCTCTCATCGCTTTTTAATGTAGATGGAGGATTTGAATCTCCCTGAAATCAAGCGCAAGAAGGCTGATGAGAAAAAGGCTGACAAAAAGGAGTTCAATGGTCTCTTTGATTCAGATAGTGACCATGATGACGACGACCTGTTAAAATCCAGAGGTAAGTCTTCATGTTAATGTACTACTCTGTTCCCGCATTGCAACTAATGTATATACCTTACTAACGTGCAATGGGACGTCAATGTGACGTCACTGTCTTTGTCACTGGGAGGTTGTTGTCCATTGCACTGCACTGTCAGAAGATTCTCTTATCAGAGAAGAGAAATACAATTTACTACTACTAAATTTAATACATTTTGTAAGGAGTCAACTTTACCCAACAGAGATTTATTGAACTTTATTTTAACTCTGATTAAATATTCTTCTCAACCCATTATACTTCTCTATAGCAGCATTTCTGTGTGAAACGGGACGTTTAGCAAGAAAAAAAAAGTAGGATGGGTCTTGATTTTCTTCATTACTGGTTGTGAAACGTGGTCTATATGACCGGATTAGAGGGGAAGCTGTCAGCTGACGGGGAAAGTTGTTTTAGAGGTGGAGCAAGCTATAACATTGATTTGTATAACAAATGATTGTAAAGATAAATATTCTTTCTATATCTTAATGTGCAGATGAATCATGCACAAAAATATAAGGAATGTATATTAAGAAATCAAACTCTATTTTGATTTCATTTTGGCTTTAAAAAGTTGATTATTGATCTTTACAGTTGATGTTGAATATTTATAAACATTTCCAGTAGGAAACTAATCGGTATTACATGCATAATAATTTAAATACAATTTAAAATAATATTATTTATTTATATATATATATATATATATATATATATATATATATATATATATATATATATTAGGGGTGTGCAAAGCAGCCGCTATTTGTATCTGTATTTGTATTTGTTGAGGGGGGAAAAGTATTTGTATTTGTATTTGTATTCGGATAAAATTCAAAATAGGCGTAAAACAAATTTTTTTTTGCGTTACCCTTCTAATTTACGTTATAGTGTAAGTATTCTTTAATTATATCCATTATAATAATTATGTATATGCAATATTGGTTGATGTTTTTCCATAAATCCAGCAATGAAACAATGAACGTCATTGAAAAGAAAATAACATAACAGCCATTACCTCATCCATGGTTAAACCAACAACTAATAAAATACCATTGTGAACATTATGAAGCATACAGCCTACACCTTGTTGTCTGCAAAAGACAGAGTAACTTAAACGTACCATATAACTCCCACATGTGCATACAATTCGACACAAATACACAAGCATTTTTAAACTTTTTAACCGAACGTTAACGTTACTCTGTCAACAGCCTATTGTCTAAATTACCGCGCTAAACAGCTGACGTTACGTAAACAGAGCGAACATGAGAGCACCCGACTGCAGACGTCAATAATGCAGCGTAATGGAATAATCTCCCGATCAAACTCCGCTTCCCGAAAGTTATAAACTGCCTCAGGAACCCAGTTAAGGTACAAACATCTATTCAACAAAAATAGTGATGGAGTTAAGAGTTTTTTCGCTCCCTGTTGCTGTGTGGAGCAGCCTGTGTCCGTCACTCACTCACTGATCCGGGCGTGCACGGCGGTCTCATAAGGAAACACAGCTTTTTGATATAAAGTTTTTTTTGTTCCCGAATACAAATATTTTTTAAAGTATTTGTTCAAAATAAGTATTTGTAAAAAACACGTTATTTGTGCCTTTCCGAATACCGTATTCGGGTTCGGCTCCACCCCTAATATATATATATATATATCCATTCCATTTCAGTTGTATGAGCTCTCTCTCTCTTTCTCGGTCTCGCGCTCTCTCTCTGTGTCTCTCTCTCTCTCTCTCTCTCTCTCTCTCTCTCTCTCTGTGTGTCTCTCTCTCTCTCTCTGTGTGTCTCTCTCTCTCTCTCTGAGTGGAGGGCAGGTCAGCTGTCAGACGTGCACTTGCCTCTCCTCTTTAACTCTATATCTGGAGTTGTGTGCTGGGTCATGTGTCGGACACATGCCACACTCTCCCACTCCTCCCGCCCATGAGCCGACAGCCGCAGAAAAAGTCCCATGGAGGTGGGAGGCAAGAGGAAGTTTTTTTTTTTTTTTCTTTTTTTTATACATCTGGTGCTCATTGTGTGGAGTCCTTACAAATCTCTCTCTCTCATTCTGTCGGTCTCTCGCTCTCTTACTCTGTTCTCTCTTACAGGAAGCTTTTTTTTTTTTGCATACTTGGATCCCAGTGGGGGTTTGTAATTCAAAACATTCGCTTGGAAAGATGTTAGTGGCCGCTCCTTCACCACACGGCTTAACCGGCCCCATACCTCCAGCGCTTAGACCCGGAGAACAGTCACATGACCTCCTAATATATTAATTTGTGGTCTCGGTTGCATATTGTCAAACAAAAAGCCCTTTTTTTGTTGTTGTTGTTCTGTTCTACTCTTTTTACCAAACCAACAAATATATTTCACTTTTTCACACTTTTGATTAAGACATTTTCACTTCTAGTTTGTTTTATGGCAGTCACATGGCAGAGTTTCAGTGTAAGTGGCTGTAGAAGTAGAAGAGGACTGGAAAAGACAAGAGTGGAGGTGGAAGGAAGAAGAGACTTTATTTGTATGGCATACCAATATGTACGTGTCCATACCCCGGATGCTAGGCTAATGCAACTTCTGTTTTGACTATGAGTTAAAGACGTGACTGGTTTTACTGGAGCTTGTTTTGAAGCAGGTTACCTTAGCATCAATCAGTTTCTGATGGATAGTATTAGCCTTGATGTGTACAATATTTACTTTAAAACAAACAGAATTTCCAATATGATTTAGGTGGGTTTTTGTTGTTTTTGTAATATCCCCATTAGTAATATTTTTATATCCTGCAGGTTAGTTTGATAAACCCCCATGCAAATTTAATTTCATGCATTTAATTTTTAAAAATTCTAGAGATTTTTATGAGTCATGCATGTTTTAAAGTACGTACGTACACACATTAAATTGATCAACGGTAACAGTAATTACATTTATTTTAAACTGCTCTTTTGACATCTCTTTTTTTGATCAAAGAGTCCTAAGAAATATTTTCCACAAATATATTAAGCAGTACAACGGTTTTCAACACAAGAAATGCTTCACCAATCAGCATTTTAGACTTATTTCTGAAGGATCATGTGACATTGAAGACTGGAGTAATGATGCTGAAAATGTAGATTTACTGTCACAAGAATAAATTACATTTTTAAATATATTACAATAGAAAACCGTGATTTTAAATTGTAATAATAATAATTCATATGAATAATTCATTCATCCACCCAAGTTGAAAAGAGAACCAATTTTCAAATGGTTCATAAGAACTTTTTTCTGTCTGTAAATGCACACTTGTTATGGTTCTCTTCTCTAAACTCTCTTTTTGGTTTGTTTGTCTATGATTTGATGTGCTTCACCACTTGCCAGGTTTGTCTACTTTTACCCTATTAATGTCGTGTTAGTTTGTCATTTTGATGTCGCTGCAGTGTGCCAGGCCATTTAATGCTGTCGACTTTCTCAAAGACTTGGCTCGAGGCTCTTCCATCTTAAAGCGTGTTTGCTCGTTTTGTAAACACCCTGATCTTCAGTGTTCCTGTGTCGAGGCGGTTTTCAGTGCTGAGAGCAACATGTAGATTGTGTCTTTGATTTGTTTCCCCCTCCTACATCATCACTGTATTGATCAGCCCCACAGGCAGTCATTAAAGTCTTTGCCTCGTGCTCCTGGTGGACTTTCTGTACCCTCTCTGAACTCTCCGGTCAGTCGTCCACCGGCTATATTAAGATGCATGAGCCCGCTCTCAGCAGCGAGGTGTGCGCTTGGTGTTGAGCTCGGCTCCCCCTCTGGCTGGCTCCAGTGTGTTCTGGGTAATTAGGGTGGAGGGTGTCTGCTGCCATTCACCTCCCAGGCAGCATCGTATCAAATCCCACTTCAAAGCTCAGGGATTTCAACCTTGCGTCTTCAGAGAGCACGAGACACTCCCACACACACCTCTGGATTAGCGAGGCTAAATTGCCGTCAGAAGCTAGCCTTTATTTTTGTCATGTAAATGGTAACTTGTGCGTGAGCAGCATGGGTAGGTCAGTGGTGTAGTCTTGTAGTCTCTAGATGAATGCTCACTCTAAAATTAGACAAGCTTCATTGAGTGTTTAATGAGAATCCACATGTGCAGAAGTTTCTTAAATGTTAAATGTTATTATATTATAACACTTAGCATTCGCTAGCAGAGCAAAAAGTGAAAAGGATTTCTGAAGTCAGTTAAACAAAAACAAAAAAGATTTTAGAGGCAGACCAAGTCATTATACTTTGATTAGTGATGCACTAAGTTATTATGTATTTTACAGAAACACCGCAACTGAAGTTAGTTTAAATTTAGCCGCGAAACAAAAATAAAAATAACACTTTTTTTTTTTTATTAATAAAAAAAAAATGTATACGTTTATATACATTGTATGCAAACATTTAAATTGTACATTTTTATATCAAATTTGTAATTATATAATTGTTTCTACTCAAATTCGTTGTTGAAATACATTTCAAAAAGGTGGCTGTAATAACTTGTTTTCATGACAGATTCATTCATATATATATATATATGTTTTTTTTTTGGTTTTATGGCACATAAATGGCAGTTTTTTTTTTTGTCTGGACCAATGAATGTGAAGGCACTAAGGCACTCTTCTTGATAATCTTTCAAGGCACACACTAGCGTGCCATGGCATACTGGTTGAGAAACACTGCCCTATGCTATAGGTCCCTGGACTTTCCTTTGAGAAGTAGCTCACCTACTTTTAGATTTGTTCTGAGGTTGCTACACATAATTTGTGTACTCTGTGCTGTGTCTTCTGATCAGATATTAAAGCGAGTTAATACAAACAAACAAACAAATTTGTTCTTATTCCCTCACCCAATGAGAATCGATAAGGAATCGGATCGATAAGCAATATCGATAATGGAATCGGAATCGTTAAATTCTTATCAATTCCCATCTCTAGTATCAGGAAGTCCATTTGGATTAGAAATTGGACTGAATGAATAAATGTAAGTGATTATTGTTCTTAAGACATTTTCGAATTTTCTTTGCAGATGAACAGGGTGACTCTGAGGTTGATGAAGGCCTAGAGGACCTTTCAGACCCGAGTGATGAAGAGGATGTAGATGACCTGGAGGATGATTCTGGTGATTATATGTTTCTGTAATAAGCTACTGCTGGCTCTGTTTAGGGCTTGATATTCAATATATTCACTTCAGGATCCCCCTCTTATTTTTCAACCATCTTAACTGTAGCATACCATTTATCTGTTCTCTATTCTCCAGATTGTGACCAGAAAAAGCCCTCGTCTTCTAAAGGCAAAGCACCAAAGATGATGTTGAGCACAGAGCTAAAGGAGGTCGCTGAGGGAGAGGAAGATCAGGTTGAGGACCTAGAGCTCTCTGATCAGGACTAAAGTTACTGTGTTACATCAGAAGAACATTTTCTATTTCACATCCAAACATGATTGATCAAGACATTAATCATTGAGGGGTGAACTGTTCCTTTAAGTGCCATGTACGTTGGTTTGATTATATTTCTTTTTTGCACCATTGTATTTTATAAAGTGTACAACAAAACAGATGGACTTCTTTCTCATCTAACACTTCATAATGTTGTCAAATTAAAGATGGTCTGAACTTTGTTTTAAAACCACATAAAGGTGTCTCTTTTTTTCTTCAGTGTACTTCATCTTCAGATATGTTGCATTGTTGTGCCGAGGGCACTGCTTGTGTTTAGGGGTGGTGAATGTGGAGGCACGGGGTCAGCCCTGAGCACCAGGCTGCCAAACGCTCGTATCATCCACTGCCAGGCTGTGCTGCCCAGGTGGGGAGAGAGGAAGAGAAGAAAACAGAGAGCAGCCTGTTCTCTCGCCAAAACATCTCACCCCTTCAGTGCTTTCACATCACTTTCTGAAAACACTTGGCTTTTTCGAAATGTTTTTAAGCAGCCAGAACTCCACGCAGCTCTAGTAGTGCTGTAGGAAATTGTTTAAAAGAAACGCTAAAGGGGTGGTTGATTATGATTTCACTTTTCTAACTTTAGTTAGTATGTAGGCCTAATGTTGAGCATAACATCTGCAAAGTTACAACGCTTAAAGTTCCAAGCAAAGGAAGATATTTGCTTTTAACAACAACAAACGACTGGTAGGGACAACACATTCCTCCCGGGTTAGTAACCAACCAATTACAAACCCTAGAATTTACATAAACCCTGCCCCCGGGAAGGTGATTTATAGATTGTCATGACAGACTATGCTAATCAATGATTAGAAGATCAGCTACATACTTTTATCAATTAAAGAAATGTCCTGTTGCATTCTACATATCACTTATTGAGTCTCCATCATTGACTGGTTTGAACATAAAAGGCTAAATGTTTTAGAAATTTTCAGTGTGTGTCTGTGTGAGGTAAAAGGACACAAGCTGTTGAAGGTCTGCCCTCTGTGCCGGAAGCAGCAGCTCATTTGCATTTAAAGGGGCACACGAAAAACGATGAGTTTTTGCTCACCCTCAAAAAGTGAACATTTTAACATGTTATATAAAAATATCTGTGGGGTATTTTGAGCTAAAACTTCAGATACACATTGGGGATATCAAAGACTTATTTTACATCTTGTTAAAAGGGCATTATACCACCCCTTTAACTACTGTACTAGAATAGTGCAACAACAAAAAAATCATCCTTATTTAGATTATTTGTTAAATCATTGTTTTAAACAACTTTAAACAGTTCAGTCGGGTGCAGTAGATTATGTACTGATGACTAGTTTAAGGTTAGTTTTAAACCTAACATGTGATGAAAAAAGTTGTCGATATGACGTGCTATATTCCAAGTCTTCTATGGTGAATTTGCATACTAAGTCCACATTCAATGAAATTGCATGGAAAGTGTCCAGCAAATTCTCTTTTTGTGTGTCATGAAAGTCGACTTAGGGGTCAGTAAACCAACATTTTATTCCTTTAACTTTTTTAAATCATTCTCTGTCTGGGAGTGACCGCTGTTGTGGCTGAAGCATCTTTCTTGTTGCATAATGAAAGTTTGCGCACATATTTTTGTTCTGTTCTTTCCATCTCTCCCAGCTTTAAGTGGTGGTTGCTTATGATTTTAGTAGAGAACATTTGGGAGTCTGCACAAGCTGTCGCATCTGTTTTTTCACATTTATTGCAATACAGTATAACACAAATGCAATAGCATGTCACTCTGTAGGCATCTAACAACAGTTCACACACTAGCGACATAACGTTATATTATCATGAAAGAATATGCTAGTAGTCAATGACTTAAAGATAGTTAATTCCACATCAGCTACATAAATTCCACTAACCATTCAGAAACGTCCTGTTGCATTCTACATGTGGTCACTTCTTCTTTAATCTCTCCATCATTGTCCGACTTTGGTCTGAACATAAAAGGCAGAACAGTTTCTGACATTTTAGTGCATATCTGCAAGCTGCTAACCACTAACACACAAGCTGTTGAAGCTCCACCTTCTGTGCCGGGAGCAGCAGCTCATTTGCATTTAAAGGGACACACACACACACACACAAACTATACGTTTTTGCTCACCCTCAAACATTTACAATTTTAACATGCTATTAAAAAAAATGATCTGTGAGGTATTTTGAGCTTAAACTTCACATACACACTCAAACTCAAACTGGGGACATCAGAGACTTATTTTACATCTTGCAAAAAGGGGTATTATACCCCTTTAAGGTGCTGTTCAGAACGTCAGGCAACATTAAATTCAGGCCACCATGACTAAACTTCAGCTGGGCTTCATTCAGTTTTCACTTGAGCAGCAGCGCTCATGTTTGCGTGAGTCTGGGTAACAGGTTTACTCTATCACTCGAAGCACAGTATCACAAGCAGCACCTGGTGCTGACAGTCACGGTTGCAGTAAAAAGATTTTTTAAGAGGCGGATGGTGGACGACGTCCCTGAGAGTCATTTGTTCTTTGGGTTAGGCGGGGACCACAGGGGCCCTGGCCTGTGACTGAACCTGACGCTCTGACAGCTGTTGTTGACCTGAACCCTACACACACACTCACACTCCCCTAACCAGGGGATTTACCATCCACTGCCATCCACTGGGGCCGCCACTCCCTGCATGACTGTGGAGGAGTTTGGAAATAAACATCACTTGGAGAAGAGAAAAAAAAGAGAAACAAGCATCTTTAAGTTTTCAATAGGATTTATTTCACCCAGCGGAGAATAGAAAAATAGGATGAAGACAAAACATTGATGGGAAATCTAGTGACGATTTTAATTAATTGCTTACATATTTAAAAAGAAAAAAACAATTTAAAAGATTTGCATAAAGAGCTTTGTGCCGTCCATTTCCCTGCAACAAAGAGAAAAGTATTGTTCTTTGGGATCAATTTAAGGACAATTTAATATCTCGTTGCTCTAACTACAGCAAACAAATTTCTATAAATATTTTTTCCTCATTTATATGCTGAAGTGGCATTTAAGATTGGGGCTCATGATTATTACAACTGGAATACACAGCAAACAGAAAAAGAAGAACAAAAGTAACACTGAGTCACCCAGTCACATTTTGTTCAGTAATAAAGAAGATTTTTAACTCGTGCAACTACATTTAACAAAACGTACCACTTATTTCATCTTCAGTATATTCTCATCTTGAGCATGTTTCTATACAATTCAGGATAACATGTCTTTCCCACAGCAGTAATTGTGACCTCACAATGGCATTAATCCATCTATGGACTGGCAAAGGGATGGACGTACATCCTTCCCTAATGCCCTTTTTTCGTGGGGTCGTGAAACTAAAACGGGCCCAGATGTTTGTCGGGTGAGAGGGTGGGCCATTGCTTTGGCTGATGGCTTTTGGTCACAGGAAGTCTTAAGTGCTTTACACATCTTTCTTTTTGAGTTTCTCTTCCTTCAGTATGGCCCTGTATGTGTACCTTGTTTCAACACCGGAGAGATCAACACTAGATCTCGTTTGAAAATTCCACATCCATCCATCTTTGGTTTTGGACTGTGGAATGCATAGTTGCACTGGTCAAGTCTGCAAATGAGTTCCATCCTGTTCTTATATTTACTCCTCTTTGGAGGATTCAGTCTTTCGAAGCTAAACCAATTCCAGAGAGTTTAAAAACGGCTGGAAGTTGGAGGAGGAGGTGGCGTAAACGCAAGAAAAAAAAGTGTCTTTTTCTAAGTTCACCGCTCCCCGAGAATGTTGGTTACCACAAGAGTTCCTTGCAGCGAATGATGCTTTCCTACAAAGTCTGACACAAAATAATGTTGCATGTGTACCTTGTGCGCTCGCTGGATGCGTCTCTCTTCCTTCTGGCATGCTGTTTAGGAGCAGCTGTCTGCTCACGTTCATCTCTCGCACACTCTAACCCTTCCTGTCTCGTCCCCAAGTCCCTATTTGCACATCTTTGGATTTTGGCTTCCTCACAGCCGCTGCGAAGGGTGGAGCTGTTTCAGCCCGCATCATTTCTTCAGTGTCTCTCTTCTTTCTGCACATTTCTCCACACTTTTCCTAAAAAGATTAAGTGCCTCTGCATAAAGGTCCTCAAGTTTGCTTTTTTATTTCAGGAGGGGGGTACAGGGGGTAAGAGGAAGGAAAGAATAGTTCAAAGAGGGCCCCCTTCATGCCCTCTTTCCGTCTTTACCTCCTCCCTGAAGCACTGCCTCTGCCATATGGAGAAGCAGTCAAGAGTTTTAATGGCCAATTCTACGAGGGAGGTTTAGTGGAGTCGTAGGCTCCCGCTGAGGAGGGGTTTCCGTTCTCCTGTTTGGGGGAGGCGCGGCAGGCGGGAGGGGGCACGCTGAATGGGGAGGAAGTGCTGCCGGTAGAAGGAGGACGGGTCTCGGCGGGCAGGGGGTCTCTGTCTGTGGGGCGCAGAACAGATGGCGGCAGCGGGAGGGCCAGCGGGAAGCTGGTCATGTAGAATATTCTGCCAATACGTCGCGCCACCTGAGGAAAGCAACCACATGCCAGCGTTATTTCTCACACCATACACCCAACAGGAAGTGCATAAGGATGTACAGTACCAGTGATACAAGATGATTGCGTTCATGTCTGCTCAGAATAATGAACGAAGAAATGTGATAACACATGAAGAACCAAGACAAAAAAATTGGCCTATAGGTTTGTGGGGCCCTGGGCAAGATCATACAACTAAAAATCAACAAAAATTACAAATATCTTCTGGTCGGAAGTTCTGATATGTTATCCCCCAGCATTGTATGGAAAACCAATTATTTTGGAAAAAACTAATTTGTAGACCCCATGCCAGGAGTATGCACTCCTGCTCCTGAAGAGAAACTTTCCTGCAAAGTTTAGATCCATCCCTTTCCAACACTGAGAAGTTCTGAGTGATCATGAAGACCTTGATTGGCTTGTACAAGTGTGTTTTATTAGGATTTGACCTAAACTCAGGAAGTTGGTCCTCCAGAAGCAGGATAGTACACCCTTGCTCTATGGCCCTCTTAGTCCACAGTAGTGCAAAATTTTGCTCCAACCCTGATCAAAAGAATTTCTGCAGGACAGTTGGGGCAGAGTTGCCCACCCTTTCCCTATTGTATATCTGTCCACTATTATTGCAGCTTCTTGACATGGAGAGCTATCTTCCTGCAGAGATGAGCTATAACCCTATTTAAACACCTGAATCAAGTAATCAAGGTCTCAAGAATAATTAATGAAGTTTTATTTAACAAAGTTCGGGAGGAGCGCAAGAGGAAGCTGGTATAGCCGTCTCTCACCTCTGTCCTGCGACAGTTTCACAGCATCCCTCCGCCACCCCATCGCCTCACTCTTGGCTGGTTTCTATCCCAGTCAAGGAGGGGGAGTACTCTGGGTTCGGGTCAAATTCCGAGCTCTGAGCCCTCCCCCGGACAGAACGGCAAATACGCACAAATTACTATATTTGATTTCATGTACATGTAAACTTGTGAAATAATTACAGGTGTTGGAGTAAGGTTTGCATAAAACTCTGCAGGATGTTGGCACTACAGGAGCAGGATTTGACACCCCTGGTATAGCAGGTCTTCTCTTTACCTGAGAGCGGATCTTGAGGGCAGGCCCCAGTTTCAATCCCATGTTGTTGAGCAAGTGGTCCTCAGTTAGCAGTGGCAGAGTCTCGCCATCAATGGCCTGCTCTCTGAAGACCTGAAATAGATGACCTAGCTTCAGCTGACGTTGATGAACATTGACCATTTCACTCAACATGCACACAATTCACGTGACTCATTCCACGGGGAAGCTCATGCATACTCGGCATCTGCAGTGAAATGTGGTGCGCTGTGGTCAACGGTGAGGTTTTGTTGATGCGTTGAGCATGCGACAGATTGATATTCGGTGTGGTGAGATGTGTGAGACAGAGCTGTGAGTGAGAAAGATAAGAGCAGCGCAGAGCGGCCTTCTAACTTTTTAAAGAACACTCAAGATACAACTAAATCAAGCAATTCTGGTCTAATGTTCTTGTCTACAAATTGCAGCACGTGATCTTCCTTCTGTGCTGTACTGTAAGTCTCCAGTAGCCCCTGTTAAAGGCAGGGGCAGGAGAGGAGGTATCCAACGCTCTGCTCCTGCTCTTGTCCTCACCTGTGTGTACTCCCCACAGCCTGCTAGGCTGCTGATGAAGCTGCACACCTCCTCCACACTCCACTTGCTGATGTCCTCGACTGCTCCCGCCTCTTCTCCGTCCACAAAAAGACCTCCCATTGCGCCTGTGAGCCCGCCGGGCCGAGAGGAAACAGAAATCATTAGAGACAGAAGGCCCCCTGTCCCCTTACACACTCACTTGCACCTACACACCGCTCTGTTATTGACCCTGCCTATTACAGAGTTTAGTAAAGGTCAGCGGCAGGGCCCCTTCCTGGGGGAGGTCTCTCAGCTGGAGCAGGTAATGCATTTCAGATGGCTGAGGTTGCTCTGCACTCATTCAGTTAGATGGGAAGAAACACTTAAGCTACTCGTCTTTAACTAGATATGAATGTGGGGTTAAACCTTGTATGCTTCGTTGTTATGTGGATATGAATATTTCACCACATAATTCTATCATTTGTACACCCTCATGTTATTCAAAAGACTTTTTTTTGGAACACAAGCACATTGTCCAGGCTACTCTTTTCCATTCAACAAAAGTGGATGATAATTGTGGCTGTCAAGCTCTAAAATTTACCAGTACATTGATGTTCCTGACTTTTTGTGGTATTTTATAGTATTTTTTTTCTTTTTTTCTTCCCCAGACAGCAACATAGTGCCGCCATGTGGATTCCACACGGCCCAGATGTGGGCCGGATCTGGGCCGACACTATGTTGCTGTCTGGTTTGGAGCTTGACAGCTTCGATTGCCATACACTTACATTTATAGAGAGAAGAGAAACCTATAAATAATTAATTATGGCAGTGAGCAATAACAGATTTTTAGTATTTGTTTGTTTTTTACAATTTTTTCAACTATTTTTTTTCTCTCTCTCTGTCTCATCATATCATTGGTAAGATGAGACTTGGTTGTATGTTAGTATACTAAAAATCTTTTTGTATGTTGCATGCTCGGTATTTGCTAGAATGCCTGAGGTAGATTAGCTCAGCCTCTCTCTGAATTGGTCACTTCCTCATTAGGAGACTCATTTTCCATTAAAACTTGCTCTGGGCTTGCTTGCACTCTGGGCTAAATTTCTCAGTTTCTCTCTAACTCTCTTGCTCACTCTTTCTGTCTCTTTGAGGACAAGGAATACTATGTGAACTCCAAATTTTATAGTTGAGGAGCAGGCAAATGATATCACTAACACCAGTGCTCTGTATGTTCATTTTAAATGAGGAGTGCTTTGGAATTTTGGAATATGGAAATTTATGTCTCCATGGCTACGTTCACACTGCAAGCATTAGTGCTCAATTCCGATGTATTGCTCAGATCCGCTGAGGATCCTATAGCTGTTCACATTGTTGTTTTAAATGTAGCCAATATCAGATTCCAGTGCGAACAGATCATGGTCCTGAACTAACCAGCATGCGCAAAAGAATAATAAAAAGAAATCACACAGCACGCTGTCATACGGAAATAAACACGGAGAACATTAAAGTAAATGATTACTCGTTTATTTATAGTGTGATCTGCCGCGGAAGCCAGAGAATTTATGTGCAGGCAATATATTTTAAAAAAGACGAAAAAAATAATTTTTAAACATTTATGATACAAGCCCTTGTGATTTGCTTGAATGAGCTGTCACTGTAAGACTTATGACACATCACTGTCCTTCACTGATTACCTTTCGCAACTATCTTGATAACTTCGGGTATGTAACATCTTTGAAGTGACTCCCATGAGCACAGAATTGTGACAAATGTTGCTCTAGACTAGAGTGACGTAAAAGTCACATGAATTCCGATATGACTGTTCAGACTGTGGTCGCATTGCAAAACATCTGACCTGTATCGAATTTAGTACCTCGGAATCTGATTCCATGGGGTTTGCGCTGTTCACACTGTCATGAGGAAAAACAGGTCACATGTGAGTCACATGTGAGCAAAAAATCTGCGGATTTGGGCCACATTTACCTGCAGTCTGAAAGTAGCATAAGATAAAATATCTTACGATTAGACTTTGTTATCTGAATTTTAAACAGCTGTGAACTCACCGGTGTGAAAGTAAGGGCTGGTGTATGGAAAGGTAAAGGGCAGCGTTTGTCCAGGCAAAGTGGTTAAGGGTGGAATTCCAGGTGGCAGGTATTTGGCCTCACTCTTGCTCAGTCCTGATGTGAAGAGGTGGTGGGTCGGTGACTCTTGGCCAATGGAGCTACAAGGGGCACTGAGCCGTCCTGACCCCTCCCCCAGCTCTTTCACTGTTTCGCTAGACTTGGTCACATCCTTTCCTTGACACACCTCCGAACCGAGACTATGTCCGTCCACTTTGGAAAGCCTCTCAGGCCTATCTTCCCCAACCTCTGCATCAATCTCAGAGTCTTTCATGTCTTCATCTTGTCCCTCTGTTTCTCCATCCCGCGCACAACCCTCATTGAGCATCTCTTTAGTCTCAGACAAACCCCCTTGTTGGTCCCCTCGGAGTGGTCCTCCTTTCCTCAAGCTCTTCCTGTTGCTGAGGTCTTTAGAGGAAGTGCCTACTGCTGCCCCCTGGTGGTTGAGGGAGAGTAATGGGGTGTTGTTGTGCCGCAATACCAGCATGGCATTGCGGCGATTGAGCTCCTCTCGGAGTGGGTGGCCCTCTGGGATTTCGTGAAGGCTGCGCAAGGCAGGGTGTTCTGCAGGAAGCCCGGGATGCAAGCCCAGTGGGTCCGCCAGCAGTCGCTGCCTGTGGAGGTTCTCTAACTCCTTCTGTCTCAACAGCTCAGCAGACATTTCCAACCTGGAGGAACATTCCACAATCAGAAAGGCACACTGCAACATGGAAATGAACATTTCCTGAGAAAAAGATTGTAACTTACATAATATAAAATGTGTGTGCATCATCAATTAAATCTATCTTTTGGTATAGTACAAACAGTTGCTCAAGCATCAAGTAGTAGTTGAATAAGACATTTATCTGAGCATCTCTATAACATTACCTTGCGAGGTTCTGTTTACGAAGGATCTCCTGTTGACGAGCGAACATCTCTGCCTGAGCAGGCTGCAGGAAACCATAACCTACAGAACAACAGCAAGAGAACATCAATTTTACATGGAAGAGAAACATATTCATCCCATTGTACAGCTATCATTAAAAAATAAATAAGGTATACATCTGTTTGTATACAATATACATCAAGTGTTCAGATTATACACATTCACCATATATACAGTGTCCCCAAAATAAATGATGATAGACCTTTTCTCTGAGGATTTTTTTGAATAACTTTTTTAACCAACTGATCTCAAGGTAATTTTAAGTGGATGTATGAAGTCAGTTCTCCTCAAGTTCACACAGGTGTCCTAGCAGAGTAAGGCCCCGATCACACAAGACGCGTTTTTCAGGTTCGAAAACGTGAGGCGCACAGCACTGGCCAATCACACAGAATGAGTGTGCTGCAGTTTTTTATGTTGCTAGGCAACCACCGAAACAGCTGTCCTGTCAGTCAAGTAAACGTCAAATCAGCTTTTTGTTAACTTTATTTACTTTCTGTTAACATTGTGGTAGTTACGGTCCATGAAGTCGTTAGCTCCTGGTAACCCGAGAGAGCACCACAAGTTTATCCTCCATCGCATTCTCCGGGCGTTCAAAGCAACTGTAACTTTCATCACTACAGCGGAAGGCCCGCCTCTCCATTCATTCGATTGGACAGTTGAAAAAAAACGCGATGACGTCGGGCGCTTTTTCTGCTCGGAGTTGATTAATTTTTCAACTTCAAAAACGCGAGTCGCAGCAGGCGGTAAAACGCGAGGCGCCTCACTGCAAAAAACGCGTCAGGTGTGATCGGGGCCTAACACAGGTGTAGTTCATCACATTAACTATGGATGCTACACCTATGTTTGAGCATCAGAAAGTGTCCAAAAATGTGGCTTTAATGTTGATCTATTGTTGTATATTCAAACCTAACCTTTTGTTTAAAAAATTCCACTTGTGCTACATTCATATAAAATAAATGCTATTGTATGTATAACTGTATACATAACCAATACCATATAAAAAAAACTCCCAGGTTAAATGAGTTCGGAGTAAACGTGAGTGTGTGTAACATCTGGCAGAGGTAATGCTCACCTGGGGCTTGGCAGAGGGCAGAAGGCATGCCCAGGAACGGGGGACGCAGGTGAGGCCCCAGAGCAATGTGAGGAGCATTCTGTGGGGACAGCAGTGGAGGGTGCGATATGTCTCTGTGCACAAAAAAAAACACACCATCATTAACAAACGGCTACTGTTTTTCTACTGTATACAAGTCTTTCACAACCTGCTTGTAGTCAATACGAAACAACTTATTTATTTTGTATTACAGGATACATTTTTCATAAACGTGATATTCAAAAAGAAAAAAATATAAACATAGATTATGATTATAAAAAAAAATGGAATAACGTACACACATTAATCATTCTCCATAAGACTAAACCATGTATGAAGTAAATAGAGTCTGTCTACTCTTGGGGTCTGTAAAAATCTCATGTTTGACTTCACGAAATTGTTACTAACACAATACATGCACTTTCTTAATTGTGTGGTGTTATGGTATTAAAACAGGTAGGCTTGCAACAGTCTGATAAGACTGTGTGGTGTTATGGTAATGATACAGGTTCATCAACAGTCTGGTTCAGTTGTACAGCATTATGGTAATGATACAGATTTTCAACATGTTATGGCTGTGTTTTGGAAAGCTACCTATATACCAACAGTCTAATATGGCTGTGTGCCGTTGTGGTAATGATTCATTTTTTTTTAAAGAGTCTGGTACAGTTGTATGGTGCTATGGTAATGAACAGGTTGTCAACAATCTGTTACTTCTGTGTGGTGGTATCCTTACAATACAGGTTTCCAAAGTCGAATACAATATAGCTGTGTGGTTTTATGGTAATGCTGCGTTCTCTTCCATCGGTTATTTTTATCGCTCCCTCCGGTGCACACGAGCGACCGTAGCCCCTCATCAGTCCTGTCACGCTGCGGACAGCGGCACTGTTTGTATCCTTGCCCCCCCCACCCCCACCCCACCACCACCACAACCTCCATCATCTCCTCGCTCTCGCTCCCTCCCTCTTGCTCTGCTGCGCTCTGTGGCCCTGCCACTCTGGTAATGAGGCCTGAATGCACAATAAGAGCATGTCATACTCCGACAGCTGGGGCGGCCCCCCAGCCTCGCCCGGGCTACAGGCTGAAGCACCCACTAATTAACACAGTTCTTCCTCTTCCACCCCAACACACACGCACACATCCCCCTCCTCTTCCTGTCTCCCTCCGCCGTATTCAGCCAATAAAAAGATGGCGTGTCGCGTAGCCTCAATTAAATCTTTCTCCTTTTGTACAGGTGGAGAACACAGGCTGTTCATATACAATACAGCAGCCGCCTTTATAGAGCCCTGGCAGGGAAGAAGGAAAATGAGAGGAGGGGTAAGGAGAGAAAAGGAGGGAGAGGAAAAATATGAAGAAGTGTACTAGTGGTGAGGTGTTGAAATCCAGGCAAATCCTGCGGTGTCTTTTTAAAGCTTTTTACTGCTCCTCTGCCAATGCAAGCTCCTCCATTTACTGCAACTCTTCACTGAGCCCTCCAACACACGCGCTCACACATGCATAAATATAAATGAAACCCAACACACCTAAAGCAAGCGAAAGAACAGCGCGGTTGCTTTGTACTTGTGACTGAGCAACGCTTGCTCCAGGGGGAGAGAGACTGAGCAATGCAGTGCAACACAAACACATAAACATCCAAACAGAAGAGACGGAAAACAAACAAAAAAGCATCTGAAATGAGGGAAGAAGCCATATTTTGCTATGCTCTACTTAGGTTTTACGCAATTTCTTTGCTAAATAGCCCTTGCATGTCTTTTTTGAGCAAAAACAAAGAAGAAATCTAAAAACGCAGGTACAAGCGGAACAAGCATGTGTGTAAATAGAGGGGTTGAGGAAGGTGTGGAGAGACACAAAGGGGGGAAATCATCGATCGATTGGGCGGCTGTTGAAATGTTAATGCTAATCGTATAACCGCTTTCCGCCGGTGCCTCGCACTTCTGTGGCAGCTCCAATTAATCTGGAAGAAGGCAGCGCGTGACCTTGGGGCCGGGAGTCGGGCCGGCAGCCCAGCCATGCTTATGTAATTACACTGTGAAGTGTGTAATCACCTGGCCTAATCCCTCAGGCCTCACAATTAGCCCGGGCGGCGCTGGCCAGGCCTGCCAAACTCTGCGCCGCCCTGCGCGGCCCACAGATGAATAACGGTCAATTAAAGCTGCATGACTGGGGCCGCGAGGCGTCCGCTCGATAGTAATTAGCTGTAATCATGGGGAGACGTGCCCGGCAGACGTGCTTCTCCTTTTATAGGAAGCAATTTTGGAATGAGGCAAGCGTTAACCATTTCACTCTGGGTCTTTGGCCGACAGAAAAAGAAAAATGGGGTTGATAGAGAACAAGAAAAAAACAGGGCAATATGTTGGAGGGCAGGGATTATGACTCTGTTTTAACGTGTATTCTCACAAAATACTCGAAATGTAAAAAATGTAAAGCTGCATTGTGTAATTTGTGCTCCACTAGCTTCACCAGACAAAATTGCAAAAATAATGAATATTTCCAAACAGGTTTTCCAGTTGGCATGTTAGTTTTCTCTGTGCTATAAAGAGATATGACCATTGTGTCACACAAGAAGATATATACAAAATATTTTCAATGTTTTTTTTAATCCATAAGTGGGATCTAATTCATTGACTTTAATTATATGGACAAAAGCAACTAAAGCATTCTTCAGAACATCATCTTCTATGTTTTACAGATTTAAAAAAAAAGGTCATAGGTTTAGAAAGACAGAGTAAATTATGATTATTTTCATTTTTGAGTGAACTATCCCTTTAAATAGAGATAAAAGTATTTCAACATTTTAAAAAGTTGCACAAGGCAAAAAAAGTGTATTGTTAGACTGACTGCAGTTCAGTTTACAGGCTTAATTACCTCTACATCTTTTGAGGACTGCCTCCGTTCCTCCACCCTGCCCCATCTCTCCTTTTCTCTATCTGTCGATCTCTCTAGCTCTCTCGCAACCTAGCTAGCGGTAGGGCAAGTAGACGCCACTTGTGTTCGCTCATGTGTGACGACCTGTCAGAGTGGCAGCGGCGACGCTCCCTGCCTGAAAGCAACGGCAGTGTGGAGTGTTGTCTGTGTGTGTGTTAGTGTGTGTGTGTGTTAGTGTGTGTGTGTGTGTGTGTGTGTGTGTGTGTGTGTGTGTGTGTGTGTGTGTGTGTGTGTGTGTGTGTGTGTGTGTGTGTGTGTGTGTGTGTGTGTGTGTGTGTCAGAGGCAAAGCACCAAACTGGCCAGACGAGAAAGAGAGAGAGAGAGAGAAAAGTGGAGCAGAGCTGACAGGATGGCCCTTAATGAGAGGAGCGCGGGGGATTAGCCGCTCGCCACACCGTGCCCGCCTCGCCTTGACTCGAGGCGGGAACACATTTGCACAGGAAGCACATTAAAATGCATAAGGCTCTTGCTCACCCAACGCCCCCCAGACCACTGTCTGTTGCTTGTGCTGCCCCACATGCCAAACACATTAGGATTTGCCTTGCAGATTCCCTAAATGCAATCTGCCATTTAAACCCAGACAAATGGCCAGCCATGGCTGCAGGACTATTGATCTTGGTAATGATTTGTTTTTAACAATAGCCACTAATGGGCGTCAGATAATCAATTATGGAGAGTCGATAGAAAGGTGAGCTTGAGGAATGGCTTCCGGCGCACTGTTTTAGCCTGGCGGACTCTCTGTCGATACTTTAGAGAGGTTAGCAATGTCACACAATCTGTGCTAAAAGCTTGTAGCCCACCCAAACATCCAAGCCAGTATTCTGTCATAATTTTTCCACTGTCATATTCACATATGACGTGGAGAACAAATGGAGAAATCTGGAAGACTGCATTGGTCAGTCTTTTACATACAATTTTAATGAGACTGAAGCTATAAAGCTTCAAATAGGACATAAAATCCCCAATTAAGTATCCAAAAGTGTTTCTCCGTGAATTAATCATTCAGACTGATTTTGTGCGTTATATGATTTTTGAAGCTTTAAATCTTTGGTCCCGGTTCATTGTAACTGCATGGAAAAAAGAAAACAATTTCCCTTTATGTGTTCCGCAAAAGAAAGAAAGTTATATGTGTTTGTATCAACATGAGGGTGAATTGTCATTGTCACAGAATTGTCATTTTTGTCAACCCATAAATGTGCATTTTAACAGTTTTAAAATTTTCTGAGCTCTAACTAAATGATTAAACAAAGGGTTAAAGAACCAATGAACAAAAAATGAGTGTGTAGGAGAGAGAAAAAAACACTTTCCTCCCTCCCTCTTTTCACCCACAACCTAGGAAGTGTGCAGGCCTCGTTAACATCAGCGGTCCTGTGTGGCTAATTACCGTGAGCTGGCGGAGCTGCGGCGGCTGGCTGGTCAAAGCTGCACGCTGAGCTCCTGACATGATGCTGCGCTGGGCCAGGAACCGAACAGAGTTCCCCCACCCACGCTGGGTGACCCCTCCCAATTCACTTCCTCCCTACCGCCTCGCCTCGCTGGCCCATTATCGATCCTCCAGCTTCCCGCGCCACATAAATAATCGACAAGCAATTACCTGCCTACTCCCGCTGCCTGGGCTTTGTTTGGAGGCGGAGGGGAGCGCCGCGAGCACAGTGGCCTTGCTGAGATGAGGAGAGAGGGAGGAGGAGAGCAATTCGGTGGGGGTGGAGGGGAGGGGGGGGGGGGGGGTACAGGAAGGAGAACGGCGTGTGTTGTCCTAGCGACCCGTTCGGTCCTGAGCCCTATAAATGCCTCCTGACAAGATCAAATCGAACAGGGTTGCGAAGAGGTCATCGCAGAGATCATACCCACTGGCACATCCCATTAAGTGGATTTTCTATTCTTTCCGTGGCCTTAACGCCAACTTCCATTTTTCCCTCCCTTTTACCTCTTCCGTTACTTTGGTGCATAATTTAATTTTTCCCTCTTTTCTCTTCGGCAGGCAGTCACCCACTCCAACATGCATGCAGTATTCATTAGAGTCGGATGTTGGCTTCATTATTAATGTAAAATATTCATGTTATTTTAAAGCTTAGCATTTTTTCCTGTATCCGTGTTCTTAAAGTGCGCCTCAGAGGTTTCCACTCAGCAGAGGGCATTTATCAACCAAACGCGCACTAACAACCACATATACAGCTCATCCCCTTTTACACGACAATATAGAGTCAAGAAAGCATATGTGTGGTTTCAGCCACTGTCCTAACCAGATGCCACTTACTAAAGGGATCTCTTTTGTGGAAAATTTTGTTGGTAAAGCAGTGAAATCTCATTAGCCCAAAGCCTTTGCCACATAATTGTACAGTACACATCACATATCCTCTTATTAGTTGTAATAGTGATTGATTGCTTGTCGCATCTTGTCTGGTTTGGACGCCACGTCAGGCTGTAATACGTTTGCCCATCACAGAGCAAGAGGAGGAGAGACTAATGTGAAAGACTGAACATACATTAAGTCTAAAATTTAACAATTTAGATTAAAGTGTGCTGAAAAAGTGTGCAAAAGAGATAATCCAGAGAGTATGATGTTGTGCATGTGTATTACCGCTCAGGGAACTGTGCGTCTCTGTGCTGGGGAAGGCCCTGTTTGCGCCGCTGGCTGGAGGAGCTGCCTGCAGAGGGGACGTGGGCTTCCATTCCTCCCGCGTTTCTAACGGCAGCCATGGCTTCCTGACGCACACGCAGCAGCTCTGTGAATGGAATGAACAGACCAGTTAAATTGAGAAACGCGTCCGGTCTGTGTTGTCAGTGCCAAATCTGTCAGTCTAGCTCGGAACCAACACAGTAAGATTTAGTCCAAGAGTCCCAGCAGAATATGTTATATGCCACACAGGCAAGACTTCACAATCCTCCCCACAATGAATCCTTTTGATCAGTTAAAGAAAAACACAGGTGATCTACAGCAGAGTCACTTCTTCACTGTTCAACATGGGGCTCCTAATGAATCGCTGAGCATTATGGGACAAATATGAGTGCAATTGCAGATGAAGCATATTGTTTATTAATAATAACTTTTTTTTCTACCCACCATTAAAACCAATAAACCTTAAGAAAAATAAAATTAGGACTGTCAATAGAATAAAATAAATGATTAATTAATCTCATGATTTCTGACAAGTCTTTAGGAAGCAGAATGAAACTGCTTGAAAGTAATGTCAAATTTGGTATATATTTGTTTACCCCTAGCAACCGCTTACAGAACCCTAACTGTCAAAAAATTGTAATATGGAAAACATCCATAATAATACACTACAACAATTTGTCACTGGTTGCACAAGCACATTAGAGTAGTATCAATATTCTTTAAAAAAAATTGTGATGTTTGACCACTGACACATTTCTAGGGTGTTGTGAGTATCTAAGGTGTTCTTGGTGGCAAATCTATGTATGGATTTTTTGTTGTTGTTGTTTATCATTCACCAAGCAAAAATAATTAGTTTGGTTGCTTATAAAAGTAATTCCGCACCTTGACAAGCCACCCGATTCATGCATCATTCATGTCCGTATCATTAAACGGTGCGGGACGTGCTGAAATTTAATTCTTAAGATTAGGAGTTAGTTAATAGAGCTAATCTTTAAAAAACACCATTAACAAAAGTCAATAAAACAAAACAAACTACATCCATATGAATAATTATGACTTAAAGGGATAGTTCACCCAAAAATGAAAATTCTGTCATACTTGCCCTGGGTAACCAAACAGTTGTGGGGCACCACCATTAACTTCCATAGTATGGAAAAAAATACTATGGAAGTCAATGGTGCCCAACAACTGTTTGGTAACAAAAATTCTTTAAAAAAGCTTCCTTTGTGTTCAACAGAACGACTCGAGGGTGAGTAAATGATGACAGAATTTTCATTTTTGGGTGAACTATCCCTTTAAACTGTTTGAGATGACATGACTGAAATGTAATTGAGCTGCTGGTCTCCCTCCTGAATCTGTGATGTTAGACCATCCCAGACCCATCTCCCAACATTACCAAACTAACAGGGTCACAACAGGAAGCTCACTCACTAATGAAAGAGTGTTAAATAGAAAATCCATCCTGGATGCCTCCCTCTCTTCCTTTCCCTCGCTCTCCTCTCTCGCTCCCGCTCTCCTCTGGCCCTTTTTTAATTAGACGGTTCCCTCGGGAGCTGGCGGCCATTTCCGAGGCTGGCGTGTGGGCCTGAGTGATCGGGTCGGAGGCACCACGACAGATATTAATGTGCACAGGCCCGTTGTATTGATCTGTTTATTGCACTGCCCCGCGGGGGCCCAGACTGACAGCGGACAAACCTCCAACAGCCCGTGAGAGGGAATAAAAGAGAATGAAAAAAAAACAGAATCTACTTTCAAGGAAAAGCAGTAATGCCTGTCATTTGGTCACACACTCATTCCAGATGATCAAAATAATTAGTAGTCTGTCCACACACATTATTACCAGCTGGAAAAATCTGGCTAAAGCATGTTGATGTGTTTTGGAAAATGGTAGCTGGTTCCCAGCACATCATTGATGCTCTTAGACCATCTCGGACTGGCAACAAACCTTCTAATAACCAGCTGCTGCTGCAACCATTTTCCAATACACACCTATCAGCTTTCCAGCATGGTAAAACAGCCCCAAAATCCACTAAAACTCAAAAGTCCCTCGGAAGCCCCTTTCCTCGGTTGCCCAGCGCTGAATTATTCCCTTTAACTGCAACAGAGTTAGCACAGGGTCACGAGGGGCTGCATGTACAAGCACACCACTCATCCAAACAGTGACATCCTGACACCCATGCAACTGTCTCCCACTCACATTCACTCTGCGCCCTCTGTCACACCCCACATTTGCATCATCTGAGTCAGTTACTGTGGAATCTTTACCTATCGAGATCTGGTTTCCTCTGCCACACGTACACAAAGAGCTCCCGTGGCAAAGCACTGGCAAGCCTTTGAGAGCTTCTGTATTGCCAGAAGCAGCTGACAGACACAGCACTCATCGGGAATTCTTTCAGGGGGACGACAGATCCGAAGGCAACTGAGAGCAGCCCATGCCCTTTTCTCTTACTGACCTCAAACTTTCCAATGGTAGCATGTGTATAAAAAGTATATATATATATATATATATATACAGACATATATATTATATATTAAAAGAAAAACAGATAGATATCAACCAGTTTAATTATCAAAGAGATCTTCTGCATTCAAAATCCACCCCAAAATCCAAACATGGGCCCCATCAATTTGAATGGCCACAACGAGGACCTATAGCAACCTCATCATAGCCAAAGCTAAAGGTGCACAACACCGTATCACTATACCCACCCCCCAACCCCCCCTCAAATGCACACACTCACACAAACCTATCCGTGCCTCCTTCATGGCCTTTCATTTCAGGGCCTCCACTTCAAACACATGAAAGGATGCTCTGCGGGGATCCAGGCGAGAATGAACGAGGGAGAAAAGAAAGAGAGAATATAAAAGCAGGGCTGTGTGTAGAGAGTTCTTGGGGAGTGTGTGCGTTTGTCTGGGGGGGAATGGTCAGAAGGGCCTGGCCCTACTCTCTGCCTATGTCAAGGGGTCTTTGGAGTCTACTGTATAGAACCCAGCACTGCATCAACACTTCCCGACACACTTCAGAGGCACACACGAGGGGGTGGGGTGAGTCGAGGGGTATAAAGACGAAGCCATGAGGAAGGTGCAGAGATATGAAGAAAGGAAAGGAGCCAGATAGAAAGAAGGCATCTCAAAGGAGAGAGCAGGGAGATGTAGGCACGTGGAGGTAAAGAAGAGAGGAGAAAACACACAGAAACACAGCTGGGGTTGACGCTTCCCTGCGCCAGAGAGGTTTCTCTGAAAACTCACTCCAGAAAAGTCAAAAGCAGCTCAGTGTGAGCTATGGTGCTGAAGAAACAACAAAAACAAGAAAATAAATTAAAAGCGACTTGAGGACAAAGGGGGAAAACGAATAAAATATGAAGGATTGGAAAGGGAATGTTTGGGACAGACAGCCAGCTAAAAGAACCAAATTTGTTACAAGTGCAAATCTAAAAATTAATAATCGGAGCAATTCCAAGAGGGTTCACACCATCAGTGCTCTAACCCTTAAAAATTACTGAAGGTGAAAACATTTAAAAGCTTTAAAATATATACAAATATATTTTTAAAAATTGTCATCATTGATTCACCTTTGAGATAGGATCCAGTCAGGAAAGTGGGAAAGAGATGGGGGACGGGATCAGGAAAGGTCTGCGAGCCGGGACTCAATCTCAGGTCACCCGAAGCACAACCGCGCAAATTACTTACATTTTTGCCTTGAAGTAGCCTACTTGAATGATAGTTTTAAGTATTACGGAATTTACATTTTGGGTGAACGAATAACTGAAGAAACTAAAGAAACATCATCGATGTATACAGTAGAGTAGACTATTAGGTGAAAAGGTGAGAATGGGTATCTCACTCATCAAAGTCTTGGCAGCCAGGCATGTTGGCAGTGGTTGACTGGCACGGCCTTATCGTAAGCTTATGAGCTCAGCATGCAGGGGCAAGCCAGCACGCTCGCATTCCTCAGGGGAGGAACAGCGTCTTGGCCTGGTGAGTCTGTTTTCAATGGCAACCATTATGAAACCATACACCTGACATTTTTCCAGATATCTAGGGGAGGGACCGACGGTGACCCCGCAAATCACGCGGCTGCTTTCTCTCACTGGATTTCCCACAGACGGGTAAACGCCCTGCCTTTTCTTCTCGGATTCAGATTCCTTTCTACAAATAACCACACCTTTTTTAGGTGGTTGCGGTGGATGAGAGGAGTAGAGATGGAGAACAGAAGGAAGTCGAGCTCGGAAAGTGAAAGCAAGGAGAGAAGAATTGATGGAATCGGGAAGGGAATTGTGTGTGAATTTGTCCACAACGTGCCTCTGTGTGACGGTAGAAAAACAGAGGAACTTTTAGATTGAGGTGACAGGAGAGCGCAGCACCTCTGTCATAAAATCCTAGACACGAATGGCACTAATTTCTTACAGATGTATGAGAGGGGCAATTAAACCCTTTATAGCATCCCCCCTCCCCCCTTTGGAATTGCAAGCAGTAATTAAGAATCATTACTGATCAAATAAAATTTAAAGTCGTATGCTCTCAGATTTAGCAAGAATGTGAGATTGATTAAATCTATGCTACCGAAAAAAGGCCATAAAAGCTGGAGGCAATTAACGGTTTCTCAGAGAAAAACATCAACAAGACTCTAAAGCGCCGTTAAGACGTAACCAAACAAATAAAACAAAATGATGCTCACTAAATTTCGGTTTACAAATCTTAGAAATCCACATCCGTTAACCCTGGTACCTCATCAGTGATCGTAAATTTAAAAAGGCATGAGAAAAAAAAGAGCAAAGGAGCCGTTTTCATGGTGTTGGTAATTTAGAGGGTTGGCTTGCAGCCAATCAAAGGGCCAAATCGATCCAGTCGACCTCAGGGCCCAATGGCAGTGTTATTTACTACTGTGTGTGGCAGTAGTCACAGATCACCCACTCTGACATCCTACCGTTGGGTGGGCTGAGACCGCAAATAGAATTGTCAGTAATCTCCGCAGTCAAGCTCTAGCTGTTTGTGTGGTATCCAGGAATAAGACTACATGGGTAATTAGAGCGGATATAGAGACAAGCTCACACACACACATTACACAGGTGACGCACACTCACCGTGACTTGGGACGCCCATGTTGTTCGCCAACTGATACAGGCGCTGCTGCTGCTCCTCATAAGAGCCATGCTCGTTCAGAGCTGACATCATGCGCCTGTAGTGCTCCTCGGGGGTCATGTGACTGCCTGGCTCCAGCGCAGGAGTGTGAGAGTTCTCTGTGGGATGAGAAGAAGCTAAATTTAATCAGCTGTTACAAACTATGTGATCGTATGTGAGATGTTTGAATGTTTGAGTGAAGGAGAAGCCTATGTGTGGTTCTCCTCGGTACGCTGGGCGGCAGTAACTCAAGCCAGTGCATGGGGAGAGACTCTTGGGGGAGTGATGGGGAGGAGGAAGAGTGGTGGAAGGGGGGATATTTTACCCTCCTCATTGAAACAGGAGCTTGGCCCCGGGCAGGCGAACAGAAGCAATGCAGCCCAGCACAGGGGACTGGGGGGAGTGTGTTCTGCCAAGCGCCAGATAATCCACCCAAGAGGCTTCAGGTGTGTGTGTGCGTGTGTGTGTGTGTGTGTGTGTGTGTGTGTGTGTGTGTGTGTGTGTGTGTGTGTGTGTGTGTGTGTGTGTGTGTGTGTGTGTGTGTGTGTGTGTGTGTGAGCGTGCTCATGTGGTTGATATTTTGAGGCATTGTGAGTATGAACAGTTCTGCTGTATGGGTGTGTGTGTGCGTGTATGTGTGTGTGTGTGTGTGTGTGTGTATATATATATATATATATAATATATATATATAGTATATATAGTACTATATATATATTGATTAAAAAAATACAATAAAAACAGTTATAATATGAATATGATATATAATATGAAACTTATAATTACAACTGAAGGCTGCAAAAAAAATCAGTCACATGAGCCTTCAGATATCATTTTATATGCTGATTTGGTGATCAAGAAACATTTCTTATTATTATCAATGTTGAAAACAGTGACGCTGCTTAATATTTTTGTGGAAACATGATACTTGAACATGATTTTTTTCAGAATGCTTTGATGAATAGAAAGATTATATAAAGCATTTATTTGAAATAGAAATCTTTTGTAACATTATCAAAGTTCTTACTATCACTTTTTTTAATCAAATTAATGCATCCATGCAGAATAATGCTGAATATATATATATATATATATATATATATATATATATATATATATATATATATATATATATATATATATATATATATAGCTTTCTCAATTAAGAAAACGTTTATTCAATTCATGAAAGGCACACATAACATGAGACATAGCGGTCTGGATCTGAGGTGAAAAAAGTGGTCTGTGTCAGTGAACAGTTTGTGTTAAATCCAGCCTTTGCAGCTTTTCTGTCTGCTTTAGTCATTACCTGCTGCACTGAGATCAGTACTACCCTCCAGCTGTGTGTGTGTGTGTGTGTGTGTGTGTGTGTGTGTGTGTGTGTGTGTGTGTGTGTGTGTGTGTGTGTGTGTGTGTGTGTGTGTGTGTGTGTGTGTGTGTGTGTGTGTGTGTGTGTGTGTGTGTGTGTGTGTGTGTGTGTGTGTGTGTGTGTGTGTGTGTGTTAGGACCTTGGACACAACAGCTGCTATGCTCTCAAACTACACACACATGTGCACACAAAAGCATACAAATGCAACATGCTATGTTGTTTAGGTGTGGTGATGGATCACAGACACAGAGACACAAGACATTAGATCAGCGGCATTCCAAAGCCATGCTAATCCACAGCGGGTGACCGACGCAAGCCAACTGTAATTCACAGGACTAAAACACACATAACACCCATTTATCATTCTCACTGCAGCAGCCGTGCTGATTGGCTACACTGTGACGAGAGAGCAGGTAATGCCTCAAAATAAAACGCTATCTAAACACGAGATCTCAGACCACTGATTATTGGGTGTGGAATGTGTTGCGACACATATACAGATGTCACATACTAGATGTAGTTATGTGAAAACTTTATTATTAGAATACTGAAAATATTATATTTAATTTAATAATGACCATCGTTATTATTAGTATTTCAGAATGTCACTTCTATGATAATTGTTTTAGCATATTTAACTTTTTATAACATACATGAGAGTATGAGTTATTTGTATAGCATTAATAAAATATATAGCTATTAGCTACAAGATTATCAAAAACACTGTGACCTAACCAGATATCACACAAAGTGGGGAAACATCTTCTAGTTTATATGCATACTGCTGGGGAACTCTCTCTACCACAGTAAAATCTCACTGGCCCAAAATACTGTCACATAAAATATCTTCTGCTTGGCTGTGATTTGCAAAGTATTTTTTTTAAAACGTTGTCACACTTGGTAAGCACACAGTGTTAATACCACCAGTGAGCAAACCAAAGGCGAAATTAAAGAATGGGTAAGAAAAGGTAAAATTGGATTTGCAGAATGACAGATTATTTCTTTTAGTATTTAAAACAATTATTACAGATCTCACTGTCGCAGATATATGTAAATGTCCTGCTAAAAACAGGGGGTAAACAAAACAAACAAACATTATTAAAAAATGAACCTAAAAATATGTTACAATAATGGTATGTAGATTTGAGGACTGGTCACCTCACTGGTCTGAGGAACAGATCCAGATTACTGCCTGCTCAACTCTTCCTGCTAGATGCTTGATTATATTTGACTCGGTGTCACTGAGTCTGCCTGATGTTTCTGCTGCCTGCCTGTTACGCTGTTACACCTCATTAGCTCAGCCTGTTGACAATACCCAGGAGCCTCACCCATTTGCATTTTAGCTAAATCTTAAGATTTAAATGTTAGCATGAAGATATTGATTTTGAGTTAAATTTTAGATTTGATTACTTCACCCAACTGAACAAAAAATGTGACATTACATGTACAAATGATTTCCAAAAACACAGTAACCTCAAAACCACGGGCTTATCGCACAGACTCAAACACATAATGAAAGGAAAAAGAAACCACAATTTCTTTTCCTAGCAGGAGGAAGTCAAACATCACCCAGTTCTCCCTACTGTGTCCCTCACTCACTTGCCCATTTTCTCTCCAACAGACCACTGCAAAATATATTAGAATAATCCTAAACTGTACTTCTTGGATTTTAGCCTTTTTTAATACCTAATTGAGTCATGACGGTTATCAGTATGGATGCGGGACACCACCCCAAAGAAGAACCTGTGAGAGCCTGTGTTACAATAGAGAAGGGATGGGCAACTTCGGTCCTGGAGGGCCACTGTCCTGCAGAGTTTAACTCCAACCCTGATAAAAAACACCAGTAGCTTTCTAGTAATCCTGAAGAAATTGATCAGCTTGTTTAGGTGTGTTTGATTAGGGTTGGAGCTAAACTCAATGACTTCAACATTACCATAATAACCTGATTTCAGCGTGTCACAACAACTTCAAATCAGATCCTGTTTTGTCTTTACAAGCACTATTAGTAATCAGACCATACAGTTCATATACAGAACTTATCCCATTCACCTCTACTAGATCTAGATCCCTGCTGCTTTGACCCTACGACCACAAGAGACTCTTTTAGCAGCTCTAGGCGAAGGTGAGTGTGTTTGGTTAATGACTGTGTCGAGAGCCTCAATGATCCAGCACACATTCATGCAAAACAGCGAATCCAGCTTCAGCAACACTCTTACTTTATTGATTTTCAACTCCTACAACACCCGCTCAACAATAAAAACTCCCCTTTCTGAGCGTCGGCACCCAAGCGTGGAGGTGTGTAAGTGAGAAAGGCAGGAAATATAGAAAAAAGAGAGAATCCTAGATTCTGCTATAAATGGCTGGAAGTCTTAAAACACAAGTCGGATTACAAATCTAATTTACATTTGGAAATACATTTTAGAAGTATTATCATTTTGAAGTAAAGAAATAAATATTCTAAATGTTAATCAAATTTGTGACATTGATCATGTAAGTCTTTGTACAGACAGATCTTTCTTCCATTGAAGTGCTAAGACGTTTAGATGTACATCAATTTCTCAATTTACAATTAACAGTTCACTAAACTTTTCGGAACCAAACTCTCTATTTATATCAGATGAAATAGCAACGTTGCACTTGTAAACCCGCCACAGAGTGTGCGCAAAAAGTTAACAGGAGGGGGGAGGAGATGTCTTTCTTCCACTGAGCATTGTTCTCTCCTCCCTCCTCTTACTATCTGTCCACCCCTTCTCTCCACTCTCGCTCAATCTCGCCCCATCAATTCCCACCTACTCCATCTTACGCACTAAGGTTAAACAGCCCTGATTGTGGCGCATTTTCATCTCCAGCACACATACGCACATGCACACACATGCACGAGAGGGGCCCCTACCTTTAGGTGACACGCTGCGGGACTTCTTGCTGTCAGATGGGCACTCGCTGCTGCTGTTGGGGGAGTAGGCTCTCCTCTTGCCTAGAATGTCATCTGTGGGAAAAAAAAGATAGAGAAAGAGGTTAGGGGGGTTCAGATGCGGTCAGACGGCCCCTAAACCCCTCGGCATGCAGCTCACCACCTGGCTCTATACCTGCGTACATGATGGAGCTGTGAGAGCGACTAAAGATACGAAGAGATGAGAGGGCCCTGCGCCAGCGTGAATGACAGATCTGGTTCTTACTCAGCCAAACGAGAGATTCTTTCACCCGCTCTCTCTCTTTCTCCTATCTCGCACAAACACGCTCCCTCTCTTTTGCACTCACCCTCGCTCTCTACCGTTGTTTCTTGTCTTGACTATCTATCTCTCTATCTGTGCATATAAACGCTCTTGGTCTTCACACCGGCCTAATACGGAGTAAAATGACAAGAAATGAAAAGACGAGCGAGAGAAAAAAAAATGGAAAAAAGTAAGCGGTCTTGGCTTCTATCAAACTCCTGTTGTCGTGCTATTATGCCTTTTTGCTTTTTTCACTCACTCTCACTCTCCGTTTTCAGTGAATATAGAGCTCACACCTTTTGCTAATCTCTTCCTTCCTTTCTATCACTCTTTCTCTCCCTCCCCCTTTTCTCTTTATCTCTCTCTCTCTCTCTCTCTCTCTCTCTCTCTCTCTCTAGAAAAGTGGAGGCTGTCTGCACAAGCCTAATGCAGCGCTCTAGTGAGCCGCTGGTGTCTAGTGTACGATTACAGCACCCTCCTCCCCCCAAACACATCTCAAATCAATATCCTGCTAATCATGCTGGGAGGGGTGCTGCTGAGAGCATGGTGGTGCATGCATGCAGGAAGGAAGAGACCGTTTGTCATTGCACTCTCCTCTCCCTCTCTCTCTCTCTCTCTCTCTCTCACTCTACCCTCATGCGCCACATGAAGTAAAAAAGTCAAAGCCACAGAGTTATGCTCTTCCTTTTGTCTTTTGTTGCTGTCTGATTCTTTATCTAATGGGATTGTGCAATAAATTGAGACAAAATAGATTATGCATGTTGCTTGTATTTGAACGTTTATTGTATTTATTGTGTTTTATTGTCTGTAGATATCATAAAAAGTTATTTTAAAAACATTTATGGTGCCCTGTGGGCGCATCATTTTAAAGACCTCATAATATTGCTCGACAAGTGCAGTTTTCTTTCTTATGCTGACGTATTTCCTATTGAAACAGACAATGTTGAATGCAATTATTGACATTTGGTCTCATTTCTTTTTAAATAGTCAATATGATTTGTTGCATTTGGTATAAAGAGCAACAGTTGGGTTACGGAAGTAATATCATATTAATTTTATCCATTGGGGAATTTATTTTTAACTTATAACTGTTAAAGACAGTCCTACTGTGAGCTACGAGGTTGTTAATCGATGGTACATGCTTTTGATCAAGCCATCAGTCTGCATTATTTCAACTTTATTTTTAAAGAATCATGTTTAACAGCAGAATTCTAGGTAAAAACTACATTCTCCTTGATTTTGCAAGAGATCTCCACCAATCAGAAAATGGAATCATGCAAATAAAAATAAAAATAAAAAAATCTTTAGCACTTCCCACCCCTATGAAGCACTGCAAATGACATAATATGGTGCTTTTCCACTGCATGGTACGGTATGGTACGGCTCGGCTCACTTTGTGATGCTTTTCCACTGCATGGTACGCTCGCTTCGTCACTTTAAATGGTACCACCTCTGCTGAGGTTCCAAGTGTACCGTACCGATACTAAAATGTGACGTGAAAACACCATAGATCACTGATTGGTCAGAGAGAATCGTCACAACCAGCATTATTGGATTTGCAACATGAGACAACAAACCCGCTAGATTTAAATAGTCAGCAGCAGCTACCGTAGTATCATTTGTTCGCACAATTTTTATTAAACGACTTGCTTGAAAAAATAAACTTGAAAAAAGAAATGGCTGAATTGTGGTGACTGGTCAAAGTTTGTAATGTTGAGATTTAGGACTTCAGGAACCAAAGCTGAAAAAGTGGACAGACACTGTTGCACTCTATCAGGTGTGGAACATTCTCATTCTATTCTTTGATTGGAGAAAAATCTGCATAGTGGAGGATGATGTCAACAATACCTTCACTCCATTTTCCTGGAGGAGAAAGTCTGTACATTTTAAATGCGTAAATATTTTGTTAAAGATAAGGAGTGTAGTAGCATTAGCCTCATATAGCTAACAGATATAAACTAAAAACCCAGAAAACTCTCATTTTTATTTCACTGGGTCTTTAAAGGAAGCCACTATTACAGATGACCCTTACATGTAATCCATGAATAAAGCTCTACACATCAAAGAAGCGTGAAGGGGGAGATTCTTACATGGCAACAAAACCGAGAGAGGCTGCACCTCTGTATACGTCCGACACAAAAGTACAAACTACTCTCTCACACCCCTGCCTCTCGACACCAAGCGTACTGTTCATCCCTCTCTCAGATAAGAGTACTGGAGAGAGACACAGAGCGGGAAAGAAAAGCAAGCCTGCGCTTGAAAGGGCTTTTGGAGTGGCAGAGCTCGGTCTGGGATTCTTTGTAGGGAGCGAGCTTTACTAATGACGCTGTTTGATGTCTTCTCATCAGGGGGGGGAAGGCTGTCTATCCCACTCCAAAGAGAAAAAGGGGCCTCTCTAATGGGCCCCCATATCCTCTCCTAACCTCCGCCCAAAGACAACAACAACACTCCCTCCGTCTGTCTCTCACTCCACTTCTCCCTTAGTCGGCCTTTGAGGTGAAGAATCTCCCTTGGCGTATTCAATTATTTTCCGCTCTCTATCTTCACGTGGAACTGATACGATCACTGCATAAGTGTAAAACTATAGCAATTGGCTGCTCCTGACTCTTTGGCTTTTGAGCCAAAAGAGCTCAAAAGCAATATGCAAAAACTTCAGTAAAAGGTGTTTATGATATAATATGAGTTAAAAGGAGCACATTTCTGGTTTGGTGTAGATAAAAGAGTACTTACAAATGATGCTGTGAAGGTACCCAAGACAAAAAGGGTTGGGAAACACAGGACCCTCTGGTTTCTGTACCAGCTATGTTGATCTGCTCTCTCTTCCTCCCTGTATGTCTTTCTTTGACCCTAATCTCTCAGCGGTGTCTTTCCCACAGGGCTCAGCCACCCTAGTGCTGCTATCTCCAGCCCAGCCTGTTCTCCAAGCTCCATCGTGTCTTATCAGGCAACCTCCTGCCTGCCAAGACTCCCAAAGCCCTGGGCTGAGTCCAGTTCCTCTCCATCTTAACCTCCATCTCCATCTCTCAATCAACAGTCCTGAACTGTCACTCAGACCTACAGCTCAAACTCACACAGCACTCTGTCCCCCGAATCAAACCTCCCCAAGTGATTAAACACTAAAACCTTTAAACTTCATGATGTGATTTGACAGTGTGGGACCCAGTGATTTGCAGTAGAAATGCTTTCGTAAGTGAGAGGGGGAAAGTTTTTGAGCAGGGCAGTGTGCCCATGACGTCGTCTCAGGCAGAGAGGAAACCTGGCTCTGGACCGCTCTTAGCACATTGGTCTCTAGCTGAAGTAAGGCGCTCAACAAAAGAAGAGAGTTCGGGACCATGAGGAGGAAGCCGTTAGTCTGCAAGCAGGAGCTGGAGGCGGGAAGCGACACTGACTCACTCATAGCTTCTTTTCTCCTTATAAACCTCCATGTCAACTGTTCACCCACTGCTCTCCTGCTCCTGTCCATTTATTGTTCTCTGTTTTGTGTTATTATTTGTCATATTTTTACTCAAATATTTTTTTTTTGCAGTTTATGAAGAAGCAAGTTTAGATTTATCTCTTCAACTATACTAGCATACTTAGTGCTAGTATATACTTTATACTAGCATACTCAGTGCATAGTGCATAAAATGACATAAAATATAGTATGCATATTAAAACGTTACATTTAAAATGTTTTTGCTTCCCTGTTGTCATATGACTTGAGTAGGTTGTGCATCTAATCCAGCATTAGTCAGAAAATAAAAGGTAATTGCGCATTTTTGACACAATTTTGGGTAAAATGTTTAACTCGAAACAAAAGGTCAAGTTGAAAGCACTGCATTTTCTGTTGCTTTTCCACTAATAGCTTTAAGCTGAATTTGGAATAGCAAATTATCATACTACTCATAAGGCAGAAACAGTAATAGTATGCTAGTACACGAATTTCCAAATTAAACTTTAGTCTTTTTATTAAAACGTTTTTTGTAAAAATATGCTATTCACTCTTATATACTTCTCTACCCTGAAATGAAGTGCTCATTCGAAAAATAAATTCAAAAAAAGATTCAAAGAGCTTCAAAAATCCACAGCAGCAGCAAGAATACTGCGCTCTCTCTGTCTCTCAGTGCGCTCAAGGGAGAGGCAGGGTTTCAGCAGCGCCTGTCTGCCTCAGGGTCAGAGATTTTAAGGCGGAAAGCCTTTAATACCAATTAAATGTTGCCTCTTAAAGCTGTGATGCTCACATTTAACACCAAACAGTGAGGCTCGGAGCTGCCTCGTGCCTCAGCCATGTTACCCAACTCACGGAACGGCTCCTGTCGCCAGCACTGCTGCTAATTCCTTTAAACTCCAGCCAGAGCGGTGCAGAGCTGGGCCAAAACAACGGCAGAACTTTAATAAAGGGGAGGAAAGGAGAAAAGAGAAGGCTAGATGGATGGAGAAATAGCAAAACGACTAAATGAGAGGGAGAGAGGGAGGCTCTTGGTTTTCTCCTCCTTCTCCCTTTGCTCCTTCCGTCTCTCTCCAGCTACTGACAAGTTGGACAGGCCACACTCCTTAATTCCCTTTTCTTATTCCCTTAATCTGTCATCTTTATCAGGCAGGGGAAGTGGCGGGCGGCGCGGCGGAGCCCCAACCTCCAATCAATCTCCACATTACAGCTGACAGAATGGTGCTAATAACTTATTGATCCCCCTGTTTGCGGGGCTCGGCCAGAACTGAAAGGATGGCATTGATTGGCCATGGGGGGGGGGGGAGCAGCACGGCGCTTCCGCCGGCCCAGAGGATTCAGAAACGTCCTCCTCTACTGCTGCTCCCCCACTGAGAGCCTTAGGGGAGAGACAGACAGAAAGAGAGAGAGACAGAAGATGAGGGAGGGAAACGAGCTGAGAAAAAAGAGAGAGATCAAAATCATGGGAAAAAGAACGAGAAAACAACAGAACAAGGCAGAAAAAAATGCCGCAATTGAGGGAAAAATAAAGACGGGGAGACAAAAGGTGGTTGAGGAAAATGCAGGAAGATGCAGAAAAGGCAGCGAGAGAACGGACAGAAAATCAACAAGAGATAGAAAAGGTACAAAAAAAAAGTATAATTATGCCTGCACCGTTTGACGGTAGCATTAACTAGGCCAGACTGCTTTACAGAATAAGAGAGATGAAAAATCATGAAAAAATATAAAAAAAATTCTGAGTCGACTGTATCCCAAACAAGTCTAGATAAAAAAAAAACGTGTTCTTTAGGGGATTGTTAGACACTAGACTCTAGAAACCCCACTCTACATGTGAGTTTTCGGAATTGATGTTAAATTGATTCAGCACATTACCACAGCTTCTAATGTAGCTCATCCAATCCAAATCATTAAATCACTAAAATGCTGATTTGGTGATCAAGAAACATTTCTTTTTATTATCAATGTTGAAAACAGTTGTGCTGCTTAAAATTTCTGTGGGAACCGGGATTTATGTTTTTTGAAGGATACTTTGATGAATAGAAAGTTCAAAAGAACAGTATTTATTTGAAATAGAAATATTTTTAAGTAATTTTATTTCATATTTTTATATAATATACGTGTACATTTTTTGTATTTGTTAGACTGTTATATCCCAAGTGATTTACAGTCGGTTAAGGCCCACACTTAGGTACAATAATATCCATGCACAGGATAAGTAGACTAGATTTGTAGGAGGAAAAAAGATAAACATCAGTGACTGGACACTTCAATTGCGGTATAAACATGCAAATGCTGCGTCTTCAGAGAGAAGATTAAGATTATAACATACAAATTCAGGGAATCTACGTCTACGCACTGGTCCAGATACACAACAGACTCCCGCAGACGCTCTTGTCTGCCTTTAGGAAAGCATGAGAGCGGCAGAGAGGGAGGGGAAAAAAAGCAAAAACACCTTATACGCCTATTAAGAGTCTCTGGTCTGACCGCAAAGCCACGTTTAGGAGTCTACACAGAGAGCCAGACGAGCTGCCGGCGCCCTGCCCTCCCCCCATCCCTCGCTGGGGCCAGCAGGCCGGCCGGACGGAGGGGGTGAGGGTGGGGGAGCAGGAGCCGCCTCTCCTCCGTCGCTGACTGGCTGCGGCTGACGCCTGGGTCAGCTCTCATGTCTGTCCCTCAGATTTAATTAACGGGCCTCTCCGGTGCAAAGCAACCCCAGCGCGGCAGTCGGCTTCCTCTTCCTCCGCCTGTCTCGCGACTCCACACTGCAGTCCACCCTCCCTTGATAGCATACGACGCTCTGCTCATTCATTTGTTCTGCACTTTTCCAACCTTTTCTTCTCTCTCTCTCTCTCTCTCTCTCTCGCTCAACCACATACCCACAGAAGAAGTCAGACTTGAAAGGAAGTAAAAGAGACCGTGTGACGGAGAAAAAGAAGCTGTTGGAGTCTCACAGCTGAACATGGAAAAACGGACACTTACGTCTGCGTTGATTTAAGATTATTTAAGGTCAACCTTTAACATACTGGTACATCCTTGCAACGACATGTGGTGAAATGCAAAATGTGATAAATGTGCATCATTCTGATCATGCAAAAAAAAAAACGCATGTCCAAATGGGTCTGTTCTATCCGTTCGACCCTTAACCTGGCCCAGAGACGGAGGCTCTCTAATTTCACTGGCAGACAGAATTAGATGCGCTGGGTGATCGGATTGGACTTGTTTACAGACATGAGTCTAGCTGCTTAAACCCGTTAAACCTCTTTTAAATGCTCAAACTGACAGATTTTGGTCATCAGCCACACTGCAGGTGGCTTCCTCTCTTATTACTTTGTGTCTTCTTCAATTAAGATTAAGATTATTTGAGCATCTTCCATTTAAGTTATGGGAGCTTATACTAGACTTGTTTTTAACCCAACCCTTAGATCTCTACACTAGTATAACCCTTCAGTCCAGTAAAGGTGATTTGATCCATCTTTGGAGCTATTAGATCAGGACTGGGACTGTTTTTTTGTGTGTGTGCTGAACCAATGCCACTGTAATAGGATTTAGCCACATACAGTATATTCACATATGGCCATTTGTCCACAAACCAATAATGGGATCCTCCATAGTGTGACTCAACTATGCAGTTTTAACTACAACCTAAACAAAATAAAATGAATTTCAATAATAATTTCTATAAATAAATACAACGTTTTAGTGAAAAGTAGAAAATGTCTAAACTTCGAAAATAGTTTACATTGGAATCTGTATAACTGTAAACACTTTTCGTTGGTAATAGTAATTTGCAGACTTGTTATGAAATAAGTATTATTTAAATATTCAATTAAATAAATAACATTATAAATAAATAAACAATACTTTAGATAATTGATTAAATACCATAAAAATATATATAATATAACTAAACATTAATATATATAAATAAACATTTTATAAATAAATGAATTAAAAAGCAACAACAAAAATCTTCAAACAATACATAAGTATAACTGTAAAACAAGATAGGTCAAAATCACTTAAGCTGTGGATGACCATGTGTTTCAGACTCATAATATAAACTGTAATTAAAACTATAAATATAAAATATAATTAAATAACATTTAGAAAATACATTAAGTTATTGTTATTAAAATAAATGATATTCAAATAGTAAAAAATAAAATTAAAATATAAAAATGCAACATAAATCTTCAAACAATACATTAAACCATAACTCAAAAACCAGACTGATCAAAATTACTTAACCCTTGAGTGACCACATGGGATTCAGATGACCAATGAGATTAACGCAAAGTATGTCCGGTAGTCCTTCTGTTTGGTCCGAGATTAATGACAAATAAAGCTATTTACTGAGAGTAGTTTTAACGGTGGTTTAAGTTGTGTGCTAAGAGAGGCGAAGACAAGAGCATTAAGTAATGGAATGAAGATGGCCACAATGGAGCGAGTAATGAGCTTACAGCCCTCAATCATGCAAATTAAACCGAATTAAAATACTAACACGCAGTCAGTGTAATTGTTCTACATCAATCAGAGGATAAACCCTGTAAAAAAAAAAACTGCAGTAAAACAGAATAATGTAGACAGGGAGAGCCATAGAAACAATTATAGCAATAATCCAAGACTATAGGTCAGATACAGCACATTTCACAGATTTGAGTGTGTATCATAATCATAAAAGTATTTTTCAACTGCTTTCATCCAGACCACTTCCTATTCATGTCCATGAATCTGCTTTTGCCCCATAAGTATGTATTCACTTCATAAGGGCCATAATGGATAATAACATACCAGTACATTCATCTGGGATTGTGTGTAAGTGTGTCTCAGTGTGCTGTCTCTAGGCGTGTCCTACCTGAGTGTGCGGAGGCGAGGCTGAGGTCGGAGCAGGGCTGGCCCTCGGGCATGCCGTGCTGTCGGGTGTGGTGCAGGTTGGAGATGATCGTTGAGAGGTCACTGTCACGACTGAAAAGTTAAAGAGGGGGGAGGAGAAAGAAAAGGAGAGAGATAACAAGAAGTTAGACGGAGGGTAAATATCTCGAGAGATTCCTAATCTCAGGCTCATAATGCACTGAAACGGCACACTCACACATTTAGCATATTAGTGCTAAAAAAAATCGTTCAATATAAAAACTACCAATCCTGTCCATTTAAACTGGAATGATCAACTTTACCAATTGAACACAAGAAGAATGATACAACAGCATAAAGTAAACAGTAAACCAAATGTAATTCCACCACAAACAACCTCGCCTGAATCAAACACGGCCGACCTGCTGCACTCCGGTCTGGTCCCTTGAAGCTGAAACGCTCTCTGCCTTTGGCTCTTTTGCTTCGCTTCTGCATTCATTGTCTTTTGGATTTTAAGCGTATAATGAGCGCTGACAGATTCCTGTGTCAAGCAATTTTGAGTTTCATCCAGACTCATCTTCAACCTTAAGATGTTCTAATCAACACATTCAACTCATAAGCAGTTTATGAGCTTAAAACCAGGTGATTATGGTTTTTATGATCGCTCTGCTGAAATCGTTTGGGTCTCTGGAGGCGCGGGGGATGAGTGTAATCTCAAGAGATCTGCCATTTCATAAAGGAACCCGATAAGTGGCAAATAAAAGGGGCTGGTTTTAGCATTCAACATGTGCGTGTGGATTTAGAAATTACAATGGATAATAAAATCTGTATATAATTCTGGAGATATTTAAGAAAGTATGTATGCCCCGGTGTCAAAAGGTCTTGTATTGTTTGACTGCAACCAGAGAACTGATCTTGTCAGCTGTTTTGGACAGGTGAAGAAACCGATGAATGCTTAGATTGAAAGACCCCAAACTTTCTCTATGAAAAATATTATCTGATTTGTTTAGGGTCTCAGAGACCCCAGTTATACACACTATATAAGGTCATATAGGCCATGTAGAATGGTTTTATTATATACTTCAAAGTTTTTGCCAGAATAAAATTGACCCCAAAAAGAATCAATGATATTGTCTTACTAATATTTAACTAATAGTTAAAAACAATCTCTGTTAAATGGGTTTTAATTAGGTCAGAGGAACATATTAAAACAATTTGAATGGAAAATAAAACATTAGATTAGATTTTTAATTATATTATATTTTAAAATGATATCTTATATAATTGTTTAGTCATGAGTACAATGTACAACACTGTTTTTTTAATCTTTTATAATAATGTTTCTACACATGAATCATGTACACACATTAAACATGAAAAAAGAGGGTTAAAGTACAGAGCTCTTCGCAGACTGATAAACTGATCTCAGGCCAGTACCGGCGTCCACGTCGCACACTTGTCTTCCTCTCTCGGGTCGTCTCTTCAAGGCCAACTGAAGGGTTTAAAGATTAGGACTGGACAAGGCCGTTCCCTCAACCTCCCTTCCTCCCTCCTTCCCACTCTCATCCTTCATTAACCCTTTTTAGTCCTGCTTGGGCCATGTTGTCTCTATAGAGAGTGATAGAAGAAGTGTGTCACTGAGGTATTTTAATGCAATCTGATTACAGCTGTGATCGCATTATAACGCATAATGATTTCAAATACCCGATTAGCATTTAGCAAATATCAGATGCATATCTCACATTGCCTGGCAGTCTGTGGGGCGCACTAATATCAAGAGAGTTCTGAGGGACGTTTTTACGGGCTGTCACAGGGCAGCTTGAGCATGAGCATAGCCCTGCTGTGTGTGGCAGTCCAAATGCTAGTTTTACAGTCCGTAGATTACAGGCTGGGCTTCAGTAATGTCAGCCTGCCACGCTTTCAGTTCGGCTACAAACAACACAGCACGTACAGGAATTTATTCTCCATGACCGAACTGGGCTGCAAATTCACGTCATTCTGAGAACCCAAAAGGCTGACAGAAATGCCATTGGTCAACTGTACGACACAAGATCAGATACACAATACTTACATAATGACAGCATTCACTGAGATATATATTGTTGGACAAATTATCATTTTATCTTACGTGCTGACAATATTGTAATGTCATAAGCATTGTTAAATGCAAATTATAAAGACTTATTTTAAAAAAATCATGTTGGTCAAATAATTGTATACATACAAATTATTAAACATAAAATGAATACTACTTAAAAGAAATACTATTTAATTTAAACCAATACATACATATATACATATAGAATTGGAACAAAATAGTATTATATAAATAAATAAATGTTAACCTTTTTTACTAATACTGTTATTTAAAAATACAATTTCAATAAAATACTATTCAAATACTATTCATATTAATACATTATATATATATATAATATATATATTTTAAATAGTGTTTAGAATGAATTATTATTAAAAAATTCATGTTTGTCTATTTGGCAACAGTGCTAAAAAATATTAAAAACTTGCGTGAAACTATGCTACTCTGTGTAGCGCAAACTTCCATTTAACCTTTATTTAGGAAACAACTCTGCCGTTCTCAATAGGTCATCCTAGTTCCCCCATCCATCCCCTTAACAGGGCATCAGTCCAAACAACAGCTCCATCTTCCAGCTCCTGCTCTGGCAGCTAAGGAGGCTATTATCCTCAGACGGAGGCTCTGCAGTGAGCTCACTAAGCAAGGACATTGTTAGCAGGTTAATTAGCACACTTTTTCTGGGCTGTCCCGGTGTGTGCCGCTAATGAGGCCTCCCACGACTGTCAGCCAAGGTCATAATCTGCGTCAGGGCTGGATCTAAGACCCGGCCGCCTGAGTCAGCGATCCCACACAGGGGAGCACAGGGCGGACCTGACAACTCCGCTTAGGACATGAGCTGCGGCTTATCGCGCAGTGAAGACGATCAGCATAATCTCCACCTAAACTGGTCAATACCTCTTACACTTCCCCGTCAACCGCACAGACACTTTGCCCAAGATATGACCCACTGTGAGAGGACATGCACTGGGCAAGACAATTTAGAATAAAAAACTGCAGCAAATGGGGCCTGATGACTCTACTTAGTAAAAAAAGGCTTAACAATAACAAAGAATGGTGAGACCGTAAAACCTACATGAAAAGATTGTAAACTAGGACCAATTGTATATTTTAATAATATAGTATTATTTAATAATATGTGATTCATGTACAGTATATGCAACAACTATAAAAGGATCTACTGAACATAAGCAAACTATATTTCTGCAAAAAATGTTGACAAATCTGAATATCATGTTAAAAAAAATGGTCGGCTGGTCAGTATAATGATATACAGTCAAACAGTAGAAAATATGCTATACTGTTACACCGCAATACGTCTGAGACACAATTTAAAGTATGTTTTGACATAACAGTCACGCAATGTTGTTTATGGTTGCCAAGCAATGTTGTGACTTAACTTAATAAGCATTAACATAGAATTCAACTAATGTACAGTGAGCTTGGCTCTTCTAATCATATTTTAAATATGCATTACTTTTACTTTGTAGAGTATTAAATTCACTAAATACTTTTACATACCAAATTACTATTGTATGTGTTTTTTTTATGTATAACATTTATTTTGCTGAATTTACAGCTAAATTTTAAAATGTATCATTATCATGATATAAAATTTCAGAAAGGTTGCCCCCAATAGCTGGTTCATGGGGAAAGCGAATGTTATTAAAGAGGGTTTTTGAGTAAAAATACCATATTTGGAAGGTGCCAAAAAATCAGAGGCATTCAATGCAGTTTCAGAGTCAGTGCTTAAAAAAATTTAAAATCCGTGACACCGCAACGTACAGCAAAGCATCTTTCCGATGCCAGAAAGATATGGGTTTTTGCATCAACTGTGTTGTTGCTGGTAGCAGACACATTTCCTCACCACAGCACTCTCATGCAGAGCTGAAAGCACTTCCATCTGTTCTTGACGTGCGTCTGATATAGGAGCACTAGGCCTAGGAGTAGGGTCTGCGGTTGAATTTGGAGAAAACCAGCAGCACACCTGCACAAAGCTTTGCTTAACTCTGAACTGAGATTCAAATGTTGCTAAAGAGATAAAGTCCCGCTATAGGTAGCTGTGCAAGGGATTTAAAGGAATAGTTCACCAAAAAATGAAAATTATTCACTGATAATCTTCTCCTCCAGTGAGCTCTGCTCAAGACCCGCTACAACCGAATCACTCATTCGAGAACCGGATCAGTGAATGAATCATTCAAAATTGTTTTGTGAACTGAACAGATTAATAGAACAGATGCATCTCCAAAGTATGATTTGCTCACTAATCAGTGATACAGAATACAGACGTTTAGTAAATATCAAGTGGACTACATTGGCTTGAAATCTCTAGTCCTCATTCATTGTAACTGCAATTGAAAAGTAAAATCATTCTTTAAATTGTTCCAGGGAAGAAACAAAGTCTTACAACATGAGGGTGAGTAAATGATTCATTTGCGAGTGAACTGTTCCTTGCTTGTTGAAAATGCTTGTTTTGTTCACAAATGGCTGGGTATTCAAATATGACAGGGGCAACATCTGGATGAAAGGCATCTGATGAATGGCAGGTATTCAAGAACTGACTTGAGTTTAAGGCAGCGCGAAAGGCCATTGGACACAGACGTGGTGTTCCTCATGGCAGCAGGAGTGTCAGGGAGGGAAATAGTGCCAGCGCAAGTGCCCCTGCAGTGACACGGGAGACGAGAGCTGGCGCCAGATATAGAGGTCACACAGAGAGTTGGCAGACAGGGCATCCTGACGCCAGGGCTTACACCGTTACTGAACACAGCGATGATAGTCTCACCCTGACACACACACACACAAAGCGGTGCCAAGCAGAAAGTGGCAAGGCATGTGGAGAGGATCCCTCCTTTTCACAGAAAGTGACAGACAGTTTACACTATGAACTAGTACTGTAAAAAAAAGAAGCCAAACATGCTACAAAATTTAAAATTGTGTGGTTACTTTTCCCAAACAATTGTCCTGAACACTCATTCCATGTCCAGTGAAACCAGTACAGTTAAAAAAAATGCAATGCTAGAATGGGGGAGGGGGAATCAATATTTCTCTCTGTTTTCTTTTTTTTTTTCAACAAAAAAAAACACATCTGTTGTTATTCTGCTCACATTCAGACCAAGCAGCCGGGCCTCAGCTAGCGAGGAGAGCAATAAATAAATATCGAAACAGATACATAAATAAATGAGAGTGCAGTGCGTTCTCCAGAGCTTTCCTGTTGTTCCTGCCTTATAAAAGCTGATGGGAGGTCGATAAGCATGCGGGAACCCAGAAAAGTAGAAGTGGAACGAAACATTATTTCGCCACATTGAACATTGCGGTGTTGGATAATTTGAAAAGTAAACAGTGGAAAAAGCCTAAAAGAGCTCTGAGATGGGGTGCAAGGTCTTTTTAAATACAGCTACCTGCCCTCTGTAGATGTGACATTAATGACATTGATTAACTGATGTGGCTGAAGCAAAACCAATCAAAGGAGATGCTAACAGGAAAACAACACCTGATTAAAACATCCTCACTGCTTTAACTACTCACTCTCGCTTGACAGGCAAGGGAAACGTAGTGAGTAGGGATGCTGATCATTTCCTAAGAACGTAAATATATCGAATATCTTATAACACAGACATTTACAATGCAGAGAGATTTTACAGCAACAAGTGGTCTACAGTTACATTCGAAGCAGTTTTATGGTTTTAATACCCTACAATGACTTGGATGAAAACATTTGCAGAATTAGCGGAACAGCAAACAAAAGCTTGGTTCACCCAAACTCTAACGAAGATATACCAAATATATTTCACGCCAAAAGTATTAAAAGTCTGAGGGAAAATAGTCTATGTGAATTCTGCTAATTATTCTAAGATTACTTGAATGATAGCAATGAGCTAAGAAAAATATTAATATAGATTTAAAAAAAAAAAAAAGTTGTGTAAACAAATTCACAGAGAAACATTTTGTTATTCAAGTCCTAAAAAATTGGATTTGGCCTTAATTCCAGCCCTATGAATTTAGAGGTTGTGGATATAAATCAACAAAACAGTTGTAGAGTATGTAGCGGGATACATTTGTCCATTTCTAACAACAGGGTTTTAAACGGCACTAGTTTTCCTGTAAATAATAAACTGTAGAATGTTAAGCCTACAGCTGTTACTTGGGAAGAGCCCTGGACATACTAAAAGTTCCAGAACTGGAACCCAACCACTAATTATTGCCTTAAGAGAAGGTTCTTTCCAGGAATCCTACAGCATCACGTCCCCTTCCCAGCAGTGTGTCGTGCAGCGCTCCAGAACTGGACAGAGAAATGTCTTAACAAAACAGATGAATGAATGGAGCACATGGTCACATCATTTAAAGTAAACTTTTGAGTAGCCATCATTTCCTCCGGTGGACCACACAAATGACTGAATATGAACGATTCTACTAAACCTGTGTGAGCGTACTAAAACCAACCAACCAAAAATATAGCCCTTTTATTAAAAAACTAAAAACTTAATCATCAGCTGAATGTCTTTGCGAGGGCAAAAAAACCTTTAAAGGAAAATTATTCACACCAGGCTACTAGCCATTCCTTGTAAACGTATAACATGTGGGTCTAGTATTTTGTCTGTTGTATAGTACATCAGAATAAATTTCCAAAAATACCAAAACACTGGTGTCGAGACACTCAACAATATTGCTATAATAAAAAATAAAACAAAAACAGTTTAAGCGTCAGATGAAAATGCCCTTGACTGTACATACCAGCATTTTAAGAGCCTGGGCAGTTACAGTGCGCTAAAGACGGCGGTTTGGGTTGGCTTCAGTCCTGAGGTTTGGACCAGCTGATTTCCACTTCTGGATAGCCAAATGCTTACATTCAGGTCCAGACAGCCACCAGGGAAGAGGACGGCAAGCCTTGCTGGACAACGCTTCTAATGCTAAACACAGACAGCTCAGGCCCTTCTCTGAAGAGGCCGCAGAAACCCGGGGGAAGACCGACAGAATTTCTATCCAGACAGGTGCAACAGTTGTCTGATATATTTCCTTTCCCTGTCCCTCGTGCTCAAGGGGAGGGTCCACCATTCTGGAATCAACCTGCCTCCTCCTCCCCTCCTTCATCTATTCATCTAATCCACTTATGTTTCTGCACTTAGTTTTTTCCATAGGTTGTAAATAAGAAAAAAATCAACAAAAATCATGAGAGTATCGTAAGTAAATCAGCAGTTAAATGCCAGGTAGTTTTACACAAGAGAAGAAATTGGCTTTATAATTACATTAGAAATATTACAAGAGATCATATGGGATGGGCAATGTTTTTTGGAGGCTTTTCTTAGCAGGTTGTCCTCTGAGTAAGTATACTATCTTATATAATCCATGATGGTTACTCAGTAATTACCCAGACAAGCAGTCAGCACTTCTCAAAGCCCTGGTGTTGACACACCTGACTGAGCACAGGTAGGCTTCAGGAAATGATTGGCATGACCTTGAAGACTAATACTATGACAAACATCTCATACCTGCAAATTTTATAGCTAAAGCATATCGCGAAAGTGATCGTTTTCAGATAGGATGCCAGTCGATGCATGGCGTTGTCTTTATCGGTTGACTTACTTAAATTTCAAAGATTATAAAACCAAGCCTGTTATTCTGTTATTCAGTACGGTATTTATACAGATTGTCTAGTGTATCATGACCCGAAGACCCTCAACCTCCACATGCGAAATCACTAAGATGGAATATAAAAGACCAAGCTAAGGTGCTACACTTCAAGCTAACCAGGCTGTTTTCGAAGAAAGAAAGATCTGTATCCCTGCAGGATACAGGAGGAATGAGGACTAATCACCTATAAACCTGCTGGCCATTAACATTAATCTGGTTAAAAGATATACAGAGTCTTCTTTAAGATGTCAAAGTGTACCAGCTTTTCTCACGGCAGTGGGTGGAAATCCCTTGAAAACCGACTGCGCACAATTGCGGAAATGTGTATTCGTCAGCCTCATGTTTAAAAATACCTTTATAGGCAGAATGTTAAAGTACAGTGGGGTCCAAAAGTCTGAGTCCACATAGAAAATCTGGGAAAATCTTATTATTTAAACCTGGAAATAAACAAAAAGTTTTAGGATTTAAAAAATATTTTAACAAAGAAACTTTTCTTTGATATCAAAATTAATGATATAGGTCACCAATCCAAATAAATTTGTGACACTGATCATGTGAACTACTTTGTACAGATGGTGAGAAGTTCTTCTTCCACTGAAGCTCAAGAGGTTCATCTCAAATCATGCTAGAGAACATGATCCTCAAGTTTGACAAACTTGTGGAGTGCATGCACTAAACTGCTGCAGTCATTAAAGCAAAAGTGAAAAACAAATACGAAGGCATTCTGAAATTAAATGCTACTTTTCATTCAAAGATGATAATATAGTTTGCAATGAAAAAATTGCATTCAATTAGAAAAATGTCTTGTGTTTGAACTCCACTATATATAAGCAGATACATTTGGACTGAAGAAACGCTATGCACACTACCACAACACTAAAATAAACTGCAAATGATGAGGCGTAAATACGATCAAACGCAAAAAAGAATTCCCCATCCTTCACCATCCATTGACTAAATCCAATTTGTTAAGACCCCTCCACAACTCACTTACCCAGTCCAGATCAATGGAAATTGAATTTCATAGATTGAACATCCCATTATCTCTTTCGGTCAGATCCTCATCTGAGTAAAGTAGGGGTGAGGTGAGCGGCCCCGGAATAGAGGAGAGACGTGGCTCCTTGCAGTCCGCCGCCTTTAACAGGGTAAAAGCCCTAGATATTAGTCATAAGTGTTCTTTAAATTCATTAGCATCTTCACACGCGGGCATCTGAAGTGTTGGGGGGAGATCACTGTAATGAGTTTAGCTGGCCGGTTCTGGTTCCTGTGCCGTCCTCGATGTCACAGGGTAAGTGGCTGCTAGGAGCCAGCGGCTTTATAAAAGCACAATATAAGCACCCTCACATCACTCAGTTTTGGTCAATGATGTTTTTAATGAATATGACAGCTAGCTAGCATCCTGTGTTAGCTTGTAGGGCTCCACAAAAAGGACTGATTCAGCTATGACCTGCCTATGCTGGAAGAGGGCACGTCCTCATACATACGAATAGGCTGTCTTGAGAATGATATCCTAACAGTGCTGTGTAATGACCCAAATGTACTGCTTAACACCAATGGGCATAAACCCAAGCCTCTTACACTCAACTGACTCAACCATTGGAATTCATTCGCCATTTACTGCAGCAAAAAAAAGTATATAACTGCACAGCTACAACTATTACGGCAACTAAATAAGTCAAATTTTTCGCTATACGCATTGGCGGTTGCTTTAAGAAAACCTGACAGGAGCTAGGGCTAACCAAGACATTTTTAGCAAGAGCCGAGTGGCTAATGAGAAAAAGGGAATATTGTCTTCTCTTACTCCTCTCATTAGAAGCACTGAAGCTTCCTGGAGATTTAACAATCCAGCATAGCGCAACATACACCGCCAACACAAACTCTCACTGCAAACACCATCGAAACTGCTGCTGACACTTCTATTCAAAAAGCATGAGTGAAAAATCACCTAAAGACCCCCGAAAGCCAGAAAGCCTGCAGTCTCAAAGCAAAAGCTAGCTTTGAAAGGCATGCTCTAGTGATTAAAGGAAACTTAATAATAGATCAGAACCCCAAGGCCGGACTTTTCAACAAGTTCTTTAGTACAAGCGGAGATGGTCTGACAAAAATATGGTTCCCCAGACTCACCTGCCAGGGCTGACATCTGCTGGCTAGTTATCACCTGTAATGCATTTAGGCAGAGCAAAACCACTGGCGGAAAAACCGTTCGCTTTAGCCACTGCTCTTAGCTCACTGCTGCACTGACCGCAGGCTCATAAGCTTCTTCAGGCTTGTGTGCCAAGGAGGAGGGAGGCCAAACACAGCTCATGAAGATTTAATGAACACTGAATTCCCTCGCACTGATTGAAGACGGAGATGTGGAACTTGTAGCACATCACTGCATGAATTTTATTTTTTGTGGAAAGCAGAAATTATGATTGTTCCAAAAACTGGGAAACTTAATTATGCTGCCTCATTTAGGCCAAATTTTAAAGCACCATTACATTAATACTTCACAGAGACCGCAATCCCAGAATGTATTGCAATGGCCTCAATAAAAAAAAAACTTAACACTAAAAAGTATCAATAAATATGCTTAGTGTAATTAAAAATAGATAATTTGACCCAATATTTGTGCTTGGAGTAAGTGGAGTAACTCACTGGTTGTAGATCACTAGATTTCATCTTTTCTATGCTTCTTTCAAAAAATGTATCTTATCAATATTAAACTGCTCTAGCCAGATTGTTATAGCATAAATGGCATACTTTTATATACCATGGTACTCAATTATCACTACAACATTTAAATGGTACTTTCAGGTACTAACCAAAAATGCTACCATGGTCCCACTATATAGCACATGCGCAAATGGATTTTGATTGTCTGTCAATATTTGTATCGCTCATCAGCAATAAAAAAAAATATTCTGAAAGTGATTCCAATGATATTGTTCCTCTGTTGTTATTGTTATATAGCTGTGGTGTGGACTGCACTATTCTCATAGAATTACAACGATTGTTAAAACTTTATAGTTACAGTTTTTGTCCTTGATCTGAAATGCCCTTTAGCGATTGGTGACCAAGTACTCTATTGCTTCCCACATTCTTTAGCAAGTGCTATGACCAAAATATAATGATGCATGCGGTTAGGGCACATGCTTAAATATTAAAGGTGAGAAATGTAACTTTAACACGCAACAGGAAAAGCATTAGGTGAAAACTCTCGAACCATTCTGAGATCTATGGCATTAAGAAAGTTGCCACATGACTGCAAATACCTCATCAACAATATCACTTTTCATATGGTTCATGAGAAGACCTCATGTTTATTTCTGTGCATGTATCCTGTGGGCTCCCAAGCATGGCTATTTAGAGTTGGCACATCCTGTGTGTCTGTAGTATCAGCCAAAAGAGTAAATGAGTGAATTTGTGTGTGTTAGAGGGTGTGTGTGTGTCAAAATAGGGGGCTATGGGGGTAAAGACCTAAGGGTTCTTTAAAGCTCTTTGGTGGTATACTGATGTCTGATATGGCTAACCCCTTTCCGGCAGATCATGGTTGATGTATCAATCCCTGGCACTGGGATTGGCACTCTACTTTTTGCCCACCCACCCACGCTCTCTCTCTCTCTCTCTCTCTCTCACACACACACACACACACACACACACACAAATTCTCACCTCTTTCTCATGATAGTGTAATGCAGCTCTTCTTGTTTGATGTCTGCATGATCTCCACTGGCCCGCTCGCTGCCCTCGCTGTCGTCACTGCTGAAAACGGAGGCCAGCTCCTTTTTGGGCACCCGTGTTGGCGGCAAGGGGATGGTGCGTTTCTCTGCCAGTCGCCCACGGTTCTGCAGGAGCACAGAGGGGACAGACAGACTGAGACTCTGGGAACAGCCTTCTCTGATTTTACTGGCTTGAACTGCAGTACAGTGAAATGGCTAATGTTCCCGATCCGTCACACTTTCAATTCTCTTTAGGCTGATAAATCACATTTTGAATGTATTACTGTTGTATTCATTATGTTTTTGGATTTGCATTATGAATCAGTCTCAGTAAAACTGATTCATAAAAGGCTAGAGTTTTTGGTGCGCACATAGACATAAAGCGATGTGAATTCATAATTTACCTCAGCAGATACACTACTCTATTTTGTCATTTAGCACAGGGGTTTTGAATCAGCAAAAGTAAATCAATAAATCAATAAATAGAAAATATCTTAAAATAAATAAATAAACAAAAGGGACCAAATTATTAATGTTTAATCCTAAATCATAAAATTCAAAATGAATAATGGGGATCACTTTTAAGGGATCCAGGATTGATGGCATCAAAAAGTTTGAAAATCTAAAGCAACCTGGGATAAATGACAATGGTGATAATTCAAGGAATCACTCCTTGTGCAATCTTTTGGTTCTTGAGTCATTTATCTAACCACTAAGCTACACCACTCCCGATATTAACACCTTCTTATATTATGCAGCTGTAAAGAATGACAATTAAAAGTTGCAGTTAAAGTTAGTTTTACACTGAATTCCAGCAACTAGTCACTCCAATTTCTCCCGCTGTCATATGACCTACACAGATCAGTCTCACAGATCATGAATCATGAAACACAGGTCACAAATCATGAAGAAGTAATGACAGAATAAAGGGTGGAAATGCACAACATGCTGAATTCCCTAAATAACAGCAAAACTCAGTCAAAGAGATCCATGCAGAGGGAGACCATTGATCCACGAGACTAGTGATGGAGGATGGGTGAGTGAATGGGACGTGATAGTGATTCCGTCTCTTCCTTTTCCCTCTATCCGCATCAGACATCTAAAGACAGCGAAGGATGAAGGAGATGAGAGGCCCTCAGGGTTTAGTGTGTGAAGCTGGGCGACCTTTAATGTGACCTGAAGGGGTCAGTGCAGATTTCTGTGCCTCTATCTCTATCCATGAGTGAACAGAGAAGGAGAGAGTGGATTTGAAGGGAAAAAGAAAAGAAAAAGAAGAAGAAAAGGAAAAAGAAAGAGGAAAAAAGATGGATGGTTGCAAAAACAGTATGGAAGAGAGGGGTACAATATGTCAGCCAATAATCTAAGTAAAATACTAAATTTTTGCCATGTGATCATATATTTATTCAACACCCATCATGCTGCTTATGACAGAGGTGCACATGGGAAATTGCTAAAAACTGACATAAAACTTATGTAAAAGAACATTTTAGGGTGTACTCACACTAGGCAATCTGAACCGTGCCCGAACACGTTTGACCCCCAAAGTCTGGTTCGTTGGACTAGTGTGATCGCTCCATACCGTGCCCGGGCATGGTTTGTTTAACCGCTGCCTGGCACGCTTGGAAGAGGTGGGCCAGAGCACGGTTCAGTTGGGCTCAGTACGCATATAGTGTGATGATCGCTAACCACACCAGGGAACAGTACAAGGCAACCGTGCCTAGTGTGAGTACACCCTTATTGTCATACCTAACTTGCTGAACTCAGCATGGCATGGGGATTTTTCTAGCCCTCCTCCTTCCCCAGCACCACCTGACTAGATCTGCTAGGGGATTCTCCCTTCTTTCCTTGCAGCAGTTTGCATTCTATTCACTGTATTTATGTGCATGCTTCGGCAGTATTCTTCACTCATGCAGCAGCGTAGCAGATTTAGTCTGCCAAGACTAAGCCTATGTACATTCCGTTCTTATCAATAAATGCTGTTTAAATCTATTCTGCAAGTTGTCATGGTTGAAATATATATATACACACCAGGAACGTTTCATCCAAGGAGGCAGCGACTCCTCAAAAAAATAAGCACTTTTCCCAAAATTATGACAATGTGGTGTCTTTATTTGGCTATAAAGTGGCAGAAAGTGGCAAAACCACTTTCTTCTCATTTCAGTTCATAGCAAAAAAAGTAAAAAGTGGCACAGCTTACCCCAGTCTCCCCTATAGGAGTGTTGTTTACAGATCCAGATAAATGAATCCGGCTTTGAAAAACTTCAACTGAAAAGTCGTGTGTGTGTGTGTGTGTGTGTGTGTGTGTGTGTGTGTGTGTGTGCATGCTTGCATCTCAGGCTCTGTCAAACTTTGCCGAGCCCTGCAGCTATCCTTCCTCCACACCCAAAGCTCGCACGCGTGCACATACACATATGCAGAGCATCCCACAGGAGCCGAGGCGTGAGTGGCAGGCCGGGGCAGGAGGTGGAGAGACTAGCCAAGAGGCAAACAGGTGCAGCCCCTCTGGATTCTCTCAAGTGGCATACATTAAAAAGAAGAGGGGAAAAAAGCTGAAAAAGATGAAACCATCCCTGAGGATGGGCAAGATGAACACACTTTTTTCCAGAGCGACTGTCTTTTCTGTTTTTCTCTCTCTCTTTTTGCAGAGGAAGCGGATTTGTGTCTATATATTTTCTATATATTTTAACATAGAAAATTAGATCTATTTAGTTTGAGCACAACATCAAGTGACAGGTTTATTTAAATGTCCAAGTTGTTTAAACTGAGATGAATATTGTATAAACTCATGTGAAATGATATCAACACAGAACCGCGAACACACAAACAAACACTGCTTTTTTTTTGTGACATTCTATTCGTGCGGCAAGTGCGTTTTTGGAGCTGTTAACAGCCACTGGAAGCCGCGTATGAAGTGCGCCAGCACTAGTGATGCTTTATCTGATAAAGTTAGCGTTGAGAGACGGCTGTTACCCACATGGCCTCAGCGGAGACACGCACACACAAACACACTTCCCTGCCCCCATTCCTCCTCTCCAACCCCCACCCTTCTTAACGTCCTCCCGGAAAGCCCCCGTCCAGCCCCCTCGCTTTATTCAGCGTAACTGACGCAGAACCGGGGGCGGCTGCACACTATTTCCGGTAACACTTCCGCACAGAGGGAGTCAGGGAGGGTGCTTCAAAACAAAAACATAAAAAACCTGGGCTTCAATTCCCGCCTACAAGTACATACACACACATTCACACCCTCACACACACTCTGTCACTCAGGCATGGAAAAAATATTGAATATGAATTTCCTCTAAGCAGCATTTCTATGAATATGCCCTCCCACACTTGATGTCTGCCCTTCAATGACACAAGCTATATATACATTTGTACAAAACACACACACACACACACACACACACACACACACACACACACACACACACGTAAATATAAAACTACACATGTAAACTCGAAGTGATTAATCAGCTTGGATGATGTATCTGTCTAAAGCCCCATAAAACTCTTGAGCTGAGACGCTTCGAAGTTCTCACCGATCTTCGTAGAAAAGACCTCACAACAGGGAGTAAGAAAACAGCAGAATTACAGCACAGTAAAGCTGTAAGCCATAACAAGCCAGACAAAAACTTTGCTCAAAGTTATGCTGGGATGTAACAAGTAAAGATTGTAACACACACACTATGACCTCTGGTTGAAGATAATGGATATGTACATTACTCTTCAAAAGTTTGGAGTCATCAAGATTTAAAAAAAATTATAATAATACTTTTATGAGCGAGGATGCATTAAATTGATCAAAAGTGACAGTAAATTAGGCCTAATTTATATTCTTACAAAAGATGCCTATTTCAAATAAATTCTGTTCTTTTGAGCTTTTTATTCATCGCAGAGCTCTGACAAAAATGCAAAAATGTAGTACAGTTTCCACAAAAAACAGTTTTCAACATAAGAAATGTTTCTTGAGCAGCAAATCAGCATATTAGAATGGTTTCTGAAGGATCATGTGACACTGGAGACTTGGAGTATTGCAGAAAATTCAGCTTTCCAATCATAGGAATTCGTTTCATTTTAAAATATATTAGAATAGAAAACAGTTATTTTAAATAATTATTTTTGTAATAATATTTTACAATATTTATTTTATTTATTATCAATTGTAATGCAGCATTGGTGAACATAAGAAACTTCTTTCAAAACACAAACTCTTACCGACCCCAAACTTTTGAACGGAAGTGTAGGTTCTTCCTAAAGAACTCACTACAGTAGTGCCGCAGTCTCACGACTTTGAGCTCCACTGACTTTTATTCATATACATTTGAATATGGAAGACAGGAAACACAAGCTCAAGCGAAGAAGAAAGTTTGTGTTACGCTTAATACAAAAGTTCAGTGAACTCTGACCCGCAAATTCATACGGCAAAAAGATGCGTGACCAATAGAGGATCTAACGCCACAGATTGACCTCCTGTCTCAATTCAAATTTTATTGGCAAATTCAGTAGATGCTATGTTTTCACATTACAAACACAAATGTATTATTATTTGTATTGTTTTTTATATTATTATTAAAGAAAGAAGCCAATAGTGGGACATCTCACCCGGTTTGCATCCAATTTCACATGCTTAAAGTCTAATGTGTCCGTAATAAGATTCAAGAGCTAGCCTACTACTAAATAATACAAAATGTTAAAAGAAACTAATTTTCATTACACATTCATTTCTTAAACAGCTTCATAACTGCTAGAAGACTCAGTCCCTTTCAAGTACACCACGTTTAATAGTTGGTCTCTACGGTGAAGAGCAGTGATATAGTGAACAGGTGTTTCACGTCATAGCCGTTACCATATTGTACATTTTAAACCAGAACGCTGTGGTGACGAATCAGCAGTTGGGACCAGATCTATCCGGTGTATAATCTGCCGTATAATGTGTTTCAGTCAACTTCTGAGTTCTGAAGGCATCCTCACATTTTTTATTGTTGGCTTGGCTCAGATAGTAAGGATGATATGGAAAAGCAGAGAGACGCTTTCTTGATGCTGTGTTTTCTGAAAGGTGTGCTGGCCTTCTGCAAAGGTACACACACACACACACACACATTTGCACACAGCAGTAGCAGCTCATGACATTCCTGCAGCTGTGGCGCTCTCCCCCAGCACTGTCCCCGGGGGACGAATGCCTAATGAGTCACGCGTCTGTCTGCTCTAACCTCTCTCTGTGTGTGTGTGTGTGTGTGTGTGTGTGTGTGTGTGTGTGTGTGTGTGTGTGTGTGTGTGTGTGTGTGTGTGTGTGTGTGTGCCGCAACCACGCTGAGGGTAAGTGTGGAGGCGGGACGCTGGGCAGACTTGGCACAAGCTGGGGGTGGGGGCATGTGGGTCGGTGTGGCGGGGTTTAATGTGCCTACTTAAATCTATTGGCACATTCGCTAACACAGAGAAAGAAACGCTAAATAGTTTACATGCACACTTCTGTGGGAGCCTTGCCACAAATTGGCCATAGTGTTCTGTTACATCCACATGATGAGATCTAATCAACTTTTTTCAAGTGTATAGTTGAAAAACAATGCCAAATAACTTCCTTTCACCAACCCAAATTAACACTTTACAATAAGGTTTCATTTGTTAACATTAGTTAAGTACATTAGTTAACATAACTAACGATGAACAGCACTTCTACAGCATTTATTATTAGTCAACATTAGTCACTACAATTTTACTACAAAGTTAGTGCACCGTGAACTAACACGAAAAAACAATGAACAATTGATTAAAAAATTTACAAATGCTTTAAAAATATATTGCTCATTGTAAGTTCATGTTAGCTAATGCATTTACAAATATTAACAAATGCCACCTTATTATAAAGTTTTCACAAATGTGCACCGGTTTACTTTTTTGTTGCCAGTGAAACAAGCTTATTTATGGGAGTACCATAAGTATATGGTGAGTAAGAGAGAGCTGAAGGGCAGTGTGCTTCCCATCCTCACCCAGAACAACCCCCCCCCCCCCCCCCCTCCCCGCCAACCTCCCCCCGACCCATAGGGTGAGCGGGCTGTGTCAGCCCAGTGAAGCGTTCGCCGACGCGGGGAGGTCAGTGGCAGTCCAGCCATGCGTGCCAAGATTTCTCTGCCTGCGCGCGGATTCCCCCTCCCTTCAAAAAAAGACAGCCACAGGAGACCTTTATGGATAGGTACTGACTTCAACACACTCCCAAGAGAGCAAAATGTAGAAGCTGGAACTGAATGTATGACTGAAAAGTGGAGAAGAAAGATTTATGGGCCACATTTAAGATAAAGCAAGCCAAAGCTTACCGTATAAACAAAAACACAACACAGTCAATATAGCATATATTCTGTTCCGGACCAGCTTTACTGCTTTTCTATTTAGATAGGTGACCCTACCCGGACATTAATTATTATTATTTTAATATTAAGATTTTAGGTACATTTAAATGCATATATGTGAAAATAAAGTATTTATTTTAGCAGCTGTGATCATCTGTGTTGTAAGTGGTAATTTTTTTGAAGTTTTAATATTTTTTTGGCAAATCATATGTTATTTAATATATGCACTACTTTTCAAAAGTTTGGGGTCAGTAAGATGGTACAATTTAAAAAATTTTTTAAAGCAGTCTCTTATGCTCACAAAGGCTGCATTTATTTGATCAAAATTACAGTAAAACGGTAATATTGTAAAATATTGTTAGAATTTAAAACAACAATGTATAGCATGTAATTTATTCCTGTCATGCAAAGCTGAATTTTCAGCATCATTACTCCAGTCTTCAGTGTCACATGATCCTTCAGAAATCATTCTAATGGCTGATTTGCTGCTCAAGACACATTTCGTATTATCAATGTTGTAAACAGTTGTGATGCTTAATATTTTTGTGGAACCGGTGGTATATTTTTGATGAATAGAAAGTTAAAAGAACAACATTTATTTAAAACATATTTTGTAACATTATAAATGTTTTTTGCAATTTAATGCATGCAAAGTTAATATTGAGTAACTTACATTTTAGACATCATTTAGACAAATTATGATGCACTGACTAAAACATAAAATTATGCCAAAGCAGGATCAGCTGCAAAGATTGGTCCAGATTGAATGACGCAAACAAAGCACAGTGATGCAAAGAGTGAAAAGCCCTTGCCCCTGAAATGAGCACTCTTGAAATGCTGCTTGGCATTCAGATTTAAGGACTGTAACCAAATGTTGTGTAAAATTAAGTTGTAAAATTTAAATAAAATGCATATATTTATTTATATTATTTACAATAAATAAATAATGAAAAAATAAAAATAGAAGTTTTAGATGAAGTTTAGCATGGCATTGCCCTTTCTATAAAAACCATGTGGGATGGCATCAAACTGTATTTCAACAGTTGAGAGAAGAAGTGGGTCAGTCGTATGTAAAAACTGACATTTGGAGGAGTGCGTCCATATGTAGCCGCAGTGGCTTTGTAATGATCAGCTGCATGAGCTGATAGATAAGCCCTGTACCTTTCCCACATCGACACACCCAGCTCTGATACCAGTACACACAGTCAGGCGTCCCCCACCTGCCTGTAAAGCTTTCCTGCACTGTTTTCCTACAACCGACTTAGTGACAACATTTCCTGAATAATATCTCCAAATGATCTGAAAAAATATGTGACAGACAGTTTGAGATGTGCACAAACTCAGTTAGTTAAATGCTCACCTGTTTGTCACTAGAGGAAGAGGTTAGTGAGCTTTAAAACACTCATCTCTGCGGCAGCACAATCACGATTTGAAGCAAAAACGGCTAATGAAAATCAACGGAAAAAGCCTGTTGTGAGTTTGGTGCGGTTTACTAGTGGGCTCTAATTTGCTTTAATTCATGAATGCATCACACTGCAGAGACTGCCTGGCTGCTCGCTGCTGTCCTGAGGAGGGATCCTGCCGTTGCCATAGCAGCATAGCCTCGGCTCCATGTGAGGGATACAAACACACCGCTACACAAACCCTCGTACGGCGCACAGACACGCGCACACATCGAGTCTAACCCCCCACAGCGAGGGAGCTGTTGTGAGACTGTGTGGCGTCAGCCCCCATTCCTGCCTGTACCCAGCCCTCCAGCAACCCTCTGCCAAATGAGCGCTGGCCTACGCTAACAAACCTCACCTAATACCACACGCTTCACAGCAAAAATATCACTGTCTAATTATGCTGCTGTTAACGCAGCTCTAGTGAATTTGAATCGCACAGTCGACACCTGAATTACTTGCGTAAACAAGCCGTTTTAACCACGTCATCCAACAGTAGAGTGGAAAATCTGGAATAGAGGAACAAAACTTAAATAAAGGGTTATATAACTTAAACTGGACAATACTGTCATTATTTACTCACTCTAATGCTGTTCTAAACCTATAGGACTTTTTCCTCTTCTATGGAACACAAAAGAAGACATTTTGAGAAATCGTTCAGTTTTTAATTTTTTTATCTATACAATGGAAGTTAATGGTAACCAAAGCTGTTCGGTTACCAACATTCTTCAAATTTTCTTCTTTTGTGGTTCGCAGAAGAATGTATGTCATTACTCATTAAAAACGACATCAGTGTGAGTAAATGATGACAGAATTAAAATTTCTGAGTGAACTATACCTTTAAAGACCTCTCCAAACTTCTCCCATCATTTAGTCCTCTTAAAACCAGTCCCTCCATAATCAACTAAAAGCTCGCATTCATGTTAGAGTGCAAAGGCCACATCTCACAATCCAATCAACAACGAATGCATAGAACCAAGTTCCCGTCTTCTTTTCCGACAATCTGTTAAACTCGGATGTACTGTTTGTCACAATGCAGAAGAAAAGGTCTGTCGCTACTTTCGTTTCATTGCGGCTTTGAGCTGTTTTTTTTTCTTCAGTACAACGCTCCAAAAAGGTCCGGTACACAAGCCTCTTAGACAGGAAGATTATCCATGAATAACGACTTAAATTTCAGTCTGTTTCAATCTGTTCAGTTTCACATAAAACTATAGGAACACGTTTTTTATGTTTATAACACTTTTAGGCAGTGTCCACCAAAGCGTTTTTTCCAGTGGCTAGTGTATTTTTCCAATTGTTTTCAATGGGAGCGACATGTTTTAAAAACGTCAGGAGCATTAGGCCGTGTGTCCACCAAAGCGTTTTTCCCGCGGCTAGCGTATTTTTCCAATTGTTTTCAATGGGAGCAATGCGTTTTTAAAACGGCAGGATCGTAACAAGGCGCTGAGCGCTCTGCGTTTTTACCGGTCACCGAGAGTTGAAGAATGTTCAACTTTGGGTATAACGCAGCGACCATCACTGTCACTTTTTACCCAGCCGTCCAATCACAGTGGAGGAGGGGAGGGATAAATACCACACCCACCAACATCCTGCTTGTAAAAAGTCAACAGATGACAACAAGAAGCATAATAACCGAACTAAATCATTTAAAACAATAGCCAGAGCAAATACTATACATTGTATCGACATTTTTATATAGAAACAATAAAGAAAAAAACTATCGGTGAAATCAGATATTAGTAACCCTTCCGTGGATATTCCATATCATAGCAAGCAAAGCGCCTCAACTGAAAAAAACGTTGTGCAGCCAAAACGCTCTGAAGCGCCCACAGCTAGGCGTTTTCTGCAGAGTGCCTAGCATTTTCAGCTGCCTAAAAATGCTTTGGTGGACACAGCCTAAATATGACAGAATGACAATTAAAATTTTTGGGTTGACTATTTCTTCCATGTTCAGTTTCATTACTTCTTGCCTAAGAAGGCTGTGTACTAGGAGTGCAATAAATGCATCAATAACTGCTAAGATTGTTCTCTTTGAAGGACCAACTCTGAAATGTTTAGACTGCGACATCACCATCCTCCATGTTTTTTTAACCAGCCTTGTTCCCAACCCCCCAGTGACAACTTTTTCTTGACCCGGGACGCAGCCGGGAGAAGCCCAGATTCTAAGAGATATTTACGAGACGGAGCGGAGTGTAATTTCCTGCCAGCATCCACTAGTTCCGCTGACAAAACAGGGGAAAGGAAGCACATTTCTCCTGGGAGACAACAGCCAGGCCAACTGAATGACTCTGTCTCTTAAAGCAACAACAACACGTGACCATTCATCCGTCTGCACAGAAACATGCAAACAATGGTTCTATGTCAGCGATCACACTTCATTAGGACAAATCTACATATCATTTATTAGCAGGAGGACAATAAACCACAACAACTCAAAGGTCTACGACCTATATATCGCACCTAAGCTAACTGTTATGATTATCTTATGAACTGGAAGAGAAAACTTTTCACCGTAGTGGAGGTCTTGCCTCTGTTATGGCCATCGAGGGTAGAAAAAACGGTTAAAGATGCGGTTACCGAGTAATTAAAGTAATGAACGGAACTGAGCTGTTTAGAATGACTCCACCATGATTCAAAGGATCAGTCATAAAACAATGTAATGAAGAAAACTGTCATCCCCTCGAGACCACGAACGCCAGCACAGAGCATGTTGCCATATTCGTTTGCATCAAGCTTGACAGGACCTGTTGTTTTGTACATGTTCTTGTCTTTACATTTAATCATGCGTGAGCTGTGGGTGCCAATTCACAAAAGCTTCTTTCAAACAGAAGCACTTATGTACTAAATACGGTTCATACACAGTTCAGTTATGAAAGTGACTGTATTCTATAACCAAAGTGATTGTCCATCTTCAGGGAGAAAATTTGGAGCAAATTTGGTTGATGTGTGCAACAGCAGCCATGTCATCAATCATTGATATATGTATGAGGCATGCACTTCACAAAACGTATTATTTTCTGTCGTCAACTAAAAGCCATCATGTTAGCATATAGTTGACGATCTCAAAAACGTATGTAAAGACACTAAAAACTAATATACTATTGTACTTATTTGTTGAAATCAAAAAACAACATGAGAAACTTAAGATATAATAAGCAGGTCAACCATTTGAGAGCACTTCAGAAGGAACTGCTGTTAGAAAGCATGATGAGTTCTTGACAGTCTTTGAGTACAGTGAAAGAGAAAGTGTGTGCACATTCAAAAGCGAGAGTGAACAAAACTAATATTGAGGTGTTAATTGTATTCTCAACATTTAGTATTTCTTTCATATGAAAGCATTAACATGTGTGAAGATTTATATCATGTGTGAAAGTAAGTGTCTTATGATAAAGTGTGTGTACTGTGTCACTATTTGACTGGTTATAGAGTAAAGGAGTTGTCTTGGCTACTTTCTAATTTCCCAACTACTACGCCATCTGTAGATTGATTCCCTTGAAAAGTGTATGTTGTTCTGTTCATTTGAGCGATTCAACACAGCAGCAATGACTCCAACCAGTGGGGTGAGTTTGGGGCATGGCTACCTTTTTGACAGACCGATGGCAGACGAGTAAAGTGTTTAGGAAAGGATTTTCCTTATAAGCTGAAGTGTGTAATTTTTGCACCACTAATAGCACCAAAACGAAATTGGTGCTGCTAAACAGGATTTTGCAATTCTGTTTGTTGCCACTAGTGGTGCTAAACTTGCACATTTCACCTTTAAGGGAAAAACAGAAGAGAGGCTAAATACACAGAATGTCCACATCTTCAAAAAGCAGTAGCATCAAAATGCGCAACGAATCGACATGGAACATTTTAACAACTTCAACAATAAATGAATGAATGAACTGCAAACCTGGATATTACTCAAACAGCATACAAAAGTGGGTGACCAGATTTTAAGATAACTGTGACAGTTCTTCATTATACATTGTGAATCAAAAAAAGGTTGAGTAAATAGTGCACACCAAAGACAAAGTATAACAGTCATCTACCAAATAGAAAGATTCAAAAAGCTGCAGATGAAGTCACATCACTTAAAAGAAAATGTAAAAGTAAAAGTAAATGTTCAAACTTCAAAAGAAGTATAGTGTGATTCAAAACAATCAGATGGAAGCTGGTTAAACCAATTAAAAGCAAGGCAATTTTAGTCAGGGTCTAATTCATCTGAACACTATCAGATGATACGGCACCACAGAACCCTTTCACCTGGGGAATGATAAGACAACAATCAGACATTGCCAGTCACAAGCCTACTCGACTTCATCTTGAAAATCAGCCTCCATGAGATTCTAACGCCCTCAGTGAGAGGTAATATAAGGGCCCTAAACAACTAAGCCATTAAGTTTTTATCTCCTCTGGCTCTGGCTCTGGCTCAGGCCCTCCTCAGTAGTTTACCTGCATCACTCAAACACCTCCAGCTTATCTGAAGCGCCTTCGCTTTGCGTGCCGCTGCCTCAGTAATCACCGGTAGCTACGTTCAGTAGCTCAGTAAGCTTCTTATGCCCTTCCCCTCCAGATTAACCGTTAGAGGCGGCAACAGACGCGCTCAGTTCAGATAAAACACAGCACCTGTGTGGACAAAAACTGCAAGCAGCCAATCACTAGCCAGCTTGGTGCATGCACACACATGCTCACACACACAATGCACAAAGCTTATTGTTCTAACAGAGGTGGGAGATATCACGGAGTGAGAATAAAGAGATATGAAAGTCCATACATCAGCTATTAATATTACTGATTAACTTCAGGATATGATCGCTGTCCGTGACATTGCCGTGTCACAGAAACGGAGCAAAAGAGAAAAAAATCTGTAAAAATGCCTTCTAGAGAGATGAATCTTTCAACTACTCCCAATTTCTTTCTGACCTTCATGGACACTGAACTAGTTTTGTCGTCTACATGATCGATGAAGCATCCTAGAAAAGTGGAAATAAGGAGCGTGTGGCATATTTTGCTCAAACATCTGCTACAGACAATCTGTGACCTTACATTGCCGCTCGGAGTCCAACAAACCAAAACAATCAATTCCAACCATTTCACATTTCCTTGTACTTGGTCTTTATTTACTTTCTGAGAAACAACCGTGACAGCACTGACAGCAAGTCACTGTCCTTAACATCTCTAATGCAATTCAGAGAAAAATGCATACAACTGTGTAATTCATCAGCAGCAGCGTCATCCACTGCTTAACATTTCACTGAATAACGTTTGCTTCATGCTTTACATGCGGGACAATTTCAACATACGATAGCATACAATGTACAAACTTGGTCTTCCTGTAATGTTAATGAAACCTGTAAAGTGATAGTTCATCCAAAAGTGAGTGATAGTTTTATTATCATTTAGCCTAGTCTCTCTTGTTAGATGTTATGGACAATCTCAGTCACCGCTGACTTTCACTGTATAGAAAAATGACACAATGAAAGTGAATGGTGACTGAGCTGCTAACATCTCCTTTTGAAAGCGAGAAAGTCATACAGATTTGGAACAACATGACTGAATAAATGACAGAACTTTCATATCTGAGTGAACTATACCTTTAAAGTGATATATAATATGTTTAAAATACACATTAAAGCCAAAATAGACCGAATTGAACTGCAAACTTACCACAGGAGATGAAATTCTACAGCCAGGGCAGTCGCAGATTGGAGGATGTACCTGTAAGATTCCTTTGGACATAAGTGTCTTCAGACTTTTCCCTAAAAAATAAAAACCCAATCAGTAATCTTTTAGATTCCTGCAAATGCATATGCATGCATGGAGTACAAAACAATTCACACACTTGTTCATTCGCCAAAATCAGTTTTTAAAATCGTCACTCAGAAATGGACCTGCATCGTATCACTGTATCAAACTGTATCATATGCCATCCATCTGTCAAGCTCATTTGCGACTCACTATCACTGTGCCCCAAAAGTGTCTTTAAAAGACATTCATTGTATTTACAGTAAGTGACCAAGAGTGATACCAAGAGTGCACATGTATAAATTTAGTCTGTTAACGAAAATAAACTGTAGTCTGAAAGGAGACCTGAAACCTCTGAAAATAACCATATCAGATGAGCAGGTACATCATCACAAAGTTATTCCACATACTGTAACATCAAAATATGGTGTTTTCCTACTTTAAATCGTTGTTAACACAACTCTTCGTATAATAATATGCCGCAAACAACTCAATTTAGACATGTACTTCACTACCTGAACAATATTAACAATGATTGTAAAATAAAAACTATAATGGAGCAACCCATTCAAACTGAAAAGTTTCATATCAGAGTTAAAAGTCGTAAAGTAAAATCAGTGATAACCTAAAGAGTTAAGTTCATTGCACTTTTCGACCACTAACTGATAAAGAAAAATTGCGTTGAAAAAACACTGAAGTCAAAATAGGCTAAATAGAAATGACAAATGATCGTGGCAAACTGACCAGATGCAAATAAACATGTTATTACGAAACAATAAAAAAGAAAAAGAAGAAAAAAAAGAAACACAACACTTTATATGAGCAGGTATATCTGTACAGAGTAACTAGACATAACATCTTTAAGTTTGGTGTGTTATAAAAGTCTACCGGTTAAAATCTTAGTAAACAAGTTGCTTAATGCATAACTGTTTGATAATGTGCCACGGTGTCATAATCCTGATCTACTCTACTTTATGTAGACAGGCACTTCAGTTTGAAAAGTTTTAAAATTCAAGTAAAAATCTATTTCTTCAATACCTGTTCAATCCACGTGCGTAAAAAAAGACCTTTCTCCTTTTTTCCCAAAAGTGCGAATCCAAAGCCGTTCGACTCAAAGCACAGGGAGCTCTTCTCAGAGCAATAAAGTAGTTACTGTTAAGTAACCCATATATGTTATCCCCCCGAAAGCGGTTCTGTTCATTCAAGAACACGATGGAGGCTAAATAAACCCGTATTCCAAAAGTAATATCCACTCGGCTGCACACGCCATTGACTTACCTTTGTGCCTAATACTCCGTTTCCAGTCTTTGGCTGTCTCTCTTCCACTCACGAACTGGAACTCGTTTGGGGTGAGCCACTCAGCCCGGTATTTGATGGAGGGCCCTTTACTGCCCTGGCACAGTTTGTTAATGTACAGTAGTGCTTTGTTTTCCCCGCATTCCACTTCGATACAAGGCTCTCCGTTGTCGAAAAACGGCTGAAAGTCCGGGATAGACGAGAAGCTCTCTAGCATGAAGTCGTCCGGGTGGTGGTGGTGAAGGTGCTGCTGATGCAGCGCGGTGTCGCGAAAGCCCAAGTACGCGCGCTGATGATGGGCGAAAATGTGATCGTACGGCGGCGGATGAGGGGTCACCACGGGGATAGCGGTGGCATTTAAAGGGGCCAGGTATTCGGGCTGGTTGAAGGCGGCTAATGCCATGTCTTCTCCATCCAGTCTCTCCTTTTTGATGGCAGGCATGTTACCCGAAGCGGAGCGCCGGTAACGTGTGATTAGCAGTTCATGCGTCCCAACTTGTGTCCCTCTTCGTGGAGTTCCAGGCGCACCGGTGTGTTTACGCACGACTCCCGCGTCGCTGGCTGACAGCAGAGCGCTTAAGTTCAGCCATTCACCACTTCACTCTTCTCCTCAGTGCACTGCTCGCATGACGGGTCTCCCCGCGCTCCTGCCCACCACATCTAATCGGACTAATGCCTGACATCTCCGCCAGATATTAACGCTGAGCGTGCTCAATGCCTAATGATTGTTTATCCCGCGTTTCCTTTAAAATAATCACTATGGCAACTTCGCTATGTTTATTTCCTGCATCAACTCCAGTGCTAAGTTTATTTTTGTCCAGAAAGTAATGAGGACACCATACAGCTAGGATGTTTTAAAGCATTATAAGGCGTGTATGTAGTGCAGATCACGTAAAAGTTCAGTAGTACATGCACAGTGGGTAACGTTAGTGAGCCAGACTGGCTCGGAGCATTTTTATATCTGACGAGGATAGAAATAATTAAGCTATCTATGCGCGCCTTTTCGATTGCAAATGATGCCTGGCGCTAATGGGACTTTAGTGTGTTTTTCTCTCTCTGTCTCTCTCCCTCGTTCTTTCTTTTAACCCCTAATACGTCGCTGAAGTCACGCTTTAGTTCACAGACCCAGACCAAACAAGATTTGCACTCTCCGCCGCTTCTCAAACTTGGCCCATTTAAACAGCGGAGGCAGCGCGAGCTCGAGCGCACTGAAGGGGGTCCGCGACGGCCGAGGTTGCGTCACGGTTTCCAGTCACTGCATAAAGTTCACAGAAATCATTTGATTTAGGCTTTATTTTCCATTGTCAAACAGTAATGTGGTTACCTTTAATCTGTTACGGTGATTTCTTATTTTTTTTTTATTAACCAAAAGACGACTTGTTGACTAATAGCCTACAATATAATGATACATTATATTGCATACGATATATAATAGCCTACAGATAAATAATGTTAATATGCAACAGAAAAAAAGATCTCTGTAAGTTATTGAACATGCAGTATTCGGTAAAAAAAAAAAGTACTTTAAAATACAATATATTTTAAAATAAACATAATTTTAATGTTGTTTATTGTCAGTTTAGCCTACAGTGGAGTGTTGTTTTGCATGTTATTACTGCAATTACCTTATTACTGTTTACTGCATTATTTCAGCCTTGTGTGTCAACTTGTTTTTCTCTGGGTGACATTTAGTTTTTATTGGTGACAGTTGCTGGAAATGCCAAATTTGAGTCTTTAATCTGATATAATCTTGAACTTTAAGTGATCAGGCCTTGTTGCAAAATAATGGATGCAGTGGTTGCCAGAACTCTACAGAAAAAAATACATAAACAAAGTTACAAAAGTAACAGGGTGGCTGTAAAATGTACTGCTGGAACAGTCAATGTAAATTTAAAATAAACTGCCACTGAAGCTGAAGTTTTCTATTTTGTTGAGAGATTAGTAGATTCAGCTTCCAGTGGCACTTTATTTTTGTTAAATTTACACGTGTGTGCGTGTGTGTGTGTGTGTTTGTGTATACAAATCAAAAGTTTTTATTGTTGATAAATATATATATACATGTGTATATACAAATAAAAAATATAGTAATTACTTTTATTGGCTATTACATCCAACATTGCCATTTATTTACACATTTACAACACTTTTTTTTTTTTTTTTCAATTTAATTTGATTTTGGGAGATAGCAGTTTATATGTACAAATCTGTAACTAATGATTCCAGTCTAATCTCTCAAACAAAATGATTCTCTTGGTGTTGTTGAATACTGTACTCTCCAGTCCGGAGGTGCACAAGCAGATCATGGTTTCAGTGTTAGAAACAACAGTCAAGAATAATAAAAAACACATTTTAAAATGTAATTTCTATTTATTTTAAACTGCCTAAATATTTTAAGGGAAAGATCATCATTATTGTTGATAAATCTGCTCAGTCTTCGTGAAAACAAACAAAGATTATTAGAATAAAAGAAGCTTGATTACTAATCACAAAGTGTTTTATAGACACTGTTGTTTGACTGGGAGACTTAAGACTTCCTGCACCATTTAGATCTAGAAATCAAAATCGCCCCCACAAAGACATATCACAAGAAAACTGGAAACAATCTAAAGGTCAAAGGTTCTCAGACACCTCAGGAGATCCCTGAAACCCCAAGTGTGAGGATCCCCCACGGGGATACCCTGCCCCCTCACCCCCACTCTTTTCTACATTATAACCACTGATGACTCATGAGGGACTCAAAGTGCACTATTTATGAAGGAGGGGTTCCCCTAAATTTACAGATGACGACGTAGCGATCTGCCTACAGTTTGGGTTCAGGACGGCTTCCCCTGAACTTTCAGCCCCCACATTATCGACAGTTCAGCAGAACAAGTTCTGTGGCATCCTCCTCTTGCTCATCAAAATGAAAGTGCCACCCACTCACACAGTGCATGAAATGGTTTCACATTTCACAACACGCATCAAGCAACTTCTGTTTTTTATTATATCAAGTTTATATAACATCTCACACATGCTTATAACTACATAGTCAAATTAAAGCTACATAAATCAAATGTACAAGCTGAAAAAAGTAAAGTGTAAAATTAACATATTCAACAACAAATTATCTAATAATCAGTGACAATTTTGTTCAGGTTTATGGCCTTTGTGCATTGTGATTTACAATGCTTGATATGTAAACAATTCTCAAAAGTAGATAGTGTGGATGGAGTTGTTTATCCAGTTGATATTACAAATATCACATGGTAAGCATATTGGTAAGCAAGTAATTAATAACTTTTCCATTCATCTATTATTTAGCTTTTTAAACTATAAACTCCAAGTTATATTTAGGAGGCCTTAATATAAGACTATTTTTGATATTTTTTCCTCAAATCATTTCACATTTATAAATGACAACATACATAGGCTTCTACATCTTTAATGCAGATCTGACCTTAACACTGTTTGAAACTTAAGTAGCCATTAGACATTGGTATATGAACAAAAAAAAACTAAATAGAGCATGAATGTGAATATCTAAAAAATAAAATAAAATACTAATTAAAAGTTGTTTTACTTCCAGTAAAATGCTGATTTTTCTGTTGGTCTGCCTGTTATTAAACCGATTCCTTCGTGTAATACATGTCAATAACTTTGTTTTCTCCGTATTCTCTCAGTGTATGTCGATGCCCAGAGTCCTGTCGGATGTAGAGAACCCCCTTGCAGTCGTCCCCGCCTCCGCGCCGTTGTTGGCAGCGGCCCCGGAGCCACAGCGCTGCCGGCGGGGGAGAGAGGTAATAAATAACCCGGGGAGAGGAGCGGAGACCGCCGGGCGGTGCACAGTCTGACCTGACAAATACTCACTGGAAAACCATCAGAGAGCTAGAGCCCACCCCTAATGCTTGGAGCCAGCCTTTCAGACATGAGCAGAAAAATATATAGGCCTGCCCCATATTGAAAAAAACAGCGTCTCTCTTCCCCATCACCATTAAAACAGTGAAAAATGCCGTGAGAGTAATTAAATGTTTAGGCCTACTCTTTAATGTAATTATCATTAAAAATGTTTTACAAATAAAGAAATAACAGTGCTTTTGAAAACTAATATGATGTACGTTTACATGAGATGAAGGCTAAATACTTTTTTTGTGAAGTTTTCTCTTTTTTTAGCAGGTTTCCCACTCATGGACACCGCCATGTTTGCACCACATGACTAGCTGTTTCATGCAATTTACTGAGCTACTACAAATCAATCAATCAATCAATCAAGAATGAGATGAGAAAACTTTGTTGTGAAGCAGCAGTTACTAAATACATTTCATGCATCCAGGCCAACAGGTGTCAGGATAAAGTCTCAAACAACAACCACTGAGACACATATAAGAGACAACCATGGAAAGTGAGTTATAATGATTAATTATTTACTTATTTACAATAAGATTATTATTATTATACCAAGTTATATCATCTGTCAAAATAGTATATATTCTGTCAACTAGTATATACCGTAGCCTAATGTTTTTCCTTCATCTGCTTTTTCTACAGGTTCTCATAAAACTTCTATTGGATTTTAAATGGACTCTCCAGAGGGACTTTCGGGATCACAGTTGCCAGCTCATGCAGCGCCGGTAAAGTGATGCTGTGTAATGTAAAACCCTGAGCGTCTCCTCAGGTTTGTGCTGTGGTGTCGGCGCCCTCCGCTGCTCTCTGGAGATCTAGAAGCCATGGAGGCAGTCTGTGATCCCAGCCGGCAGCCCAAGCTACCACATGGGATTTATTTCCTATAGCTGAGTGGGTGGGCGGCCAGGGAGGATACTGATTTTAGCCCAGTGTCTAAAGCTGTCAACACCATCAGAAGCAACAAAACCTCTTCCCTTTTTCTTCCCTAAACACTTCACTTTACCATTACTAATGGCTAAAGTAAATTTGCATCCATACACTACAGTTCAAAAGATTGGGATCTGTAAGATTTTTGAAAAGAAGTCAATATGTGCTCAGCTAACCAATGCTGCATTTATTTGATCAAAAATACAGTACAAAAAAGTAACAAAAGTTTGTTACAATTTATAATAACCATTTAAAAATGTTATTTATTCATGTGATGAAAAAGCTGAATTTTTAGCACCATTCCTCCAGTCTTCAGTGTCACAAGATCCTTCATAAATCATTCTAATATGTTGCTTTGTTGCTCAAGAAACATTTCTTATTATTATCCATGTTGAAATCGTGATTAAATGCTGATCCTTTCAACTTTCTATTTATTAAAGAATTATTTTAAAAATAAATATTTCATTATAAATGTATTTACTGTCACTTTTAATCAATTGAATACATCCTTGCTGAAGTGTAAATATAAATATCTTGCTGACTATTGAACGGTATTGTACATACATACCAAACACCAGTTTTGTTTTCAAGGACGCTAGGATTATTATTGTCTAATTCTACCATTACTCTATGCATGACGTCACATTATGCACATGGTCTGTACTTGTGACTTATTTAAACTGTAAATACTCACAGATAATGTCACGACTTTGATTCCAAAGCTAGTAGGTCAGTGATAGCCAAATATTCACCTGCATATAATACATCCCTGCCATGTTCATCATGCTGTAAATAGAAAGAAAAAAGAGTTTGCGTTATTGACAACAGTGCCATACTCTTTATGCCAAGCTGTGAAAGGAACATAAATTATTCCTCATCTCATCTGCAACAATATGTGGAGGGCATCAAAGAAAGCTTACAGTTAGCCCTCCAGAAAACTGCATAGTCCATTTGTTTAGACCACACCACAATGTGCAGGATTATTTTGAGATAACCAGTAGAATAAGACTTAAGATAAATCTGCTGTTTCAAAAGCGGTTTCATAACACACAAAAGCATTGCATTTTGGATCAGAAATAATACTGTATAAACTATTATGATTTATAATGATATTTAAGATTTGTATTCTGCAGAACAGAAACATTTCTTGAATGAAGAACTGAAAAGTCTCGGTATTGTTCAGATAGGACTATTATTTTGCCGGTTAGCCGATCTGTATGCTGTATACAGCAAGAGTTAAACCTGCAAAGAGTAGTTCCTGATCTCTCAGGCCATATTGATTTTTCCCTCCATGATCTGAAACCAGCAATCAGCATTGTGGTTTGAAATAGCCCTGAAACAAGAGCCAAGACGTCAATGAGTCGCCGACACGTTTCAATTAGCGCGCCGCCCAGGCCGATTTGTCCCCCGGGGCACATTGGCTCCACAGGCTGGTCACGCCAGGAGAGATGCTCCATAGAGTTACGTGATATTGGGAAATTATTATATCAGTAAGGCCACTGCAGGTAAACCTGTGCATTAACTCACAATGTGTACGAGATGTTTTGGTCTTGCCACACAGATGACAGTGAGGTAATTCGGTTTCTAGTCAACTCAATCACTTCTCCCTCTTTAATTAAATTGCTGAAGAGGGTAATGGAGGAATAGCAGACTCCACAACAATACAGAGTCGTAACGTCTGGACATAAGGTCTATCACACATAGTGACTTCATAACTGAATATTTATCATATTAATGCAATGCTCAATGTGTTAGAGCATCTGCGCCAACTAAGGGATGCACAATATAACAGTACTATATCAGTCAATGGACAATATTAGAGTTTTTTATTTGTCTTGATTAGTATTGAATTGCAGTATTAATCAGCATTTAATTATACATGGTAATTTTAATGTAAAAATAAAGGAAATGGATATTTCCATTTTTTCATACATTATGTTTTTACAATGATTTTACGATTTATCTTAATTGTACAAGACATAACATCAAAGATTGTGAGTCTTAAACGTAAACTAACATCTATACTAACTTTAATGACACTTCTAAAATTTAAATCAACATGTCAAAATATGTTATGCTTTTGATTGGGGAATTAAGTCATTATGTTACAATTCGCCCACTAGGACAGTATCATTGACCTGTGAAGAGAGGTGAAATTCATCAAAACAAACATTAGCCCATAGCTTCTGGATAATAGCTTTAACTTAAGCTCAATGGTCCGTCACATATTTTGGACCATTTAACTATCTTGCCAGTGAACTTGTGAAATAAAGTGACTCATATTTCAAGACTTTTACCCAACTTGGGTTCTTTCTAGTGTGTGTTTTGAGTATGTGGGCACAGCATCCCTAAAGTCAGCGGTTTCTCTGACCTTCAGCCGCTAAGCTCCGCTCCAACAGTTCTCATCAGCAACACTACACTGCACACTCTGAAGCCCTGTGGAAGTAGACTATAGTGGTAGAGAGAGAGAGAGAGAGAGAGAGAGAGAGAGAGAGAGAGAAGAGGGGGGTTGATGCCCCCCAGATCCCTCCTCATCTGCCCTTAGAGGTCCTAAGAACCCCTCCAGTTCTCCTCTCACTCTTCAGCAGCTCAGCCTCACTTCCACCACAGGTCATCCTCCCCCCAGAACCCGATCGATAGCGCTCTTCTGCTTTTATCGGACCAGCATTGTGGAGAAGCTGCACTTCCTAAAGAAACACCAATCCAGCCTTGAGCTGCACACGGATCTCTCACAGACAGGCCGGCTGCCCGCCAGACTCCACTCATTAGAGGCAGTCTGCTTTTTTTGGCTGCTTTAATAGATGCAGATAGAGAATGACACAAAATGAGGAAATGTCACTTATTTGAACTTGGGTTGCCTGCGCGTGAACAGCACAGATCCATGTGTTAGAGAATCTGCGCAAATCACTGAGAAATGCACAATATATCTTTATAGTACAGAGCAGTTGAATGGTTGAATAGCTTACAAAAGCAAAATAAACTATTTTTTAGACAAATTATTTCCATGTTTTTTGCCACAAAATTACGTTTTATTATGTATTATGTATGTTTTATTTATTATGGAAAAGCACATATTATCTTTCTCCCGCTCTCTCTCTCTCCAGTCAAACACACACACATACAGTACGGACACACACTGTTGTCAGTGCTGCTCTGACGATTTTATGAATAAAATAGTTAAAGGAACACTCCGACTTTTTAGGACTTTAGCCTATTCAACTTATCCCCCAGAGTTAGATAAGTCCATACATACCTTTTTCATCTCCGTGCGTGCTATAAGTCTGTTTGACGCACCCACCGCTAGCCTAGCTTAGCACAAAGACTGGATGTAAATGGTTGCAGCTAGCATACTAATCCAAATAAGTGACAAAAATAACGCAAACATTTTCCTATTTACATGTTGTGATTTGTATAGTCACAGAGTGTACAAAAAACAAAGTCACATGAGACACAGACATATTTTAACCGTATAAATACTGGGAACTATATTCTCTGAAGGCGAAGCACTGCTACTTGGGCGGAGTGATAACCGCAGCACCTGAGACGCGCTGTGGTGAGGAGCAGAGAGTTCGTTCAGAGCGCGTCTCAGGTGCTGCGGTGAATAGGCTAAAGTCCCAAAAAGTCAGAGTGTTCCTTTAACTTAAAAGCTACATGATATTTCTCACTAGCGAGGTTATAACGGCGCTGTTCTTGAAGCAGATAAACTTACAGTAGAGATGCTGCTGCCGAACACTGTTGAGAGACGAACAAACTCAAATAATTCACACACGCCTAATCTCTCTCTCTCTCTCTCTCTCTCTCTCTCTCTCTCTCTCTCTCTCTCTCTCTCTCTCTCTCTCTCTCTAATAACTGCATTAATAATTGCATTAGTCTGCTATCAATAGCTCTAGCCTCCATTACAAGCTCTAAAACTACGTTTTGGAATTAGCAACGGAGGCATAGGATGAGATGCGTAAGAAATTAGTCCTACACACAAGAGATTTTTAAAGACAAAAAACCTGACAAACATTGTGAAATACATAACTGTATTATAAGTGTAATAATTGACGACGGGCCCTTGAATTATTGAAAAATAATTACCACCTTGGGTGTGCATTATTTTTCTAATAATTCAACGGCCCGTCGTCAATTATTCCTTATGTACTATATTGGTTTCCGTCCGATATTAAAGATGTTTTAATTTATTGATCAGTATTGCATATTTAATTGTGAATTCGCATTATCTTTATTTTTTCAATGCTTAGTTAATCTTTAAACACTAATAATTTGATAACACTTAATATTTAACAAATATCAAATTGAAAATCCACTTTTTATATTGTACATTATAATGTTGTGATGCATTTGTAGCATTTACACCACTTGATTAAAGTTTCTCTGTGCTTTATTTTTAATGTATTAAGACAAAACATATAATTGTAATATCTGCCATTTATCTTTATTTGGCAATAATATGAAAACAATTATTGCTATAATTTAATAATTTTTTAATAAATGTATTCTATATCAGGCATTACACGAAAATAAATAAATAAAAGCATCATTTCACCCTGCATTCGTTTTTTTTACGTGAACTGAAAACAGCACAGGAGTCTGAGAGAGACAATCATCAAGGATGAAGAGACATGATCATAACATCCTAAAATACTGGATAATAATCTTTACCATATAACATAGGCTACAGAAAGACAAACATTGTTTGAGACGTCCAGCTCAGATTTAGACATCTCTTATTCACTTCTAAACCCCTCACTCAGGTGACACCTGATCCAACTGTACATTTTCCATCATCTTTAGCCAAAGTAAGAAAAACCAGGTGTCCGTAACTAAAAGTTCACTGGAATCTATTTTGTTGATTTAAGATGACAAGGAAGTAATATATCGGAAAAGAAGAGGCAGTTTGGCACGTTAGTTAACAGTTCCTTCCAGGAGGACATTCTTTTGAGTATTTACCATTTAACTTAATTTTGGATGATGATCCAAGGTCTTTGTAACCATAAACTGAATGAGCTTCTCTTTCTCCTGCCTGCGAGTAGGCAAACGTTAGCACGCTAGAATTAACCTTTAAGGATTTTCATAACTTTATCCAGAGTAAATCTGTCCTGTGAAGAATTACTCAAGTTCCGCTTTTAATGTGTAGTTCCAGTGTTGGTTGAAACCCAATCCGTTTCCCACAACACCCAAAACAGGACAATCAAAATGTTGTCCAAACAGACTTCCAATCTGTCCAGGCTGAACCACAGCATCTCGTTTTATTGGAGGCCTGAATCACAGCCTTTTCTGGAAACTGTCGGGGTGCCGGCAAATGTGTACGTATTTTCCACTCTTCACGTGACGTTTGAGACAGGATGACCGCGGGAGAGCACGGCAGGATCCGGCGGCAGCTGCCAAGCCAAGGGGACAAATCTGAACTGTGCAAACACAGTCATGTCAGCGGCAGCCCAGCTACGCTTGCCCTGGAATGGCACCCTTTCACATATTTAGACGACGTCTGAGCCTCTGACTCACCCTGAAATACAGAGGAGGAAGCACTGACAAAACAAGAGACGGTGTCTTTAACATGTCCAGACGATCCAAAATAGATACAGCTTTTACCAGACTGATTGTAACCAAATGGTGAATTGAGAAAGGGTAGCACTTCGCAGAACACTTTTAGTCTTGTGTCTCTAAAATAACATGATCTATACAGTATTTATGAGGAAACGAAAATGGCCAAACCTCATAAATATGTAATGAGGTTGTTTACTGGATGGCTGTTGAATTGGGAATGGGAATTTTGTGTGCGTGTCTCATGAAATGAGACATTTGTGAATGAATAGTAACAGTGAATCATGTAACAACCAACCATTTGAATCAATACATTTTGTTTGTCAATAACAATGCATTTGTTTTGGAGCTATTTATTAACATATATTTTTTTAAATGCAATTTATACATAAAACCAGAAATGATATCAAACCAGAAAGGACACTTGCAGATCCTCATAAATGTGTGTCAAGTTCAATAAGCCTCTTAAAATATCAGATAATTTGACATGTTTTATGTCAAGATAAGATCCGATTGTAAAATGTCATGTGGTAATATTTATAAAATAATAATTCAAAATGTAAGAATTAGGGTGTGTGCACTCAAGGTGTAAGGAATGTTTTAACGATGGTCACACAAGATAAATACTATAAAAGTTTTTCAAAACCATATGAAACTAACATGAAAACAAAGAGTACATACTAAGAACTTGACAGGTTTTAAACTAGGTTTTAAAAGATTACTTTACTTCATCATCTTATATATCATTAACTCATTTATAAGAATGAGTTCAACAAGATCTACTGAGTGAGTAACGAGAGAAGCAAAGAACCACGTCACGTTAGCATTCCTGTAAGTTAGCATTGTTGAGAGTAAATGTGGAAAGATGGAGTGTGAATTAAGGACACTAATATTCCCTGTGGTCTCTGGCGGGGGGTGAGGCGGAGGAATGCTCGGCGGAGCAATCCCGCTTGGCAGGTAGATGAACTGCAGATCATACGGGCAGGCAAGTGGTGATTAATGGGAGCGGGAAGGCGCTGGAAAGAAAACAACGCTATAAATCAACGTCGCGACGATGGTAATTGTAATTGAAATGAATTTGTCTGCCCGGAGCCAGGCATTGCAATTGATATTGACCAAAGCCCTGGTGGTCCATAGAAAATGAAATTGAGAAAATTTATTCAGAGTATCCACTATAAGATCTATACATCACTGTATGAAACAATCACGGTAGGCCAATAAGAAGAGGGATAAAAGCTAAGCCCGGTGTGCGTGTGAGATGCTACTGAGCCATCGTATCCCCATAGGTGACCAATGTTGTAGATTTATGAGAAAAGAGCCACAATAAAATTAACTTGAATGGGATGTCAATGAAAAATTCCATTCAGCTATTTTAGTGACCTCCTTGGAATGGAAAAGTATAAAAAAAAGTGTTATCGCAAAAGAATGGCTATAACAAATGAAAGTCTTTTTTACTAAATATAAAAAACAAACTGTTCAAAAGTTTGAAGAGACACGAAACAAGCGGTTTGTGTGATAAAACGAACAGTATTTATATCGTGTTTACTAAGTAAACAGATCAGATGGACGTGGTTGTGTAAAAGAGATAAAAACTATATAAATACTGTTCGTTTTATCACACAAACCGCTTGTTTCGTGTCTTAGGCCATCAATGTGCACTTACGATGGGGAATTTTTTAATTTGGACTTTTCTCTGCAAGCTATTAGAGACATCTCTGCATGCTTTTGGATACAGTACCTATATACCTGCATTATATGACTGACAGACAAGAACGGTTTGACCTAAAAATATAAAAATTGAAAATACTGCGGAGACAAAGACACCTAGATCTTGGATGCACTTCAGGTAAGCTAAAACATACCAAAATGTAATTTCAAAGTGAACTATCCCTTTAATGCGCCCTTCTTATACTGTGTTTATTCTTACAGTGATTTTCTGCAGTAAAACTAACGCATCATCTTTTGTGTGATGTACAATAAACTTAATTGAACTCATCAGTATATTTTGGTCATCATTCAGACGGGGTTAACTACAGCAGGCTTGTATTAATAGTGGAGCAGATGGCATATAAGTTATAAACGTAATTAAAATAAACATACCTGTTCTATCTCTATTCAGCATATATTCTCTAGCTTTGTAGGCATTATTGTCCGACTTTTCTGTTTTTATATTATCATCTTTCTGTGAGATGAGATTGTATAGAGCATCACAGTCCCGCCCACAGCCCAAGAGAGCTCTGGTGCCGGAAGTAAATTTCCCATTCATTTCTCCTATTGACTTTTGGAAAAATCCGTATTTAAAGCTGCAGTCCGTCGTTTTTCCTCTTTGTCGCCATCTCTGTTAGAAATCTGCAATTGCAGTTATTCGCGGAATTATTAACTGTGCGTGGGTAGTAAATCGGCATGAAACAGCGCGGATGAACACAATGTATTGAGGCTGCCGCGTCGCTGTGGATACTGTAGCCTACTGTCATCAGCAATCTCAGAGTATACTTTTTGAAAGTGTCAACATTAGAATTTTCATCGGAAAATGTCATCTGAACAAGTAAGTAACATTCACGTTTGTTCTGACCAAATTCGGGGGGTGGGGGGAAGCATTGCAGTAGGCTATGCTGATTAAATCTAACGATTGCTTATATCACATCAAAACGTGAAAAATATATTTTTTCTGTAGCCACTCTGAAGTCTGAAGTCTTTGTTTTTTACAACTGGTGAATCTCCAGTTGTCACTGGTGATTGTCGCTTTAAACTTTCGGGATCCGCCATACCAAGTGCTTAGTTAAATCTCCACCATCATCCACACACGCTATATAGCCGACTAGCCGGGGACTCCTTCTCTATGTGTACAGAAGTGACGTAATGACGCAAAGACATGCTCGAAATTCCCGCGGAAATCCACCAGTACCACTGGAATTAAAATTATTATTACAAGCTTACCGTTTTGAATCGAGGTAAGGCAAGCAGATAGTTTTGAACACTGGCTGGTTACGTTTTTTCCCAAAAATGTCTTTTTTGATATTTTTAAACCCAAAAAAGTGCCGGACTGCAGCTTTAAAGAGTTTTAGAGCATGTCTGAGGATAACCAGCTATGGATGAACTCATATGCATACAACATATCATTTCGAGTGAAAAAACAAAGAGAAAATCCAAAAAAAGGCAAAGGTACAAGACTGTGTACATATTTTCATTTCCGAGCGAAGGAACTACTCATCCCATAAACCACCGCGCCTCACTGAAGTCGACTGAAGCCAACCGCGAAAGAGCCTTTTGAGTGAATTTTATATAGTAAATGTGTAGTTAATAGCAGTTCTTTCAGTAATAATCGTGTAAATAAAAATAATAATATATTGTGTGCGTGTGTGAAAGCGGTTAACGATAACGTTAGCAACATGGTGCAGCTCAGTCATCAACACACGTGTGTTCAGTCAGTGTGTAACGTTAGTTTGTGTGTTTATTTCAGAGCCCTTTATGACACAGGACACTCTGCTGACAGGACAGGTTGAGGTCCATGCTCATTTTCATGATGTTATAGTTCATCCTTAATTGTAATAACATTTAATGTATTTTCTTAATATCCACAACAAGTGAAAATTAAAAAGTGATGGTCAGCAAACCAGAAAGTGCACAGCGCCACCGGTCTGATGCATGGACCGGTGCATGGTCTGCTCTTGGACCGTCATAATCAGTTTATTAACTTGCCATGAATTATTACACAAATGTTCAGTAAATGCATGAAGAGGTATGCCTAGGCTTAATATTGTTTTGACAGTGGCATCATAAAATGCTTGATATGACTCATACCATATGAAGGCTACAGTAGCCTATCTAAAGTGAACGATAAGTAAGGGATAATGTAAAGCGAGGCGGTTGTTATAGCGAATACAACTCGCGAAAGGCTGATTATGAGCCCGAAGCGGAGCCTGAAGGGAGTTGTATTCGCTATAACAACCAACTCGCTATACATTATGCCGCTTATTACATGGCTACCTACCAAATAAATAAATAATTTGACACAAAATATTAATTTAAAAAGGAATGTATTGATTTAAAAACTATTTATATGGCTTCCGCTAAAGAAAACAGTCCGTTCAGTCTCTACTGTTAGAATCCTGCTTCCATGGCAACGCTCTCCGGACCTTCGCGGGGTTTACACGACATCCACCAATCAGATGCATCACTGTGGGATTGTGGGATTGTTTAGGATTGTGGGTAATTAAGTACTTATCCAAGACATCGCGAATAAAAGGCATTTATCTCAAATCAAGGTTAGTGCCCCATGAACTTTTGGCGTTTATATGAGCATATACAATCGCTTAGTACAGCCGTTGCTGGTTTTAAGTCTACCATGTATGGTTACGTTTTTATGGCTTATACCCCAAATGTCTATGGAGAAATTGTATTGAATTTTTACTTCCGGCACCGGCTGTGGGCGGGACTGTGATGCTCTATTGGCTCTGAGTGCAAGCTGGTTAGGCTCCGCCCTCTGTGCGTGGAACCGCATCTCATTAACTTTTAAAGGAGACACGCTAAAACGGTTAGTTTTTCTCAGCCTCCAAAAAATTACAATTTAAACATGTTGTAAAAAATGATCAGTGGGGTATTTTGAGCTAAAACTTCACATACACACTCTGGGGACATCAGAGACTTATTTTGTGAAAAGGGGCATAATAGGTGCCCTTAAAAAACATTTTTTGCGTGAAAATACTAACTTGCCTAAGACTTTTGCGCAGTACTGTACATCGCAGCATCACCTCTTTTTACAGTGTCTAAAACGGTTCAGTCTCTCTAAACCCCTCATTTTTGCGAGCCTATACTTTTCTCTGATTGGTCTGATGGCCCAGCCTGTTGTGATTGGTAAAACACCTACAGAGGGTGTCGGAAACAAAATAGTAAATTCCATATGAAATTCAGCTCCGGAGGCTTCCTCAACACTTGTATACACAGTGATATGAACAGTAACAATGTCGCTTTTTCCCGAAAACAGCGTCTTCTCGACATATAAACAACACAAACCAAACTCTTCCAGGCCTCAGTAACTACAGTGTTTGGAGGGTGGGTCATAGTAGACATTGTTGAGGCCAGCCAATGAACACCATGGGCTTAGCTTTATGCGAATTTGTTACAAACCTACGTAGGTAGTAATACTGTAAATACTGTTTACTCGTTTCAGGCAGTTCAGAAACAGGTTCAGGTTCTTTCTTTTGGGAGACAATTCCATTTATCATGCATTGTTATCTTTGAAACTTTGCAGATATTTTAAATTCAAAAACCATTTAACACATGAAAGGTAATATCTGAACAAGCATAATAGGGGCACTTTAAATTTGATGGAATTTCTCTGTTTTCCCTCCATATGATATGTATAAAAAGTGGGGGGGAAATTTCACTTTGCACTTTTTTCAAAGAACTTTTAAATGTATATGTTCGTTTTTGTACAATGACTGTACTAACAGTGTTTGGCATCTTATAGGAGCCTTTGTAGCCAAACTACGTTGGCTTCTGGAGAGTTTGCTTTACCAGCACATAACATTGGCAAACTGTAATTCGAACAGAGCCAGTGGTGATTCAGTTCCCAGGTCTACGGAGAGGCTCAGAGGAATATCTCGGCTGGAGGGGCCCATGCAGGAAGAACACACAGCTGAACACAATGTGGGATCGGCTACGAGCTAATTGTACCACTTAAAAAACCCTGACGCTACTTTACAATAAAGTCTGTTTCGGTTTTGCAATCTTGCCCTTCTGTTAAGCAGAATTATGAGCAAGCAAAGTGCATAGCATAATGCAGAGGCGCTTGTTTTCTAACGTAAACCTCAGACTAATAGTTCCGGGAGGTTTTCATGTGCACTTTTTGCACAGATATAGAAGAAATCTATATTTCATAAGTGTGCCGTGTAGCTACAGCACCCAATTATCAGCAGATAAGACAGAGGGAAGCCCCGGAGCATCAAGCCAGATATTTAGACCAAGGGAATCAGGCTTGCAGGGACCAAAACCCCAGGGGCACTACAGCCTCACCGAGCTTTTCCCCCCTCTTTTTCTTTCCTCCGACTACCTCCCTCCATCCTTACTTCACCTACGGGGTTCAATTAGTGGTGACAGCAGCTCGCACCATGAGCCTGTAGCAGGAAAGTCTAAATCACCACACCACACTAGAGAGGCCTACTGCACACACACAAACATGACAAAACACTCATCCGCTCACATCACTGTTGCACGGGTCCTAACAAATGTCCTTGAACTGCCAGAAAAAAACTGATCCCCCCCCCCCCCCCCCCCCAATTGTTTGGCTTAGCACCATAACATGCAGCGTTCTGTGGGTAAGCACACTCACCATACTCCACCAGTCAGAATTAGTGCACTTTTACCCACACAAACATGTATTTTTACACTGACCTCAGCCAACAAATACTGTTCTGCACCATCTATGTAATAGATACAGCTTCAACACACACGGTAAGGTCACTTACAGGTCAAGCATAGCTCATGGTAGGCAGATGAATATCGATCTAGAGGGACCAGGGACTGTTCACAGGGCAGGCGGCCCACAGATCAGCCTTGGGCAGAGGAAATAGAGGTCACGGGCTAGAGCGAGCACAGTTCATACACTGAACTTTTAACACCTCAAAAAACTCTATAGGGTTAGCCACTTGCTGACCAAAATTTTACTATACACTAACTAGTATACAGTAAAGCTGTCCACACCGCCCACAATGCACAAATGTCAGTTTAATTATTTACAGAGGAGTCTTTAGAGATGCCCTTAAAAAGAAATATATTAAAAATATTTAAATAAATGTTTTTAAATGAATATATACAGAACCATATTACACCAAAATACAAAATAGTTACTGCTGTTTATAAAAACTTTTTTTGATAGTGGGTAATCATTTAGGAAAACCCTTAGAAAATAAAACAAAAATATTTTTCAAATTTATATTAAAAAATTATATATACATAATTACCACATTCTACAACAAAATATACAAATAGTTATTGCAGTTTACATTAAAGATAATATTACATTTCCTTAAATATTACAAAGAGGGTTTTTTTATGGTGGCTAATTAAATCCCCATGAAATCACATTTTATGTCCTGTGTTTACAATTTCTAAATAAGAAGTTGGAACAAAATATGAACATCTCTTTAAATGGCAAACAGGCTATTTATATCAAAGCCATGAAGCATAAAGGTGATTAAAAAAAATAAAAGGTGGTTTTTAATGTTTTAACAAATGTAGTAACTATACTATCTTGTTGGTAACTATGGTCAGTCACCATGGTAAATTCTAGAATGATTAGCGTAATTTAAGATTGTATATATTGTATTAAAACTTGCCTCTTGTCTAAAGTAAAATTTTACATACTGCCTCAACATTTAATCATGGCTGTGCCGAAATGCAAAGCTTCCCGGTGGCCTTAATTCTGTGAAACTGCATTGCAGGACATTAGAGAAGCTAAGGGAGGTTGGCAGCATGGAGAGGCTGAAAGCAAGGACACAGTTGGCAGCATGCCTGTGCTCGGCTGTGCATGCAGTCAGGCGGAGTGGAGGCAGGCCATGCCTTGGGGCATTGAGAGGAGGCCAATTCACTGCACAACTAGCCAGGCCCACAGAGAGAGAAAGCGATAGAGAAATTAAAACTGGAAGAATATGTAGAAACATCCAAAAATAACAGAAAAGGAAATGGCAGTGTTGAGCAAACTGAATTATCATTAAAAATACACTCTCAAAAGTGGGGGAGGGGCAAACTATAAACCTTATCAGCGCATGTCTTGAATATGAATTAGGACGCAAAAGCATTTATGGGTAAGTGGGTGTAGCCATTTTAGGATTAACGTTTGCCGATTACACAAACTCTACGTCCCCTAAATAATATTCATAAGCCAGGTTGATAAGGTTTAGAATTCTATCAACTGAATTCTATCGACAGGTTGGAAAAAGCTTATGATTGGTCCTAAAAATGTTGTTTGACATAGCCCACGGCACTACATTTAGTTTTTTTCACTCTCTCACAAAAACACTTATTAAATATAATGATTGTCCCTCTAATGTTTTTTTTCCCTATTCAAATATTCCCATTCATGCAGTGTGTAATATAGCTGTTTGTAAATGTAAATGTTCTGCAAAATTGTAAAGTCGAAAGTGCAGGATAAATAAAGTTATTCTCCCAAAAGAAAAAATCGACTCTGAACCGTCTAAACGAGTAGTTTTTTTTATTTTTATTATTCGAATCCCACTGCTTTATGGTTCTACATCACTAAAAGACACATTTGCATAATGCCAGCCTATGTTGTACTTTGTCCGCCCGCGAACAACTTGACCAGCCCTGAAAACACCTAATTTTATTGACGACTGCTTCTCAAACCTTGGAGTTCAATGTGGGATTCGCAAAACGCTTGCTCGTGACAGATGGGTCAGTACCTAGTTTATTTGGACCAGCTTGCTCTCAGAATCACCACCTGTAAGTATAGTTAACATCAATAATCATTGATGTATATATTTTCTACTGGGTGTTCAAAATACGTAGTTTGTGTTTTATATTGTGTAAGTTTCCGGCCTAACTCGCGTTATTACTGTCTTGCTGAAATACTCCTGCTAAGCAGCTGTGGGACACTATTATCTAAAACTGTGTCTATTAATGCAGATTGTCTGTCGTTCTCACTAATTTGAGTAAAAATAGAGGATGGATTAAGATTTGTTTTACAAACGTTCGTTACAGCTAACATGCTCGGCTAACATATGCACTGTTATTGATACAGTTCCCGCATATTCACTGCAATTAATTAGAAATATACACATCGGTATGTTGAAGAACATACACTTGTTAAAACTGATGGTGAGAAATTACAGTTGCAACATCTCATAATGTACCTCAAACTGAGTAGTCAGTAGTGTATCACTGAGAAATGTTCTGCTCGAGTCGTCCTTGCGATGGAGGTTCGGGTTGAATAACTAGTTATTCTAATGTTGCATCATCGGACTCGCGCTCGGATTGATATGGTAAAATACTGTTTACAATCGCAGAGCTGTAGGAAGTCTCCGGACGGAGCTGAAGTTATTATGGTAATGGCCGTTTTTGTTTCTGACAGGTGCTGTAAGACTGGGCCAACACAACAGACAGCACCATCTGGCCAATCAGAGCAGAGTAGCTCGCGGAAAGAAGGGATTTAGAGAGACTGATTCATCCATCGAGTCGTTTGAGTATCACTGAAAAATGTGGTGATGTGCAGTGCAATGTATATTATGAGGAAATGAAACTGTTTTTTGACCTTTGATGCATGTAAACCTTTTGTAGGAGATCTCCAAAACAAAATTAGGAGACTTTAAAATAGCATAATAAAATGGATGGACTTGTACAGGTATGAGTTTAATGACTGCTCTGTCCCTTAAAAAATAATAAATCATGTCTGATGTATTTCTCCTGCTGTCCCCTCTCACCTTCTCCTGCCTGGTGTGTCTACACATTCTACAAGTAAACCATTAAAATCAAAGTGTCAGGTGCTGTGCCCATGGTCCGTCAGGAGCCAGGCACATTCCCTAGTTTCCGAGTTAACAAAGTTAAGGTACTTTAACAGTCTGTTCCTGGTGTGGCTCTCCCTTACCCCATCTTGCTATATCTCTCTCCTTCCTGCTGAATGAGATGTGGTAGTGTCTGTCATCTTCTAGTGATCAATCAGCACCCAAACAAGCAGGGTCTTTGATGCTTGCAGAGAAAAAAAGAAAAAGAAATAGAGAGCGAGAGAGAGAGAGAGAGGAGGAGAGAAAAGTTTCCTTTTGACGAGCATGTTCCATTGTGAGAATCCCCAACAGCCTCTGACATCTGGTTCCAGTTAGCACCATGACGCGTTTCCTGCCCGCCTGGGCTACGGTTCACAAGTCAAACGCCACACTGAAGATTGAGGAGAAAAACAGACACGCACGGTTACTCCAATATTATCTACATGTGTGTGGAAGTCCTGAACCACCTGTGAAGATTCATCTTGTTAATTCTCATTAAATGTATTAACTATATTATATATATATATATATATATATATATATATATATATATATATATATATATATATATATTAACTATAATATATATTATAATATATATATATAATTTTTGTTAAATTTTTTCTATAAAATTATATATATATATATATATATATATATGTATACATTTTATATGACATTTTTAATATAGCTGCATTTTTTATATATACATATATTAGTGAATCTCCTTACATTTGTTATGGCATTACATTTGATATACTTTGAGCATTTCAAATGTTTTATACTGAAGTAAAACGACTTTTATCATGTGTTTAAATAGTAGTAATGAATGTGAAGCCACTTTTCATATCCCTCTTCTTATCTGAACGCATTCGCAAGTGCATTTGCACTGGATGTTGCAACTACAGTTGTCATCATTGAGCAATCACGCTTCTGTGCGAAGAGGTACCCGAGCGATAAGCAGTGGAAAAGTGTGACCCTCGAGTACGTGGGGCGTGGAATGCAAAATGTGCGCTGCACCTACACACACTCTGGAGGGAAACCCTACAGTCAGTGGGTGCATTTACAGACACAAAAAACATGCATACACACACATACATGCATGCAGCATGGCTGGGGCTTGTGGGTAACGAAAGTGAGAATGAGGAGGAGCGATGAGCGTAAAAGTGAAAATGTCAGGAGTGTAGATATAGAACACGAGCCGACCACAGAAGGGCTTGCCTGCGTCGGTGGCGACGTTGAACGCCCCCATGTATGTGCTGCACTCGGCTTTGATCGCTCAGGAGCCAGTTTTCTGCCCCACAGCTCACTGAGGCCTGCTGCTGAAGCGAGGAGTCGTTTTATCATACACACAGAGATCTTCATCGGTACATGGAAAATCAGGTTGCAACCCACACCTACATCGTAAAGGACAAAACAAAGAATACAAACACTCAGAAATGACTCAATGGCCACACAGACCACTCCTCCCACAGATCCACATGATTTCCACAATCAATATGTTTTATTTTATTTGCCATAGACCGCTATTCAAAAAGCACTCCGTGGGCCGCATACGACCCTCGTGTTTTTTCTGTGGCCCGTGTGATGTTGTCATCATCTTGGCAACCAGAAACTGCAATAAACACAATTATGTCTACTTACCAATTTTATAAGACAAATGGTATAATCATGTAATAATTTTAATCAACCGGTATAGATTCTGCTATGCTGCTTACACTACAGAATATTGGCACACATATATGTCAGATTGATCTCACCAGCGTCATTTATAGAGTGACCCTAATCCAAATCGAGTAGTAATCCAAACTCTTATATAGACTCTCTCAGATGAAGATGTTGTGTAAAGCAAAATAAACTTTTCTAAAGACAACTTTAAAATTTTAGCATGGCTGAGTTAGCACCTGCTAGTGGAGACTACTGTTCAAAAGTCAGTAAGAAGTCTTTTTTACTCACAAAGGTTGCATTTATTTGATCAAAACTACAGTAAAAAAACTGTAATATTGCAATATTATATCAATTTAAAATAATTTTTCTATTTTAAAGTCACCATGAAATCAAAATGGACCATTTGTATTTACTATGGAGTATTGCAGTACTTATTATAAATGATTTATCTGTGCATATTCTTTTAAATTCATGTTCCCTCATAATGTTTAATCAAAATAACTTCCCCGTCCCTCTTGACACCCCTCTTCCCCGTCCCGCAACATCTTTTCTCTTCATTGATGACGTATTTGCTGACGCGAGCAATAGCAAACCACAACGATCCAATCAATTCCCGATGGGGAAAAAAAAAAATCAAGCCCAGCCCTATATTTCTTCTTGTTGGAAATATAGATATAGATTTACGATATTATATATATATATATATATAATATATATATGAGAGAGAGAGAGAGAGAGAGAGAGAGAGTGTGTGTATCTTTTGTGTGTCAGTGCAACAAGAGGCTATTTCAAAAACATTTTTTGTTGTAGTACAAGTTACAGCAGATGTACAAGCATCAACAAATAGTTTTTTGTTCATGTTTTTGCCATTATCAGTTCCAATGATGAAAATAAATAAATCCTCCCTGCACTTTTGCTTTCCTCCTTCTCCAGAAAGAAGGCAGAAAGCAGCCAAACAGGGACCCATGAAAATTTAAGCTGGGGTTATTGATTGGTGGGGTGAGTCAGGGAAAGGTCAACCCCATCTGAACATCAACAAGCAGAACGCTGCAAGCAGCTCCGTAGCACCAAATCCTCACCCAACCTGCAGCCTTACAGCGCTCTGTCTGATCTCCAGGTGTAGTACCACCACTCTCTGCCACACATTCTGCTCCAACACATTAACATCTACTAACCTAAATATGACGTGTCAACCATAAAGTTAACAGCATAAGCCTTCCTTTCCTTGGTGCTGCTTCTCTATGTTTTCTTCCTCAGACAAATACACATGCGCACACACACGCAGGAATGGCGCAAGGTAGTAACCCCCCTCCAGCGATGTTCATATCCTGCAGGAGCCCTCGGGTTCTAACCTGTCAATATCGTGCGGTGTGGCAGGACGGCTCTCCTCCCCTCAGCGGATCAGTTAACCTCCTCACTGGCTGGGACAGCACTGCAGGTCCTGCTCCACACGCACATGACCTTCAGCACAGTATGAGAGACACAGCTTAATGCATTCTCTGAATACATATTCATTAAAATGCTTTTAATTATGTTTATTTAGCCACTTCATGGTCTGATAAGACGTTATGTAGAATCAGATACCGGGTAGCGAGGAAACAGTCCACTCATAGAAAAACTAATGCAAGAAATACTAGCATAAGTGTCAGATAGCATTGCTTTCAGATTTGTCACAGTAAGATATGTTATTGTAATTTAATTATTATTAATAATACATATTTAAATAATTAATTAATTCAACAGACACGCTTGCATTACTAGAAACAGAAAGAAACTGCAAAGGTGCATTGATCAGATGTTCACAGAGTGAACTTACTTTAAAAGGTCGTTTGTTATACAATATTTTATCCCCCTTAGACCCCAAAGTGAATCCATTGGTTGAACCTTCTCTTTTTGTAATGGATACTCTATTTGTTGATACATGCAGCCTTGCTCTTCTTTGATAATCCCACAGACCCCAAACTATGGAACGGTGTATTTGGTACTGTGCATGCTGTAGCGATGATTTCTTGTCTTAAATGATACATGTAAGAGTGAACATGTCCAGGCACGGCACGCACAGATGCTCTTACTGCGAGACGCTGGCAGCATATACTTATATCTCTGGTTTCTCCTGTGCATGCATGTGTGTGGCGGACTATATTAAATCCCTCTCGCAGCGGAGGTGTCATGTTGCGGCTGCTGCTTTATAGCTGGTGCCGGGGCAGACTGGTGGTGAGGAGTGCCGGCATTATCCGCATGCTGAGGAATGTCTCATCCCCCACCGTTCCCAGCAACTTCAGGTACAGCAGCGTTTAAAACCACAGCGAGGTGCAGAACCACCTGCGATACACACCTCTAGGGCAATTACAACTTATTATGGGTCTGGCACCACATTGTGTTGCTTTGGCCTATGCTCACCCATGAAGTTGTATTTCCACTTGGTGTAAACAAAATTGTCAAAAAAAGAGAAATAAACACAACTGGTTATGCGTTTGAGTTCACATTGAGGCCTCACCCCATATTTTACAAACAAAATTAGTCTTTTTGTGGAAAATAAGTTGACCTAGAGAAGATTTGGGGCGAGAAAAGTTGTAATTTAATTTTAGGGCTACAATTAGGATGTAAAATAACAATTAAATTCATGTTAACAGTCATTATTTTGTAGTAACCTACTGGGTGTCCAATCAAATTACATTTGATGTAAAGTAAAAGCTGGGGTCATTGACAGATGAGCGCCACCGCAGGTAGGTGACAGAATAACAACAAATGGTGACAAAAACTGGCACACAACATATATGTATGAATGATTAACATTGACATCTGCCACTACTAAATTATAGATAGACCCAACTCAAACATATGGGCAAAGACTCCCATGTGTTAGAGGTACAAAATGCCTCTTGTTATGGCATTAACTGAAAACTCACTGACTATGTTTACAGTCAAGCACATCATTTTTCAAATAAGGGATATTCTGGTTAAGGCTTTAATCTGAAAAAGATAAGGGTGCCATGAATTAAAACATGTCCAGTAGGTCATGAAACTCTGACAATTACATATCATGTTTCTTTTAGTTCACTCAGAAATGAAAATTCAGTCATTATTTATTCATTATTCATCCTCATGTCATTCTAGACCTGTATGACTTTTTTATTTTAAGAACACTAATATATTTTAAAGAATGTGTCTTGCATACAACACAAGTCAACAACACAGAATCCCATTGACTTTCAATATATAGACACAGAAAAAAGCCAGTCAAACAGGTTTGAAATGACATGAGCGTCATTCTATTCTATTCATGTCTTATTTAGATTTCTAGAAACTGGAATATTGGCCGAATCTGGTTATGGCGATCAGAATATTTTATTAGTTACATTACACTTAGTTAATAGCCTATGTGATATTAAATCACAATGGTGGCAAACAGTTTTTTTGTGTGTGTGTGTGTGTGTGTTGGGGGTGGGGGTGTGTGTGTGTGTGGGGGGGGGGGGGGGGGCTGATATGACTGCAGTCTTAAGTTCATGTTGAGTGTGCATGATTTTGAACATATTTTTTAAAAGTAATAATTATTATGTGTAAAACTTATTGTTAACACAGACAAAACCAGGATCCAGCCGCCCTCATAGTAGCCTATCTCAGGCTGGTAAAGACTGCCTCTGTGCCATTTCTCAAAATCCTACTCTTTTGGAGGAGAGAATGTACTTCCAGCTGAGCGTATGGAGAACAGCCTCACCAGGGACCAGTTCGATCTCAGCCTTACTTCAGAGGATTAGCCTCTTATCAAGCTCCTAAAAGCTGCTGTAAGGACTGTCTCTAATTAGCCTATCTTTAATTAACCAACATGTCAGCCCAGCCACCCATGAGCTGCCGGCTCCTCACAGATACAGTGCCTGCCTTCCATTGCACCTGATATAATAGAAAGTGTGTTATTTCTGTATTTATTCAGGCCTCTAATTCTGCTAAGGTAAGTTACCAAGACCAGACTAACTGGACTTCTGAATTGAAGTGGAAAAGCTCTGCATTTTTTAGTCTATTGTTTATTATAAACTACTGCAAGTCAAAACCTCTCATTACGTTTATGCATTGTTTTACATTGCTTCAAATATAATAATACAATAATCATATATCACAGAGGTTATATTTTAATTTTATTTAACCACGTGTGGTCACTAAAAACCTGCTTATTTAAGTTTCATTTCATGTTTTGAAGGGATAGTTCACCAAAAGAATTACGCTCATGTCATTACAAACCCTTATGAATTTTTTAGGAACACAAAAGATATTTTGAAGAATATTGGTAGCCAAACAGTTTTGATTACCATTAGTGAAATAATAAAGATTTAGACATATCGAAAATATGTCTGTAATAGGCAAAAAACAAAACAAAAACAGTTTACCGGTACTTGGTCAGAACCGTTTTGGAGCCTGGAAACAGGTAACGCTTCTTTAATTATGCATCATTTTGACCATGTAGGGTAAGAATTGATTTTGTGCACACAACATAAGCTAAAACAGGTAAACATGTCAGCAGTGTGAACGTACATCACAGTGACCAAAAATTATACTAAAGTAGCTAAATTTGTCAAAATTTGTAAACCATCATGACTGGTTTATCACCTGTGTAACACCCTGAACAGCAGTTTGATAAGCCAATATACCTACATTTAATTAAAAAAAACTTTATATTCAGTTTTGTTTTTTTGGCTAAATGGAAACTTTAGTTTAATAAGCCAATGTGATGTGAAGGTACTGTCTCTCCTTTAATGTGACTTTTCACCTGTATTTATTTGACCACCTTCACATTCATGCCACACCTTAGAACCTTAGAAAACAATGAGCTCGGTGTGGGGAAAAGACTCCCTTTGAAGCTTTTTATCCTGGTTTCGCTATTGGAGCGTGTTATTTCAGGAAAAAATATTTGATCTCATATTTTGTAGTATGTGTTTTGTTTTGTTTTATTTTTGCACTGTCGATGATTCCTCATTCTACTGTACTGAAACAAGCACCGCCTCCTCTGAGAAAATGCCCCTGGCCCAAACCCACCATGGCAAATCTCAGAGGGAACCCTCCCACGGCCCAAACACAGTCCACACCTACTGCTTTTCCATGCTTTTGCAAACTGCTGATAATCATCTGCAATGGAAAGTGTGTGGGGGCTTGCAGGAAACCCTTCAACTACTGTGCCAGGTAGCCTAAACCTGACATACACACATTAAAAACTGCACAAAGCAATTAATCAACACTTAAACTAAAAGACCCCTAAAAAATAAATACATAAAGAAACATGACAGTTTAGAGCACGAGATGCTGTGTTTTTCTCATGAATAGAAATCAAATCGGTCAGGTGGCAGTGGGGAACGTTGGTGTCTTGGTATGTTCCTGCCAACGAAATGAAGGGGAGAGGATCGCGGAGCCCTGCGGTCACACCACCCCGGTTCTCCTCAAGCCAGCCGGAGGTCGGCCAGAGTGCACATACATTAATGGCCTTCCACACTAATTGCTTCTCACTTAGACAAATCTCTGCAAATCACGGGGCGAGCCGGCAGCGCTGCTGATGCCCCCCGGGAGAGGAGACGGCAGGCAGGCGGGCGGGAGAGAGCGAGGGGCGAGGGGGAGGAGGGAAGCGCCGCCAGGAGCGTGTGCGGTGTGGGCGCCTCTGAAAGGCGAGGGGGGGAAGCGATCCCTTGAGGGAGAGGGAGTAAGAAACAGAGAGAGAGAAAGAGAATAGATACATACATTGGCCTGTACGCGCACACACACAAACACACACATTTGCTCGGAGAGATTGGTCCAGGCTAGGCAGACCTTGCCAGCCTCAGCCCCCCGATCCCCTGCAAACATGCTCAGATCTCCCCCCGCCTCCTCCAGCTCCCTATCTCAACGCTCAAACACCAGCCCAGGGAGGGGAAAGATGAAAAAAAAGAAAAATCAATAGCACAGATGGATAGCCGGATAACAGGGTCCGGCATGCTCCGGCAGTGAGGCAATCCAGAGGGTGCCCTCACAACTTCCACAAGCAAAAAGAAGAACAACATGAGCCCGTTCGAGAGAGATGGGGAGAGAGAGAGAGAGAGAGAGAGAGAGAGAGAGAGAGAGAGAGAGAGAGAGAGAGAGAGAGAGAAAGAGAGAGAATTTGCCCTGAGAGCCTAATCACACCCCCACACCTGTGTTCCAGCCCTCATTTATCCAGCCTTCCCACACACACCAACTAAAACACTCATTTATTTTCCGACCTCTATCCTCCCTTCCTGTGTTTATTACTCATCTTCATTAGGCCTTTAACACTAAACTTCAGGACATCAGATCATCTGCAGAGCTGACCAGGTTCATCAAAATCAACTTAAAGTTTAGTACAGTCCAAATATTCATCAGAAGAACAGATTTAATAACTATTTACCGGTACTAATGATATGATGTTTGGGTGATTGAGTTGCATTAAAGCATTTCTCAATTTTTGGAGCCAAAGACTCCTTTCATGATATCACCCAAAATGTACGAAAAGGCTGCAAAACCATTGCAATAAAAAATCAATGCAAACAAGGGGTTAAATAAATTCTGAATACAGGAGCAGGTGGTCCTAAATAAATAATATTTATTCATTACAGCTTAATCAATTAACCGTTGAGCTCATATATATATATAGGCCTATATAAATTATTTATTTGAATAACACTATTATTATTGATAATATATAATAAATAAATATGTATTTTGATTAAGATGAGTCAATTAACCTTTAATTTAAGATAGAATCAGATAGATAGAATCAGATAGATAGACAGATAGATAGACAGATAGATAGACAGATAGATAGACAGATAGATAGATAGATAGATAGATAGATAGATAGATAGATAGATAGATAGATAGATAGATAGATAGATAGATAGATAGATAGATAGATAGATAGATAGATAGATGGAAATATTGGTTTTTACAATAAAACACTACACTACCCATAATCCTGAAGAATCCTGACCATGAAAACGGGAGTGTGTCTTCCGCACTTTAAAAAAAAAAGTTGCATTTTCAACTATAGAGTTTTTGTACATTTCCTAATAAACTTCTATATTAATTGTTATACTTGAAGTAGTACTACCGACTTACAGTCAATACTTTAATAGTGTACCATCAACATTGGTAACAATACTTGGTAACATTATTTACCAATTATTTTCCACAGACCCCAATTTGAGAAATACTATGGATTGAACTGTTGTAAGTAAAAATGTTCACTACTGTATATCAGAACCAAACTGATAACAGCTTGTCATCTTGTATATATATGGTAAAGGACTGCACTTGTTGGATATTGTATAGTCCAGGAAACACACTTCACAAGGTCCTCACCTCAGCACTACTACAACCATTTCCTGCATGAACATAACAATTAATGTCATGGACCGTCATGACTGTACTGATGTCTGGCCAATTATAAGCCGTAATGAGTTAAATGAACACTAAGTGTTGTAATCAGAGAAAAGAGAGCCAGCATCATTTAGACATTGATGTGTGTCATTCATAATGATGTCACATTGATGAAGCTTTTCGTAGACTGGGAGACAATGCATGCATCTTTAGCACCACCTAGCGATAAAAGTTGAAAGTAATTTTATGGCTAAGAAAGGCCAACTTTGACTGAGAGAACAAGTCTTTATACAGACATAAAAATGTCAAACAAAGACTTTTTCAAACAAAAAGTCACATTTGTATAACTAAAAAATATATTTTTATTAAACTGGGAATAAAAAGAACTGTACAGCGCAATTAATTTAAATGTCTTGAATGGTCACATTTAATATATATATATTATTAAACTATCCCCCGGTTTCACAGATAAGGCTTAAGCCTAGTCCTGGAGTAAAATGCATGTTTGAGCTGTTTTAACTAAAAGCAATGGAGATATCTTAAAATATGTCAGTCAGTGCCATTTGTCTCAAGATGCACATCAGTAATATTTTTTTATTAAGGCACATTTATTAAAGCTTCTTAGATTTCCTAATTCAACTAAGGCCTAATCCTGGTTTAATCTAAGCCCTGTCTGTTAAACCAGGCCTATAAGTGATAATAATAAGTACTAAGGGACAACATTGTACTCCAAATGCACTAGACTCTTGGTAAGAAAAGTGAGAGGAAGTGGAGAGTGAGTGCAGGTCAGAGTGCAGATGAGGACAGCAGCACATTTGTGGTCAACAGAAGTTGTCTCTGAGGTGAGGTGAGGTGAACACGTCTGACAGATATTTCCTCTCTGCTACTCTTTGTGAGTATGATGCCTTCTGGTGGTCGTACTGGGTCATAACAGACAAACAAAACCAGCTCCCTACTTACAGAACATACAAAACCAGCAATAATGACTTTATGAGAGAGAAAGGGAGTTGCTATAAAAAGATGAACCTTTTCTTTTTCATAATATAAACAGTACTGTACAAATGAAATCCAAAACACAGTTGATTTCACGCTCCATTCACTTCTATTCATAATCATGTGAACAATGGCGATTGGAAACTAAATTTTGAACTTTTGTCTTCCACTTTCAAAGTTCAGTTTTTTTTTAACTAGCCTATTGCCTATAAATCCACACAAAAACCTGGCCAATAGCGGATCTAGCTCTTAAAAAGATTATTCAGCTAGTTTATATGTAAATCACTTGAGATAGGGAGTTATGTTCGAAATACTACTCAAATATATTACAACATTGTGTAATTAATTTGTTGGGCATGGTCGGTGAAAAAAAACAATAACAAACTGTGATGGTTTCACGTAATTTATTATATTTGATAGTTAATAGCCTACTTTTTTTCATTATTTCCCGTCGCAAATCATGAAATTAAAATCATAATAATTTTAGATTTAGAGCCATTCTAACAGTAAGAAATAAAATAAAATACGGTTATTTTAAATGTTTATATAGAAATACTATGGGGAAAAAACTCTCATTATACAGTAAATATCTTCCAGACCATATTTTAAATAATTTTAGCTTTAGTAGCCTACAGTAACAATATTCAATTTAAAAATATAATAATTATTATAAAAGTTAAAATTATTATCATTGATATTATTAATAATAATAATATAAACAGCAAAAGCAATAATAAAGATACACTGGATACGATATGTAACTTTTGGCCCTCTAGCGGTTAAAAACAAAACTGCATGTATTTTGTGGAAAAACATTGTTTTGGTTGTGCTTCAACTCTGTGTGCCTGTGCAGATGAATATGGTTCTTTCTCAAGATGAGAGAGTATCCTACTGCTTATAAGATATTCAACCAGTTTAGATGGAAAGGATACACTAGCTGAAGACGTTACACCCATTTACAGATACTGTACGAAAATAAATTCCAACACAGGGCTTCAACCTCCCATAAATGAAATTAACTTACACTTCACAATGAACTCTGAAATGGCAATGAACGCAAATTAGAGCTAAGCCCACATATGTCCATTTTTCTATTCAATAAAATATCTTACTCACCTATTGAAAAACGCCATCTCTGCGTCGCCTTTAAACTAGTTCAAATCCCTCAGTTCTCGCTATCTCAGCCGATGTTGATGTTTTATTTTGAGCTGTGGATGTCGCGTATCTCCTCTTGTCGCAGACTCTCCTCTGTTCAGCGGGGTTTTTTTTAAAAAGTGATTCCCCGAAGGTTAAAATGCTCCATGTCAACTAGACTAGCCTACATATGACACTGAAGCTTCAAGTACGCAACGCAATTAGGCCTTTTCGCACGAAGCGCCGTAGTGTTGTTTGTTTTCAGAGAAACACGTGACCAATGAAAAACGATCGCCTCACTTTCTTTCCAGTCACGTGAATGCTTCACTTCGCGTGTCAATCGGCCTTTGATCGCAAATGATCTCCGGCCGATGTTTGAACGATGCAAAGCTGTAAATCTTTGGCCGCTCTGCATGGGTTTTATAGGACCTTTATTTATTTAGGCCGAACCTTTTGGGCTACTCCTTATTAGACACCATGCGCTGCATTCATTGACGCACGCACTTACGAACACGCACACTTATATACTGTCTATGGCACACACACACACACACACACAGAGCGGAGATCGCGCTGCAACACTCACTCTCAGCAGCACAGAAACTGTAATCAACATTGCCCCGAGACTTAAATTGATAAAATAGCTTAGATAATGAACACATGCAACTTTCATTACTCAAAATGGCCATATTCAAGAAGAAAAAAAGTCGAATAGTTTGACACTTCCATCTTACCTCGCACTCTTTCAACGTTAAACTGATGGAATACGTGCTCTGTCTACTTCTGTGAACAGTAAACCCCGCTTTCTTTTATTTGATTGGCTATCTATTTTGATGGTCGCTGTAAGGCAGGGGCGTAGCCAGAATTATATTTTTGGGGGGTCCCGTCTTTAAATGAGGGGGCAACGTACATTAGCCTATATATATATATATATATATATATATATATATATATATATATATATATATATATATATATATATATATATATATATATATATATATATATATATATGTGGGATATGGTGGAGGCTAAACGCACGTAAACGCCGTTTGAGAGTTTTGGCGCATTTACAGTCACCTGACTTAGAAGGCGCGGTGTGTTTGGGGTCCGTGTACGCAAATAATAATAATAATTATCATTATTATAACATGTATTAGGCAACATATTTAGAAGACGCTTTTATCCAAAAAAGGAACAAAGCAATTCGTCAAATGTCATTCATAATACGGGTTAGACAATAATAATACAGAGCTAAGATTACCATAAATAAACACAAGATTTTGACGCATATTCAAGGGTTTGTGAGTGTGGAGCGCACTGCATGGCACGGAGGCGCGCGCGCGAACACTTGCATTTTTCCTATCAACGGTGGAAACAACTTAAATAGCCTACTCTATAATTTCTGGTCATACAGAAAATAATAGCCTACATTATTCGCAACTTCTACTTTTATTTGTGTAAACTCACAATAACAAGAAAAGGTTGTGCTTTTGTAAAATAAAATAAAACAATCAGACGCGCTTTCATGATCTCCGTGAACCGGAGCGTGAGAACTGAAACAAGCAGTCAGAAATCGGAGGGGGCCGGACATGTAAATGAGGGGGCCTGGGTCGTGGCTACGCCACTGCTGTAAGGTAGACTTAAAATGTAACTTTTAAAACTTTTTGTCATCCTAAAAACAGAGCGGAGCAAAAAAATATATAATATTGGGGGGACAGTTTTAAAAAGTAGGCTATACTGACATTGAACAATGCATTTACTTGTTTCCAGCAACTGTTATTTTCATAATTAGTATTAATATAATTGTTACATTTAATTTATTGCCACACTTTAATATGTGAATTATATTATCAGAATTTAACTGAACATTTAGCGTTGTCAGGCTTTTATTTGTATTAGATGTAAAAATAGATAAAACAACGGCGCTGCGCCCTCGGGTTTATGGCTGCTGTAAATGTGACCTAGCTGCCACAAGATGGCGCTGTTTTCGACACTCTTGATGCTTCGAATCTTCAATCTTCACGTGTCAGGAGTGCTTCATGGGGCTTTATTTGCCCATCCCCATGTCAACCATTCATGCTCGTTGTGTGTGACTGTGACCTATCCCCCATGTAGCCTACTACATGCGGCAAAGCAGCTGCTGCTGGAGAAACGTTTCTCTATTTGCGGATATGACGAGAAATGCGCGCGTGACGTAGTGGGTTTGTATCATAGACTGTAAAAAAATATGCAATTTAATTTTCCCACGAAAAACATAATACAATAATATGAACACTTATTACCATAGTGATGCAGAATAAGATTAAAAATAAAACGTTTTGAAAGAAGGATTGATGATATTAACTCATTAATTACATTTAGTTACTTTTGAATAAAAAAGTTACAAAGTGTAGCCTACCTTTAATAATATGATAATATCCTGATTATTATTAGTTTTATTAATATTATACAGACACACACAAATTGTTTTCATATTCCGGAGATCATTGGGGGCCTGTGGCATCAAAAAGTTTGAAAATAAATAAACCTCCAGCCAAAGGCCCCAAATCCTCACTGCCTCTATTTATACAGAGAAAACACAGTCAAGCAGAACCTCCTCCAGCATATCTATATAGCCAATCTAAATTAAACAGCCTTGTATGTCGACCATAAAAACATAAACCCCATGTCCCTCCACAGCTAGAGTCATCATCACAGCACATACGGATGAACGGGCTGAAATGCACACGGAGAGACAGTGAGGCAGGGAGGATTGTGGCACAGCAGGAATCGGTTCCTCTCCAGGTTTTGCGGGGAGTCGTGTCGTCTAGGGAACGCAGGGAGCACAGGCCTCATTAAATGTGCTGAAGAGACCCATCAGGAGCAGTTTTACAGAGCCGACCCATACCACTTTCTCATTACAAACCCTATCCTCCCCCAAGCACTCTGCTCACACAGCACAAACCCTCCAATATCAAATCAAATCAGCCAGCCAGGGAAATAACCCAGTAAAAACACACTCACGTCACACATTCACACACTCCCACTGACACACACACACACACGGCCGCATAAAGCATGTGAAGCACGTCCTATATTCTTTTCACTGGCTGAGACTCAATGTAAACACAGTGGCACAGATCTGCACATAAACAAAATCATACCACATATACAATATAACACAAAGATAAATACATTAAACCTTATGGAAAGAGAGTAAATTTGTATCTGCATCTTTTTTTCTTTCGGTAAGAACGTCTCATTCAAAATGGAGGACCGTTTCCCTTAACCTCCCACATAGAGATGTGCTGAGCAGAGGTAAATGATGACTGACCACAGAGTACACACATCTCCACTCTGTTTGCTCAAGGTCTAGTCGACCGAGAAGCCATTATCAGTGTTTACACAAGCAGCTTTAAACAGTCTGATTCAGCAACATGAGCTTCATCTCTTATGTTTCTAGGTTTCATGTGTTTGTGAATGCATAGTATTTTTGTTAGCAAATGACACATGTTTGTTTGTTGCAGAACTAGAGAAACCAATTTGGTATTCTTTTGAGTGGAAAACCATTGTCTGCAGTTCCTGTGGTACAGGGAGAAAACAGCTAAAGCAAATTCCTCTGCAGCTCTCTGTTCATTCAATATTGACACACCTGCCTTCAAAGACTAGATGTAACGTGACTTACGTGAGTGAGTTGGATTAACACTGTTTACACAGTGCTAACATCCACACAAAATCTTGAAAGGCACATTCTGAACCAGGTCCTTCCAAAAACACATATATGAAAGTGCTTTACACAATCCCTGCTGTGCAAGATGATAAAACAAAACATCAATTGAAAAAAGTGAAATAAAATAAAATTTTAAAGTATAAAAATAACAAATTTCAAAGGAAATTTTATAAAACATAATAAAAAATAATACAAATAATAAAATGAAAAAGTGAAACTATAATAAATAACAAAATTCAAAATAAAATGTTGATTAGATAAAATACAATTTTCTTGGGTGACCAGATAAAACAAAACCAGTTAACATAATAATCTCCATGTCAGTTGTATTGTTATCCACTAGAGGGCGTACTCAGCCCAATTTCAATCCAGTCACGTGACGTGTCTAAAAGAATGGAATCATATCACGTTACAAAGACATCACAGGATACTTGATTCTTATATTTAAAAAGGGGGGGGGCATAAACCAAATGGCAGCATGTATGCCACTTTGTAGATTAAATGAGTACTGCTACTCTAATATGTTAAGTTTTCTGTCAGGGGTATTGTGTGGTACGCGCTCATATTTCGGCAGACAAAAGAAATGTCAATTCACATTCCTCACAGTCGTTAAGCGCATTAAACAGGAAGAGATCAATTTTAACACGTGACAGGTCCTTCAGCGGCCGGCCTCCAGAGGGCGCTGAAATCAATACTTAGGTTCTATGGTTTGAACCGAACACCAAAGCTGTAACTTTCCAGACATCGATTTGAAAGGAAAATTCTGTCATCATTTACTCACCAACCATGTTGTTCATGTCTTCATTTGAACACATAATATCATGTCAGGCAGAATGACAGTCCCAGTTACCATTCAATTTCACAGTAGGCTATAGAAAAAATACTGTTATTTTTTTTGTGTGTGTGAGGGGGGTTTCACATTAATGGCAGCTATAGTAAAACCCTGGTGAATTGGTGAGGGTTGGAGAGCTACACTGCAGATTATCCTGATTTGTGATTATTGTGGCCGTTCTGTTATCTCATTACCCGTCTCTCCATGATAGGAAATCTGCTCTTGAGTGGATTTAATCTGAATCATCTCAGTCAGAAATGATATTCTCTGCAGGCTGTACAGAGCTCAGTTCATATGAAAAGCAGACGTTTCCTCTCTCTCTCTCTATGCACACAGACAGAGGAAAGCTGTGGAGATTTGACTCGCATGTCTTCTGGGGTTTTCAGAGCGGTGCGGCCACAGATCCGCTATACTGAGGCAGTGAAAAAAAAAACGCATCTAAGGGATTAAACATCACATCTGATCACTATAACACTGTCATCTCTAATCCAAGGATGTTATTAAACTGGAATACTGTCTTGAATTGAGAGCACTTGCAGTATTAAGTGTTGTTTGTTGATATCACATATGGCCCAATAATATTTCTGAAAGAGTGAGATTACATGCCAAAACCACCTACTTTGAAATTAAATGAAGCACTTCTCTGAGTTTACAGTAACTATATGTGAACACATATCTTATAAATAAATATTTCCAATCTGCATATTTCCATAACACTAAAGCATTCCCAGCGCCCATTTCGATGTTACTTGAAGACAGCTGGTGGCCTTTGGATCAATCTACCAGATCATCACTGACAGGCCAACACACATATGTGACCCATACCTGTAGAAAGCTATGTTAGAATTCCCATTCATCTCAAATTCAGCTGCTATAGAACCATTTTTCTTTGTACATGGATGCTCAGATCTTAAGCCGATCACCTAAACTGCAAATGCTGTGTAATAATCAATCTGGAGGCAAAGGACAATGTAAACAACGTGCCTCCAAATAATTTAATTCTGTCAGAAGACGTGGCTTTTTTCGATGCATTTCATATAATAAAGATGATTTATTAATGATGACAGCAAAGAGAAGGGCAGAAAGAAAAGAAAATACAGTAAAACCACAAACAGCAGTGTTGTTGCTCATGTTCTCTGCAAGAAAATATACTTGACTAGGATTAAAAAACATAGTTTGCCAAATATAGCCAAAACGTATACCGTCAAAAGATTGGGGTCAGTAAGATTTTTATTTTATTTTTGAAAGAAGACATTTATGTTACAATTACAAAAAATGTTACAAATAGAATACTGATTATTATTTTTTAAAATCAGATATTAGAATGATTTAGAAGGATCATGTGACACTGAAGACGAGTAATGGTCCTGATATTTTAGCACTGCATCACAGAAATAGAATACGTTTTAATATAGATGACAGTTATTATTAAATTGTAATATTTCACAATATTACTGTTTCTACTATTTTTAGTATTTTTGATCAAATAAAAGCAGCCTTGGAGAGCATAAGAAACTTCTCTTAAAACATAAAAAAATCTCACCAACCCTAAACATTTGAATTGTAGTGTACATCTTGAAATGTCACTCTCATTTTTTAGCATGCAACAGAAACGAGAAAGCAAAAAATAAAAAGTAACCGCTTCAAACAAACATTTCTAGGATCATCTTACATATTACAATGCACACGAAGTCAAGAGTCCCAGTGAAACCATCAGTCCAACTGCTGAGCAACAAGTGCTTCTGAGGAAGGTTTTTTTTTTGTGTGTGTGTGTTTGTTAAAAGTTTTGCTAGGGTCATGGCAATGGTTTTAGAAAGATTTAAGTATTTTGTTTGAGGAAGTTTGTAGCAAGTAAACAACATATCCTTGAGCTTAATTGTTGGCTATGTTCTGCTATATCTTAAGAGTTATGTCCATGAAAACATCTGTGGCCTACTTATTGTATGGGCAGAAATCCAGACCCCAAGGTCAACGCATATTTTCTACCAATATTTTCTACACAACCTTTTCTTGAGACTGAAAAAAATAAATTGGAAATCAGTTTATCTATTTGGTATCACTAATTTCTGCTTTATAAAATGTCAGGTAAAAAAAACACAAATTTGTGGAGTTATAAACGCTCCACATCAACCATTGCAGCTCCACCTAAAATCTCATGACATTGGTTGAGGCGGAGGTTGACATGACGCTCAAAGAAACAGCCGCAAAGTTTACATGCTTCTGTAACATCAACCTTTTCTGATGTTTTACAGTTGATCGGCACAATAGGCTTAGTAACTTTAAATATTCCATGTAATTCAATTTAAAGTAAGACCCAAAAAAATTGATAAATGAATGGAGAGCCCCATTCAATCTAACATCTAGGCCTACTCACCTACGTGCAATGAACCATCCTTTATTCATTTATTATTGATTGAGAACCCTTAATAATTCGAATTTCACCTACTTTTTTTACAGAAAATCTTTGAATGATAGTTTCTCTGCATTAAGACTGGACCGTTTTACTATTGGGGTCTCAAAGGTAGGCTAAAAACACGACAGGATACCAGCAATATGCCGTAGGCTACTTATAAAAGAAAATGTTTTTTGTTCTTTTAATTTTTAATTTAATGTTTTATTGCATATACCCATGTCATGTTTCAATCTATTTAAAAAGAGAAGTGGGCTTCATTTGTTTTACGCCCTGCAGCCAACCTCAAGAAAAGTCCTGTGAATTTTGGAGTGGAAAAATTAAATAAAAGTATATATTTAAAATTGTTTGTGTATTTGTTTTTGTATTTAGCCAAAATTATTTTTGAAAGGATTTAGAAATAAATATTAACAGAGATGGGGTGTTTGGTAATCAGTCAAAAATCAGAAATCCATCTTTGATGTGCTTTTTTATTTTCAAAATGACATTTAATGCATTATGCAATTATTTATTTTATTAAGAAAATACCATATAGCATAAAGATAGGTGGGCTCTGTGCAAACCATATGTCTTATATTTTATGAATAACTTTAAATTGTATCTCCTTTTGAAAGAAAACTAAAAACAAAAAAAGTGCTGAGAACATGTAAAGTCAGATTAAAACGAGTTAATTTTATAATTTCAGATGTTACGTTTATATAGAGTAAATTTTCGAGGAGGCTCAGCCTCCCATTGCATCCTGATTTAACGAAGCTTTCCTTATGAATTGCTGCTTGTACTGCTTTATGCTTAAACTGGCTTAAAATGAGCAAGAAATCATGGCTTAAGTTCCACAGTATGTTGCCATTAATGCAAAACATGCAATTGGCAATTCAGCAGATCAACATTCCTTTTATAATCAATGATGCAAGATTACTGTTGGTGAAATTCTAGCTTTGAAATATTTTGAAACCAAAATGAACCTTTCTCAATGGAGCAAAGATAAATAATACCATGGGCTTTGTCCAGAATACAAGGTGAAAAAAGCCAACAGAGCTATGCATTTTAACATCTTCCTTATTTCAGCAGGCCCTGGTGCATTTACCCCTGGCGTGTGAGTTTATCACCTACCGGCTCGAGAGGTGTCTGCTATGCTGGAGTCAGACATGGAGATGGACTCGGAGAAGATTAATTGCACTGTGGAGGTGTGAAGAAAAACAAAGAACAATCTATCTGTGTCTGGGAAATCGGACAGCCCCACAGAGAGGCGAGTGAGCGCATTGGCACAGCGATCTATCACAGGACGCTCATTACACACAAGGTCAGGGTGCTCCCTGTCTCTATGGCCCCAGAGAACATCTAGTTCCTGCATGTGGTTTCACCTGAAGCCCTCTGGGCAACCACAGGCCAACATCTTAACAGTATGGGTTTAACATCTGAGTGTGCTTTCATTAAGGGCATGATGAACATGAAGAGCTTACGTATTCATATTCAAGCTGTGTCGCTGTGCATCTCAACATGTTCAGCACACCTTAGAGCAATCAGTTCTGTTGGAAGCAGATAATCACTGTCTCTCTCAAGTTGAAATAATGACCCAGCACTAATTCACACAGCCTTTTAGTAAGATTACTGTTTCATCAAGAAAATTAGAAGAAACACATCCACACTTACTCTAACTTTCCTGATTCCCTCCCCAGTACAAGTAGAGCATAACCTGAATAAGGTGCAAAAGCTGTAAAAACATAAGACAGATGAATACATCATCACATTTATATGAAGCAATGCCTGTTTGGTGTTTAGATACCTGGCCTATAGGCATTACGTAAGGAAGAAGTGGGATATATCTGACAAAAGAAACTGACAAAACTCTAAAGTAAGCCTGTATATACTACAGTTGTAATCTGAATTATTCAATGTATTGCAAATCATGTTCATTGGACACATTTTCTGACTTTCAGCTGTTTTCAATGAACAAATCAGACAAAAGTAATTGAAATAGCTTAACACACCAAATGTTTCAATTGGTTTCACCAAATTCAACTAAAAATGCAACTTTTAATGACTTCTGCAGTCTCTAATTATTCAACACCTTCATGGCAAGCATCTTTAGCACTTAGAACACCCTTTTGCTGTCATGACGAGATGTATATCCAGACACCAGCTTCTGGCAGCGTTTCTGAGGGAACTTAGCCCATGCCGCATGAGCAATGGCCTTCAGTTCAGTAATATTCTTGGGGTGTGTGATGCAACCGCCGGCCTTCAAATCCCACCAGAGATTTTCTATGGGGTTCAAGTCAGTGACTGTGATGGCCACTGTAGAATCTTCCAGGACTTCTTTTGCAACCAATCCTTGGTGGAAATTGAGGTATGCTAGGGATCATTGTCCTGTTAGAAGGTCCAATGACGCCCAAGCTTCAGCTTCCTCAATGAGGGCATGCCGTTTTCTCCTAGGATTTTCTGATTTATTTCAATTAATCCATCTTTCCTTCCACGCTGCAGGTTTCCAGAGCCAGAGGATGCAAAGCAGCCCCATCACCGAGCACCACCATGCTTAACTGTAGGTAGTGTTTTTTTCAGCGTATCCTTCATTCTTCTTCCTCCAAACATACTGCTGATCCAAAGGACCGAAAATTGGTAGAAAATATGCGTTGACCTTGGGGTCTGGATTTCTGCCCATACAATAAGTAGGCCACAGATGTTTTCATGGACATAACTCTTAAGATATAGCAGAACATAGCCAACAATTAAGCTCAAGGATATGTTGTTTACTTGCTACAAACTTCCTCAAACATAATACTTAAATCTTTCTAAAACCATTGCCATGACCCTAGCAAAACTTTTAATAAACACACACACATAAAAAAAAACCTTCCTCAGAAGCACTTGTTGCTCAGCAGTTGGACTGATGGTTTCACTGGGACTCTTGACTTCGTGTGCATTGTAGTACTGTAGCCTATGTAAGATGATCCTTGAAATGTTTGTATGAAGGGGTTTTTTTTTTTTTTTTGCTTTCTCGTTTCTGTTGCATGCTAAAAAATGAGAGTGACATTTCAAGATGTAGGCTACACTACAATTCAAATGTTTAGGGTTGGTGAGATTTTTTTATGTTTTAAGAGAAGTTTCTTATGCTCTCCAAGGCTGCTTTTATTTGATCAAAAATACTAAAAATAGTAGAAACAGTAATATTGTGAAATATTCTTTTGACTTAGCCATATGTGATGCGATCTGGGAAAACCCACCACATGGTGAACTTTTACCTACAGGTTTTGATACACCATTAAAGCTGAATTCAAGCCCTTTCCAAATCTGCTTTTTATTTCTTTCATCGTTTGTCGGTAACAAAAGTTGTGTTTATCTGAAGTCGGCTGATCGCTATGATTTTCAGGAACAGAATTTTGAGAAAAACAGATTTAATTAACGGTCACGTCCTGCTAGCGGGACGATTGGCGCTTTTTTTTATTGCCTTTTCATATCGCATATTTTTGTAATCATCATAGATTAGGTATTCTAAATCTTACGAACTCAAAATGAATCCTGTGAAAACCGTTTTGAAATTGGACAATTGAGAGGCGAGCAAGCTCTTTTAAGCGAACAGCTACTTCAGACCCGTTGTTCTCTTGTGCTCCGCATCTCACGATAACGTTGGATAAAAAAATAAAAAAACATTTTAGTTTACACAGGACTGGCGGGAAATGCACATTGATATACCTTTATTCTGTTAGGCCTATGTGGCTTATTTTGATAGGTGAACTGTCTTTGTAGTGTTAAGATAAGGAGAGCTATGGGCGATTTTTTTTTTTTTTTTTTTGCATCTCCACCGTGAAGACAGTCTTTTCAGCTTGCCACTATAAATTGCTATTTTTCTGCATTAAACAAGTGAATTTTGCCAAAATATATTCAGAGATTATAGACAAGATGTTGTAGAATAATAATTTAATGAAAACCCAATTTTAACTTTTACAGTAGCCTACAAATTACTCATTTAATTGCTCAAGCAGTGTTTTAAACGCGGGAAAAAGCCAATAAAACAGCTGGTAAACAATGTTAACGTTACATTTACATCAGGAAAGCTATTAAATGATTATAACTCATTAGTGAACAATAAATATTTATTTTTTAATAAATATATGCATGAGATTACATGAAAAAAATTTTTTGACTTAACCTTGATTTTTTTTACTTGATAACCTTGATTTTTACTTAACATTCATTATTTAATGTAGGCTTATTTAAAATAGGCCTAAATCTGTCATGAAAATAAGTTAGGCTATTACTATCATCATTTAAATGTTTATATCTCACCAACAAATTGTAAAAACATAATTCTGTTATTAAAAAGTTGATATAAAAACATCTAGGTTACGACTGTAACCTCTGTTCCCTGAGAACAGGGAACGAGACACTGCGTCAATGACGCTATGGGGAAGCCCTCCACGTGAACCGGTGCCTGAAAAGCTATCAAATCACGGCAATCGATATTGACCTAGGATGTCACTACTAGTGCGACCCGGAAGTATAAAAGGGGCGCCTAGAGAAAATATCATCCACTTATTGCCTGAAGGAACTGTTCAGCTGGCATCCCCGAGGCATGGCGAACGACGCAGTGTCTCATTCCCTGTTCTAAGGGAACAGAGGTTATAGTCGTAACCTAGACGTTCCCTTTCGAAAGGGAGTGCATGCAATCATGGCTTGTGACAAAAACGTCAGAAATGGCAGTTACATTATTCCCTACGGTCACTGCCCAAGCTATAAGCTTCAAAGTGGCCTCGGAACAATGGAAGGCCTACCAAGGCCGCTCAAAGGCTTGGAACCAACAGCTTCCATGGAAGGGGTTCCTTTAAGGGAATATGGCCAGGGGGTCCGAAAGTCCCGTCCAGTCACTTTCTAAGTGGAACAGTCCCGTCCATCCACTTTCTAAGTGGAACAAGTCAACCCCACATGCCACCAGGAAAGCTGACCTGGTCAAATTTACTGACCTAATCTTGCCAACAACCTGTCTGTTTCCTAAACAGAATCTCTCACAAAATCCAATAGGGAAAAACTGCAATCAATGGCAGTAGTTCACTCACAACCCGGATCATAGAGACGGGGGAGTAACTCTACTCGATCCTGGATCTACACAGTGCTTCATAGCCCTGTGGAGACTGGGCACTCTAAAGGGACCCTAATAAGGGGGCGCCTCCAGCTCTTGGGCTGATCTAACAGCCAGCAGCCATTTCACCCTGTAGCCCAAGACTGGTTGCCCACTGAAGCTAAGCAGGGCTGAGCCTGGTTAGTACCTGGATGGGAGACCTCCTGAGAAAACCAGGTTGCTGCTGGAAGAGGTGTTAGTGAGGCCAGCAGGGGGTGCTCACCCTGTGGTCTATGTGGGTCCTAACGCCCCAGTATAGTGACAGGGACACTATACTGTCAAAGAGCACCGTCCTTCGGATGAGACGTTAATCCGAGGTCTTGACTCTCCATGGTCATTAAAAATCCCAGGAAGTCCTTCGAGAAAGAGTAGGGGTGTAACCCCGGCATCCTGGCCAAATTTGCTCCTTGGCCTCTGTCCATCATGGCCTCCTAATCATCCCCATATACTGATTGGCTTCATCACTGTCTCCTCTTCACCAGTAAGCTGGTGTGGTGGGCGTTCTAGCGCAATATGGCTGCCGTCGCATCATCCAGGTGGATGCTGCACATTGGTGGTGGTTGAGGAGATTCCCCCCTTCCATATGTGAAGCGCTTTGAGGTCCCAGAAAAAGCGCTATATAAATTTAACAAATTATTATTTAAAAAAATTATTATTATTATAAACAGGGAGGCCTCGTGAGATTCATTTGAACATCCGACCAGACTCAATCCTCAGATAGATTCTGGAACACTATGCTCAACCTGATAAGTACTGACCAGGCTCTGGGCTAAAATCAGGGAGGCTGCATAGGGCCTGCAACAAGATACTTCATGCCTTTGCAATGCTGAGCATGCAACTTGTTGGGGAGCCGCCTTCAAGGAGGCCTGTTAAGGCCTAACTACTTGATAGCGAGGATGTTAGCAGAGCCAGCCTTCAGAAGCCTAAGTGCTCTCACAGACATTTCTGTGGGCCTGGTTATACTTATTTAACATTGCCAAAAGACAGTGTACTCAGCAGAAGTGCTATCGATCCTTTAAAGCAAGAAGAGTACAATCTTACACTACCGGAGTATCGAGGAGGCCTACTGTAAGGCCTAAAGCTTTGAATGTCATAGGCGTCAGCCCGGGCAGTGCTTTGGCTCTAAGGGAGCATACTCAACCATCCCAAGTGGGAGGGAGTAACTAATCTGTCTCTACCTAAACCTGGATGATAAAAGGTGCTAACATACGAGCTATGGGTGGCAAAGTACTCTAATTAATAACCCTAACCCTAACAAGGGGAGCACTGTCAGCATGACCCTGAAGGATGTATCAGGGTCGAGGCCTATTATCTTGTAATTTTACAAGACAGATTTTATATTCTCTTCTAAACCCAAGGGAATGGAGGCCTCAGTAAGTGGCCAACAACATTCGACCTTATGACTTGAATTCTTATATTCAAGGGGCTCAGAAGAAAAATCAATTTTAACTTAAGGCCTTGCTGCCAGCTAATACACTCGATGCTGTAAGGGGCGGAGGCCTGAGCCGACTGCTTCTTACTCTCTAGAGAGAGACCTGACAACGCCCATAGATATCTGCATGGGAGGCTTTTCGAAGGTAGCCTGCTACCTTTGCTGCTATCTACCCTGTTACACCACTAGCATTTACACCTAATGCATAAGGCGGGCCTGGGCCAGACGACTCTTGAGTAATTGGAGACTAGTACTAGGAAAAAATTGATTTACAGGAATAAAATCTCCTTATGGTCTAAGGAACCTACACTCAGATACTGAGAGGCTTGAGGCGAGAATGCTTAGCAGACCACCACCAAAAATCCTAGATACTAAGCCGAAGCCAGATATCGAGGCGGGAACATGAGGGCCAACACACAAATATTATATGTCTGAAGTTCAGAGCTTTAATCTTAAAATGACTCTCTAAAGTGAGAGGAGAACTACTGCTCTAGTATAAGGTGGCTATCAAGGTGGGTCAACGCTTCGTTTTGTAGTTTTATCTGGAGCTTGACAGAGCGGTGGCCTCAGTAGAAAAACTCCCGATAGGGAGGAAGCAATCTCACGCAGAAATGTTTGATGCTCGGATGAACAGTGGCCTGACTAGAAATTTTTCGTATAATATGGCCAAACTGTTCACTACCACAGATTGGCACTAACCACTATATAAGCCTGACGACTCTAAATCAGAGGAGGCCTATGGGAAGGGTATGCAAAACCTACCTATATATGGGAACTTCAGGGCCCTATTTCTACTGCTATAAAAACCCTACCTAAACACCCCTTAATACTTTCTAACAGGGAACCGAGGTCTAACTTTTCAACCTTACTAAAAAACTCTTGTAAAGGGAGGAGACCTACTGCTCAACCTGCTGCCCATAGAGCGATGACCTAAACGACATTCACAAAATGGAGGCCTATCAACATAAAGAGCTCGAAAGAGCGCACTTACTACCAAACCCAACGCAAGACCTACAGAAGAGATCCAGCCTTCACCGGTACAGCCTCAGGCCTGATGCAAGAAGCGCCTGGGGTGTAAGAAGTGTGCAGATTCGGACCGCAGTGTTATGAAAGATTTAATGCAGGCGAGCGGCGTGCCTATGCCTCTCTGAACTTTCCCATCCCTGGCCACCATCGCCGACATAGAGTTCGTCCAATCGCGGCAACTGTTTGTTTGGTGGTCCGGAGAGCTAATCTGTAGTGCAGCATAGCTTGTTTTCACTGCGTCAGGGACCTTGGTCCAAATCTTTCAGCAGATCAGCGTGGTATGCTTGCAGCACAGCCATTGTGTGCAAGGCATCACCATCCAGACCCACCTTCGCATATGCCCTGCCATTTAAGCACAATGTTTGTTTAAAAGGTAGGGCCAGAGCACATTAGTGTCGATGCCTCTCCAACCGCGAGATATTTGGCGAGAGGTTGGATGTGCACTGAACAAGAGTTCTTCCATGCCTTTATAATCTCATTGTATTGGTGGGGCAGGAATGGAAGGCTCACGGAAGCTGGAGCGTTATGGGTGGATAGAAATCGGTTGGACAGTCTGCCACGAGCGGTCTCTTCCCTCACGCGCTCCTACGGCAGCAAAGCCTTGCTACGCGCGTTCCACAACACTCACAACTCATTTTACACAGGGCAGGGTGGCTGTGAGGGTTTAGGTTGTAAATCCTCTTCACCCTCATCAGCCATCTCCTACTTTCTTGGGCTACCAGCAGAGCACTCGCTGTCAGATCAGAGGATGTTAGTGACAACACATCCTCATCCAGCAGCTCAAACTCACGAGCCTCAGAGGGGCGTGAGAGATAAACAACTCTCTCAAACTCCTCGGCAAGCTCCCTCTGAAACGCCTGTTACAGATGTCTGTCCCTCTTCCCTCGAGAAGAGGGACAGATGAGAGCGAAGTTTTCTCAAGGGAAAAAACTCACAGTAGGCACAAGCAGTTCCCTTAAGAACTGATCGTGCTTGCTCTAAGCCCAAACAGTAAACGCATAAGTTGTGTGTGTCATCAAGTGTCAATATCTTAGACAAGGATCCACACACTTCATGAAGCATTTTTTTTATTTTAGTAGTGACGTCCTAGGCTGTCGCCGGTCAATATCGATTGCCGTGTTTGGATAGCTTTTCAGACACCGGTTCACGTGGAGGGCGTTCCCCACAGTGTCATCGACGCAGTGCGAGTTCCTTTTGAAAGGGAACTGCCTTATGTGTAATTTAAATGTTTATTCAATTCTGTATTATTTGAGTGTTGATTATTAAATAAACATTATCTTTATTTTTGGTTTTTGGCCATGTGCATCCTGAATTTTAATTTTGGTGCATCAACTCATTTACACAGGAATTACAAATGCAGGAAACCTGAATTATATATATATATATATATATATATATATATATATATATATATATATATATATATATATATATATATATATATATATATATATATATATATATATATATATATATATATACACATATACAGGTGAAACTCAAAAAATTTGAATATTGTGCAAAAGTTCATTTATTTCAGTAATTCAACTTAAAAGGTGAAACTAATGTATTATATAGACTCATTACATGCAAAGTGAGATATTTCAAGCCTTTATTTGTTATGATTTTGATGATTATGGATAGAAATCTGCCCCAATGGCTCTCTATGAGAGTACGCTGCAGTTCCATTTTTTCCCCACAGATTTATATTGGAAAACTCTGTGGCACTGTAGAGCTAGGGAAAGCTCCGAGACCGGCTGCCCCGCTTATCATAAATACATGCCTGCCGAATCCATGCACCGCATTTTAATATAATCCTGCTCACTTCACGACTTAAAATAGTCTAGGAAATCCAAAACATATTTGTTGCAGAAAGCTGAACTCATTTATGATGTATTATTAATTCAGTGTAGGCCTATATAGAGGTCTATGTTTGGATTAATATTTTGGTGGGGTCATTATGATGAGAAAAGATGCACCTACAGCTCTGTATTCTTCAGAAGAGTCCCTATGAAAAGGTATGGAAAGAGCAGCTGAAGTTAATTTCAATCATGACAACTCTCCGAATAGAATTAAACAGCGTTTATTGATAAGAATGGAATGTACTGTATAGGAATAATTTTGGCGGACTAGATCTGCTGCTGCTGCATGAGTGAAGGCTAATGCCAAAACATGCACATGAATACAGTGAGCTTCTGCAAGGAAATTAGGGAGAATCCCCTAGTAGATTTAGGCAGGTGGTGCTGGGGAAGATGGAGGGCTAGGAAAAGTTGCAAATAAGTTACATAGATAGAAGAAAAAGATTGATTGGCCAGAACAGCCAGCTTTAAGTCTAATCAGAACAGTTTGTGCAGCACATTTCAGTGTGGATTGCATTGTGATCCTCTCACAATGTAATACAGCCTTTGCAAAGAGGCTTTTATTGAAGGATGGAGCTGCACAAAGTATAATGCACCGACAGCAAACATGCAGCAAAGTACTGTTACTCGTTTGTTGAAAAGAACATTTACATAGAAGTTCACAGAAGGAACAGCAGCAAAAATAACCTATTTTATACTTAATAACAATTGTTACTTATGCCAAAAAAAAAAAAAAAAAAAAAAAAAAAAAACTGAAGTGGACCGTAGACGGAAAAATGTAATCATGAAAAATGATTACCCATCAGCAATACTTTTAATTACTTGGTTTTGTAGTGCATAATATATATTATTAAACAAGGTTTAATAAATTGAATGCAATAAAATATATTGATATTACTGTAAGGATTTACTCCTAATGTAACAGATATAAAAAAAATATTTTTACTATTAGTTCACAAGATCACAATGTTCATTATGTACATATGAGAGCCTGCAGGTGGCCCAAAGAGGCTTAAGTTATTACTGACACAATCACAAAGCAAATGTTTGAGAATCTGGACAGCTGCCACAGAGGATAAGTGTGAAATGGAGATTTCATATATCTCAGAGGATAACAATGTTATCCGGCAAAGAGACAGAGAACATCATGGACAGAAAAAGGGATGATCAGAGGAAAAAAAGAGGGAGGGTGGAAAGAGAGAAAGTGCACACGGCTGGCGTAGAGTGGGTGTGGAATGCATAGGACCGGCCAAATGTGAATCTAGTCCCGCAGAGCACATGAGGGAATTGAGATCTGCTATGACAGGAATGTGAGAGTGGGATATCATTAAGCGGGGGGAGCAGCACTTTCGTCCACAAACGGCAACTAACACCACAGGGACGTACAACAACAACAGCTGCCTAATAATACTCACTGAACGACTGCACACCAGCGTCAAAAAAAGGACCAGCCAACCGCAGGGAGAGGACAGAAATCATTACTGTGTGTTTCTGTATCCTTCAAGATGGCCTCTTTGAAGAGGAAGCACTTCCAAGTTTTCTCTTCACACTGAAACGCTCATCCCCTCAAGCAATCCAGACAGAAACAGGAACAAATTGCAGACGCACTGACAGATTTTAAAATTGTGCTGCAAGACCTTCACGTTCACTGTGAGGATGCGTTTATTCACTGCACTGTGTGAATACAAATTGCAAGTGACATGTAATATGCAAAAGCACTGTGAAAGCCAGGCACAAAACATATTCATGTTGCATTTTTACCTTCCTATGATATGACTAGGTCTGTGTGTGTATATATATGTATATATAAGTACAGATATGTTTCTGTATCCTTATATATATATTATATATATACACAGAGAAATATATAAGTACAGAAATTGAATACAGTAATCAAATGTAAAACAATATTGCATATAATATTCACTGAATAAATTAAACAAAGATTGATCGTTTTTTAAATGACAAAAGCTATTCAGTCAAGAGCAATGAGTAATTTCCATGTCTTCTGTTGTTGATCAACATTAAAAACACAGACAGCAGCAGGAATATTAGGCTGCTGTCACTTTAAGACACAATGCACGGATCCAGTACACTGATACACATGCGTTGTATTTCTCGACTGTTAACGTTCACTTAAGACATAACCTACTATGTTTACTAAGATACTCACCAAGACGGGATGTTGACAATTTTTGTGTGAATTTGTCCGTTCAGGCGAAAGACTTGAAATATAACTCAATATTTGCATGCTGTCTGATACACAGCTTTCCATGCACTCGCTTCGGATGAGTGCACACACATGTAATGTTACAGCTCGCCCGAGTTCTCTTTGGCAAGGCTTAAATGAGTTTAGTTTAAACGCAGATAGCAATGTCGTGTGCTGTTCAGGTATCACCTGCACTTGTGCGCTATCAACACCCGCGTGATGACTGGCCATATAGAGCATACATATACGGCATTCGCATTGAACAGTTTACGGTAATCCATAATGCATATCCATCGACAGAAACATTTAGCCTAAGTCTGTCTGTCAGTTTTACGCAGTTATTTTCAACAAACCATATTATAGATATTATAGATGTATGCGTTGACTCGTCAGATTTGAGAAGAATTGTGGTTCAAGTGCATGATAGTATATGATGGAATATAGTACATACTATATAAATAAAACTTACGTTAGATGCGATTAATCGAGTTAACATCACTCATATATATATATATATATATATATATATATATATATATATACACACACACACACGTATATATACACAGTATTTCAGCAAACATTTTAGTATATCTTCTCAAGGGACAATACTATAGAAATTAAACCTGGATATATTTTAGAGTAGTCAATGTGCTGCTTGTATAGCAGTATATATTTACTGTCCTCTGAAAATAACTCAACATACAGCCATTATTGTCAAAATAGTCAACAAAAGTCAGTACACCCCAAGTGAAAATAGCTGTATGTCGTTCAACCATGCAAAGCCTATGTCCTACTCATCATGTTCATGTTTTCGTCTGCTTGACAGGACCATACAAATGTGTGCATCTTGTATTAGAGCAGTTACAATTTGTGCCTTGAGTACAATTCTCTCAATCTGACCACTGGATGTTCAACATGGCACCTCATGGCAAATAACTAAGGATTTGAGAATTATAGTTGTTGCTCTCCACAAAGATGGCCCAGGCTATAAGAAGATTGGTAACACCCTTCTTCAGTTACAGTACAGGCCAGGGTCATACAGAGGTTTTCCAAGACGGGTTTCACTTGGACTCGCATGGGTCAATCAAAAAAGTTGTGCTGTGCGTCAGGTGCAGAAGAACCGACGCATGAGTGCTGCCAGCATTGCTTTAGAGGTTGCAGAAGCGGAAGGTTAGCTTGTTAGTGCTCAGACCATACGCCACACACTGCAACAAGTCAGTTTGCATGGCCGTCGTCCCAAGGAAGCCTCTTCTGAAGCTGGCTCACAAGAAAGCAACCTGTCCAAGAGCATGGATTACTGGAACCATGTCCCGTGGTCTGATGAGACTAAGATAAACTTGTTTGGCTCAGATGGTGTCCAGAATGTGTGGCGATGCCCTGGTGAGGAGTACAAAGAAAACGGTGTCTTTCCTACAGTCGATCATGGTGGTGGTATCATCATGGTCTGGGGCTGCATGAGTGCTGCTGGGACTGGGGATCTGCGCTTCATCGAGGGAAACATGGATTCAAACATGTACTGTGACATTCTGAAGCAGAACATGATGCCCTCCCTTCAGAAACTGGTCCGAACGGCATAACGACCCAAAACACACCACCATGATGAGCATAACCAAACATTATTATAAAAATTGTTCATTAAATGTTTTATGTCTTAAGTTTATAAAAAATGCAAGCAAAAGCAACCATCTAAATAACCCTATAACTGTATTAGATTACAGCTTTGAGATAAAATCCACATATGCGCTCAACCTTAACTTTACTTACCATATAGTATATACAGTGGGGAGAACACGTATTTGATACACTGACGATTTTGCAGGTTTTCCTACTTACAAAGCATGTAAAGGTCTGTAATTTTATCATAGGAACACTACAACTGTGAGAGACGGAATCTAAAAATCCAGAAAATCACATTGTATGATTTTTAAATGATTAATTTGCATTTTATTGCATGACATAAGTATTTGATCACCTACCAACCAGTAAGAATTCCGGCTCTCACAGACCCGTTCGTTTTTCTTTAAGAATCCCTCCTGTTCTCCATTCATTACCTGTATTAACTGCACCTGTTTGAACTCCTTACCTGTATAAAAGACACCTGTCCACACACTCAATCAAACAGACTCCAACCTCTCCACAAGACAATAGGCAAGCAGCTTGTTGAGAAGGCAACAACTAGCGCAATTATTAGAAAATGGAAGTAGTTCAAGATGACGGTCTATCTCCCTCGGTCTGGGGCACCATGCAAGATCTCACCTCGTGGGGCATCAATGATCATGAGGAAGGTGAGGGAACAGCCCAGAACTACACGGCAGGACCTGGTCAATGACCTGAAGAGAGCTGGGACCACAGTCTCAAAGAAAACCATTAGTAACACACTACGCCGTCATGGATTAAAGTCCTGCAGCGCACGCAAGGTCCCCCTGCTCAAGCCAGTGCATGTCCAGGCCCGTCTGAAGTTTGCCAATGACCATCTGGATGATCCAGAGGAGGAATGGGAGAAGGTCATGTGGTCTGATGAGACAAAAATAAGAGATTTTTGATGAACCCAATAGAAAATCTTTGGAGGGAGCTGAAAGTCCGTATTGTCCAGCGACAGCCCAAAAACCTGAATGATCTGGAGAAGGTCTGTATGGAGGAGTGGGCCAAAATCTGTGTGCAAACCTGGTCAAAAACTACAGGAAACGTATGATCTCTGTAATAGCAAACAAAGGTTTCTGTACTAAATATAAAGTTCTGCTTTTCTGATGCATCAAATACTTATGTCATGCAATAAAATAGAAATTAATTACTTAAAATTTTCTGGCTTTTTGTTTTAGATTCCGTCACTGACAGTTGAAGAGTACCTATAAAAATTACAGACTTCTACATGCTTTGTAAGTGGGAAAATCGGCAGTGTATCAAATACTTCTTGTGCAACATCTTGTGAAATCAGCACCTGGAAAGTTCATACACATTTTTTGTACTTGCATGTGGAGAAATCCGTTTATGGATTGAGGAGGGAAAAAAGACAAGAATGACCACACAAAGTAATGTTCTGATTTTGTCTTGGTTTTAGTTTGTATTTAAAATGTTTTATAGTTTTTAGTGCTTGGTGACTGAATGGACAGAATTCTTGTGGATTAGAAACCTTTCTTGGTCTGCCATTTATTGCTACTTGGGGACCCATTCTCAGAATTCACTTTATGAGCTCATTTCCCAGAATGATTGTGCTTGTAAAATGATGGACAACAGTATTACTTTAGAACTGCTTGCTTTGATATGGTCGACAACACACTTACTATGAGCATACATTTTTATAGTCACTAGTATAAATCAGTCAATCAACCCATTTTTAGAAGAAAATCAGAATTAACCTGGAAAAGACAGAAAACAGACTTTAACCCAGATTTTTTAAGCATGAACATTTACTTTTGCCATGTCATATAACAAAAAGTGATATTAACTAGAAATCAAGTTTCCATGTGGTGTAACTTAGTTTTATTTTAATTCCACAAATTTGTCAAAAAAATTACAAAATACTCAAATGGGGAGAACACAGGACTCACAATCTGCCTTAATTATCTCTACTTTTTGTTTACACTGTGTCATCCCATTGCGACTACTAATATATACAATAAGCTTCAAGATACCAGTATATATAAATCTTAGCAGTCAGAATGTACATTCTGCTATTGCCGCTTTGAAACAAGAAGCTAAACCATTGACAACACTCAACATCAAAGGTTTAAGACACAAAAGAGGGACAAAAGGAGAAAATGCTTAAAACAAAAGTAAAATGCTGTATACATCTGAGACAGAATAAAAGATACATGACAGTCCAATTACAGAAAGTGTTCAGCTTTGGGTGTATACTGCTAAAACCGGGCTTCTATGCATACTCTTCAAAGGATGCACAATGGCTTTTTTAAAAACAAAAGGGGAGAATTAAAAACAGTACTATGAGCTTTTACTGTACTTTGAACTTTTAGCTCAAAAAAGGCCCATACACAATCTCACCAGAGGTAAAAACTATTTTTTTTAGCATTTGTCATTTCAAATAATGAACATTAATTCTGATGGATCTGGAAAAGACAAACAAAACAAACAAAAATTCTGCATGTAACAGTCAATGATTGCTATCAAACAGCCTGAACATGATGGAGAGCAACTAAAGAGGCATCATGCATCATAGGTAATGCGGTGTGAGGAATGCAGAGAGAAGCTCAAGCACAGTCATCATCTCCACTACTGTGAACACATGCACACACAGGTACACAATCCAAGCTCGACGTCGTCTCTGCCAACATCTTCCCCTTGGCTTCACAGTGAGAATGGTTTCATGAATCTGTACAGTAGGTCGGGAAACTGACTGCGCGAGTAGCTTGGGAGGGGGCGGGGGCATTGCTATCTTTTCCAGCACCCTTTGACAATGTGTAAATCTAAAAGTAAAAAAATGTGCATCAAGATGTCATATTGTTACTTAAAAAAAGGTTTTGAAATCTCTAAGCACTGAGGAACTAGCCGAGATATGAACCCAGTTGCAAAACTGAATGCCGCTCAACTTTGGTACACAGAAAACAGAGCGAAACGGCTTTCGAAATGCACTCGCTCACACTTAAGTCACAGGAAAGCCAATTATTGTATAAAAAAAAACTAAAAAAAAACTGAGGGTAATCAGTGCAATATTCTTCTTTCCAAATGGGCTACTTGCCCCAATACTCACGAGGCATCGCACCTCTTCCTTCAAGTGTTTTGAACGTCTAACTCGGTATGAGTTCAGCAATGAAATGAAAAATATGGTCATGATGTTATGAGTGTTTGTCATACACTGTCATATATGACACAAATCAAACGAACGAACAAAAATAAAAAAGGCGTCATCTGAGCTTTGACCTCTAGAGGTGTTTGGATTAAAATCCGGTACCATTCTACTCAGCAAACCCCGTTTACATGGACCGAACCATCTGACATGGTTACCTGCTCTGACGGTGCCATCTCCTTCCCCTCTGAAACAAGGGATGGCACTTCAGAAAATTATTATTTCGGAGGTCTAACGTATCTGTTAGGAATCCACACCTAATAATAATTATTATGATAATAGTAATAATTATATATGTATATATATATATATATTTATATACTATTTACAGACTCAAAAAATGCCATGCTGCAGCTTTTCTTAACATTATGAAAACCTCCTACAATGTATTAAAATAAACATTGAATTTAAGATAGCACTTTTCAGATATAATGGCCCGACTGTTCTGTTCCTCTGTTTTCCCCCCAATTAGCACAGTGACAAAGTATCTGGTTTTCTAGCACCTACAAAAGACGTCAGGGAAGCTTCTCAGAGTATGTTCATGCAGGAAAGTCACAATCAGTCTTGAGGACGCTGTCACTACTTGAACGATATATAACCCCCCGAAAAAGTCAATGTCTTAAAAAAGTCCGGAATAGTGAAGAAAGCTGACAACAGAAAGAAGTTTCCTCAGACGATCCTCGTCGCTTCGGCGAACTGAAAACGTTCCTAGAACACGCGAGTTCCCGTGTGTATCTGTTCTGCTGTGACCTCCTGTGTCCTGCTGATCCTCTGGGAGCCCTCGGCTGATCACAGCTGTTTGTCGCTTTCCTTCTTCAACCGGCTGAAACAGCGAGAAGAGACACGTATGGTATTATCACGGATGTTTGAAGCACACATACTTTCCAGAAAAATGTGTGACTGGGTGACTGACCTGTAATAGTCCTCCTGTCCTGGCAGAGGGCCTCCGTGCATGTGGTGATGACCGTGTAGCCACTGCTGCTCCATGGCTAATCTCTGTAGCTCTGCAGACTGTGCATGCATGGCCTGCAGCTGGTGTGCCGCTGACATGGGTGGTGGAAGATCTCTGGGGTATGGAGCGCCTAGGGATCACACAGCAAGATTCATGAGTTAATTCGTGGACAAAGAGCTGGAAAGATTGAAATGCTGCTTGTGTATGTCTTACCGAACATAGGGTGCCGGAGCATCTCGTGTTCATGCGGGGGCTGTCCGAGCAGGGGGTTGGGGATGGCTCCAGGTGGGTAGGGGAATCGGGCGAGGTGCGGTCCGCCGGCCAGTGGGTCAACAAGCGGATGTGCCCCAGAACCTGGGGGACACACAAGACATTCACCACCACCTGCGCCGTGTCAGAAGCTTTTTTGTAATGGTACACAGTCAATATAATACAGAAACACACATATTTACTACTAACAGCACTGATATTCAAAATGAACATCACGCATAAATGACAAGCATAAAATAACAATATTCAATAGCAGGTATGCATAATATAATTGCTATCATATTGGTTAAAGGCCGATATCGGAGATGTTTTTTAAATGCATCGGCATGAGCCAATGTTACATATTTATTTGCACATGCACATGTTTTTTCCATTTATTTAGACAAAATATTATACATCAAGTCGGCCCTTTATCAGTTATCGGTCATAATACAAAAATAATTATGGGCTTATTGCTATCGGCCAGAATTTTTACATCAGAGACAGCATCATTTCATAGAATCTTTTTTTTTTTACATAAATTAAGCCATGCCATTTCTACAATTCTAAAGATGGCCCAGATGGAATCTGCAGACATTTTTCACATTTTCTGGACTAGAACATAGGCGAAATTCTGTGAAATGGATTCAAACCATTATAATCTCGTAGCTGAGAGTACTGCAATCTAATTGGCAGCCAAACACAATCAAACTAAATCATACTTTATAAACACACAATGGATATGTGAAAGTTTGTGAATAAGATCTGGGCACGCAGATTCCGTGTGGGCCTACTACAACTATCCAACACACAACAGTAGAGTGAAAGGTCTCTCACCTTGGTGCAAAGGGTCCTGTTGGTGCAGGTGTAGGTGTGAATGGATGTGCGAGTGCTGATGGTGGTGTGGCGTCACGTTGAACATCTGCAGCCGTGCGATGGGGTCGTTAGCTACAGAAGCCATCCTCTCAACATGTAGCCTCTCGGCCAGCCGCTCAGGGTAGGTCATCTCAGGCCGTAGCTGAGGCCCAGCCAGCGCTAGCCGTTCCCGCTCCAGTGGATTCAGGCCCGGGTGGAAGGAGGCGAACGGATGATGGCCAGCCATGTGTTGGAGACCAATAGGCCCGTGCCGCGCAAAGTGCTCCATGGGGTTAGCGGAAGGATGCAGGCTGTCCATTTCTGGAGGTTTGACCTCGAAGCCCGGCTTCATCCTCTCCATTCTCATCTCTCTCTCTCGGATCTCCCTCTCCCGCATCTCTCGCTCCCGCAGCTCACGCTCACGCATACCGGGGTCTGCGTTGTACAGGCCGGGCATGTGGTAGGCTAGGAGTGGGTCTGCGGGGTTGAGTGAGACGAAGAAAGGATGGTTGCGGTTGGTGGGGGACATGACGTGGGGCCGAGCGTATTCGCTGAGCGTGCGCAGGGCGGGTGTGTCAGGGCCGATATAAGGGGGCACAGTGGCGATGGTGGTGGGTGGTGGATCAAAAGAGGTCCGCATATGAGCTGATCCCACCATCTGGGGTTCACCCATGCGACCCTCATGAGAAGAACTGGAAGCTTTCTGTAAAAACAGAGCAGATATTTAAAGGAGCAAGAAATCGATAATGAAAATTGTTTTGCAGAAATCACCAGATAAAAATAGCATTTAATGCAACACATTAGACCAAAACTTACAGCAGCTCTCTCAGCCTCTTTCTCTCTCTCCCGTTCCCGTTCTCTTTCTTTTTCTCGTTCCCTCTCCTTTTCTTTTTCTTCTCGTGCTTTCTGTTCTGCTTCCCTCTTGGCTTTCTCCAGCACCTCCTCCCGCTTTTTTGCCAGTTTCGACGAGGCCAGTGGTGTGAAGTAGAAGTCTGTTCTGGCACATGTGTTGTAACCTCTGTCCAGATGCTTGTAGAACCTATAAACAGGATGGTTAGAATAATCTTTAAAGTTACCACTGTCAGTGTCATTTTGCAGTGTAAAACCTTTCTTCTTTAATGACAGATATAAGCTGTGGAAAAGCCGAAATATTTCCACAGGCTGATTTTGCAGCCAGTTTAAAACAAATGCAATTACTTTGTGTCAAATAAATAACCTGTGGCACGTCCTCTCGTTTATACTATACTAGAGCTACTCAATCAATCTTTTTAATCTCCAGTGCCATAATGAGCTGCTCACTCTGTGCATTAGTGAGCTTATTGCTATTCACTGCAAGGGAGTGCGAGACAAGGCCACAGCAGCTCTACAAAGACACGCTCATGTTCTGATGGAGGCTTTCACCGCTATGATGCAGTCATTAATCTGTGCCCTGTCCATGCCTGATGACTGCAGAGGAGCTGAAGCCAAGGCAGCTTAGACTGCTACATTGATAGTACTATTTAACGTAACTTTTAATCTTATTGTAACTTAAATGAAATTATATTTTATTACATTTGAATAAATGCAATACAATTACAGATGATTATTGTTATTTTTTGTTTGTTTTATCATTTGTTTGTTTTATCATCTTGTTTATAACAATTATTAATTACCGGTAATATACCGTTTTAATTAATAAAATAAAATTGTATTATCTACTACACTTATTATTATTGTAAAAATACTATTCAAACCATTGTAATAAAATAAAAATGTACTAAACGTTATTGTTTTCATAATAGATTTCTTTAGTATGTTTTATATATATTTTTTTATTCGATCAATCATGAAAAAATAAATGATGTACCGTGCAGACTGGCTGGCGTGACTGGGAGTGTTGACAATTGTGGGTGGAGGTGAAGGGCTCCTCTGTGGTGGTGGAGGACTCTCTGGCTCCTCAGCCTCATCCAGTGGCTCTTCTTTAATCTGTACAGGTGGCACAGTGGAGGGTCCTGGACAGGGCGCACTGACCGATGCAGGCAGGGGCATGGATATGGAGGAGGGTGGCTGCTGCAGCATGGTCATTGAGCTCGCCACAGAGGAAGAGACGGTGGAGGGTGACAGGACGGGCGAGCTGCCTGGCATGAAGGAATGAGGAGGGAAGGGTGGCTGGGAAGGCGCCGAGTGTGAGGCAGAGGAAGAGGAAGGGAGCGGAGGAGCCGGCGGGGGCGCTTGACTTCCTGTTGCCGGAAGGTTTTGGGACTGGGTGAGCACTGGAGGTTGCACTGGTGGAGGCTGTAGCTGCTGGTTTTGAGACATGAGCTGAAGGGGCGGCGGATGGGCAGAGGGAGGGTGGTGCGTGGATAGAGAGCTGAGGGGCTTCAAGGCGGGTGGTGGGGGCAGGTTGGAAGGCATCTGTGGGAATGGGGGGTGGCTGGGATGCTTGTGTGACTGAGGGTTTGGCATTTGTGGGATAGGGGTGGTAGGCGGAGGTTTGATGTGGGGCATAGGCAATGGTGCTGATGGCAGAGGCTGCTCTCTGGGAGGCTGGCTGCCACTCTGTGAGGAGGATTGCGATTGGGATGGAGGGGTGTGAGGTCGCTGTTGTTGAGACAGGGAGGCAGCTTGGGATTGACCCGGGAGAGGTGAAGGGGGGACCTGAGACTGACCGATTGGGAAGGACTGAGCAGGTATAGCATGAGGGTGAGGCATGTGTGAAGGCCCCGTTTGCAGAGGGTGGCCCATGGGCGGCATGGGGCAATGTAGTGGAGGCTGCAGGGACTGAGGGCCGGTCTGAGTAGGTGGAGGAGGCTGAGTTATGCCCTGCAGTGGAGAATGGGGTGAGGGCAGCCTCTGTGCACCTGACTGGATGAGAGACAGCGGACCTGCTGGAGGTGTCTGCTGAGAAGGCATGGAGGTAGGGGGGATGGAAGGGGACGACTGGGATGACAGCGAAGGTGTGCCTGTGGAGGGTGGTGTGGAGGCTGCAGCTGCGGAAGGAGGGGCTGGGGGTAAAGCCCCCGTCTGGCACTGGATGACTGGAGGGTGCTGACCCTGGAGGATCTGTTGCTGCGCTGAGGAGTCTGAGTCGCTCTCGTTGTCACGTGGGCTGGGGATGCTGGGAGAGGAGCTGCGGTTGTCCTGGTCAATATCCTTGGGATCGCTGCTGCCCTCATCATTCACACTGCGACCGTCCGAGCTCTCACCCTCACCCTCGCCCTCTCCCTCACATTCCGAGGGCGAGTCCGGCCGGAGTTCCTGCAGAAGATGGAAGGAAGGGTCAATAAACTTGGCCATACCGACATTTGCTGATGACCGAACAATGGGTGCAGTCACGATCAAGAACAAATAACCTTTGCCTATCACAGTCATAGAGATGTAATGTGAACTAAGGACTTTTAAAGGATATGAAATCACTCTAATGTGCAATCACATTGTTACCTTAGGTAACAGCAAAAAAGTACAACTGTATATCTAGTGTCTTCGTTGGAGTCAAATAGAGCTGCCACGAACCCTTCAGTGAACTTTAGTATAAGTTTATTAATGTCTGTTGGATTAATGGAAAGCTGTTCTTCCAAGTAAACCTTTAGTTGATCATTTTTCTCCCAAACACATCTCACATTTCCATGATGCTAACAATAATTTAGCCACATCATCACATATCTTTGGCAGTACTCATTAAACTGCCATCTTTAATGCAGCAGCATGAATTGCAAAACTATACATTGTTATGAAGCACAGGTTAAAAGAAAACAAATCTAAGCTATTTCTGTTTAGAGTTATATTTCCTATTCTTTTTGAGATGTATACAAAATACTTTTCCTACATAGGATGCTTGTTTACTAGGACTTCACTTACCTGCAGTTTAGACTAGGGCTAGGCTATAAAACGGTAAATGTATAAATAATATAAATATAATATTATTATATAAATAATATAAATACACTTTAAAAAATTTTTTTTTTAAATAAAGATATTTCTAAAACTTAATTTCCTACAGACTAAAAATGTAGAAACCACTCATTTCTGTTTAAAGCTATTCTTCATTTTCTCTTTGAGATCCTTGTTTAGTAGGAGTTCACTCACCTGCGTTTTAGACTTCTTGGCGCTTGCCCTCTCAGACTCCTCTGTGTCAGAGGCTCCTTTTTCTCTCTGACGTTTGGCACTCTTCATAGGCGATGGCGCCTCTTCCTTTGTCTTCTGTTTTGACAAAATGAAAACATGTTTCCTCTGAAAACCAATTCCTGTGATGCTCAGTGTGATTTAGATGAATAGTCTGTGCACATGGGCCGTACCTTGCTGGGTTTCTTCATCGAGTCAGTCTTGCTGTCAGTGCTGGAGGTGCTGGCTGCACTGGGTGAGGTACGCCCGCTGGAGCGCAGATCCTCATTGGTTGGTGAGGCTCTGCCATCTGGGCTGGCGGTTTGCTTCTTGCGGCCACTTCGTAGCGTTGACATCTGAACCGAGAAAAAACCAATTGATGTAACAAATGGCTAATGCTGCTAAAACACATTATATGTAGTTAAAATGGAGCTAAAAGGCAGCAAAGTAAGGTGTCTTACTGAGCCGCGGTTCCGTCGAGTCCTCATGCTATGCTTCCCACTGAGTCCATCTTCTTCCTCTTTGACAGGTTTGAACATAAACGGTGGCGGGTCTACAGGCTTCTCGATGGGGGGTAGTTCGCCGTACTTCTTAAAATGGATCCGGCAGTCGGTGCACAGCAGGATGTTCTCGCGACCCCCGTGGTGCCAGTCCTTGGAGGCTGTAAACACAAATTTCAGTTCAGCTAAGCTCTGCTTATTAAACATTACACTAACAGGAAATGCTCTAAGGCTAGCCAAACACTCCATAGACATGCTAAGGTCAAATAAGTTTTCGGATCAGACTTGAATGCGATATGAATGCCAACTGCATCAACAGGTCAGAGCATTTAATGAGACAAAAAACAAATGAGTCAGATTGTATAAAATTAGAAATGACACGCTCTGATGTCCATCTGCCAGATGAGGTACGGGGCCGAGCATCAGAGCACTCTCAAACTGAGAGTAATTACAGGCCTGCAGAGGGGATTATTATAGTCTCCTGAAGAGTCACCTGTCTCATGGTATCACTCTATTAGGTTAATACCTCCAACACTTCACCTTGGGAACAATTGAAGGACTGAGAAAAAAAATCATTGTTTGTTGTTTGTCACACTGTTTGGTCACTCGGCCACCATAGACAGAATATGGGAAAAATTATACAACAATTAGTGCCAGGCTTCTAATTTGATTGGACCAGCAGCGTTCCCAGTACTAAACTTTATATTCATGGCATGAACTTAAAATCTTTTAAAATAAAATGACAAACGTTAAATCAACTTTGTGACAGAAGATAAATAACAAACAATATATACATAAATCATTTTTTAATAAAGATATCTAAGTGTCTAAATGTAAATGTTTGAATAACTTGTTTATTGAACTGTTGAATTAAAGCAGCATCACGCTCGCAGTCATTCTGTTGGTCTGAATATCTGCACGCTGTGTGATATTGCTTAATTTGATAAAAAATACATAAATATACAAATTTAAAAAAGTATAAACATAAAAAATAATTATCCTTTCTAAAATGCAAGTTACACATTAACTTATTGAGCTGCTGCATAAAAACGGCATCACACTCGCAGTCATGCTGCTGGTCTAAATATCAGCATGATATTATGATGTTATATTTAATTTGATAATAAATCTTGCACTTACTGGTAGAGAAACAGTGGCGGCAGGCGTAGCCCTTCAGTTCCTGTTCACTGTCTTCACTGTCAAAGTCATCTTCGCTGGCTGAACTCAAGTCCACTGGAAAATAGAAAGATAGGATGATAAAGATAGGAGACTGTAGTTGTCAGATGATGTTTAAGACAAAACAGAGGCCTGTTACACTTAATACATTATCAGTGGCTTTTTTCAGGAGACAAGGATAGTACACATAATTAGAGCGATACCTCCCTGTTCCGTCTCTTATCGGATATGAGATTTCAGCTGTTTATTTTGAAGAATCACAGAGGGGGATCTGTGCTCTGAAAAGCCATATTAGTCCTGGGAGTTTCAGGGATGTCATGTTTAGCTGTGACAAGAGTCTGTTCTCTGTCTCTAGGGGGAAGAGAGGCAGATTGCACTTACAGAACTCGCTGGAAGGTGGGCGGGAGGGAGTGTTGACGGGAGTGGAGGCGGTGCGGGTCTTGATCCGGCGGAAGACGGGTTGTCTGCGGTGCCTGCGGTGGGCTCTGCAACTAGCAGCCTCTGGGGTTTTCTTCCAATAATAGTAAAAGGTGATCAGCTCCCCCTATGAGATAGCAAACACAAAAACAATCTCATGAGCCAGCAGTTTTAACAAACATTTAGGCAGTCTTACTGTATAAAATTGAACAAAGAAACTCGAAAGTACTATACACAAATATTGTTGATCTGTTGGATGTGATGTGAATATGGCTTGATAAGCGAAAGAATAGACCACAAATGTCAAAATGATAAGGCAGCTGCACTGAAAAACATCAGGAGTTGGTTGATGAAACCATTTTAGTTTTGATAGTAGAAAGAAAGGAAGGGATATAGAGTCCTAGACAAAGAATCCATGCCAGGTTTGCCAGCAGACCGGCTTGTTGTGCTGTGGCCGTGTCTGTCCCAGGATTAGGCAGTGAAGCTCTCTGAATGCTGGGATATTAGGATCAGTACATTGGTGGCTGCCTGGGTGGCAGGCGTTTGAATGGAAACAAAGGAACATGTCAGGGAGAGCTTTGGCGCTACAAATAGGGAGTAAAATGGCTCCAAGCCCCTGCGCTAGAAGAGTCAATTGAACTTTAATCAAACATTCAGAGGGCGCGCTTGCCAGGGAGTAAGGCATATAAATCCCGAGCACAAAAGCCAGCCAGGAAATCAATACCCTACTGAAACATTAACACATGCAATCATGGATCAGAAGACGCTTTGCTTAGGCAGCCTGCACAAATTAACTGTCGTTTTACGGACACATTCAAAATAATACACATGCCCTAAAACCGTTGTCTGGTGGAAAAGCAATTACGAATTTTTCCTGTGGTAGTTCCTCTTGTTTCTCTCTTGTACCTTTCGGTTTCTTTCCAATTTAATCATTTGGCTGATTCTGGATATTAATTTCAAGACATTGCATTGGAGTGGCTTGCATGTCAATGGCTGAGCTTTTAACATGCTTTAATGTGTTAATGTTGCAGGAATGAGTGAAGAGGACAGACATGGGGTCTGACAGGGTCTGTTAAACTCAGGCTGAATAGGGCTTGGGTGTCTTTAATGCGTATTGATTGCTTTCCCTCTTTGCTTCGGCTGTTCTTCTTGACATAAATTGGTCATTAAAATGCTGCTCTCCCCAACACATTAACAGCTTTACGGCAAACACTTCAAACTATTCTTGGCAGCAAGTGGAAAAACATGTACTTTGAATCCTATCAGACTATTCATAGGCTATTTTATTGCTTGAGTGAATTTTACTGAACCATATAGATTTGCTTCGGATGCCTGCACTTGAGCATATGAATTACATTTACATAAATCACAAAAAAAGCTGCAGTCTGATGGAAAGTCTATAAAACTGAGGCTAGCTCAACCGAAGCTACCATGTCTGACATGGGCAAACACACAAGATAAGTCTCATACTTGCATGTTCTTATATAACATGTTCCCCCCAAAAAAGTAATCAAGGTACAGCATAAACACCAAAACAATGGTGTGATCTGAATATGTAATTGAAGAGAAATAAAAATGTGAAAAATGCACAAATCACAGTTAAAGGACTGAAAAAAGCACATTGAGCAGTAGAGAAGTTCTCAAAACGTTTCCACATGCATCAAACTCAGAGTAGCCCGTTTTTGAGTGGCCCGATGGACACACGCAAGAGGAATATCAATTATCACAATTACATCAATTACTTGTGGGTGGTACAAATGCTTGTCAAATGAGAAACACACGGCTGACAAGCTCAACTTAAAGTAACCCAGTCCAGCTCCTGTTGGTTATTTATCCGATATGATGAGTGGAACGTGCAATGGCGAAAGGCCCGGGCCCGCGTCTGAGAGCAAAAGGCTTTTTGGCGGGGTTGGCCAGGGCGCAGGTGCAGGCCAAAGGATGGCAGGCTTCCTGATGTGAAATTTAATTGAAATGTGCAGATCAAAACTGTTCAGCAGGACAGCGGGCAGGCTTTCTTCACAGCCTAATGACTGTTCAGCACCGCATCCCCCTCCCCTTCCTCATGGTTGCCCCTTACTTTTTATTTTCCCTCCCTCTATTTGATGTGAGCTTTGAAGCATGAAACCTCAACTTAATGCTACAGAAGATAAAAAGAAAAGGTCATTTTAGCCCTCAACAATTTTGCCAGAGCACTTTATAGCTCTTAAACATCCTAGAGGAAGGCAGACGAAAAAAATTTGCTCTGGTTCAGCGTAATAACACTGTGAAAGGAATCACTGTGGTCATTCAAAAGTAATTTAGTCCATAGGCTATCAAGAGAGGTGTCAAGGTTGGGAAAAAGCTGGCAACCAGGGGCGAAGATAACGCAGCGATGTTTAATGCAATCTGCTGAAGCAATATGTAGAGGAGTAGGGGAACGAGGATGAAAAGAGTGATGAAATGTTTTGAGAGGATCATCTGTGATGATGACAAATTTCCTTGGGTGATAACTGTACGATGGAGAGCTATAGAAAAATCCCCTTTCAAGCTGGAGAGGAGATGGAAGAGGAAATATGATTTCATTTGAAGCATGGAGGGGCTGTGCCAAGTCACGGCTCTGGGTTTGTCTCTCATCCCTCACTCGTTTCAGCATTGCCCATTCTTTCTGACAAAATATTGCTGGATTGTTCACCACACAGAAAAAAAAAAAAAAAAAAAATTGCAATATTTTTCAAAGGTGCAGCACAGAAACATAGGACAGGCAAAGAAGCTATTTGGTATTTTATATAGGGAGATGTCCTACTGTGAAGCAAAATACAAGATGACATCTGGGGGAGGAAATGTCTCCTGTGAGTTTCAGTTTGTAGTGAAGGTCTGTGAAGCTGGATGCACATAGTGAGTTAGTGTCAAGTGCTAAGACTGACAGCTTGAATAACAAAGCCAGGACTTGTGTGTCAAGGTAGGTTTGTTGGAAGCAAAAGTGCGATTTTTCTCTGTTATCTGTAGTGAGCATCAAAATGTCAAATTTAAGCATTTCCTGGTTTTCTTTATACAATAATGTGCAAAAGCAAAATATGGCAAGGCAAAAAAGCAAACAACCACTAATAATATTTGTAAAGACAAGGCTCACCCTTAAAAAAAAAAAAAAAAAAAAAAAAAAACAGCCTTCATGCTGTTCTGTGTAACAAAATATGTGATTTTTTATTTATTTTTTTACAAAAATACCCCATTGTTTGGATTCCCATTGACATTGGGGTTCAAAAACGGTTGAAACATTCTTCAAAATATCATACTAATTTGTTTGAATGTGAGGGTGATTAAATGACGACAATTTTCATTTTTGGGTGAACTCTCTCTTTAAGGGTGTGTAACATTTTTAAAATGATTTGTGGTACAAATAGCACAAATACTCAAACTAAAATATATACACTTTCCCAAATAGCTTGTCCCCCCCAGACCAGGATAAATGCGTACAGCTATTAGTGTATGTGAAATTTCCTCCATTAGCCCCGAATCTTTAAAAAGAAGAGAAGAGTGTGTGCCAGTGAGCGGGAGATACTGACAACGTAAGCTTGGAATTATGAGACATTTCAGAATGCTTCCATCTGCAGAATTTTTCTGGAGGGTGGATTATCTGACAAGCAAGGGGCTTACCTCCTATCACGGCACAGAGAAACGCTTTTCCACTCTGATTTCACCTCGAGAAAACCACCGATGTGGGAGCATGCAAGCACAGACCGTAATTTCCAACAGATTACACTTTTTTTTTTTTTTATTGCAGAGGAACATTCGGGAGAAACCATAGCTAGACCTTCTGGTCATGTGTGCGTCTGTGTGTAGGACGGGTGTGAGGCCTAAACTCCTGTATTTATACACTCATCCGCACTCAGGCCTGGACTTGAACAGATGGTTTCTGTTTTTCCTGGCAGATTTGTGACGAAGCCACAAAAGGCCCCTGCTTTGACAGTGAGCCAAACGGTTAAGGCTGGAGCTGACAAATACAGGGGAAGGAGAGCAGCAGAGAATGCAAGGGAGGGCAGCGAGAGGGGAGAGAAAATGGAAGATAGCAACAGACAATTAAGCCCGCCTGAAAAAAACCTCAAGAGCATTTGCTTGGTTAAACAATAAAAAAAAAATTGATACGAGAACATTTGGTCACTAGGTACAGACAGGCAATGTGCAGCTGTGAACATTAATTAGTTGAGTTGGCCCGTGTGCTTTCTGGTTCTTACATGTAACTGACTGTGCCCAAGTACATGCAGGACGGAGAGACATGCAATGGTAATGACAAATTCAATCCTTTGTCACAAAAAAAGAAAGCTGAAAGAAGTTTGACTCTTATGGCACTGTACTTGTAGAGCCTTTTAAATACTGGATACTTACAATGTTGTCTTCAACAATTGAATACAGTACAATATACTTTTTGTATTTAAAAAAACCCTATAGCAAAAATAAAATATATGAATAAAATTGTACCACAAATAAAGAATTTAAGCTATTAAAAAACTTATACATATATAGAAAAATATTAACTATACATATAGTTTGTACATTGCAACTAATTAATATAATTGTTTATACAAATTTTTTTTTAAAAAATTTGTAAAAAAAAAAAAAAAGAAGTGCCTTGCCATCAATTTTTACTCCCACTCCAGGCACTCCATATTGACGGTCAAAATAAATAGCGCTGTTATACTGTCTGAGAAGAGCCCTGAAAAATCACATTGAGAGGAGATGTCTATTACTGTAACCTTGCTCCAAAGTCAACAAAGCAATGTAGCACACTGCAAAAACAGGCTCCATTCAAACACCATTGCCCAACCTTTTGGTTAAATCAGGCAAAATTCAAGAAAAAAAAAAAAAGTGCACTACAATGGCCTTGGCTGATAGAGTGGGGTATAAAAGGATGTTAAATAGACAGCGAATCCCTGCTGCGCTGTCGCTTTCTGTTGGAAAAGAAATAATAAGCCGTGTGCGCTTGCAGGTCAACGAGGCACAAGCAGAGGAATCAGCAGTTGTGTTTCCCTGCTTTAAGCGCTTTCAGCCAATGGAGCCAAAAGTACGCCACAGCAAGACTTTTTGATGGAGGTCGATCTCTTTAATCCAAAAGATCAAGTTGTACAGCCACAGCTTTGTTCAGAAAACCAGACAACAAGCAACACACAGGCTATGCATGCCCACTTTTCATACATACTAAACAGAAATAATTATAATTTATTTGTATAGCCTATCTAGAGGAAGTCTAAACCATAAAAAATGGCCAAGTACACCAAGATCAAAAACATTTCCAAAAACAACATTTACCAAAACAAGCAGACAATTTTATCACGACTGGACAGCTGCTGGCGATCGAGCAGGCCGCCAGTTTTAGCCATTTTAATTAGTGCCCAACCCTCAATACCTCTAATCACACAAGCGCCTCTCTAGGGCACTGGCTGGAGGGCTAACATCTTTGCAATGAATTCAATTTGACATTTATACAGATCGCACCAGGGCAAACATCTGCTACAAGGTTGTACCGAGAACAGTTCTATAATCTTGGCCATCTTAGCTTGAAAATTACAGGGCCCGAGGGCCAGGGCTGCCTCCTCACACAATTGGATCTTCTGCAACGGCAGCAATGCAGCTGGATTACACCATGGCTGCTTTACGGTATGGCTGTTTTTCCAACATTATGGAAAATGTCCCTTATACATCTCGGGCCACATTACAGAGTCTCTATTGTGCAACCTAATGTTCTTTCTTCCTGCAGGTGCTATTTAATCAAGCTTTGGAGTGTTACCAGTTAGTCTGCACCCTCCTAAAACAAGGGTCTACCAAGCATTAAAAAGCCAGAGGCAGATTTCCAAAAGGTTAAAGCGCACAGACTTTTGTCGCAAAGTGCTGCAATCATACCAAAATTTCAGATTTACCAGGGACAGACCAATGTGCCCTTTAATATGAGAAGCATATGGAAATCTTCTAAAACCTACATAAAATATTAATAATTACTAAAATTCAAATAAAAAAGTCAGTATATAATAAGCTGTCAAATAATACAAATAAATACAATAAAATAACACTTTTGGGCATTTAAAATGCATTAAAAATAATCATAAAAACAATCTGCAATAGTTTGTTTTGAATTAGATCATTTGCAGCTTAAATTTATGTTGCTGCACTTACTGGTTTGTTTTGTAAGCAATAATTTAAAACGAATAGGTCTAAACCACTACAGAAACTATCAGAAGAGTACAAAGTACAAAAAATCTTTCTGGGACAGCACACAGGCAGAACTGCAAAGCAGTGTTATCTGTGATCTGTAGACACATCATGCCGGGTTTGTTTGGGAACATTTCTTACACCAGAACACAAATAATTCCATGACGTTGTCTTTCAAGTGGAGGAAATGGTGGCAGCGAAAAGAGCAGAGACAGTAAGACGACACACCCACTTCCCCAACTTCCTCTTTTATTTGACTTCATATAAAAGCATTCCAAAGAGCTAGTCAGGCCTGGTGTGTTTGCACAGCAGTGGGTGCTTAGCCTTGGCACCGGTTCTTTATGACAAACCCAGCTCATAAGTGCTGAGGGGGAAAATGGGGAGAGGCAGAAAAGCTGCACTGTATCACCCTCCACGGCCCTGGGCATTTAAAAACGCTACGGTCATATCAAATCCTGGACCAGATGACCTGGATGAAATTCACAAGGAAAGATTCTTCAGCAGAAAGGCTGGCATTTGAGTAGCAGGAACGGTTTTCATCTTGGATAGATGAAGGAAGGAGTTTCAGAATGTGCTCAAAGTCCCACAAAAAAGGAAAGATTTGGGAAAAGAAATGGGAAAGAGGGAGAAAGACTGTAGAGAAAATAAATCAAGCTTTCCGCAGGGTATTGACTGGCACTTACACATAGAGCTGGCTTTCCGCACAAAAGCAACTTCAATCTTAAGCAAAGTAGGGCTTTTTAGAGAACACTCGCTGTTTTAGTGTATGTTGATCTAACCCCTCAACCCTGCCCTTCAGCAAGACTGTTGTGCATCCATGTCTTCTTTTTCCATCATTCTTTCTTCTTGTCCTGGTTTTTACAGGCTGGCATGTATGCATGTACATAATGAAATAAATGGAACAAATGTCTCCATTAGAATGGGAATTGATATTAATTCAATATAAAATAAAATAATTTTCAAAAGTCCTGTCAAGGGTTACAATATATATATAAAAATGTAGGCCCAAAAAAAAAAAAACAAAAAAAAAAAAAAAAAAAAAAAAAAAAAAACAATTGCAAAACCATTATTTCTTCTGAATAATGCCACTGCCAGTCATAAAAGAATATAAAGAAATAAGCAAACCATTCTAGTATTCGGTTAATACTAAAATGATATAAGATGCTAATTTGCAGAATTACAGGATTGTTAAAGCCTTTCCAGGTCAACATAAAAATCAACAAGTAATTTCGGCACTAATTCAGCACAAAAGTGCACCGCTCCACTTGCCAAACAGGTATTTGGGAGTGTACACAGACTGAGTTATTTACGCTGTATTTAACTTTGTTCTTTTATCTACAGGGTCATACAATTAACTAATTAAAATGATCTCATTTAAAATATGTATTTACAGCCAGAGGAATACGTTTTGTTCACATGAAGAGCAAAACTATAAATGACTGTGGTACTTTAAGGGTGACGGGCCTTTACACAGCTTCCCTTCTGCTAGCAGGGATCCTCTTTATTGAATAATCATTGAGCTAAGTCAATACCCCATAAAACATGCACTTGATAACCAGCCTATTAGCCAGAGATTGGGTTTTAGTCTATCTGACGTGACACTGAGCTAAGTAAAGCTAACAGCTGACCTGATAAAACATTGATAAAAACATGTTTGGTACACAATTCATACTGTACTTAAGTATGCTATGAGAATGTTAAAGAAGTGTTCAACTTTTATCAACCATAAAAAAACACACAATATATATATATTTGTATAAATCAAAATGAATAAATAACATTTAAAATGTATATAATATACGTCAAATTAATTTACAGAACAAGTTTTTAAATGGTAAACAGTTAATTAAAAACAATCTAGATATCTTCTAAATATGTTCATGTCAACAAGCTCCTCATGTCATGTTGATCTAAACAGAGGAATCCTAAACTTTACTCATGCATTGGTGAGACTATCAGCCATGACCTTAATACATTTTAATGAAAACAACTTTAAAAACTTAATCTGCTATGAATACTGTGAAATGCAAAGTAGCACGCATTTAAAATAGTAATTTCCCCAATGAATTTAAAAATGCGTAGTCTAAAAAAAAACTAATTTAAAAAAAGATAAAAATACATATTTCTGCATTTATTACTTACACTGTGTATAGAAAACAAGAGTTTAACAAATAATGCGTTGCGCTTAAAATAAGTTTGTAGCTGTACAGAGCTATAACTAAATGTTATATAAACAGTCATGTTTCTGTTTTGACTAAACGCATGTCTCAGGGCCCCTGTACAAGCACCTAACATGCACTGTTAAATCTAATATTCATGCACTCAAGTCCATGTGTAAACTATGGCATTCAATCATTTTCTCAACCTCACGTTTTTCTAAACCACTAAGACATAGCTTCGATTTCAAAACATGAAAAACCACAGTAAAAAGGAGTTAACTTGTTTTAGTGTCCAACGATGACAAATGTTTTCAATAGGAAAAAAAAATGACTTACCGTCTCCTTGTTAGGGAGCAATTCTTTCCGAATCCTAAAAAAGTTCTTCCCGTACTGCCTTAAACCCTTTATGAATCGTTTCTGTTGAGAAAAGAAATGAGAAAAACATTTAAAATTAGATTTTTAAAGCACCCGTAACAATTGACATGAAGCACTACACAAACATTACATTGTGAACCGCAAGGTGAAGAAAACAATGTTGTGTTCTTAATCTGAAAATCTCTGCTTGTGCTAGCACAGCTTTGCTACAGTGAAAAAAAATGAGGGGAAATGACAACAAAAGCAGGAATAGAAGCTGAGATTAAACCACAGCGGAGTAGAAACACGATGGCAGCTCGTCTAAATCTTAGTGAAAGTTCAGCAAGGTGATATGCATATGAGGGTCGCACAACACTGAAGTTCAAAGCTGAAACTGAACTTCAATAAGTTGCGACGAATCACAACACACTTCTCTCTGATCTTACAATTTGCACGCTCGCACTTCAAACAGCTGCCTGAGTCCTGCGCAAAGTACTAGAATTACAAACCCATTTGCTTACAGTTACTGCAAACAAACAGAACTTAAGCTAACAGTGTTAAAATAACCAGGTTTGTGAATGTGAAAAATGACTGAAGCTTTAAACAAGTACAGTTATCAAATAAAACATTCACTTAATAAAACAATGAGAAAACAACTTTTACAACACAAACCGAAGAGTAACTTCAAAAATAAAACATGTTGACACAGACTGCTGCAATATAAAAGTAGAATGTGTAGCTTGAATGCTTTTCTATTCCTTTAAGAGCCACAGACTGTGAGCCATAAAAAGCGGAGGCAGAAACATTCATAACCAGCGAAGCAGACAACCAGCAGATTTACTTTCTTGTTCCAGCGGCGAGCCCCGCTCCACAGTAATCTCAGTCAACGGTCCTCAACAAACAAACTGTTCGGAAAGCCTGAGAAAAGTCCACTCGGCACACGACCCAAATCTCTACGTCCACTCATAGGCAGTAAAAAAAATTGAGGTGCAAATCCACAGAGTCTCCGAAGGTACGTCGTTTTTTTTTACGAGCAAGAGATAGCTTGTCACTCTCTGCTCCTCCACTACAAAGGGGAAGGCTTTACATGTGATCTTTCTGCTAGAGAGCCTCTGGTCTACGGCTGGCTGGAAATCCTGGAGCGGAGTCATGCGATGCATGGCGGATCGCAGCAGTTGTGTCACACATGCATTTTCTGAGAGCTCTTTTTAAGTGTGTGTGTGCATGTACATCACCTCTACGTCTGTGCTCCTCATTACTCAAACTCCAACCCCCTATATTGGGTTTTACAAGGGAACCATACGGTATCACAAAGCACAAACTAGTGAGAAAAATCTAAGGCAATCTTTGTAGAGGTTTTAGACGTGGTTAAACGATACAAGTCGTTTGCAAAACCAGTTGTGGATTTTCTCTGGCATTCTCAGCCAACTTCTCAAATGCATACTAGTTATGTAACCAGGAACTGTTTACACATGGCGTTTAAAAGAACAATCTGCGGTGAGAAGGGAGGGAGTATTACTTGTTTCTCTTTACAAGATTTATGCCTCAAAGCTCTGAAAACTTGCAATAAATTAGATGTTTGAGTATAATGAAATTCCTAATCCTGCAAATGAAAACTACAAGCCTTTTAAAGTAGATCTAGCCTTGTCAGGACAACCATAACGGGTCGAGATACGCTAGCATTAGAAACAAAATGACCACAGACGACACTTTTCATCTGGTGTGGTAAAGAGGCGGATGATTAACCAGCAGGTGGTGCAATGTGCAAAATGAGCGTGTGATGATCTTTAAATGCCCCTATGACTAAAGTACTAGTTATGAGTTAGGGCATGTCAGACTCTCCAAGTATCAAGTTATTTTACTCAATGTTTTCAAGGGGTTAACATTAAGGCAAGCAAAATAACAGGATCAGGGGGAGAGAAAAAAGTTAAGGAGATAAATTAGACTCAAAATCTACAAAGTCTATGTTTATCTAGCTATGTTTACACCCTGGTGACCCGGACCAGGACCAGCATTTGCCACTGGGACCACGGGCTACAACAACCACTTAACCACAACAATTTTAATCTCACACTGATGAGTATCTAACAGTCTCATGTGTTAATCAATCCCCAGCCTGGTGACTACAGGTCTAAGGTGTGAACATGTTCATTTTGTTGAACACATTAAGCGTTAAAGGGATCCGAGCGCGCCTTCATTATCTGAGGTCCCGGATCCTGACCGGCAGGACAAAAATCAATTACACCTGCCAGAGCGGCACATGTTAGCAGCCTGATTATGTCACCTTAATTATGTTTCCACTACTGTAATATTTACAGTGCACTGCAGGCAGGAGTCTACGTGCGCGGCTGTCTCGTTCGCTGCATGTCGGCTCCACTTTAAGGCTCCATTTCAGCTGCCTGGGCTCGCTGCACTCTGAGCACAACTAATAAATCATCCACCAATCTGCTCCCTGAATTGCTCTGCCTCTGCTACGATTGCTCCGGCCCGCCGTTGCTAGGCAACAGGGCAGATAACGGGAGGGGCTAGAGAGCGAGGGGAGAGTGGAGGAGGGGTGAGAGGGGGAGGCGAGCGCTACCGAGTCACCAGCAGCCAGCTCTGTCGAAACAACAGGCTTCTTTCTGTCAAAAATTGTTCCAGTGCGCTGGCTCTGCTTTCTGCCTCTCTCTCTCTCTCTTTCGGCTCGACAGTGCTCTATTGTAAAGGAGAGCGGTGAGAAGGGAATACAACTGAAAAGGCTATTGTGATACGTGCGCACTTCCTGCCTAAATCATAATTGTTAAAAGCTGTAAAACTGGTTAAGATCATTCAAGCATGTACAAACAGATGGTGTCAGAACACTTCATACAAAACACACTACGTGGGTCCAACACACACACACACACACACACACACGCACACACACACTCGCACACGCACTCTTCAAATACCAAGAATGCCTAACATTTAGCTCTATGGCACAAACACACGAGGGTCTTATGAAACCAGTGTGCTTGGCCTTTCGCTGAGGCTGACCTGCTATGGGCGAAGACGAATGAGCAGAGTATACAATTACAGTCACAGATAGCACAACACACAAATATGATTTGACGGCAATGATGATGGCATTTTCACACACAAAGCAACCACAAAGAGGGATGAGAGCCAGCCCACATCCTGTCCATTTCGACCTTACATAACATCAAAGCCACAACAGAAAAGAAGAGAGACATGGGGGGAAAACTATCATAGGCCCAGCCGTAGTACCAGTCCTATTAATATGAGCTTCTAAATCAGGCCGCCGCTGCCGCCACTTAAGCATTTGCTTAGCGCTAGAGTCTATAAATATGCATAGATTTAGCTTAACCGCAGCTTTTCTTGTGTACTGTGTAAAACCAAAGGTGACAGGAAATTCTCCAACACACCCTTCCTGTCTGCGCAAGTCTCATGGCAATAAAACGGTCTTTAAATCTGAGCGCTAGTGACTCCACTTCACACATAACTAAAATAGTCCAGTGACAGAGAAAATATCTCCAACCATCTCAGTGATTGTCAACTAGTGGGTCACAGTTTATATTTATAGTATTATTTGAATTATATAATACATTTTATTTTTAATAATAAAATTATAATATGATATATATTTTTGCATATAGTGCTTCACTGAATGTCTAAAAACACATTGTCATGCAATTAGTATTTTATTTTTTACTATTTTCATTACAAAAAGATGTACTTAGTATAGTATACTATACTATTTTATTCCGTATAGCATTATTCATACAAGCATATTTCAAAGCTGGATTTTAAGGATTTTTTTGTTTTAGGATTTTAGTTAATTTTTGTACTGTGTTGTGTCATCACTTGCTGTCCCAAGTAAATTCTGGGTCCTGAAGCAAAACCAGTTTAAAACCACTGAACTAAACAAACATGTAACCTTCCATGTGGGTGGCCCGCAGGAAAAAGTCATAATCTGCTGTACTGGGGGTATTCTTCCCTTCTCCAAAGACTCCCCTCCCTTTATTACTGTGCACTGAGATTAATATTAAGGAGTAGGGAGGTGTTTTTTTGGAGAAATTGTGCAGGCTTCTTAGATCACCACTGGGGGGCTACAATCTTGCCAGGTTGCCCGCTGCCGCACAGAGCATTTCAACTATCTGGAGCTTGACGGGACGCTGTCATTTGTCAACTTGTGACAAGCTCAAGATAATACACAGCAGGGCAGAGCAGCAGATAGCAGTCCTCACAGTGGTCATATATCAGACACCCAGAAACAGCACTCGGTGCTCTTTTTCTGGCTGTGTTTCAAAACACAGTGAGCTGCATCTTTGGGTATCACAGGCACATTCAAGCTCAGCCTCTCTTAAAGGGATAGTTCACTCAAAAAATTAATTCATTTATTCACCTTAAAAGTAATTCCAACCCTGTATGACTTTTTGTTCTTCAAGACACTTGAGGTAAAAATTACGACGATCATATTATGACTGAATTTTTCTGAATGACTGAATCTACCCTCTATGTTACCATTCAAAAGTTTCAGGTCAGTAAGATTTTTTTAATATTTTAAAATCTCTGTTGTCTCTAATGTTTTTAGTGTCATGTTTAGCAAGTCTGCATTATTTTCCGATAAAATAATTAAAATAGCAATATTGTGAATTACTACTACAATTTAAAACAGCTCCGTTCAATTCTGGCATCTTTTAAAAGTTAATTTGCGATGTCAAAGCTGAAATTCCAGCACCCATTACTCCAGTCTTCAGTGGTACATGATCCTTCAGAAATCATTCTAATATGATGATTTGGAGAAGAAACACTTATTACCAATGTTGGAAAAAGTTTAATGGAAAGCATTTATTTGACTTTTTTTTGGGAAAAAATGTAAGTCTTTATTGTTCCTTTTGATAAATTTACTTTCCATCCTTAGAGGAAATACAGAAAGAAAAAAAACCTCACAGGGGGCTAATATTTCTTACACTGCAATACTAAAATGGCTTACAAGATTAAAGGGTGTTACATATGACGTGCCATTTTAGAGCATTACAGCGGGATCTAAAAGAATTCTCCCGATAAACTGTGGCACGGGAAAAGAAATAAAATGGCACACTCTTCCTCTCTGCGGCTGAAAGCGCTGCAGGCTAGTTGAGAAGAGAGGCTCCGAGGGCCGGGTCGAGCGGCTGAGGGAGACGGGTGACAAGTGACCCTGAAGAGGGGATGATTCTGTCATTTCTGAGACAGTCACTGTCACTTTTATTCACATTTCAAAAAGGAGCGATGGAAAAAGAGCAGGAATAATGAGGCCGTGGACCTGCAGGCAGAGAGAGAGAGGGAAAGCGAGGGATAATAAATAAATGAGGAGCAGCGGGGCTGGTGCGAGCGTCCAAGGTCAGGGGTACATTTACACCTGTCCCTCAAGGCTGCAGGGCTGCAAAAGCACAACTTGAAATCAGATCAGGGGGAGCGGTGTCCTTGACAGTGCAGTGGTGGCCTGGCTGGGTTACAGACGGGGAGGAGGGGGCAGCTTGCCTGCCCCAAACAGCCTCCTGAGGGGTGTGCGCACGCCACAGAGAAAAATACCAACAGTGGTGTAATCGAGGCCTGCGCTCATGCAGTATTTATTCAGCATCTCTATTATTCATCTCAGACAGACTGTTATACAGTTCGCTTCACACACGCGCGGCGGCCCTGCGTACATTAAAAACAGGCCCACACTCAGTTAAACATGCCGATGCAAATCGATACACACAGCTAATTGATCTTTTTTAATGGGCTTGCTGGCACCATTAACATGACCACTACTTTTAAAATTCAGCCTTGTAGCTTTTATTGAGTGTGTACATATGTACACATACGCACACAAACATGAGTATCGATTTAATAAAAAAAGCTGCAGCATAAAGCCTGTTGGGATGGAAATAACCTAATAAACATTTAGGAGACTTCTTGAATGTGTGTGCTGCTGAAAGTACGTTTAGAAGAAATCTAGTTTATTAGATGACAACTATGAATGGAGTGAGTTTGAATGCGAGTGAATTAGGGTGACCAGACCAGATTTCTCATGGTGGAATACGGGACCAGGTGGAATTATTTCTCATAAAAATTATTTTGTGATATACATCTTATAGGACCTAGTTATTTTATTTTTGTTATATAAATAATAACAAAGAAGCAAATTATAAACAATAGGACAACGATATACAAATTAAACGGGTTTAATTTTAAGGTTTATTTAACATGTATAATAGGCCTATATTTATTTAACATAATTTGTTGTTTGATTAACATTAAATTACACTGACAGGTATTTTAGGCTGCTGTCACTTTAAGACCGAATGCTTTTACTGTACTAATGTGAGATACTCCAAATACTCAGCGCGGTACTTTGAGTTTTTTTGAGAACTTACTGGGCATTATATCTTGATAAACTCTTTTTGAAGATCCTCGTTACATGTACACAAACATGCTTATTTGACATCCTTATGCAAGTTAATCGATAACAAATTGTTAGTGGATTTCTCCAAAATATACTATGACGAGATTGGTTACCTTTGATTAGGCTATTCTCGCATGACAGAAGACTACTCCTCACTTTTATGATCACCTAACAGAACTTAGGAAAGACGAAATACAGGACAAAACATGATTTTTTCATCATAAGTCGGGACACTAAAAATAGAGCTGAAATACGGGACTGTCCCAGGGAAAACAGGACGTCTGGTCACCCTAGTATGAAAGGAGTTTTGGCACTGGGTGCAGACCATAAAAATGTTATACGGTCTTTTATTTACCTTTAAATAAAATGTTTACCCTGGGATTCTACACTAGATGCCTATGTCAAACCCTTCATGGACCGTTTAAATGTATAATTGCTTTTCAGGCTATTATAGACACAACAGATCTCTTTTCCTTATACTATAAAATCCAAAGCACAAATTGCTTTCAGGTACACAGATCAAATTTAAGACTCTAACACAAGCTGACCAAGACTTTGTTTCCCCCTCCTTTGCTTCTCCCTCACAGGGAAGATTTATTCCACAGGCCATAAACAGGATGCAGCTGCCCTGTTCTGCTGGAGGAGCTGGAATCCTGAGTGCTTTTCAGCGGACGACAAAGAGCCAGCAATGCAGCGAAATCCGGCCTTCCCTCTCCACATAATGAAGAAAGTTAACTCGTTCACTCACCACTTCGTCTTCTGACCAGCACTTCTCAATCAGCTTGGGCACTGGTTTCTTCACCAACCGCTGCAGGGCTTTCCCGGCATCATAGCTGCTCTCATGAAGCTGTGTGAAAGACAGAAATTCACATTAAATGTTAGCCCTTTTGGAAATGTATCTTTACAAGCTACTCTTTTTAAACTACAGTAAAGCAGCTTCTTTTAAATGGTTAGATACACTACCACTTACTAAGAAAAATAAGATAATTACATTTAAGCATTGCATTAATTATCCAACAATATAATTTAATCAACTGTATGAATCTCAGCTAGAGTGACAATATTACACTTACAATAATGTTTATTAAGTAAAAGTGTTATTACTAAATGCTAATACAAGTTTTAAAGCATTGAAAACAGCAAATACAAGTGAACACTAATTTAACCTTAACTTAAGTCAAAAACACTAAAATCTAATGAAATTAGAAAACATCCTTATTTAAAGGATTAGTTCACTTTTAAAATGAAAATTCTGTCATCATATACTCACCCTTAAGTTGTTTCAAACCTGTATGAATTTCTTTCCTCTGCTGAACACAAAGGAAGATATTTAGAAGAATGTCAGTAACCAGACAGTTTCTGGTTCCCATTGACTTCCATAGTAGGAAAAAAATATACTATGGAAGTCAATGGGAACCAGAAACTGTCTGGTTACAGACATTCTTCTAAATATCTTCCTTTGTGTTCAGCAGAGGAAAGAAATTCATACAGGTTTGAAACAACTTAAGGGTGAGTATATGATGACAGAATTTTCATTTTAAAAGTGAACTAATCCTTTAACTATTGTCAAACAGCAGCATTTAATTAACTATTCGACTATTCTATTTAATTTATTTAGTTCATTGTTACAATGTGGGGTAACGGTCATATGTGATTGCATTCGACTCATTTTTCCCAGTGTAAAGACATCCTGAACACTTTAACAGTGATTGGAACTCTACAAAAGTGACAGATAGGGTGAGTTTGGACAGCTGGACTAGAAATCTGAAAGTCATTAAGTATTGAGCAGGCAGATGAGCGTGAAGTCAAAAAACCTAAAATATACTGCCAGAAAAGCAGCCACGCACACCTCACGGATGATGCAGAAAAACACATTAATATGACTCAGAACGTCCAGACAAGCTGCTTATTATAACTAGCCGTTAACAATGGAGCGTTTTGTCACAAACTGATGTCACTTACTATTTAAAGGCTTAAAGGTTCACACATTAGGTCTGTTTACAAAAATATTTGAATGCAGAACAATATCTGGTTGAAGTGACGTGCTAAATCCTTTTTACTCTACCACTGGAGACTTTGGCCGGATCAAAATACACAATTCAACATCAGCGATCATTACTAATATGGCTACAACAAAGCAGCTCGTCAAAGGCAAACAGATACCTGACTGAGGCACGAGGCAATTCACGCCGAAAGCACATTGGAATTGCAGATGAGTGGAAAAAGGTCATGAAAATGTGAACCTCAGCTCACATTAATTCTCAGCTTATCCACTTCTAAGTCAAAATGGAAAATTCATGTTTATTGCATTTCAGGTTCATTTGTCGAATGCTTTTTTTTTTTAAGGATAGGAGACAAACAGAGGAATTGGTTTCATAATGACTCACAAGTTGTCTAACAGGAGCAGCATTAGCATAAATGCTATATGCTCTGTACTTGATCGGGTAACCTGACCGTGTAGGAGCTGGTAAATTCAGCTTTGCAAAAAAAGCTCAGCTGTCAGCGACCACTGTGCATTAATGAAGCCATGAATTACACCCCTCTTGTTCAGACATCTTACAATCGCAGACATCACTGAGGAGCTCTTCAACGCCAATTTACTAGCGTGTTTTGAAGGCCCCTGGTGCCTGTGTCTTTCCCGAGGCGAGGCTGTGTTCAGAGAGCGGTAGCCTGTGGTGCACCGCTGAGAAGGTGAACAAATGTGAGTGAAAACGCTGAGGGATTTTTTTTCATCTTTTGACAATTAGGCGTGAAGCCTGCTAGGGACATCTTACTTCACTGTGTCTCTCTGGTGCTGGGCACTTAATTGGCCAAGACAAATTGGGTTTTAGCTGCTGTACTGAGCAAGTAGAGGAAAATTAGATGCACAGAAGAGTCTACCATATAAAGCCGACATATACAGGCAGATGTGTCACACTCAAGTTACTTTGAAGATCAGGAAAATGTGTCAAGACCACACACCAAACAATTAATGAAACTGGGAAGTAAATCGAGCCGCAAAACCACTGTAATAATCTATTTTAGAAATAAGGTTGTTAAAACTTTCTCCTCATGAGCCTGAGTGATTAGTTATATAGAAAATGTCTCTTACTGAAGCGTGTGGTCTCTCTGTTAAATCACTCTACTGGCTGAACCTCTTGGTTTTGACATTATGACATTTTATGGTTTTCTTAACTGAGTAATGTGACTGGATTAATTTCTCTTTGTGTTGTCTAAATAGCTCCACAGTAAAATGACAATAAATACTGGTAATTGCATAACAAAAATGCACTTTGACTGAATCACCACTTACAAAGCAGCAGCTCAGAGTCTGAAAAAGCACTCCGTTCAGCAGCAACGTTTTATTGAAGAATCCACATTGCTGTTTATTTGCATCTCATGTCTGGTTCTTAAAAAGTGACCAGAAGATAAAAAAAATCATGACTGAATAGAACAACAAGTTTTACCATGGACCAAATAAAGTACCATTTTAAGTGTCAACACTGCTACACGATTTCGATAAATTCTATTATGACTGCTATTGTTTGTATCATTGAGATGTGATGTGTGTACTGCACTTTGATAAACACTTGCTGTTTTTAAAAAGTGCTTTATAAATAAACTGTGACTTTGCTAAAAGCAATTACCCATGCAAGAGACAAAATAATTTCTTAGTATTAAAAACACATTTTTGTTTAGTGTGTTTAAACCTTACTGTATTATTTAATAATAATGTAGCAACTCATAATGTAATAAATGCACATAATGTAATAAGTATTACATTATTATTGTAATAAAATGTTCATAATGTAATAATTTTTACATCATGAGAAATGTATTCGATTGCAAACTCACCAAAAGCTATTGTCATAATTGTAATAGCTTTTACAAAAATATATATTTTTAAAAATTGTATTCCCTTACAGGAATTGACATACAACAATCTAAATCCAGTCTTAAATTACCTGTGAAATGCAACAGATTTAAATATGAATGCAATAATTATTACTATATTGTTATTAAAGCATTGGTATTTATTTACAGTACATTTTAAACATCTAAATCCAGTCTTGGAATGTCTACAAAATCCACCAGATTACTGATGCTACTGCTCCTACTACTACTACTACTATTATTATTACTACTACTAATATACATAAGTTATTTATACTGTTAAATACCAACACTGTGTACAAATGTTGTAAAAAGAAAACTCACAGTATCAATATAGCAATGAGGTGTGTGTGTGTGTGTGTGTGTGAGATCATGCTATTTGCTACAGCAATTAGCAGCATGGAGTGTAAATTAAGCAAACATTACTTCACTTTAATACAAGTTACAGCAAAACAAAGCCTGAAAGTACATCAAGATGTTGAAAAATACAGTACAACATTCAATCTAGGTCCTTATTTGTTCCCATGGTTTCTAATTGTCTAATGGTTCTACACCTGTTCTGAGTTCTATTAATTGTCTCCATGTATTTAAGCTCTTAGTTCTGCCCAGTTCTTTGTCTTGCGATAATGTGACGTAACAAAAGATTGTATATTTGGTTTGTGTTTGATCTTCCTCATTCCTGTACTGTATTTTTGGATGTAAATTAAAGACTTCTAGATTGAAGACAATTTTGTTGTGTTTACTGACCAGCAGTACGTGACAATAGCTAAAATGAATAAAAAAATAAAAAATAAAAATAATGGAGCATGTCATAATCACAAATTTTTTAATGAAACTGTTATTCACAATGTAGCTAAATATGCCAACTTTACTTTAAATGTAATAGCTTATTTTACATAAATCTAATAATACCTCAATTTTCAATTACATTGAAATAATTATTATATTGTAAACATTGTTTCACTTATACATTGTGCTGGTATTACCTTATGAATTGTGATTACATCATAAGTTTCTACAGGGTGTTCATAATGTAATACATTTATCATACAATAACCTATTACATTATGTGAACATTTGTAATTACATTGGAAAATCGTTATTACATTATGAGCTCAAGATTTTATTACATCTTGACAAAAATGATTATAAACATTTTATTACATTAATAATGTAATACCCATTACATCATGTGTAGCTATTACATTATGCTTTGTTATTACTTTATGAGTTGCTACACAGCTTCTACATAAAACACATCACTAACCCTCCAGATGCATTGATTTTCCATTTTCAGTTTTATGTTACTCAATGCTAATTTTACTGTTAGCTGAAAGAGCACCTTTAATCTTAAATCTGGAATAAGGGTCAGTTACATTGTGAATCGTGTGTGTGTGTGTGTGTGTGAACTTACAGTGTTTAATGCGTTAAGTGTAGTGTCGTCTCTTGAGGCGGCGAGGCAGCCGTCCTCTGTTGACCCCCCATCACACATCCCTGCAAACGCTGCCATGCTCCTGGTACCAAAGAGAGGGAATATTGATGAAGTCCGAGCTAACAACAACAACACATTGTATAACACGACTAAAATGCGGGGTGAAGGTAGGGCTTACCTGGCTGCCCGCAGGTACATGAGCAGGTCACAGTCGTTGACCCCAGGCATCCAGACCAGCTCCTCATTCTCTGTCACTGTCTGACCTCCAGGAGAGGGAAAGGGCTGGAGCTCTGGCAGCTTGGCCTAATTTGGCAAAGCACAGAGGGGACAGACAGCTGCGGTCACAACACAAATAGCACTAGTGATGAGTGCTAAATATCAATTTTCAAAATCATTTAATCTCTGTATGCATCAAGCCGACAGAGGGGTGCGAACAATCATGGGTGATTAAATGACCTCGCTTGAATCAAAGAGGCAACTAAACATTTAGCTTCCCCTTGTGTGTATAAATATTGCGTTTAGACTTTTGAAGGTGATATTGACGCAAGACGTAGGTGGTTACCAGGTCGCTGCTTTGCAGCTGCTAAGAGTGGTTTTTAGTTTGTTATTAGGAGGTCGTGGGAGGCCTAATGCCAAAGTATGAGCAAGCATTACTAATAGATATACACTACCATTTTGTTTGGGGTCGGTAAGAATTTTTTTTATGTTTTTGAACGAGGTCTCTTATGCTCACAAAGGCTGCAATTATTTAATTAAAAAATACAGTAAAAAACAATAATATTGTGACATTACTATTTAAAATAACCTTTTCTATGCAGTCGCATGAACCTTCAGAAATTCTAATATGCTGATTTGATTTTTATCAACAGCACCCTTTATTTGAAATAGAAATCATTTGCAACATTACACAATATTTTTTAGAAAAAGACTTTAGATTAATTTAATGCATCATTGCTGAATAAAAGTATTTTAGTTTAAAAAAAAGTTACTGACCCCAAACTTTTGAACGCTAGTGTATATTCACACAGGGAAAAACAAAAAAAACATGGAGATGGCTTTGAAGTGTTAGCATTTTTTTACACATGTTTCTTGAACACCGTGTCCTGAAATCCTTGACTAAATCCCTTCAGTAGAATGTTGCCAGAGTTAAATACAAAAATCATGTGCTCAAATAAATCTTAGTGCAAACCTCAAAAGTAATTTCCTAACATGTAACTAGCATTCAGATCCGTCCCGGGTTGGATCAATATCCATGGTGCGCTAGCCTGTAATAGCCGGCCCTGTAGAGCTTTATTACCGAACTTCATCTAAAGTCATTTGAAGTAACCCTGGGCAGAGGTCCTGCCACTGGTTCCACTCCACATGATAACTTGAACGGATCTCTGGGAGAATATACACTATAAAACCTCTGACATTAATTGCTGGTGGTGCTCTGTCTTTTTCATCGTGTGCCATCTTCTTTAGCGATCTTCCTTTTGGCTTTTCAGTTTCAGACCACTGTGACCGATCCTAATTCCCATAAAACACTGCTGAATGTTTCTAATAAATCCCACATACACCGAGCAGCCAATTTCCAAACACTATTCCATATGAGCGCTGCACTGCATGAAAAATCCATTAAGCATCTTCTTGAATGCGCTATGAGGACACGTTCAAGTTAAGTATGCAGGTGACAGAAGACCAGCAGTAATATCCTTGAGCTTGTCAATCAAGCCACTGCTTAATATGAGCTTTGGATATCTCTGTTCAATCCAATGTCAGGGAAGACAAGGTTTCAGATAACATCCTAAGCATTTGTAAAGAAACATACCTGGTGACTGGGACCGACTCGAATCTCCCCTTGTGTACTGTTTAATCGCCTGAGAGAAAAGGAGAGAGAATGAAAGAAAAATTAATTGGTTGTGTGGTTTATGAAATGTCATACACTGCATTTAGCTATTTTCTTAGTATAGAAGTATGGTAGAGTATAGAAAATGTGTCTGAAGTGAAGTGTTGTGCTTCATACATTGGAGATTGACATCCGTAGTTAGTACTCAAATTGTATTAGCATTAAAAGCCCAGATTGTTAACCTTCAGGCTATAACAGCCTTTTAGCAGCTTACTTAACAGGTTTTTACCTCTACAAAAACATTTTCAATGCTCTGATGGTGCTTTTAGGGTATTACATGGCTTTAGCAGCACATTAAAATAAATCACATTAATGCAAGATTCACATTAATGCACAATAGAGCCTAAGAGGAAATGGTGTGGATTTAAATCAATAGACCGAACAAAGGCGGCGAACAGCGCAGTTGACGTTTCTCATTGTTTTTGTGGAGGTACACTACAAAAGCCCCCAAAAGACCAGATGATAAGCAGGGGGAGAGGAGCCCTGAAATGGCTGCTGTTGAAAAACCATGGTAGTAACCATGGCAACTACAATTTAATAATAGTGTTCCGATCTCCAGCTGCAGTGGATTAAAGAAAATGACAAGATGTTCCTTTTGAAAAGCCTTCCCCGCTCTGTTGCCACGGCAACAGCACTGATTTTCATATAGCCAGGCACAGAGCGGGGCCCAGAAACTGTCACTATGATTTGCGTCCAGAGTAGCTCTCACTCCACCGCCGGGCTGGCTGCCCGAACCTGGCTGCAAAGTGAGGAGAGGTTAGGGCCTCAAATCATATCCCTCCTTCATCTGGGTACATTTCATAAACAACCCCTCTCTCTCCCTCTAGCATGATCCACTAAAAACACAAGCTCTGTCAATGGAGGAAATTCCACACTGAAGCAAATATGGCAGACAGATGAAGAAAAAGCAGACAGGCCTCCATTAAAAGCTTTTCAGTATTGAGCTGTTTAACATTTTAAGAGTCTGATTCTAATGCTCACGACTCCTATAATGAAAGACAAATCCACATGAAATAAATAGCAAGGCAAGCATTAATGCTCTCTTGTCTGAAACTGAATCTGCTGCGAGATGATGGCGATAGCGGAGGGGAGAAATCACTCGGCCGGGATCCTAAACATTCTGCAGGCTCTGCATTTTTGGAGGGTCTGAATTAGGCAGCAAAGCACACAAGAGCCTTGATCAGCCTTGACAGTGATCGGAGGGCTGCCACGCCACAGTTAGATCGCAAACAGCACGTATTGCAAAGAGAAATCTCTCCAAAATGTGTCAAGAAAATATGAAAAATGTCGCCAGTGGAGGACAACTAAACCATTTTTTTTTCTATAGAATTATTACATATGAATGACTAAATTCAAAATATAGTTTCAACATATAGGTTACAAGAGGATGTATTAAGATTAATGCTACAACATGTAAATAATGTATAAACAATTATATTTAAAATGACTATTCACAAGATCAAGGTGTCAAGATTTAAAAACTTGTTCCATTAAGTTTTTGAATTCCAGAACTTTAAAATTATGTAATTATATGCATTTAAACTTTTGCATTAAAAATGTGCCATTGTCTGCTAAATGCAGGAATTCTATTTGACTATTTTCTATTTGACTTGAATTGAATATTTTAATGTGACTAATATATAATTACACACACACACACACATACATACACACACACAAAAATGTTTAATTGATTTACTATTAGCACAGGCAAATATTAACTTGGATTCATGATTAATAAAAATAAATAAATAGAGAATCTGTATTTTAATGAGCCATGTCCTTTTCGCAGGTGTAACAAGGACTCCAGGGCAAGCCTGACATGTCGAATATAAACGTATACTTTGTAACAAACTATTTTGTAAATTCCTTTTGCACTTAGTGGGTATTTTGTTGAAGAACTGGAAAAACTCTTTGACCAGATGATGAAGTATAGAGTTTATCTGAAGCGACAAACTAAAATTCAAACATTTAGTTTAATAAGAGTCTGACTTAAACAGCAACATGTGTGAACACTTATGCAGCGATGCTTCCTGGCTTGACATCCTTTGAATCAAAAGGTCAGAAAATTGCACTGGAAGGGCAAATGAAGAATATCAGCATGATATTCCTTAGTCACATGCTTTAAAACTTTTAAGATCAAAAACACAGATCAACGTATTTTAACTTGGATAGAATAAACAGTTTATAAACTAATGTTCATTAAATAAAACAAACAAGGAAAAACTCCCAAATACACTTATTATACACTACATCTTTAATTACAACAGTATCTCTAGCACATGAAGCCCTGTCAACACAAGCACAACATCCTGCATACTTTGACTCGACCACGAGCACAGCAATCAAGCCTAGCCCCGCCCCCTCCATCAATATCCTCCAATCACCGCATGACTTAGGGACACTCATAACACATTGAATAAATACAGCGAACGCCTCAACTTTATTTACACACCGACTAAACCCCTTTAAAACAACGGAGGCTTTGCATTATACATTTGAAACTCAGAGCTCTCTATCCTACGCCATGACATTCCGACTGTAGTCACAACACAGCGTACTGTCAAGTCATAATAGGAAAATTGTATATTCAAGTCTAAAACAAAATAAAAGTTAAATATCTTATGTCGGACAATTCACACTAGCGTGCGTGCAAACCCGCTTTATTTCACCCGCTCAAAGCACTAATGATGAAAGCACACAGCGTTGACATTAGCACAGACGGCTAATGCTAATGACAGCAACACAAACAACCGGACAGCACTGTCAACGCGATTTAAAGCACGGACAGCTGTTTTCAAGACAAACACGTATATAGCATTACAACAGCCGCGCGAGGCGGGTACGTCCAGAATGACGCACGCCGATATCTTAACAGGTGAAGACGAGCATGCTAACGTAACGTTACCTGCGCGGACTGAACAGGTCGTCCATGTCGGAGCCAGAGCTGCGGTTTGATTTTGACAGAGTGAGGAGGAATAAAGTGTCCTCTCGCACCTATTTGTGTAGGTACTCAAAATGGAGGCTCAGGCATTCAGTCAGCTTTTACACTGAGCTTGTGCCGTGACCGACAGACAGCACTGAGCATGTGCCGCGACCTCACACACACACACACACGCAGAGGAATCACAGCCCATCTCTCCTTCTCACACACACACCATGCTGCTGCTGCATACCAAACAAGCGGGAGGAGGGAGTGGAGAGGGCGATAGACTGTGATTGAGTGGGGGACCCGTGAAGGGGGCTCCCAACCAGCAACAGTACACCATTGCTCCTGTTTATCCGCCACAGCATCTTATTACCCCTCAAATATCCCCTTTCTTCTCCCCGGGCTCCTAATGCACCCCATTATTGGTGCATCACATGACTATGGTAATGGGTCCTAATGTAATCCTGCTTTTTCCCTGACACAACAGCATACAGGCTATGATTGTTATACACAAAGGAATAGGGGATTTAACTATTCATTCCCATTACGCTTTTATACATTTAATAGAGCTGTCACATTAGAAGCGTGAAACAGATTTTTTTTTGTTAATATAGTATGTTTAAATATAATTATTGCACATCATCTGCAAATGAAAGCATTTTATCAATACACCCCCCCCCCCCCAAAAAAAACAAAAAAAAACAGGAGCACATAGGTTTGCAACAGCATTAGGGTACATAAGTAAATATAAATAAAGGCAAATAAATAATGACTTAGTAAATAATAATTTTGATTAATTCAGTACATTTTTGGGTGAATGATTCCTTTAAGATTAAATCTGGAGATGAAAATATTTGCACTATACTGAGTCTGATGCAGCATTTCATATTTACAATATCCTAATTAAAATTAATTTGCAGATGTGATTTGGATTTCAAATGTTTGAATAATCTTTGTATGCTTAAATACACCTCAGATTACATCAGTTACATTGGTTTTAAATTTGAGTGTCTAAATAGTCAATTTTTATTAAAAAATAAGTAGCCCATTATTTACAAAAAGACAAAGCCATTACAAAAGACAAGTCATTGTCCTTTAAAACACTGTAACGTGAGTGTACCACACAGAGAAGAGGCCGTAAAACATTCAATGGACATTCTTTGAGCAAAGCCGGGATTGCTACAGTAAGTAAATAACTGAGGTGTCTTCAGTTACATTATTAATACTAGAAACAATGTGACTAGCATTTCAAACTCGCAGTGAAAAGCATCATACAAAATCCATTTCCTGTTCTTTCAGCTGTATTGGTATTTTACATTCATCATAACATGCACCTGTGAGAAAATAATGTCAACGAACAAACAGCGTAAAACAACAACTAATGTCTTCTTAAAGCAAGCAAGCTTAAAATCAGACTCCGAGAACAACCGAATATTATATTTTAATGCTATTAAATCAATATTATGGTTAAATATATATATAAAAAACATTTATGAATCTTAAAAATAGTTTTTATTAAATACACTACCATTCAAAAGTTTGGGGTCAGTAATTTTTTTTTAAGAAATAAATTAAGGATGCAAAAGTGAGATTAAAGACATTTATAATTTTACAAAAGATTTACATTTCAAATAAATGCTGTTCTCTTGAACTTTCTATTCATAAATGTATCCTGAAAAAAGTATCAGTTTCCACAAAATTTTTAAGCAGAATAAGAAATTAGCACACTAGAATGATTTCTGAAGGATCAAACATTAACCCCAAACTTTGTATTTATGTTCCATTTATAATGGAAAATTAAAGCATTATAAAATTCTCCAAAACGCTGGAGATGGAAAATAAAACTACATGCTTGTCAAAGACAGGCTATAAAACAGATGCCAGTGTCCTTGATTTAATCTATTCACAACTGCCTTTATGCATTATATGACACTTTAGAGTGAATACAACAAAACCAGTATACCTGATATGAATAATAAAATCTCTATTTGTAAAATATTGCCACAGAGGATCTGAAGACAGAAGTCAGTAAAGGCTTACCTGGTTTCTGGGTTATATCCTAAGATGTAGAAGAAAGAGTCGATTCGTGCTTTGAACTCCCTGGCAGCAAATATGTCAGAAAAGTGTGAAATGTTACATTTCCCCCTGCAAAGAAATAGAGCAAACAAATCAGTTTCATGGTGCAAATACATTTCCAGGTTTACTTGAAGGAATAGTTCACTCTAAAATGAATATTTGACATTATTACTTACTAACCCTTATTTATATTAATATTATATTTATTTATTTATTGAATACGCCCAAATGCTGTTCCAATACCATATGTTATTTTGTCATCATTTTTCTCCCACCTTTGTGTAAATAATAATCATTTTTATTTTGGGGTGAACTATGTCTTTAAGAGACAGTGTCTGATAACCGACACGTCTCGTTGAAGCTATTGCTATAGGTTTGTAAGTGCGGGTAATCTTGCGGGTTACAGTATTCCTGTAAATTTGTTTTATGCCCTTTCCCTTCATCCTGTTAGACAAACAAAAGATAGCAAACACCACAGGATTTTCAAGCAATGCAGAGCGAACAAACTCTATGAATTGTGACATTTTTACAATGCCCCACTTCTGCACTTTACATTTTCGACATCAGGGGCCATCAAAATAATAGGCATCAGTGTTTTTGCACTGGTTCAATACCTTCCTCATACGATGAAAGGAACATGAGGTTTGGAGCAGGAATTACGACATGCTAGCGGAATTCACTGAGTTTATCTAAAGCCCTGTAATAAGTCAAATCAAAGGGGTCTCTGTGCAGCAGAAGTTGCAGCTAATTTGCCCTGAAATCAGTGGTTCAGAGCTGTGCGCTGCCTCCAGATGGTTTCAGTTAAGAGAGAGGAAAGGAAAGGAGGGAGGAAGAGAAAGAGAGAGGCGAAAATACATCACTTGGGTAAAGACAGACTGAAAAGGTCTGGTTTCTTGACAATAAGCATGCCTGTACTCTTTTCCCTGAGCCTCATGGCAAAAAAAAAAAACCTAATTGCTTTCAGTAATGCTTTGCATGCAGAATCGCTGTGAAATGGTTGTCTGTACCGAGACGGCCACTCCTGTAGTGATTGAACTGAGAGGATCAAAATGTCTGTTTACAGCTCTTAAATACTCGAGTCTTAGATCCCAGAGAATCTGTACCTGCCAGAGGTTTCTTTAATGACCATAAATCATCAGAGCTAGTACTGGCTTTTAAAAGGAATATTCACAATTTATTGGTGTAATCATTAGACTAGTTTTAGAAGTTGCCAGTATGAGTACGACACTGTGTATGAATGCCAGTATAAGACATGTTTAATAGATTACATTTATTAAAAAAATGTGTTGATAAAAAAAAAATTTGTATGTTTGATTTCCATGAATTCATTCAAACTGCATTTCAAAACTCAAAGCAGCTACTTGTTTGCACTATCCAAAAATACCCTGTGCAGGATATTTAATATATTTAAAATTAAATATAAATATAAGACTTATTATTATTATTGAAATTCAATAGGACATTATGAAGGATTTTTCCATATTTATATAAAAAAAAACATTTGTTGTCTTCATTTAGTAAAAAAAGACTTCTTGTAAACATTTGGAATCTAATTGACTACACTTGATGGAATATTACAGTTCTTTTGATTGGAAAAAATTAAACATAAATATGGATATTGATATAATAGTCAAAAGGCAAAAAAAAAGAGATACTGAATTCCTGACCACAGTTGAATTTAATTGTGTGTGTGTGTGTGTGTGTTACCTGAGGGCAGCAGCATGATAAGTGTCCACATAGTCTGAGATGAAAAGCTCTCTGCTCTTAACCACGGGATCAGTAATAACCAGCTCACGACCAGAGTCTGGAGAAAGAGACAGAAAGCAGACATGGTGCGTGAGAGGCATCCAGACTGTCGCTAATAAAACGGTGCACACATAATAAACGCATGCGCGACAACAGAAACCAGACAGATGCACAGACACTTGCGCAGCTATAAAATATGACAGCTATAGACTTATAGACAATGACAGTAACAGTAGAGCAGCTCTTGGAAATAAACAATAAAACTGAATAAAATTAAGCAATGGGATTCAATTCATCAACAACAACAAAAAACATTTAATGCAAATGGAAAAGCTGCATTAGATGCTAAACTGTGTATTTATGGCCTTTCAGGCAAATATTTCCAAAGACAGTGTTGGATGAGCATTTGTCTTCAGATGGCATTAGCACAAATAACAATGGCCACCATGTCAGACTAGTCAGTGGTGCAGCAGGTGGCGGCTGCTGCTCTCCAGAAGGCTGGCAGAAATGCAGGCCTTCTTAATGCTTTATTAGAGTGCGGTGTGAATCAAAGTGCCAAAGAATCAGCCCGGCAGACCCCCTCAGCCTGTTATTACTGCCTGATGTGTGTATCAAGCTCAGATTTGCTGCTGATAGTCGGGAGAATGAGAGCTCCGAGGGCACATTACACTGAAAGTTATTTGCACTTCATGGCACCGCTGTCGCTCTTGAGGGAGCGTTACCAGGGAAACAAGGGCAGGAGGGTGGTATTTTTTTCTGAATCCTCATTTATTTGAGATACCGTTCTCTATGAAACTTCACAAACCAATAACCAGGGGTGGTTACATAAATGAGAAGGACTCTTCAAACAAAGTTCTTTGTGTTTTTTCGACCATAACACACACATACCGTTCTCATTGTTGCGGTCCTGCACCAGGTGCTGGTAGACGGAGTCAGGTACTTCAGACTGGCGGTAATACCATTTCACATTCATTAACAGATGGTCCCGTTTACTCTGAAAGAGAAAAATAAACATTCTGTAAAATAAACAGATATTGTTTGTTTGTTCACAGCGTCTCAAATTTGGCTCTTGGCAAACGTGAGCCTGTGCCACCACTGGGTTTATAGTTCTACTCGTCCCGTGCCAAAAGCCCTTGGTGGAATAAAGTCAATTAAAAAGGGATTGAAGGCATTTCATTCTTTAATAAAGTAAATGGCTCCACGACCATGTGTGGAAGGGAGGTGAGGAAACATGGATGGGGCATATTTAGGTTAAAAAAAAAATCAGAGCAAAAATATAAAAAAAACGAGGCCAGCTTTGTCTAGCTAAACACATCAGTTGCCGCTCCCCTCTTTTCTACAGCTGCACTTTGAACTCTGCCACCCGCTGTCTATCCAAGGGACTGCACACAGTGCCCGTTTGCTTCAGTACCGCATAATGACCAGCAAGTGGCAGCACTGAGTCATGTCCAGACCTCCCAGAGGCACTTTCAAGAGGGGCCAGAGAAGGGGAAGAAAAGGGCAAAGCACTGTTTTTATTCCCTGACATGAAATATTTATTATCCTCTCACACGAAGCCAACTGACCATTCAAATGGTTTAAAAGGACATTAAAGAAACCACAGCTCAGCAGACGCTGGCGACAAGACCCCCGGAGCAGTGGCCAGAAATCACAGTCATCTTTAACATGACTACAGATTACCACATTCCCCACAAAAGGCCGAGTGTGTGCCACCGCGCCAGCCTAGTGGGAAAAAAAACATCCAGGGTGGATCAGAGAGCCAAGGGTCTTTTTTTATTGAAAGCCTGATTCACTTCATGCAGCTCTGGCTTCTAAAAGGGGTGGGGGAGTGGGGGGCTGAGCTCATTGTAGAGATATTTCAAGACTCCTACCTTTTCTGAGATCACTGGAAAATACTAGGAGAGGAGAAATGAAAATACAGAAATGTTCAAAGTACAGAATGCCATCTTTTCAAATTGCCCACTAAACAAGGTCAAAGTGAAAGAATCCTTTGCATTAAAGACCATGAGTAAGAGTAATCTAGGCTAAATTAAAATGTGTGCTGATGTGGTATTGTTGAGATGGTTAAAACCCAATTTAAATGAGATTAAAGGCACTCTCTGTAACTGGGCCACTTGTATGTGTCATCAGAGGTGTTGTCAGTGCTTATTACACTGCAGATGGGGAGACAACCTGTGCTCCTCCAGGGTATTTCAGAGCTTTCAGTGCCTTGGTTCAGCTCCTGCATTAACATTAACCCTATAAAACAATGAGTTTAAACATGAATAAACACCTAAGGCTTTGAGAACAAATTCATACTGTTTGATAAGATATTTGTGCTGTCCAAACAGATCCCTGTGGCCGAATTGTGCAACCTTTCCTGTCGCTCTAGAGCTGGAAATTACTGTTTCATTATCAGACCCTAATTATGTTTGCATGTTACACTGAACAGATCACTGTGCAGAATCAAATTATCAAGATAAGCACTCTGAGGCGGAGAGAGGCAGCCAAACTGAGGCAGCGGTGAGGAGCCTATTACAATTACAATGCTGAATTGATTAGTGACATTCCACACAGCATTCCCTTCCTTCCCCGAGTTTCTCCTCATCCGGCTGATCCCAGCACAGCTTAAAGCCACCTCTCCAAACACATGACTGAATTAAGACTGCTCGAGGGCCCTGCCAGCTCACTTATAAACTAGGTCTCAGTCAGTGATGGAGACACTAAAGGGAGAGATTTCCCCTCCATCAGACGAGCGAGGCATACCATGAGAACGGAGGGGGTAGTGGTGGTCTGCCCGCTATCTCCTTCTCTCTATAATGGCTGTGCTGCTTCCTTTGTCTGTTCGTTGAGCTCTAAACCTGGGAGTCTGTCTGTCTGTCTGTCTGTGTCTGTCTGTCTCCATGTAAATGGGGCAAAATGCACAAGAGAAACCCAGATCCAATCCAAACATGCCTATTGTAATGCCCAACACTACATTCATGATATAAGCACGACCTAAAGAGGGCAGAAGAGAGAAGTGAGAAATGTTAGAAGCATGGGGGATGTGGGGCGAGACAAACAGCGTGGGCAGCACTAATTACAGCACAGCCAGTGTAAGAGTCCAGTGAGAGTGCTATAAGAGGCTGAAGCTGGACTTTATGAGGTCTGGCCAGAGGGGGAACAGAGCAGGGTGGAGTCTACCAGGGGTGTTAAGCAGACTCCACCGGCACGCCAACAGCTGGGCTTTCCACAGGGAGCTACTGTGCTAATAATAACCTGATGTGTGGCACACATCACAGAGAAAAGATGTGTGAGGACTATTCATTAGTGATGTGAGAATTAAAGAGCTGCACACAGAAGCGGGCTCTTGAGCCATGCTTGGACGGAGAACCGAGGTGGTAATGAGAGGAAAATTACACGAAGCGAATGCTTGCGCACACGCCGTTTGAATTAGTCACGGTTTATTACATGCTATTGCTGAAGGTACCAACTCGGATACAACCGCCGTGGCATAACCTCCCACCCCAGTGACCTGACGCTGCGTGTTGGCCGCTGACATTTTGTCTGTTTAGCGTAATCATTAAATATGGCGGCAGCTGCAGCAGCGGTGGCAGGTCTTATCTGCAGCTTGAAGCGGTCACATGGCTCCCACATTAACAGGAGAGGGTAAAACAACCACAGCCCAGGCCCTCGCACTCTTCTCACATAACCAACCCGCAGCTAAGCAAAGCCAGACCCTGAAGCTCTCCACCTAGAGCACATTAACAGGAAATGTGTGTTTATTTTCAATTTCAACGTTGTGCTTTTCTGTCATCCGGCACCAGAACTCTCTCCGGTTTTCTTAACCAAACCGGGCTCCGACTGCAGAGGACCCGAAGAAAAGCAGGGGTTTTCACACTTCCTGGAGAAGGTGGTTGCGGAAAATGTTTTTTTTTTAAAGGCTTTGGCCCGTGATCATGTTTCAGGAAAGGTATGCAAAGAATCCAAATGGCTTGAGTGCAGAAATTCAGGCTTGTTTTGCCGGCATGCATACATGTTGGTGGCATCGAGGGGGACAGATCTATGCTCAACGAAACGTAATATGATTAGTGAGGAGCAGGCAGACAGGAAGGGCTCACTCTCTCAAGCATGATGGATGTGCACACAGAGACCGTTTCCGCCCATAAGCTTGCTCTCTTTAACTGCCTCTCAGACATAGACCAGACGCAGCTCTCTCCATATACATACACAAACACTTCCATCTGGACCTCAGCTCACAGCTGTATGTGCCTGAGTGACAAAGAGAGGAAAAACACGTTGTTGTAGGCCCCAAAACAGCCATGTGAACAAAAAAGTCCCATGTGAACAAAGACATGTAGCATTCTCTTTCCTTTTTTAATAAATAAAGAAAAAGAAGTGTCTCAAGTAGACTCCTTTCGGCTCGAGCAGTTGAAGAACAAATGTGCTGCCCTGCCACCGTCAGACTGAAACTAATAATGGTAAACAAGTGCTGATGACATGTTTCTCCCCTGCAAAAGCCTGTGTACAGATTACTCCTCCGCCTGTCTACAAGCACAAATGGAGGGAGGGAGAGAGTCACAGCTGTGATGTCGGCACAGTCAGGACCTTTATGCTGCTAAACACCGGGCCCCTCTCTCTCCCTCTGCTGTTTAGATATTAAATCTCGACTCGCTTTGAACAAAGTCTACCCATCTGTCAGCCACTCTCTATATTGGATTTGATGAGCATTAGGCAGTTCAAAGGGGGAGATTTTTAGTGTAACAAAACCAGGATAAAACTGCACCCCCCCAACCTTGTGACACCAATCCACTCATGTGAGCTCTGCTCCAAAACCTAGTGAAGCGGTCTAGGTAACATTTTAAGGCATGTTCTCAACACAAAGGCAGACAGCACCATTATGCAACCTTACCAAGACGTCATTTTAGCCTAATTCTAAAAGTCGGTCCCACAACCTAGCGAGCTGCTTCACTGTCTACCGCCTACATTAGAGCTTTCTAACCGAAACGGAACCTCAATAGTAAAAACCTACATTGGTAGCTTGTCATAGAAAGCATTGCCCAAACAAAGAGCACAATAATACAGGCAATGTGATTGGAATGACATTGTACTTTAATGTAAACTACTGTTTGGTCGGTAAGATTTTTTTATTTTCTTTTGCTCACCAAGGCTGCATTTATTTAACCAAAAATACAGTAAAATTATTCTGAAAAAAAAATATTACAATTTAAAAAGGACTGTTTTCTCTTTTCATATTTTTTATATATTTAGGCAAAGTTGAATTTTCAGCAGCGTTAACTCCAGCCTTCAGTGTCACAATCCTTCAGAAATCATTCTAATATGATTTCTTATTATTATTATCATTAATGTTCTGCTGTGTTCTGTATCAAAACAGTGCTGCTTAATATATTTGTGGAAACATGATACATGATTATGTAACTACTTTTTTTTCAGGATTCTTTGACTAGAAAGTATAAAAACAGAAATGATATGAAATAGAATGCTTCCTACTGAGGCTGCTCACTCATTTGGCGGTGACTAGAGTCGTGCTGGGTGTACAAATAACGCTAATTAAGATCTCACTGCTACTGCTGCATCCATTACACCAGACTCAACAACACAGCAACACTTATAACACTCAACTCTCTGCACTTCACATAATCTCCCTGTCTCGATTTCCTTGCCCTGATTCTTGATCTCACAGGCTATTTCCTGTAGCTGGCCGTTGGGCGATATCACGTCAGGTGTGTTTGATATGAAGAGGCAGTGGCTGTGATGTGTAACACAGCGTGTGTTGGGTTGCTACACACAGCAGGTGTGACCGGCTCATATCCCTTCCCCCCTTTTCCTCTTTCAAAACAGTTTTTTCCCCTCACTCAACCCCCCACCTGGTACTCAAACTCTTCAGTTACTGACTGAATGCTGGGGGTTGGACATGAAAGGAGGAGGTGTTTCCTGAGACATGATTGACAGCAGTCTCCAGGCAAACAATGGGTGGAAAGACAACGTTAATATTTAAAAGGTTGTTATTGTATTGCAATGAAGGAGAAACACTTTTTCCTTCACGAGACAATGATGGTACAGCTCTATTGTTCTCATAATGTTTTGTTGTGGGAGACATTAAAAGATGCAAACCAAACCAGAGGCATTTTTCAATATGCTTAAAACAATGTACCATAAAAATGAATGCTTTTATCTATAAGAAACAATCTGTAAAACATGTTTGCAGACTGATAAGATACCCGCATAGTTTCTAAAATAGCTAAATACAGACAACTCTTTCTTTTCCTTCAGTCATGGTTGTTTTTGAGTGATCCAGACAATAGAAGTCAGTCAGTCAGTCAGTCATATTTATTTATAGAGCACATTTAAAAACAACAGCTGTTGGCCAAAGTGCTGTACAACATGTAAGCAAGTATTCTAATGAGTAAACATAAAACCACAGATAAACAATACACAATACAATACAATACATTACAATACCACTATGCCCACTTATGACCATAAGCAGCAGTAAATAAGTGGGTTTTAAGCAAAGATTTAAAATCAGTGTATGTTGAAGCTGTCTTTATGTGAGATGGCAGATTGTTCCAAAGCTGTGGAGCGGCCACTGAAAAGGCACGATCTCCTTTTAATTTTAGACGTGTTCTTGGAACAGTCAGCTGTAGACTGCTGGTTGACCTGAGATTTCTAAAAGCATTATGGTGGAATGAAAGGAGATCAGAGATGTATGGAGGAGCCAGTCCATGCAATCCCTTATAAACGAACAGTAGTGTTTTGAACTCAATACGATGTTTAACTGGCAGCCAATGGAGAGAGAACAATACTGGCGAAATATGTTCTCTTTTCCTTGTTCCTGTCAACAATCTAGCAGCAGCATTTTGGACTAGTTGAAGACGTGACAGTAGGGACTGTGAAACACCCAAGTACAGTACATTACAGTAATCTAATCTTGATGAAATAAAAGCATGTATCACGGACTCCATGTCTCTGGGTGTTAAAAATGCCTTAATTTTCGCAATATTCTTCAACTGATAAAAACAACTTCTGACCACACCGTTGATCTGCTTGTCAAAAGTCAGAGCAGAGTCAAAAGTAACACCCAGATTGCGGACATGTGGATGGAGATTGCCAGATAAAGGTCCCAATTTACCTGCAACAACCTCTGTTAACGTAGATGAGCCAAAAATTAAAACTTCCGTCTTAGAATCGTTGAGCTGAAGGAAGTTTGCAGCCATCCACTGTTTAACGTCTCTTAAACAATCAAATAAACACTGCAAACTAGAGTCATCCTTTGGATGTAAAGGGACATAACACTGAGTATCATCTGCATAGCAGTGGTATGATACATTATACTTGCTAAAAATAGTATACAATGGAAGCATGTATAAGGAGAATAAAACAGGACCCAGAATCGAGCCCTGCGGAACCCCGTATAAAACTGGTGCACGAGATGATAGGTAATTTCCTGTCTCTACTGAAAAGGTTCGATCCTTTAAATATGAGGCAAACCAGTTCAAAGCACATCCTTGGATTCCAATTTGCTTGAAACGATTTAGAAGAATGCCATGGTCGAGAGTGTCAAATGCCGCGCTAAGATCCAGCAGAATTAAAACAGCACATTTACCAGAGTCGACAATCAGAAATAAGTCATTTAATACTTTAAGCAGTGCAGACTCTGTACTGTGCTGTGATCTAAAACCAGATTGATATTTATCCAAAATACCATTTTCCTGTAAGAAAGAAGAAAGCTGATTGAACACAACCTTCTCCAAAACTTTTGACAAAAATGGTAATTTAGAGATGGGACGATAGTTATTCAAAACTGTTGGATCAAGATTTGGCTTTTTGAGCAGCGGCTGCACAATGGCATGTTTAAAGTAAGATGGAACTAACCCACTAACTAAGCTACCATTGATTATTGACAGTAAGCTAGGACTAATAAAATCGAGTATATCTGATAAAAGGCGAGGATAAATAACATCCAGTGAGCAAAAGGTGAACTTCATTTGTTGAAAAATGTGTTGCAGATGACTATGAGACACTGGAGAGAACTCAGATAAATTTGTTAAAATCTGTGACTGTGTTGACTGAGGTAGGTCCAAGGAAGAAGAGTCCAAAATACATGATCTTATGGCACCAATTTTGTCGCAAAAAAACTTAAGGAAGTTTTCGCAGGCCGTAGGAGAGGGATCAGGATATAAATTAGAAATCGGATTCAACACCTTATTTATAGTATTAAATATGGGCGCTGAAGAAGGAAATGAAGAGCTCTGAATACAGCTATCGATAACAGGCCAAATCATACAGCTTTGCACACACACACACACACACACAAACATTCAATGCCGCTGCTCAATCGACAGCGCCCAGACAAAATTAATCACATTTCCACACAGTATGTGCATTTGCAGCCTGAACTAAATTGAATTGTATTTTTTTGCTGTATCCAGTCCCATCCAACACAATAAATAGACATAACGCCTTACTATTGTATGGACACCCTGTCGGTACTCGACAAACAACAGAGCAAATTGTCTGATTCATAAACGACTCTTATGAGCAGGTTCTTTTAATGAAGTGGTTAAAACGATTCCCAAACTCTTAAAAATTACTTATTACATACTTACAGAATGCTCATTAAATTAAGTTTTGACTTGCTTACTGACTGAAAACGTGTGCATAACATTCAAGAGTTTTGCGGTAATGTAAAAAAAAAAAAATGTATATATATATATATATATATATATAAATATATATATTACAAAAGTTCTTTTACATTTTTATAAGGAAAAAGTGTAAATTAGGCTAAAAAAAACAAATGTATTAAAAAAATATATTTAATATGCAATTAAGACCAGTTTTGGATGGTAATCAGTTAGCAGCCAATTCAAAGTCTACTGTTACCATTGGCGAATTCATTTTCCTCTGTTGCAGTTTTAGATTTGACCTCTTCCTTCGTCTTGGGTAACATCTTATCTAAAACCTGACTGTGCCAGCCCTAAATGGCTGCTGACAGCATAGATTTATGGACTGAAGCAGTGTGACTTGGAGGAGAATGCCTGCGAGCTCAGGGGACGCCGGATCTGTGTTCCTGACCTCAATGGTCACTGTCGTAGTATAGAGTTACTCCATAATTCTACAGCTCCCTGACACAACCTTGTCACACGGCCGGTGAGATAATGTACTACAAGAGCACAAGCCTGGCGAACAGCCTCCCAGAAATGTGAAACATCTCAAAACATTTGAGCACAAAGGCAAAACACATGAGCCTGTGAGCTTATCCAGTCCTGAAATCTGTAGAGAGCGACGGCGGATCAGTCGCACAAGCAGCGGACTCAGTTTAGCCTTGAGTCCCTGCTCATGTCTCTGCACTTCCTGAATGAAAGCAGAGAGAGAGACACAATGCGCTGCCTTGTTAGTGTGGCCTAATGACTGGGTCGTTTCACTTGCAGGGGAGGGGAGCAGCCATGCATTCATAGATAAACACAGACAGGATCATGGTAGGGTGAAAAGGGCTGAAGCACAGGCAATGGTTGCAGCAAGAGGTAAACGAAGAAAATAGCATGTTTACGAGACTGACGTCTGAATGAAGCACAAGCTGTGGGGCCTTTTTGTTAGGATACAGAACACAGAGAGAGAAAAACACGCGTGTATGTGTTTAAATGTGAACCATGCCTGGTTGGCTTGTTAATCCCAGCATTGAGGCTGCAGCATGGGCCGCTGAGCAGTGCCGGGTGTGATGGAGCGCGGTAATGGAAGGCAGGAAATGAGAAGTCTTGGTTAAGCCACGGCTAATCGATCAGTGTGTTTGGGCTAGAGCGAGCCAAGCTGATGCAGGGAAAGCGGCTTGTGGTAACAGACGCTGCGCAAACCCTTCCTCTCTTTTCTGCGCAGATGTACTCTAGCACAATGGTCTTTGTTCTGCTCTAGCTCTAATTGCTCCGTTGATTCACTTGGGTTCTGATTATTTGATTGGACTGATTACAGCGTTCACCTTTCATTGGTCAGTGTGTAAGTGGCTTGACGATTGTGGACTGAGTACAAGAGCAGGTTTTGTATATATGTGAAGCTGTTTGAGTTTAGGTGAAATAAAGAGAGAGCGAGAAAGAAAGAGAGCAAAAGAGACTGATTTAACTCCGCCATCTCCCCCGCTGACTCGGCTAACAGCAGCTGATGGAAATATTTATAAAAACTCTAGCTGTTCCAAAACCTAGTCTGTTGTCTAGCAAGATAGCATTTAAATGAAAATACTGTCATCATTTACTCACCTTTATGTCATTGTAAATCTATATGAAGAATTAAAGAACCGTTTTTGCCAACTGAATTCAAGTCAACAATGGTGTCCAAAACAACACTAGAACCCATTTATTTCATTGCATTGACCAAAGAAAGAAAGAAAGAACAACAAGCGAGTAAATAATGAAAATTATTTTTGGGTGACTATCCCTTAAAGTCATCATAAGCACCTTCCGCTATAACGGCTGTTCTAAAAGGTATGCAGCAACTTCATGCTGCCTTCTAAGACTGCTTGTTTTGTTCAGATACTAAGGCAGCATGAATACTTTACGTAAAAGCTGATCCCAGAATTCACTGCAACAATCTCATTGTTCATACTTCATTAAAAAAAACTATTTAATCTATTTATTGTTATACCACCACCAATAATAAGACTAGGCTAGACTGTGCCGATAAATTAAAATAACTATTTTTAAATGATACCAGACAGTGCATTAACAGCCCTAAATTACAAATACATAAAAATAAATCACTGATACTGATACTAAAAATACTGAAAAGACAAAAACCATAATACATCTCTGCTTATGAGGTTTCATTTCAGTTTGTATGCTGCTTTAGAAGGCAGTTTCCTACGCAGACAGTAGACAGCAATGTAGTCACTAGATGTGTCACAGAGCTATCATTTTTAAAAATGAAGATATAAAGAAAGAGGAAAAAAAAATGCTGATTCTTACAAATCCTGACTGCCTGACAATGATACGCAGCGGGAAGTAGTCTTTACCAAGTACACTCTAGTGGAAGAAGAAAAATCAAGGAAGGACAAGAGCACAATTCCCATCCTCACTTGTGATTCATCACACACTCCTTTTACCCAGCATCCTCCCGCATTGGGTTTTCTTTCAAACATCAACCTCTGCAAATATTTACTCTCTAATATCTTTCAAATAAATGAGCCAAAGCATTAAACAGGATGGCAGAGGGACAGATCCGCATACTGATCCAGCTCACGCATCCTAAGAGGTGGGCAAACGCTCAACGATCTAGGAGGACCGCGGCGCAAGGTCCTTAGGATGAGTCGGAGAGCGTGTGTGTGCAGAGACAGACGGAAAACTAACTGGCCTGCGACATGCCAGCTGGAGCACCGCCCTCTGGCTCGACGGGCGGTGCGGTACCCGGTGGCCGAGGGAAATTATCGCTGACGAATATTCATACAAACACGACACAGATACAGGAAATACATCTGAATGACAACGCACTTCCTCATGTAGACAGACAGGCGCACATGTAGCCTCATTCCCTATACGTTTAGATTTTAATGAGCATGTGTGCATGGCTGAAAGAGCTCCCTACAGTGCGGAGGGGGAGAAATAAAGAGGAGCGCCACAGGAAGCTGCTTATCTGTGCTCCAGACTGTCAATCTGCCACAGGAGCCCTGCACTACAGGCATGAGGAGAGATCATCTGCCTTCTCCAATCCCTCTGTCCTCTTTAATTACACACCCGCACCACGTACAAACACACACGCGCGCGCGACCGCGCATGCGCACAACGACAAAGAAACAATGCAGATCTCCTTGTCGAGTCTGGTACACCGGCTTCAGCTCTGCATCAAGGAGAAGAGGAAATGAATATCTCTCATAGGGATGAGGAGGGCTGCTGGAGTTGAAGGGTCATATGGCTGACACGGTCACACTCCCAGTATGCATCTTTCAGCTGTATTTCAACCCTTACTCACTAGCAACAAAAGCAAACATCTCTACCGGCAGCCACCAAGTCCGTTCTTTGTTTTAGAGTGCCTACACAGCCTTGCCAGATAAGAGCTGAGGTCAATCTAATTAGACGTAATGGGTGGCAGCGCACTCACACACACACACACACACAAACGCACGCACGCATACAGAGGCAGGCATGCAACCACGCAGACAATTTCCCATGCGCTAAGATGTGAGCATATGGTCGGGGGAGGGCTGCAGAGACATCAGCCATTTGACATTTTCATCAAGTACCGTAGTACACTTGGAGTAAACTGATATCTCAATAAGCAGAGCGAGGTATCGGCCTCCACTGCCGAACTCATGTCAAATCGAGCCTCTGTACTAGATTAAAATGAAAAGAAGAGGAGAAACGTCTGCGTGCGTTAACGTCTGCCGAGATGAAGGACGACGCAAAGTGGGGGTGACAGCTCAATGTGGTCTTCAGTCTATGAGTGTGTCTTGTGAAGGGGGTGTGGTTATTGATGGCACCCGGCTCAGCATTATTAGTGCAGCGGTCGGTAAATTTTCCCTCCAGCCTTTTGCACAAGGTCCGCCCACACACTAGCAAATGAGCTTCAAGCTGGATGACTGACAGCCCTAAACAGCCAGTGGCGGAGAGGCAGAGAGAGACGATGAGGTGATAAAGCGCCATCAGAGCCGTTTTGTGTATGATGACTGAAAAGCACTGTTTGTTTGCAAGCCTGCTGAGATTTACAACCATTTTCACTGCCCCTCCCTGCATTTGTTTTTCTTTCTTGCTGTATTTTTTCCCTTCCTCACTTTCTCTCTCTCTTTGCCTGCGTAGAGTGCTGCGTGCACGGAGGACATTTTCCAGCCCACTGTGATGATATTGATTGCAGAGCCTCCCCTGATTGCAGCCCTGAAGTATTGACCAGCCGGCTCTCCTAGAAGCAAACAAACACGCATGCAACCTACACAAAGTGTGTGTGTGAGTGATTACACGCTGTCAAGCCCCATGTCGAAACGCTCCACAAGGAGAGTGTAAAAGCCCAGAGCTCCTGCTCTCTTTTGCTTATTGGTTCCAGTGACAGCCAGTGGGCCATAGGTGTCTGCTGTTTTTCTTATTACCATCTTTCTTTTGCAACAATTTTACCCTTTTTAAGACTGCATTCTGGGAAAGCCATCAAGAAAGCAGCGTTGAGACAGAAAATCTCATTCTCATCACTCATCTAATCCAGCTCACAGGCTCTCCACAATGACCCTGATCTAACAGCTCACACTCTACCCTAATGCACTAGCACTGCCATTACCCATAATCCCACAATACAGCTCTCTAATTAGACCTGCATTTTTGTGCGATTTCCACGAAAAAGAGTGCCTGCTCCTTCACACAGGTGATGTGCATTAAGAACATTTTAAAGCTAAAAATATAGCCTACAAATACTTCCTTTTTAGCACAACAATAAGCATGCACAATATAGGCAAAGCATGCAAAATGGAGTGACAGAAAATAATGGAAGCATAAAATATGACATGAAATCAAAAATATTTACGTATTTACTGTAGTAGACATTCCTGGTTTTACTGTGCATTATATTACACTACTGCTCAAAACCTTGGGGTCAAAAAAAAAAAAAAAAAAAAAAAAAGACAAACATTTATAATGTTAATAGATTTCTATATTAAATGCTGTTGCTTTGAACTTTCGATTCATCAAAGAATGTTTTTTTTAATATACCAGTTTCCACAAGAATATTAAGCAGCACAACTGTTCAACTTTGATAATAAGAAATCTTGGGCACCAAATTTGCATATAAGAATTATTTCTGAAGGACCAAATGTCACTGAAGACTGGGAGTAATGATGCTGAAAATTGCGCTTTGCATCCACAGAGAAAAATTACATTTTAAAATATATTCAAATAGAAAGCAATTATTTTAAATTGAATGTTTTCACAATATTACAGTTTTTGCTGTAAATTTTTATCAATTCCAAATCCAGCCTTCAATAAACTTTTCAAAAACTTTTAAACGGTAGTGTGCATCCTATTTCATATATACATTAAAATATAATAACTTGATCATGCCTTTACTACTGATGTCACCTACGGCACCCAAATAGCTATTTAAGTATTATTTTAGCAAAACTGCATTCATGTCTCACTCTATTTAATGTAATGACCACTTTTCACAATCCAACAATACATTTCCAATGGATAAATTTAAATCCCACTACATTTCTCACAGAACATTGTTTCACTCTAACATCTATCAAAATTTGGATGTAAAATGGCTTTAGACTTCTGAAGTAGAAGTTCTCCCTGGGCAAATGAAGAACAACATCTCTGTCAGAGCTGTCAGAGATTGCTCTTACTACATGAAATGCATAATGTGATATTACATATGGTGACTGGCATGATTTGAATGCCTCAGTGTATAAATCAGTCATGTCGTAGAATAGAAACACGGTATTTGCCAAGAATATGTGCGAATGCATGATATAATTCTCACATCTTACGCCTGCAATTCTTTAAATTTTCATGCCTAAATGTCAACCTCCCACACACAGTTCTCTAATGGCTGCCGATGAGAGTGGTTTGACAGCGCTGGCTTATGATCGTTACAGTGTGTCGATGCCCCAGATCACGAGAGACTGTAGAGCGCAAACCACTTCCACTCACTCCTCTCTACCCCCCCCCCCCCTCTCTTCGTAAACCTTTATATACACTAAATCCCTTCCATCCATCCAGCCATGGTGGGAAAGAAAGTAAAATAAAGGAAAAAAGGCAAGGTTGAAGCCATAAACCCCTGATATTATGCCTGCTCTGGCTACCACTTGGCATTTAAATGCCATTTGTGGCAGCAAACAGTTCACACTTAATTACAGCGAGCAAGCAGCTGTAGCGGCCAGCCTTTCCACACTGAAGCAAGCTGGGCAGCCAGCACCAGCCCTTTCAACTTCCCATGCCGCTAAAAGAGAGCTCACCTTTTAAATACTAAATTGGCCCGCTGCTCAGAACATCTCAGCGAGGGTTTCCCGGCTTCTGAGATGTTGGCCAGCGCCTCGGTTCTTCAAACACTCCACCATCAGCCTGTCCTGCTGCCCCAGCGGTGCCTATAATCAATTGGCCTTTATACAGCACCATAAGCTCTGCCTTTGCTTTAGTGTGACACACACACAGATAGAGGCCTCCCCTGCGCTCTAAACCTGCATGGATGATGTGTTGCACATGTTACAAAGGCTTCTCTGCCACTATCACACTGAATCGACCTTGGAGAGGGTAAAGGAGAGGGAAAAGAAAAAAATATATATATATTTTTACCACTGTAAAAATTCCAGTTTACCCTAGTAGGTGACTCACAAAGATCCCATAAAATGAATTAATGTGTCACCGACATACACACCAATTGCATCTAATTAAAGCAATTCATCTCAGTGTTTTTGTAAATATGCATGCAAATATGTTCACTGCAAGTTGTCATAAATAAACTGATTTAAGTGTCATGTAACCTACAAATGTTGCCTACAAATTACAGTTCAAGACCAAATTAGGAGGAAGAAACACTTCACTGTGAGAGACGAACCGAGGACAGATATTGTGTCGGAGCATCACGCGGATGTGCAGCTCACATATTTCTGAGTGGCACTGGGAACGTCAGAGAGCATGTGTGTCACACCAGGGAAACATACAAAGACAGACTGGGGTCTAAAGCGGTCTCAGCTAGTTACACACACACTCCATATCAGCTTCCAGGCAGGTCTACACATTAAATCAGGCCATTTCATCTTCAGAGGTAGGGAAGAGTTTTGTGCATCTCCTCGACAGCATGGATCAACCTCAGACATGTGTGTCCGGCACACGAAGGACATTATAAATGGAGAGCGTGGCCTCGTCTTCTAACATGCCCACAGGCACACATTTATCAGTACCACCAGTCAGAGGCAGAGCCTCTTCCAAGAAAGGAGAAAGAAAAAAGAAAACAAATTCTCAACATGTAAGTGTGCAGAAAATTATCTGGTGCTCTCTCCCTTTCTCTCTCGATCTCATTACTTTTTCTTAAAGCTATAAAGAGCTATTCTGCTACAAATGGCTAAGGCATAACGGCAATCTATAAATGGGATGTTAAGTTCAATAGCCCAAGGTTAGAGGCTGAGAGAGCTCGAGCACTTCATTGCACTCTGCATTGTTCTTTCCAGAGTTCAGATGAGTCTGGTCTCAGCACACGGCTGAAGCATCAAGCACTATTTATGAACTTCGTCCTGGCATGAAGGAGATGGTGAAGAGAAAAATGGAAAAAAATAATGTCCATGATAGGAATCCATATCTGGCTCTTTTGGTATCTCACTCTTTCTGGAATCTGCCGGAATTGACTGGTGAATTAATTTAGCCAAATAAACAGATTTGGAAAATACAGAGCTTGTGGGTTCAGCTGTGAGACAAAGAGTCAGAAATGGGGTATTATATTTGGGAAATAGGCAGTAATAACAGCAAAAAGCCCAAAGTATACATCATTTTTTCCATGTACACTAAGGATGTGTATAGTGCGTGTGGTACATATCATCATTAGCATAGTGCACTTGTACTGTATGCGCAGCCAGACTAAATACGCTCATCTCACACATGAGCGAGATGTTTTTCTTGATTTTTAAAAAAAATAATTATAATTATTTTTTAGCTTCCCCATAAGGTGGTAACACTCTCCTGGGTTGTTTCACAATCAAACAAGAAACTAAAGAGATGGAGCAACTACTCAAGACGCAACACAAATGGACTGCGTTGAAAAGTACTTGTGTGAGGGGGTTAAGAAGAGATTTCAAAAACACGCCGTAGCACGATTATAACTGCAATGTAAATGTTATTCATATAAAAATACTTCAGCAGTCGTTCACAGCAAGCCTGCTGCACAAAAACAAGCTCGGAAACATGTCTGAGATGTGACCATTAGCCCACAGGTAATACGCCCACAAAAAAATATGCTAAAAAAATAAATAAATCACCCATCAAGCATTCACACAAACAAACACTACTAAGCATACAACAGACATATTTAAAGCCATTGTGATGAAACAAGAGGAAGAATGCGTACAGAAAAGAAGGGGAATGAATAACATGAGGGGCGTGAAGATGGAGGACTGTGGAATTTTCAAGCGCCTTATATTTCCCATCCTCCCCAGGCCAAAAAGCCCTCCCACTCTCCCTCTAGAGTTTTTTTTTTTCGTCTTCAGCGAGAGCTAATTTGCAACATGTGTTCTTTAATGGAGAGAGCCACCCGATGGAAGCATGTGAACTCGATACCACTGTAAATCTCCACTTCCACAGCTTTTTTTATTGGCATGTCACACTTTGGACAAGCTGGAAATTACACTCGGTGAACTGAGAAGCAGTGCCGAGACACTCTAGAAAGGCGGGGAAGAAAAGGAGAGGAAAAGAGACAGATGAGAAGGAAGCGTCGTAAGGTGCTGCGAGTCAGAGAGTGGACCGCTAGTCGTGTCAGGAAGGGAGGATCCAATTACACTGCAGCCAGGCAAAGCACATGTGTTTGGAGAACAGGATTGTTGCAATAAATATTGGCCATGCAAAGTCTGCATAACGCACTTGGCTGATACACAACATGAAGCAAATGACTTGAAGGCAAATATCAATTACAATGTTTCAGTTAACAAGAACAGGAAATCTAACTGGGGAATAAAAATGATAGTGTAATTTCAATCTCAACTATAATTGTTGTGAGAGAAAACAACTATTTGAAAACATCAAGGCCAATTTTCATTTGTAATTAAAATGCTGAGGATTACACTAGTACAATAGTTGTTTTATCACAGTGTGATTGGGAAAGTGTAAACATTGCCTCCATGTTGGTATTTTTGTCAATTTTTTTCTCTTTGACATCAAAGCGGACGAGATAGAGAAGCCTGCCTTTCCTTTTTTAAGATGAAACAGTTGGGTTGAATGCCAGGGCTCAGCGTTCCCAGCTTCAGATGCTAGTAAAGACATCAGAAGAGGGAATTTGCCTGTGATGTGCCAAAAAACAGCATTGTGTCTCTGCGGCAGATTCCGGCAATCCGAGATGAGCAGAATGAAATTAACATAGCCGTTCCACCGAGAACCAAATGATTTCTAATGCATAAAAATACTTGACAAATACCCACCTCGCCACCAGCAAAGCAACGGCGGTAGTCTGGGATGGGAAAGCCGCGATAATGAAACGTGGCGAGAAAGGCTCTGTTTAATAATTTAGTCTCGCCGTCAAGGATCTGCTATTGATTGTGCTTTCAGGTGTCTTATGAAAATGTTATCTCCAGCCTCGCAGTCTCTCGGCTCCATCTGGCAATGTAATCACCACCCCATACCCCATTGTTGACCCCACACACCTCCATTTTGATTTTACCCCTTGTTCTTGCTCTTCCTCCTCCCTCTATCCCTCTTTCTATCCCTTTGGCCACACAGCTGGTTTCCATAGTAGCGTTTACTGAAAGCACAGAGCTGTTAAAGGCATAAGAGGGAAAGAAAGAGAGAGGGAGGTGCGATTGAAAAAAATAAGAAAGGTTATTGATCTTTTTTGAATTGGGTGATAACACAAGTTGACTATCCTCTCTTCCTTTATCTTATTTGGCTACTGTCAAGGTAGAATGTCAAAAGCACTGGTATTTCAGTATGAAAAAATTTATCTAAATAATTACAAAAAATACAAAATAAATTTAAAATAAAAATGTCTAATTATCAGCTCTGTGCATTAAATGCAGTCTAATAGGTATGTCTTAATGCTATTGCTAAAAAATGAATCAAATTGGAATATTAACAATACAAACCTTTAAATAAAAGGAGTCCATTCAGTACCACATTCTTTCCTGTGTTATTGAAATTGGTATCAAGAAACGTGAAAGTTACACTGATATTGGTATCGACCACTAAAACTAGTATTGTGACAAGTTCAACCCTATCAATTATGCATTGATTTGGTTTGTTCCTTTCTCTAAACGGCTATATTTCGGAGATGAACTAGAAAATGTGTTTTTCAAAAAAGCATTAAAAAAAAAAACTGATACAAGAGATACACAGAGCTTCAATTGGTTTTGGAGAGACGCCCATTTGGAAGCAGTGCAGCATGGGCTGTGTGTATTTTGCACAGTGCTAAGTACCTAATGTCATTACCACCAGCAACATTAATGCTTCCTTTAGTGGAATTTTAAGTGTACAGGAGGGAGGGAGGGATGAGAAAAAAAAGAGAAAAAAGTCACACACTTCATTCAAGAACATTAATCAAAACGGCCATTAACTTGCAGCATTTCACAGCAGATTTACTTACACAGGCCTGGCGCTTAAAGGGCTTTACAGTCAGGTTTTGGGGAGGTGCAACGTCAGAACAATGAAAAGCTAATTCACAACAAAAAAAAAAAAACTGGCTCAAAAAATATGGCGGAAATAAAAACACAATTTGACTAACATTACAGCCCCCCCGCCCAATTATTTCAAAAAGGCCACTGGGGAAAATGCATGTTTTAGCATGTTGCTGCTTCTGCTGCTGAATTTAGCATGGTGCGTGATGTCATCCTGCTTGCTTGACAAAAAGTGCACCCCCTCCTACAGCGCTCCCTCAGTGCCCGACACTCGCTGCTAGACCTGTAGCCGCTCTGTAATTCTGCCCTACTCTAAACACGCTACCCTGCAGACAAAGTGCAAGCAGGGATATTTCAATCACGCGCTCCCGAGCAGAGATGCAGCGGAGGCTCTCTGGCTGCCAGCAGAGCCCACATTGCCAGAGGTGCTTTTTCAGAGCCGCACACAATAAGGGCACAACAAAAACCTGGGGGCCACTTGTGAGAAACGCACCTTTACATATTTATACATGCAAATGTGCCGGCTCATTTTCAGCGGCTGAGCGGGCAGAGGAGTGACGGGCGGGGGGTGGGGGGAACACATCGAGTGTAACGCTGGGAGACATAGAAAAAGCACAGCCACCCCTGTCCACACAGAGCCTCTTAATGACTGCAGGCTCCCTGATGTAAAGATGGCAGCGGCTGCCGCTCCACTCAATAAATATTAACAAGAACTGCGACTGATGGCGCTGCTCACTGATCCATAATTGCATTTCAAAATGTTGGAGCTTGTGTGGGGGGGTGCATCCTGATGAGGCAACCTACACAACTCCCACCCCCAGGCCGGATGAGGATTTAATCAGAGGTGCAGAGGGCAATTTATAGAGACACAAGCCATCATTAAAAAGGGACAGGTCATCCAGAAATTAAAATTCTCAAATTTACTCACCCTCATCCAATAATTTGGAATGCATCTCACTATTTTTTTCTGCATACAATGAAAGTCAATGGTATCAAATGCTGCTTTGGGTGCCACTGACTTTCAAAAAATGTGTTGTGCAGACAAAAGTCATACAAGGTTTGAATGACATGTGGGGGAGTAAATGACAATTCTCATTGTTGGGTGAATAAAGTCCTTTAGTGTTATGTTCAATCTATTTCTTGCTTGCAAGGACGAATATGTTTGTAAAAGTATTTTCAGAGATTTTTCATCCAATCGTTAACGTTCATTTTTTGTGGTGTGTAGGCAAACTTACGGTTTGGGAAAATATGCACGGGGGCATTGAGCGCACACATCTCTTCCTAAACCCACTTTTATGATCATTCATGCATGTATGCACATATATTTGCATCTTCATGAAAGCGTTTTAATTAAAGCTTTGAATCATTAGCTTTTGAGGGCGCAGAGATAAGCACAAAAACCATCAGGAGTGAATTACACTGGGAGTTTATTTGCATTCCATGAACGCAGGATCCAATGCATTAGGTTGAGCTGGCTGTGGGCTTATAAAACACTCCAACCGCACGCCCTGATCAACAATATCCGCATTGCCAATAATCAATAGTCTGTTAATTGCCATTTCACAGCTAGAGTGCAGATGCATGGGTCAATGCAGGGCCAGTTCAGATTGCGGTGTCCTTGCCATCCACCAAGCTATTGTTTCAAATGAATCATTAGGGGTCTATGTATAGCTCGGCTCAATGAGCAAGCCATGTCTGGGATAATGGCGCTTTAGCAGGCTGACAGATGAAACACGGTTTTCACGTTTTCAGATTTGGAGGGAAAATCTAAATGGATTTAAAAATGGTCAAATGTGTTAAACAGAACTGACAGTAATATATAACTGAACAAATCAAATGAACTAAAAATAAACATTTATAGAACTGTGAAAGATGGGCATTCTAATGTCTCAGAAATCTGTCATGTCAAGACTATCCCAAATCTTCAAGATCTCATACTCACAAGCTAGATAGAAAAATAACCTCAAGATGTTTGAATAAAAAGCCTGTCTGTAATTGCATTAGCATGTTTAGCATGTTAGGTTTCTATCCAAATGTTTCACATAGATATTTCTAATAGTTTGACTAAAGAGATTGCAAAACATTGCTGCATTGTGCAGATTATCAAAATTGGACATAAGGCAGGTTTTGCATGAACTTGTCCAATACATATATTAAAATAATTAAGACATTACTAACAGGTAAAGTAAATATGAATATATAAGCTAATATAGGGCATATATTTAATGAAATGCTCCCCTCTAGAGTTCATTTTTCTGGTGAACTAACATGCTGTGGACACTAAATGACTTGCCTGAGGTAAATGTAATGCTACGCGAGATATTATTCTTAAGCAAACAGCTTGATGCGTCCGAAATACTGATTGAGAGATTACACATCATGAACATATCTATGCATAGATCTTCTCCTGTGTTTTTCCTGTTGTGGCGGTTAGCAAACAGCGTTACTACGGGCGCCCCCTTCTGGATCGGAGTGTGGATCATCTGTGACTGACTGTATTTGTCAGCGAACGTCACGGTACAGTTACACCCCAACTAAATGCGTATTGTAGCCTACTTTAGCCAAAACTACAGGAAAACCACCACAACCTGAACTTATTAACCTCTAAACGTTTGCTTTATGCAAATTGCACATGTGAGTTTATTATCATATGAAGTGCTTTAATTAAAGGTTTCTTAAAGGGATAGTTCACCTAAAAAATTTAATTGTCATTTACACCCTCATGTCTTTCCAAACCTGTATGTCTTGATCATTTGCATTACACAATACAGATACTTTAAAGAATGCTTTGACTGTCCATACAATAAGGCATTTTTCAAAATATATTTTACTTTCCACAAAAGAAAGTGTCATACAGGTTTGGAACGACATTACGCTGTAAATGATGAAACATTTCAAGAATGTCTTAAAAAATAGTCTGATGGACCACAATGAATAACAACCTGTCTTTTTGCTCCGTCCTGTTGCCGTGCTTCATTGGAAATCATGAGTTCTTTTTGATAATTGTATTGTACATCACACCTAATTAAATGTCCATAAGCACCAATACAGCGAGAAGAGCAGGGCATTTCTGCCTGCGCCCGAGCCCCCAGAGGCAAGCAGCAATCACTCCATTAGAGGCAGCGCTGTGCTGCAGCTGAGCTGGCCAATATCAGCAAATTAGTTTAGCCACGGGGATGGGGGAAGGGTGCCACGGCAACACACACCGACAACAACAGTGTCAGTCATCGGGCATATGCAGCCGGCCCAAATTAACAGGAGGAACAAGTGAGGGAGGCAGACAGAGACAAAGAGGGTAGAGCTGGAGACTGTGATTGACTTGAGGATAAAGGCTTGTGCTGTTTATGATCGATTCGGTGCTGAATTGTCTGTGTCTGAGCAACCCCTGAGAGATCTTTCTCTTTCTGTCTTACCTCTTCTCCTCAAAGGCGACAACATCTCAAGGCTGTTTCCAGCCAATCGAGTGTCAACAGGACTCGCTGCTTTTCCTATTAGCAACAGATACTTAACTGAATGTGTCACCCTCATCACATTAATACAGCGTATGTCTTATGCACAGCACTAATGGGCTGAGGCCGTAAAATAAATACACAGAGGCTGTCCGTGTCCTTGAAATCAGTATGCAGTATGCTTTTAGACACACAAAATGGTGCTGAGCTACCAGCGGCCCAGTATCATACCTGAACTGAAGGAAAGTCCTGTACAGTAGAAGATACGTTTTGAAGATTTGTCTTTCTCAAGTAGAGACAAGCTTTATTTGTATGATAAGTATAGCTTGTCTCTACTTGAGAAAGACAAATCTTCAAAACTACATAAGATTGTTTAAAGTGAATAATATGTTTTTAAAAGAGCAGTAAAATCGTACTATGCTATCATGAATGTTGCTGTTTTAGCTCAAATCTCACACACACACACACACACACACACACACACACACACACACACACACACACACACACACACACACACACACACACACACACACACTCTTCTGGTTCAGCTATACCTCCCATTAATTTTCTCCATAGAGATCTCAAAAGACTCAACCAAGCCATTTTTAGTTAAATCACAAAAAATATGACAAAAAGACACAAGGTACAAGACTCTTCCACAAAAGGTTCATGGGACTGTACACAATTAAATAAGAAAAACGACGGTACAATAAAAAAATTAATTATAATCAGGCATTATTAAAATAAGACTCAAATTTATTCCTGTGTTGGTTAAGCTGAATTTTCAGCAGCTGTACTCTAGTCTTCAGTGTCACATGATCCATTCTAATATGCTGATTTGGTTCTCAAGAAACATTTATCAATGTAGAAAAAAAAGTTTCTGCATTATAATTTTGTGAAAAATTATGTTTTTCCCCCCCAGGATTCTTTAATGAATATCAATATTTTTCCAATAGAAATGATACATTTTGCAATGAACAAATGCAGTGGTATACACAAACACTCAAATTCATGGGAATTTCATTCCAACTAAGGCAAGTATGCGCTTGTATGAATGTAAAAGATGGCGAGACGGACAGAAGAGATACATATGGCAGCAACTTATTCCCACCCTAGCTAATCTCTTTTATTCTGTCTTTACCACAGAAATGTTTACACAAGCTGAGGAGAGCTCAGTCAGCTGTGCCTTAATCACAGTGTGTGTGTGTGTGTGTGTGTGTGTGTGTGTGTGTGTGTGTGTGTGTGTGTGTGTGTGTGTGTGGGAGTGACCGTGTGCGCTCACAAACAAGGGTGGAGGCACCTGTCTTTGTACATCTTTAAGCCCGTTTAAGCAGGAGGCTCATTCAGAATATCAATATGATTGAGGGGGAAAAGGAAAAGGTTGAGTGAAAAGCGTGTCAATTAAGGGTTTAATTTGGACTGAGTGAAGGGTGGAAACATCTCTGTGACAGTGTGAAGGTCTGTGGGTGTGTGTGCGCATCAAGATACAAGCACACACACGGCACAAAAATATCGCTCAAAGAGGGCGGAGAGATCGATTGCAGCATGCAGGTTTTCTCTGCGGTGCTAACTGGATTCCCAGGTCATTAGATAAAGTACACGGGGTGACGTTGTTCAACCCTTAAGACTAGAGGAGAACCATATTAATGAGGTTGTTTTGCCAGAAGCGAGGCAATTTCCTCACCTCGCGGCGGAAGAGGGTCGCTGAGAGAGAGGCTCACGTGACGCTGCAAGAAACAGAAGCTCTCGAACACACGATAGCAAAAATACGGCTAAAGCAGCGAGTGAGATGACCGCAGAAACCGGTCCTCCAGAGAGCCATGATTGTTACGCATGTAATGAATTCACTTTATTATGTAGAACCACTCAGTAAATCCGCTAATGCCGGAACCTTTCCGATATCCTCTGTTACCATTATGGCCCGCTATCCCTATCTGCCCTGCTCAATACAAGTGAATGAATCAACCCAGTGTTAAAAGCTAAGAAAGGGAGAGAATGCATACGAGTCTAAGAGGGGGGTGAGGGGGTCAGGGCAATTGACCTTAAGGCTTTTCTAACATTTCAGTGGACAGATGCTCGCATCCCAATTAATAGGAGAGGGGTGACAGCAGGCGTTCAGAGGTGAGCATCTGAGCTGTAGCTGCACATCCATTACAGTTGTTTCAACTGAACTGAACATTGCCACAGCCATGAACCACTCGTATTCCACACGCTACTAAACAAAAGCAGTGCATTTACAAACATTTAGGAGCAACTTTATTAAATTTAAAATGAAATGTATTAAACACTAGTAAATACTAAAAGCACATGTCAAGTAGTGTACTTAAGTTACAATAACACACACACACTCTAAATGTTAAAATAGTGGGTGCCTTTTTATTACTAGCTTTTGTGTTTCGCCTTCCTTCGCCATTTTACGTTAGAGACAAGCGCGTATGTGACAAATGACAGAGAAACGGCTAATCAATTATGGTCTGTTGGTGGTCCGCATTGATACAGAATGATCCACGTCCGCAATGCGATGTATCGTAGAAACAATTATACAATGCAGTCACTCCAACTAGCCACTCTGGCGGGTTCAATTTTATATGTACATTTTTCAATTGTAGTCTTTTAAATAGGCATCTGAAAAAATAAACTAAGTGTAATGTGTTTTTTGTCAAAAATAAAGATTTTCTATACATATTTATGCTGAAATATAACGCTTCCAATACTCGATTATTCCAATAGATACACAATACCAGCTGCGTTTTCCCACTCTCTCATCGGCTGCGTCCGAAATCACATACTCTGAGTAGGTACTTATATTGAATGGGTGAACTAACTCTTTAAGGGGATTTCCCATGATAGTACTAGTCAATGCATTTGAATATTAGTTGTGTCTTGTTTACAACCTTGTTTCAGTCCCTCCTTTTCAATATAAAAGTCTTTGCAACTGACTCACTCATAGACACGGTCTTTGCTGCCATCTAATGGTGTAATAATGTAGCTAACTTTCACTGAAGTCGACATCACAATCACTAACGGACCCCGTTCTTAATACCAAATTATTATATTAAGTTATAGTTCAGTTAAATAAAAATAAAAAGTTATGAAACTTAACTTTGCCCTTAGCCAAATCGATTTGCTCAAAAACAAGTAACAGATTAACAAGACAAAAGATTGCAAGTTTGATATACCGGTACTCAAAATGAATTTGATATAAACGGTACTCAAAATGCTGTTTAAATATAAGTCGCATATTTGAGATCTAATTGGTATTAAAAAAAATTAACAACTACATTGCGTGACACAATATCTATCCATCCATCCATCCATCCATCCATCCATCCATCAAAAATATAAATTAATAAGACATCATAAACTAGTTGACCTCAATAATCGACTACTCAACAATATGACTAGTTTATCATCACAACCCAATTACATGACAAACCAGTATCCAATCAACTTCACAGGCAACAACATGGATGAGCATTGACCAATTAGATGGATTAAGGCGGTAAAAGCTAGAAAGGAGGGCCAGTGAAGTCTTGTGACATTTACAACCATCAGACAAAGACCCCTAGATCTGCACTTAATCAAGGTGAAGATAATCACGAAACGTACTATATGTTATTCTTGGCAAGAGCAAGATTCTGCTGCCCTCAGCACTCTTCCGAGCAATCCGATTACAGGCTGCTTGGATGCCCGAGCTCTGGCACTCTCTCCCCTGCCTACCCTCCCTTCCTCTGCACATCATTCTAACTCATCCAGCCAGCCTTGAACCCCCCACTTCAGCTCCTGCGGCTGTCATAAGCCATCCTGCCCCGTGTCCACCCCCTCCCATCAGCACCTTAGCTGTTCAGTACCATTAACAAAGCCTCATGGGTCTTCCTCCACACACTACACAAGGGGGGGTGGCGGGCAAAGCCGAAGGACCTCTTGGCTAATTGTGTCCTGCTGTGGGGAAATAGCCATTAGAAAAGCCATAATGTGCTTATTTACTAGTGACATAACGTTATCTCAACATAGTGACCATCAAATGAGGCACCCATAGAAGGAAAAAAAAAAATGCAGCTGTCTGCGGTTGCTGGGGGAAATAAATCATGGAAATATTGGCCTAATAAAACAGACTGAATCTAAGGTGGTTTTGCACTCTGATCAATGTGTCCTTTGAAGATTCAATCTTTTTAAGAAGCTGATTAATAATCTATATAAAAAGCCTCAGCAAAGAGCGGATCAAGTAGCGAGAACTACGATCTGGAAAAGGAGATTCTCTTTCCCTTTCTCTCGCTTTTTTTTTATTGATCAATTAACGGCATGTAAAACCAAGCTGGCGCTACAACGTAAACATGTGTGAGCTAGACGGGGCTTTGTAGAGAATATCTGGTGCTCCGCTTCACACAAGCTAATTAAACTTGTAAATCTCAGTGTTGCAGGCTGATTTTCCTATAGAGTAAAAAAACCAGCATTAAAAGTAGAAAAAAGCCAACTGTCAGCACAATTCATTCCCAAAAAACCTCGCAGAAGCCTGGTTAACCAAGTGTACAGGAAAATCTAAACATGAAACTTTATTTTCAACAATGTAGCAGAATTGCTTCTGGACATCAAGAGCAACTGGCCATCTCATTGCAAAACCATACTGAAATTAATCAAAGCAATTACCAACATCAAACGCCCATGTTTGATATCGTTTCTGACGTATAGAAAAGGATACCAAATGAAACAATGGCAGCACAGTTACATAAGGGCGAGTGGAGAGTGAGCCTTGATCTGGACAGATGAGGGGGAAGGAAAAGCCAAGTCAACTCACCAGCTTGAAGTCCTGAATGCTACAGATGAAGTAGGGCGTGTTCGGCCGTCGGCTCTCTATGTACACACAATCTGTGAGGATGACAAAAAAAAAAAAAAAGTGTGTTACCAACATCATTTAGACTGTCAGATAAGATCTCAATTATTTTAATTTCTCAAACCCGCACAAAATCTGTTTCCCTTTGTAAAACACAACTGGAATGCGGCTAATAGGATTAAAGAGCTTTTGGATGCAGGACCGTCCGCCCTTTCCAGAACAAACATCAAGGGGAGTCTGAGAAAGAAGGTCAGTATTGTTCCAACAATTATGTGATGGCAGGGTTTTTTGTAGAGAAGAAAACACAATAACCCAACACAAGAGGCAATGTGAAGCTGATACGATGCAAAACGTATACGGTACTAAATTACGCAAAATATTATGTAACTTTCTCCTCTGAAGTGAAGCTGAGCAGAGGGCCTCTGTGTTTAAATTAAATGTGACTGGTGGTATGGACAGGTCATGAACCTTCGTCTCCTTAACAAAAACATTCACACTGCACAGCCCCAACAAGAGAAAGCAGCTTTAGCTAAGGAGACACACATACACGCACACATACTTCCTTCCTCTGCGGTCAATCTGCCAAACATTTGTAGAGTGCGGGGGATGAAAAGATCACCCTCTTGTTCCACCCGCTTCTCCACAGAGAGACAATCTGAGGCGCTCTTGAAATGGAAAATACTTCAGTGCTGTGCTGTACCGACATCAAAATTACTGCGAGTTGTTTGGGGGGTGGGGGGCTGGCAAATGATGTCTGTTTAAAAGAAAGGGAGTGTTCGAGCTGTTTGCTAGATAAGAATCTTATTTACACAGAAGAATGAGCCTCCAGTTTGAAGACAAGCATTCTTTGATAGTTCAAATGTGTTGAAAACACAAAGAGGGCTGTGCTCGGATGCTTGGATCACCCTCTGTCAGACTCTGAGGTGCCAGCCGCTGCTCCATTCAAAACATTCATTACATTACATTACAATACTATTTCACAATACAAATCCATTTTACACCGGCATCCAAGCCGGTGTTTATGTTACCTACACCTGCACCGTTCAGCTTGAGAAGAGGTGATGGGGTTGCTGTGGTTTCAAGTCAACATGAAATCAAAACTGAACTTTTTTACTTTGACCCTAAAAAGGGCAAGACCATAAAGACACATCGGAAAATAATTTAGTGCCATTTTCTATTTCTATTCTATTTTCATATTAGGACACAAATAATTAAATTTCATGATTGTTTCTCTTTAAAACATGACTTATTTTAATGTTTATATTTGGGGGTATAAATTAATTGAAAAAAGAATGCTTGTTTAGCTTTTTTTTTTAACATTGATTAATTTAACTTAAAGGTATAGCGGATGATTTTCTTTTTCCGGGTGGGTAGCCTATACTATTGGTCCACCTAAGTGTCAATCATTCTGGTGATATGTTTACGTAAGGCTGTTCACACGCTGGCGTGCGCTAAAAGCACAGGTTGGGCTTCCCACTGATGCCGCAGTCGCGAAGATTCTACTAGACAGGTAAAGTTTGTCATGCTATTTGGAGAAATCCCATTTAAAATCACTGTTAGTAGGCGTTCCCTCTCGGGAGCAAATATGTGTTGTGCATGTGCATTTTAAAAAAAAAATAGGAGAGGGCGGGTCTTTTCTAAAATTAGGAAAGATCCTCCGCTATACCTTTAAAGTAAACATTTTTTAACATAATTTTACAAAGAAGAAGTATAATACCCATTTATTAATACTATTAGCCAACTATATCATTTTTAATACGCAAATTTCTAGGGCCTATAAATGATCAACAACCAAAACTTTGCTGAAAAACATGTTATACACAATCTACTCAATGCCTTCAGTCCTCTTATTGATAGTACATACTTTGTTTCAAGTAAAGTATTTTTTGCTGTGAAATCTTCAATGGTTTTTATAAAGTAAATGTAAGATGGACATTTACTGGACTGAAGCAACTTGGGTTTACTTGAATATTCATGCATAATTGTTTTTAATGTTAAAAATAAAAGATTATTTTTTAAATTTGGTAATGTAAATGTCAAATATGACAACAGGCTATGGGGGAACATTTATTTGTCCATCTCTCAATTATCATTGAATTGCATATATAAGCCATAAAAGCCTGATGTATGAAATATTATACTCGACAAAAACACACACACACGAGCTGGCAAAATGAGTTGGAATGCGCACAGGCTAATTACGAGCTGCAGGCTAAACAAGTGAACAAAGTCAATTTTGGTCAAATTTCAGGTTTTCACAAAAATGTGTCCATTAAGACCTAGTCTAGCGATCCCAATGCCCCAAATAGTAATTCAACATCTAAAAGTATATTTTTTTGTACGTTTTCTGAGAGGAGTACCTTTCTTTTGTCTGAAAACTGCAGTTTTTCTCTGCTCGCTTCTCAACGACTGGTGCTTCCCCTGGAAAGTGCAGCATTCCAGCTTTGTGAATATTCATAGCGAATTCTCGATGGCATGAGTCTGAACCAATGAAATGTGATTTTCAAACTCATGCTGATGTAAACAAAACGATCTTACTCACATTGACTGACAATCTGAAGTGTGAGCAAAGACGGCTCAGACAGCGTGTGATCCCATACACTTACACACAGAATTACAGTATTTGAAAATATCGGTCTTGGCAAGAATTCACGCAAACATTATCTGTTATTAAGTGAATGTTTGGTAAACTGTTGCGGAAAAACATCTGATGTGTAACATATTGCATCTGTGAGGTACAGTAGGTTAGTCTATAGGCTGTCTGTTTTGTTCATGTTCATCAAACAATTGTGGTATCATGCAATAAAAAAAGTTGAATAGTTTTCCTATAGATATTTGGGTTTGACTTGGTGTGTGCCAAATTTGGTGTGATTACCAGGGATATTAAGGTATGGTTGCTAGGTGATAGTGTTTTGGAAGCTTCAGAAAACTTTAACTAGATTTTTCTCAAAATTGACTTCAAACAGGTGTAGATCATGCATTTTTTTTTGGTCTAATTCCAACATATCAAACATCATTTTAAATGTTGTTTAATAGAGAATGTGAAAATAATGCGTTAATAATTTGTAAAAAATGTGTTCATTGCAACTCGTTATGCTAGCACGGGTCACATACATATACACACACCCACTATATTTGTATTGTATAAGTTGACAGATCCCGTAGCTTCATTGAAGGAGGGCTCAAAGCCCCAGGTGGAAAAAATACTGCCTGACACTGTCCCTTCCTTCTGCCATAGAAAAAAATCCATGTATTGTTGATCTAAAACGGATTTCAATATAGCTGACTAAAGGACTATTAATGACTAAATGACTGAATACAATTTTTAATTTAAGAGTATTAAGTATTGAACTGATTTTCTAAAATCCTGGGGGATAGAAAACATTTACATTCAGATGTAAAAAAAAAATCATAACATTTCAACATAAATGTAATAAGCTAACACTTAAAAACAACCTTTTAAACACTTAAGTCCCCTACAAATATTGTAAATATGTGAAATATCAACTTTTATCTGAAGGCTAGTAGATTTCCCACTACAGGTGGTCATGTTTTTAAATGCTGCCCCTGAGCTAAACAAAGAATGTATGAACAAAGTCACCAGATCTAAATATTCACAACAAACACCCTTTCAACATGAAACCAAGAAATGAGACCTACACTTTCACTGCCTCTTCCCACAGCCTCTCAAATGTTTGTATCCCCTAGGATACAAAAACCTTTTTAGGGTTCATAGACATTCCTAGTGGGAAATTTGTCCATTTACATTATTCTAATAACAAAGTCTTTAATCAAAATGTAATAACTTGCTCCACCTCTGAAATTACTTTAGTTTTCTGATGACATCACCTAGGCCATCCGAACTATTAGATAATGTTAAACAAAAGCCGACTATTTTTTAACTATTTTGCATTCAAGCCCAGCTAAATTTGTGTTGGGATCTGTCACTTTTTACAATCTAATCAACGTCTAGGTGTTAACATTGCATTTTTTCTCATTGAATATACTGTTTCAGTCAAAAGTCACTGTACAAAACTAAAACGGTTCACAAATGTCATTTCATGTTGACTTTAACCTACAAATAATTAAGGCCTAATGACCTAGGTGATGTCATCAGAGGCAGAGCAAGTTATTAAATTGTTTTTCTGATAACATCATCTAGGGCTAGGCCAAGTAGCTATTTCACATTTAAGTCTGGCTAAATTCAGGTAGGGACTGCCCACATTTCATGATCCAATCAACTTCTGGTCACAAATGCCATTTCATGTTGACTTTTGAAAGCTATTTAAAAATGTAGAACAGTTGACTTAAAAACCATTTAAAATTTAAAAAGCAGAGATCAAACATCAGCTCTCAGGCCACAAATCATACTTTAACACATTTTTATAATGCTAAAATACAAATAAACATTCATTTTACAGCTAAAAAGTCAACAAAGAGTTAGCTAATAGCAAGCAGGATGTTAAAAAGTGGCTTATCAGAAAGCTGAATTCAAAAATCATTACAGATTCCTGAACCCATGATTCATTCACACTTCCTGGCTCATAAACAAAGGCCATGCCGCGTGTTAAAAACACAAGTCGTGCATTAACAAGCAAGTGCGACTCCACCATCTTGTCTCCAGTTTCCTAAAGTCGTAAGCAACATTGGTCTGTGTGTTGATGAAGGGGTTGAGCCTCACAGTTACCCAGCAGCCATATCTGAACACACAGCTTCTGGAGCGTGGCACAAACACACTCTCACACCATAGCGAGGATAGCAGCCTGTGTGTGTGTGTCATCGCTCGCCTCTAAGCACATATCTGGAGATGCTAGAAGTCTTTGTGTCTCTGTAGTGCTAAAACTGCATGGAGATAAATGTTTATCTGAACACTTTAGTATTCCAGGGATGAATCCACGTAGCATAGGCTAAGAAGGCTAAAAGCTACTACCAACAAAAGGAGAGCGATTCTGTTCCAGCCTTCTTAGTGCACATCTTTTATTTATTTGTTTTGCCTGGTGCTGTTATTGATCTTGTTGCGTTTATCTGTTCAATGCAGCAGGCGGAATAAAGATATTTAATAGTCTGAGCACATTGTAAACCATTCGTTGGGAGTGTGTGTGTGTGTGTGTGTGTGTGTGTGTGTGGGGGGGGGGGGGTGTTAAGAATGCAAGGGGGCCATTTTGAGTGGGTTGCATGTGTGACAGGAAAGGCTCGTTATCAGAGCTGGTCCGCACAGGGTATTCTAAGGCTTTATAGTGTGTTAGTGGGTTGGGCTGAGCTCTGTCCGTCTGTTTCTACCTGCATTCATCCTCTCATTTACAAGATAACGTAAGTGAATATATCTATCAGTACCGTGACTGACAGCCTTCCATGGAGGGGGAGGGGAGGCTGAAGAACAAAAGAGACAAATCTCAATGAAATGAGATGACATGTTTCAGAACATCCCAGGCGGCGTTGAGAGGGATTTACCTTTGAGAATTGCGGCTTATAGTCTCTTAACCCGGCTGGTAGATTCATTTAGAGGAAATGGATTCCCAACATACTGACAAGGCAATAGATGTCTGTGCTGTGAGCCGTAAGGAAAATACTGAGGTATAAAGATCTGGTTTAAAATGCTTCCTAGGGTGAATGAAACCGTAAACATGACTTTAGCCTATTTCTAGGCAATAAAGCCACAAAAACATTTTTCACTATTCATGTATTTTTCTAAATAATTCAAGGGATAGTTTACCCAAAAATGAAAAGTCTGTCAGCATTTACTCAAAATTAACAAAATTACAACAATTCTTTGATTATAACAATTACATCAAAAACAACATGGTCACATTTATCATTGTTCAGCTTATTTTTCCAGTCATTTCAACAGGAATCCACACGATTGGGAGTGTCACGTGAGGGCACAAGATTTCCCCATGCAGATTTTGCATCATGTTCAGCTTGGTCACACAGATTCGCTGCGTTGGCCAATAGAAAGCTGTTTGGTTTGAAAGTGACTTCTGTCTGAGCTATGCTTCATACACCTATACCACTGACATTAAATAATGGACCTTTTATGCCCTCAAAATTTAGCTAATGTGGACCCACATTAACATTATGACAAGTTTAAATAAAAAATGTTAGTAATGCCGGTCTCGAAATGTAATGAGAAATATGCTGGCCAAATAAGAAAGCAATTGTGACATATCAATATTTAAAAAAGACCGAAAAATCGTTGCTGAATCTGCAACAAAAAAAAAAGCCAAGAAAATTTGTTTTTAAAACAACCCAAAAGGTACTTTTCCCACCCATCTGTGAAACTGGTTTCCAAACAAAAGGTCCTCGGGAGATAAATTGTATTTAATATTTTACAATAATGACACTCCTTCCTGGCAGAGAAGAGTTGCGAGGCTGTAATTTGCTTTGTACTTTGAGAGCGGACCTTTAAGACTCCAATCTGTTCAGCTGCGTTCCAGCCATTTTGTGCTTTTAGAGAAGCCCCTCTCCATCAGAGTGAGCAGGCAGAGAAAAAAGGGAAAGAGACCAAAAGAAAAAGACAGAGAGGAGGGTCTGGGGGAGGGGTGTATAGGATTTGAGGGGATATGTGCAGTTCTAGGGGCTTTGTGGACTCCCAAATGCCTCCCACAGGCCACAGGTCCCAGCTCTCTCTCTCTCTCTTTCTCTCTCAGTCTCTTTACCTGACTCTTTCACTCTCTCTCTTAGTGGCCTGAAGAGAACAGAAGGGTGGGGGCTTTGCAAACAGCACAGATCCATTATCGACCACTCCACTGAAGCAGCCTGGCCTCATCCTTAGATTGAGATTTATTGAGCTGAAGAAATAGTCCATCACACGCCGAGATGCATTCACACACGCGCACCCGTGCTTAAAGAAACTGACAAAACACCCTAGCGGATGTTAGAAGTTGATCTGTTTGCAGCTATTATTTCTTAATGTATTGTCACCCGTCACTTAGCAACATGAATATTCATGCAGAAAGGGAAGAGGGGTAGCACTCATCCAATCGTCCTCCTTTTCCGCCGAGGCTTATTGTTCACTTAGCCATTCTTCTAAATCGGTAAAGCGTGGCTAATTTAAAACACACCTTTACCGATGAAAGAGACCTGCCCTGCTTTCCGTGTCAATCCAGTTGCTGTTTTAATCCACTCCACCACCAAGGAGTAAGGTTGAGACACAAAAAGGCTAAAGTAAAATATTAATATTTCACAAGTGCTCAGCTGTTTCCTTCAAAAGAGTGCCGGTGTTACCTTCGATAATACCTTCTGCTAGGTGACGTCTTGGCTCATTGTTAAATGCAGACACTCGCTGTGGTCATGCTTATCTTGAAATTAAAGTAGCCATAGCAATGCAATAATGAAATGATAGGGGGTTTGGACAAGGTACTGACTTCACACTCCACGCGTCACATTCACACCCCTCTTCCTACGTGACCGACAAGCAGCGAAGTGTCGACCTGCGCCACTTGTGTCACATCGTACTGGGAAGTACTTCAGTGCAGGTGCTTCAGCTGGCACCAATGCCCCGTGTCAGGAAGAACAGGCCGGCCTTAACCCTGCTCATCCAATTTACACTGCTGCTCATTTCCTTCGCTTTGAGATCTGCAGCTTCAAACATACACACACAAACTTATTCTGCTCTACTCCCATTTCCGTCAAGTTTGTACATTTTCGCCCCATCTCATAGCAGGAGATTAATACCTTCAGCCTGAATTATCAAACCTTATGCAGCTTTGCCCTCAGAGTAGCAGGCAGGAAAAAGCTGACTCCCTCTGGGCCGGGAACAGAAGCCGTTTGACAAGTGTGGTACACTTAGTCTGTAGCAGCTTTCTAATTTGTAATTGGCAGGTGGTTCAATTTCACAAAAGCCTCTACAGTCTCCCTGTCATACAATGCTACATGGGGGGAAATTTCAGAATAGATCTGGCTCTTTTATTTCCAGCTATCGGCTTGGTAAGGATTTCTCTGCACACTGTTTGAAATGTTGTAAAGGAAGAATTTCAGTGACACTTAAGCCTTTTATTTTGGGAAGAATAAAACTTGACACATGGGGTTTAAAACCAAGAAACAAACAAAAGTGGCTAACAATATATGATTGTCTGTACATCTTAACGTAAATGCATTGTGTTCAACACTGTGCTATTATGCGGAGTGAGCCAATCATAACAGAGTTCATTTACCTATAGAAATATTAAAAGGCACAGAAACTTTTCAAACAACGTGTTCTAATGGTTAGATATCGGGATGCACGAATATTTAAATTCCTGACGATACTATAAGCCATTCATTTTCACGTCAGGGTTGAAAACCAATAAATAGTCGATATTAAAATGTAAATAATGTATTGAGTATTAATATTTACACATTAAATGACATTTACATACAAAAATATACTCAATTGTTTAAAATTAAAAACTAAAATCAATTGTTTTTAATCGCTACAAGTGAATTTAGTATGAAAAATGGGTAATCATTTTGGAGATCTGCCAAAGATTACAGTTATTACAGTAAAGAGTACAGTACTAAATAACTGTTTTTAAAGATTAACTTTAAGTGTGCCTTAGATAGCAACTATTGGTACATCCAAATTTATTCTATTTTTACTTTTAGATTGATAAATAAAAAAATCTAAATAAAACAAAGAAATCACTAAGATAAACAATGTGGTAAAGATGAATCATGCATCCCTAGTCAGAGGTTCACTAACGAAATTATGACCTTTCTGGCGCAAAAATCCTTAAAATGAGTGACCCTCCGGGGGAAAATAAATGCTACACGAGTATAAAATGTGGCCCTTTTAATTTAACCCATTTGATGATTTGATTTAAACAGCAAAGCTTCTGTTCTCCCCTTCAAGGCAAGGATACGATGGGTCCCCTTGTCGCCTGCTCTGCTCTGCCTCTGCCTGCTTTTCATCCCCCATCTCTCTTTCTGTCTGTCTAAATCTTGAGACAGCTGGAAGCAGAGTGGAAGACATGCATGGAAAAGTTGTCTCTCTTCATGGGGTGATACTGTTGCTGTCTCCTCAGAAGAGCAACAGGGAGATGAAGACTGCTGCTTGATGACTCACTCAGGTGGTCAAATGCTGTTAGTCTCACCTCGCTGAATAATACATGACTCTAAGCCAACAGAGAGCCTGGTTTCTCCCCCTGACAACAAACGGAGAAGTTTATTTCAGCAATGGCCCGAATGCTCTTTGCGAAGGTGGTGCATGTCCATTTTCACCTCACCAAATCTATTGAGTTCAGATCTTTCCCTGGAACAGAGTCAAAAATGAAGCTTTGTTCGCCTGTTAGTGTTTCTATAATCTCTCTACTAGATTCACTGACAAACATGAAACTTACACCGAGCTGCTAATCAGGCAAAATTGCGAGCAGACAAATAACCAGTCTTGAAATGACATTAGCGAGCTGACAAGGAACCACTCAGCTCTGAATGGAGGTGAGGACGATGTGCTCAAGCTCCCGGTGGAGATTTCAGCCTTACGGAAAAGACTGCAGGCTTTGGGTGGCTCCATAATTAGGTGACAGCTGTCCAGACGCCCACAGGCAGCCAGAGGAGAGAGAGAAATAGAGGCCATATTCAGGGACGTACTCATCCCTACTCCGCCTTTTGTAAATTCAACATCTAGACCTCCACCTCAATCATAACCCCAACAATAAGCGCTGTTCCAAAACCTAGGAAGCTGTCTTGCCGTCTCTACCGTCTACACGGTCCGCTGTCTAAAGAAACCTCAAAGTGACTGAACTGGAACTTACTTTACACAAAAAGAACTCATTTTTTCACTGACCTTGTCACAATGCATTTTTGTGATTTTAATGAAGCATTCTGGTGCGCTAAAAGACAACATTTGCTTCCAAGTATAAAAATAACTTAATTCGATTTGATTAACTTCGATTAAATATTTAACTTATCAGGTCAACACATGCCAAATTTCCTCAAAGAAAAAAAATCTCTCAACTAGGCTAATGCTGTAAACTATACGGAGAACCACAGCTGGTACATCATTTTAATATTAAATGTTACAATTAATTGTTTAATTAATTATTTGTAGGCTACATATAAGGAAGTTTTTATAAAAACGTTATAATAAATGTATGTTTCTTCTAGTTTTCTAATATAAACATTTAAATGGTAGCTGTCATAAAATGGATTTATTCAAACATTTATTTTAAAGAACAGGTTCAGTAAAAATACAATGATTATGCAATAGCCTGTAAGTGCATATATTTAGCAAAATTCTCCTCTCGAAGTAAATTTTTCTAGCTGACTAACAAGTTTTTGGACATTCAATGGCTTTTCTGAGGTAAATGTAACATTGTTTACAAGCTGTTTTATTGACACCTTCCTGCAGTTGAAACACTAAGCAATTACATGTGACATAATACAGATTTCGGTAAGTTGTATAGTACCTTTCAACATACCTTCATGTTTATTTCGTGTTGTAACTAGTAAAGCGGAAGATATGATCGGTTCACAAGCGCTCTGCTTCGCTACAACGATCTGTCAGGCCACAGACCGCCAAAAAAGATTGCGACAGCTCAAAAGACGTCTAAGGTCTCACTCCAGTCTATGGGAAAGTACCATTTTTAATTCTTGTGAGGTTTGTGCTTGCAATTTCACCCCGTACCCCTCCCACTTCGAATTCCATAAATGACATATTTATTAAAAACGGCGTAATTCTGCTAAAAAACAACTAGTTTGCAGGTATAAAACACTCTCTAGATAGGCAGCCCACTATGTTTTGGATGAGAGTTATAGTGAGCACAATAAAGCCCACCCCAACCCTCAGCCGAGCCCACTGTGGACATTCACCTCTCTTTATTGTCAGCATTCTCATCACACGGGTGGGAGTGGTACTCATCCAGCCAATCCCGCTTGATGAGCTCTCCATTTTAAAAGCCAAATGGCAGCCAGGGAGACAAATTGCCGTCACAGTACAAGGACATTGGTGTGACTGCAGGTTGTAAAGACGGACTGCAGACAGCCACGGCCAGCTCGCAGAGGCCTGAGTATTGATCTCATGTGTGTATAATCTCCCGGCTGGATCCATAAGCTGCCTCTGTGTAGCGAATATCCGCAAAGCTACAGGGAGCCTGGACACGAGAACGCCACTCAAAGGCCTGATCGATTCAGATGCTTTACTCTTCCTTCCATCCGAGTGGCCCTGTCTGCAATACAAATGCCTCTCCATCTCTCTCTCCCCATCTGTATCACACTCCACACTCACTCCTTTTCTCCTTCGTTCCTTCCTTCCTCACTCAAGCACAATCCATCTCTCCAACGACGAGACTACGTGCCTTATTTGCTTTCTTGCAGACATCCTAATAAATGCACACTAAGCTTGCTATAAAAACGTTAGTGGACAAAATGTATGAGGGAGATCTTCGTGTTGGCTTTCAATATTACTTCCTCTTATCTAGTGTCATACGTACACGCGGCCGACTCTCGAGCCACAAAAGCAATTATTGTCTTGTTTCAGTTCTCTCCCTTGATTACACTCTCTCTTTTTCCGTTGGCTTCTTGCCGTTTTTAATACCCACTCCAAGGGTGGCCAGTTTTACATATTGTGTGTCACTAGACAAATATAAAAGGATTTAACATTTAGTAGGGTTTAATCCAGCACAGGCTTTGTGTCTACTTAAGCCGCTCGGATCAAATCTGATTGCAATAAGGCTGCAGAAACTGACCGCAAACCAAATGCATGCACATACAGCAAGGCCTGCCCAATTAATTGAAATGAACCGCAAAATGTTTACACGTTAAATATATGCGTTGTGTGCCTTTTATAGGCAAGCAGCTCATGAACTAGTGTTTTCCGTTTCAGAGCAGTGCAGTTCACAGATTTTTATTTTACAGTGAAATATTACAATAGTAATATTTGTTATTTTTATATTTATTTTATATTTAAAAAAGTTATTCATATTTTACATTTATAATAATAGTTAGTTGTTAAATAATATATGTATATTCACAAATTTGTCCAAACTGTACGGCCCTACAAACAAGCACAAAAGCAAAATTGATGTAGAAAAAAATGATAAACAGTAACAAAAAAAAAACTTAACACAATGATGTCACTAAAGCATTAACAGATCAGCTATATGATGTATAGAACACTGTAAGTCGTATAAACAGCATAATGCAACAATGGATCCCTAAACAACAAACAGCATCTATGGCAGTGCAATTAAAATCCTTTTTTCTTTATTTTTTTAAATAGCTGCACCTTAAAAAGCGCCTTAGTTATCTTCAAAAACATGGTGACCATCCCTTTCTATTCTCTACTGCAGCAGTGACAAAATCAACTAACATGCCTCAGATGTGTGTGATTCAATTCAATCTTATCTAAAGCAGACTGGCGGTACTCTCCAAAACAGAGCAGGGAAGGGGTCTGCTGGGTTATTACTGACAGAGAGCTTCAGCAACTGTGTTTTCAAGGACCTTCAGCAGATAATGCCTCCAACCCGATTCCACTGGGGCAACAGCACGAGGAGGAGGAGGGGGCAACCATCACACCATTCCTCACCTTCCCCCTCCGAGCAAACACATCTCTGCTAAGCAGAAGAGATGGAGTGGAGAGATGAGATTGGAAATTACACAAATGGCTATAATTTGAAGTCTTCGCATTAAATAACTAAGCATACTGCTTGACCTTTCAGTTGCTGCTAAATAAATGAAAGACACGGCGAGGATGATTTAAAACTACGGCAGCCATGCTTTGCCCTCCGCCGGAGTGTTGACATTTCCCCCCAGTCTCATGTACAACCAATTTCTAAACAGCAGGTGAAAGAGAGGCCATGTTTACAGCGCAGGAAAAGGTTATTGCTCTGGTCTAGGCTCAATCTCAGCGCCTAATAAAGACCTAATGTGGACCGTTTCGCGTTTTCTGCCACTCACTGAAAAACACAAATAAAAACAAGAATCTTGTGTGCTTTGGAAGGCTAAATGTGAAAAATATGACCGTTTCAAATATCATCACGGTGATTTCTTCGGCATTTTCATGACGAAGCAGTGAATGTATTTAGCCAAGAACAGCAGCCAATGTAAATGCATTTTTTTCATCCAAGTAGTGGATGATGTGACATGTTTATGCTACGCTGAAGCACCATTTTCAGCAACACATACAAAATATTGCCAAATACATTTTGCTGTCCAAACAGCATGGTTATTTAATGACAAACACATCTTCAACTTGAGTACAACCAGAACTCACCGCCAGGTCTGTAAACAATGTCATCCTCCGTAATGAAGGAAGTAATCTCGCCGTTCTCCATTCGCTCATAGCGCGACTTCTTCTTGGGCAGCTTCTTCTTATTTTTCTTGCCACCCTCCTCGGCATTGGCGGCCCCAGGCGTCTCGTTGTCGTCATCCTCACTGTGTTCGCTCTCAGCATAGTTCTTAGCACCGCCCTCCAGCGTGCAACTTCGCCGGGGCCGTGAGCTCTCGCACTCTCGCATTTTGTCCCGCTTCTCGCGGTCTCTGTCCCGGTCCCGGTCACGCTCGCGCTCCCTCTCCTTGTCCTTCTCTTTGTCGGCAGTCATGATTCGCCACGTGCCTTCTTCTGTCCTCTCACGGCTGGGCCTCCGTGAAAGGTAGACTGTGAGCCTGGGCTTCAGTCTTCTGAATTTACCAATCAAATCCAGGGAAAATTTGGCCACACCAACAACCCCAGAGTTTCAGAAGAGCTGAAGGGAGAAAATAAAAAAAACATTGACATTGTTATTTTTTTTTACAAAAAATTATTCAACAAAATTACTTGAATACACCTCTTTGTAAAGAATTGAGAATAAAAATGGTTAAACAAAAAACAAAAAACATTGAAGGGGCAAAAAAAAATCAAATGCCACAGTGATACAACTATTCTCTTATCATAGTGAAGTTAAAAGCCTCATTTAAAAAAACAACATGCAGAAAAAACATCATACATAGGACCTATGCAGACTCTTTAATGACTCGGTCAAGGTCATCAAGTCTCTTAAAATGTCAGATAATTTGACCTTTTAATGACAAAGCAAGGTTAGATGTAAAATGTCATTTGGGGCTTGCTCAATATTCTTTTGAAAATAATGAAGATGTGCAACTCACACATTAAAGCCATGTGAAAACACCACATTTTACTTGACGGTTACAACATTAAACGTGCTCTAAATGTGCTTTTCATGTTCCCCAACACACAGTGAGATATTTGTAAAACCAAGGGCCTGTTGATACTCATGCAATCGGTTTAATCAATCACAGCCGGCGAGCAGCGCTGTGACGTCGCACACCAAAAGGAACATCAATCGCCGGTCTCTTCCACAGCAGCAGCGCATGTCCTCAGGAGAGCTCTGAGCAAAGCTATATCAAAAAAGCACAAACTTCAAGCTGCCTGCTCTATTCCCCAGCTCATTTCTGCCTGGCGATGAAAAGCACCACTAAGTTTCCCTGCACAGTGGCCTAAACAGGATTCCCCACTGCATTATCAAATAGGCTCAGCTGCACGTTTTACAGGATATTAGGCTTATATAGACCTTTGCACAACTAGCCAGCTCAGGCTATCGAGAATAGAATTTCTTACAAGTAATACATTAGACTGGAATAAGACCTAGTGCTCCCTCCAGGCCACAGTGTTTGTTGGTTGTTGGTTGTGCATGCTGGTCAGTCAACTACAGCCTGGCCAGAGGCGGCCCTACCTCAGCTAGCACAGCGATCACCCGTGGAAATCAGAACAGACAGGCATGGAGAAGAAACCTGGCAAGAGACTCAGACAGAAAACAGCTTTGGATCAAATCCTGTTTTTACAACACTCTCTGCTACTTGCCTCTTTTAAGTCGACATTCATAAAAATAAAGATCAATCTTTCATTGGCCGAAAAGTGAGAAGTGAAAAAACAAAACCTCTAATCTGAGAGCATGAAATGGCTGCGTAACAATGAAGTGCACTTGAAAGAGTCCACACCGCTTTCCCCCTCTTCAGTTAAACGGGAAACTAAAGATTACAGCCTCTAGTGCAGCTAAACCTGACAACAGCCGAAAAAGCAACAGCGAGTGAATTTGGAAATGCAAGGAGCCTGCGGGAGGACAGCAGCAGGACAGAATTGGGCTGTTTGTCAGTGTGAGAGGTGTGTTTATAGAGCAGGTATAAAAATGAAGAGAAATGGCTTATGACAGGCACACTGGTGCAGTTGACAAGCAGCCCTGTCAATGGCAGCCTGTCATCTTGAGTAGACGGCAACTGACGGGGCAGCTGCTCCCCTCATCAACCTCAAACACTACAGACTGATTACAGAGCTGCGCCGCCACGTCACGGCCCGATTAATCACCGCATGATGAGTTACCATGCTGACCGCCAGCCTGAACACACAAAAACACACATAAAAATATACATAAACCATAAAATCAACTAGACAGTGGGTTGCTTGCTAAAATGTATTTTGTCAACCTAAACGATCAGTGAAGAAGTCCTGCAAAATTAGACCAGTTTTGAGTTCATCAGACAGTGATCAGACATGTTTCTTAGGGGGCGTTTAAATAGGACAAATTCTGGTGTTCAAATACAGCCAGCCAGAGAGCAAGATCATCAAAACACATCACATTTTTTTCACTAGAAAAAACAACCATTGCATTATGGGCGCTTAAATACAATGAGATGTGTGACACGACGGCAAAAAACATGGAATTATTTTCCCGGAAGGTTTTACCGTGCAAACAGCTAAGACACAGGATGAAAGTACAGTAATTAATGCACCAATGCTAAAAAATAAAATAAATTAATAAAATCTAGACAGTCAGTCAATCTCAAATTGTTGGATGAGAAAATATAATGTATACTAGCTTTCAAAAATTATAAATAGTATACAATTAGAACTGTAACTGATTACAAGTGTAAACAAAAGTAAATAATAAACACATCATCTAATAAAATAAAAATAATATATAAAAAGAAAATGTGGTTATTAACAAGTGAGCGCATCCCTTTTTCACAGACATCAGTGTAAAGTTTGTAGTTCAGTCGAATATGGAAATGAAAGTAAAACGAGGCATGTATTAACATTAACTGATATGAGAGAGAGAACTTCTGTTGAAAGCTCTTGTTTGCTGATAGTTCACTCAGTCAGCACACATGCATAATTTGGATTAGAACTAAATCGTATATGTAACTAAAACATGAACTGTTACTTGATGTATAACAAGTGGTTCCCTAAATTATTACAGGAAGGAGGTACAGTAATCACGGCATTCTCTGTGCGCAAACATCTGAACCGCGCACCCTGAAAGCTGGGCATCAGACACCGCGCAAATACTAAATAGAATTCTCTTTCACGTCTTGTGGTTGAACGGACGAATTCCGACTATATTATGTAAAAACAAACGTCTTGGCGAGTATCCTGGTAAACATAGTCGGATATACCTTAAGTGAACGTATACACTTGAGAAATAAAATGTGCAACAGTATATTGGATCCGTGCATTGCACTGCATTCGGTCTTAAAGGGGGAGCAGTCTAATAAACCTGCTGCTCTGTTTTAATGTTAATCAAACAAAGGACAAATAAATCACTCACTGAAATCCATCTATATTTAATTTACAGTGATGAATATGCAGTGTTATTTCACATTTGATTACTTTATTCAATTTCTGTACCTGAAAACTACTGTTAGACCTAGCCTACCTGAAACCCCCCAAAAACACAGTTTATTTCATTTGTAGCCTTTCTATGTTCTATTGTATTTGTGCTATTTGCAATGTGATTATTTGTTCTTATTTTATTACTGACTGCTTTCTTGTCTTTAATAATGTTTTCAATTTACATTAATTAGGCTAGTAGTTTTTGCTGTAGAATCAAAATTGGAATAGAGAGTTGTGATATTTCACTGGTATCTAAACATTTGAACCACTGACCCAAATCCTTAGCACTGAGCCCTGCTGGAGCAGCTCTAAATATGCGCTGTGTTATTAAATGATAGATAAAATATGATAGTAGCAGAAGCTCATACAATACATTTTAGCAGGCTTAAATGAGAATGAAAATAACTGAAGGAAATATATAGTTAATCAAATTAAGCCAACTAATATGATTCATATTATTTTATCTACCCAAAAATGACAAATGCAGTGAAAATACAGGTATCATCAAGTACCAAAAAGGAAAGTATCAGTATCGGGAAAAAGTGGTATCGGTGCATGCCTAATAAAAACCCTTACTGCATCTCGACTCCATGAGACGAGTGTTGTACAACCTTGTGCCATATGATTAATAAATTACTACTGCAGAAAGGTCAGCGATCCACACCTTCTCACATGTAAAGAGTGTGTTATTTATACCAACAGGAGCATTAGCAACCAGTGATAAGCAGCGGCTGCAGTGAGGTTTACAGCACTGACCAGCAACAATGCATCAGTTCATGTGGCGTCTGAATGGTGACCAGGACCAATTAAGCAATGGCGAGTACTCCCCTCAACACTGCCCACAGATGAATAACGCGCTGTGGGGCAGGTGAGGCTTGAAGCCATTACACATCAATCACCAGAGCAGGACCTTTTGAAAGATACCAGCTGTCTTAATGGAAAAGGGAGGGAGAGAGGCAGGGAGGGAGAAAAATCAGCCATTTGTGAAAGCCGGTATATATAAAAAATAAAAAAAGCTTCAGGGGTCTCAGCCAACAGCACCTATTTTACCATTTCCATTACTGCAATGAAGTCAAGGGGTGTGAGCCAGGAGGTTTTAAATAAAAATACATTTCTCCTTCAGAGCAGCGGATAAATTAGACCTTCTCACCCCTCCAACCACACAGTTGCTCTGCCACTATTAACACATCACCTCACAATGGGCACACAGCAGGGCTCTATTACAAAACACACTCCTTTTTCAACATTACTCTTTCATGCTGCATGTTTTATTCATCCTAAATCACTCTCCTATTACGCCAATAGGCCGACGCATTCATCTCTGTGATTTAAGGCAAAAGCCAATAAAGGGTCAGGCAACACAAATGCTATTTCCCCAAGACACCCGTATTGCCAGGTGCTTCATTTAACAAACAATTATTTTGATAATCGATTAATCTATTGATTATTTTCTGATCAGTCGATTAACCCTTTAGTTAACCTACCAATAAATAACCGTAAACTCTGCCATTCATCTCTCTATGTTTTTTTGTTTTTTTTAAATCATAAAATTCCAATGTAAAATCAAAGTGCCAAGAATTAAAAGGCATCTATCAGTAATACAAATAACCATGATGGCTACATTCAGTGTCACTTTTTAAGATTGACAGCAATGCGAGTCTTGAAATGTTTCCTTCATTTCAAACCCATCATGATTATACAGTTCAGTGTGGCTCTTACATTATATGACGTGGGAGACAACTAGTTGTCCAGTGCAGTTCCATTCATTCAGCGCGGGTTTGTCAAAAATGCGGCTGTGAGTCTTGAAAACATGCAGGGGCCAGTGCGGTTATAAAATGCGGTTATCAAGCTTGTAAAAAACAAAACCCTGTATGAACACAAACATATTAAGCGACGCTGCCATACTAGCCAGTAGCATTTGCTCTAGTTTTGTGTGACAGGGAACGTAAAAAGTGCAACGCTTCGATCCATTCCACACAAACCGGAATTAATTTGCAAATTTAGTCGAAGACTGTTTATGATAAATAAAGTCAATGAGCAGACAGCAATGAGAGAGTGAGCGACACACTTATATGGAAATTTTTTTGGAGATCCCTGATCACTGGTTAGAAACGGTGTATTACAAAATGCAGACATTTGACTGGCGCGAATTACCGAAAGCTTTCCAGATGGAAGTTGTGAAATACACGTTTGATGTGATTGCTTTCGGCAAGCGAGATTAGCCTTGGAACATATCAAACAAAACATTATCTGCAATTCGAGTAACTGAGATTTATCAGACAAATGTCTCGTTCAAAGCTCATCCAAGAGAGCTACTCTGATTTTAACAAAGCTGTTTTCAATCTATTTTGCCAAAGTGAAAAGCTCAATAAATAAATAAATAAATAAGACATCTGAAGCAGAACTCCAAAAACAACAACAAAAACACAGAAATCCATTTGTTAACTCTCCACCAGATTTTAGTTATTGTTGATGAAAGCATCACACTGACTCTGTATTGTGTGAAATTATGACTTGAAGCAGTTCAATTCTAATAGTTTCACATGATGACACAGAACAAGCATGTATAATCCGTACTGAAATTCCTGACTCACACCATCAGTCTGCTAATAACAGTCATCTTTATCTGATGGCACACATTTATTCTGAAACGGTTCCTGCTGAAAGAGATTGTACTGACTAAAATTTAGCATACTCTAAATTTTAATGGCCACTACTGACTATTCCCAACAATTACTCAGTGCTCCTCGATGAATGTCTACTTTATTGATATGGACGTGTATTACGGTGGAGGACCCTCTCCACACAGGAACTGTTTTTACTGAGTTTTAAATTGTGTAGACAGGCTGATGGATCTTTAAGCATTTCCCAGCCTGTTCCATTAAGTTAAATAATGAAAGAAAAGGCCTTCCTTCAAAGCATAACGCTATAAAAACTCATAATATACACAGCCTAACTACTATGCATTCTGTTCCTTTAAAGTTGGAATAGGTGATTCTCTACAGATTTGTTTTTGTTATGCTGGTTGAAAGTCTCCTCATATCCTGATAGCAATGTTAATCGATCTAAATTAGGGCTGGGCGATACATCGATTTTATCGATTAACTCGAATGTGTAGTTTACGTCGACTTGTTCGAATGAAAATCGGTTTTCTCTTTAACATCAGCCGACGCTCCCCTCTGGGCTCCCGTAGTTCTGAACATAGAGTGTTTGCCATAGAGATACACAAACAACATGGCAAATGCACACCCGCCAAAACATTTACAAACTGAATCTCCAGGGCTGTCAACTCTCACGAATTCATCGTAAGACTGGACACTGACAGACAAATATGAAACAAATTCTCAGCTCTCAGATTCAGTCAATTTAATGACGAAATTCAAACAATAAACACATTGTAAATGTGACGTGACAGATCGTGAACCGATCATCTGTTACTCTTTACTACTAGTTAATAGTAAATAAACACGAATGATCAATAGGTAATTTGAAAGATACAGTTCAACTTACCGGTAATGTAATAAAATCGATCGATCAGTGTTTTTCAAACGCGGAAAGAGGTCCATAAAACAGCTGGAGAACAATGTCACGTAATGTTACATTTACCTCAGGAAAGCCATTTAATGACCATAGCACTTTAGTTGGACTTAAAAAAAAAAAAGCTATAGAGGAGGATTTTGCTAAATATGATAACTATATTACATATTAATTATAATTGTACCTATATCATTAAAATATTATAACATTATTGTAAAAAACGCATTATATTCAATTTGAGATGTTATTTTTAACCTTTAATAATCATACCAGCTGACAGGGCTCAGTATGCTTACAGCATTAGTGAGATATTCTTTTTGGGAGAAAAATTAACACCACATTAAAATATCTACTGTACCTAATATTATGTATCCAAAGGAATCGATATTGAATCAAGATCAGAATCAAATCACAAGAATTTAAATTGTGAAATTTGTGTCAAGCAATAATAAAAACAGTAGCATACCAGTCATTGTTATCACCCAGCCCTAGTCTAAATGTATTTTTACAAATATATATCCTCTGTGGAAGGTGTAGGACCATAAAATGTTTGTTCAATCATTGCATTCGGTCCGAATGAAATGATAACGTGTGTTATCTGTCAGTCAACGTGTGTTTGCATACCACTGCACAGCCTGTTCACGCAAACATCATAAGTCATCAGCACGTTCACATACACTGTGCAGACAGAGTGAGAATGGCAGGCAAACAGTCGTTTACGTTCGTTATTGTAGTACTCTTACTCACTGTCCTGTTAAGTTCTCTCACCGGTGAATGACACATGATGTAATCAAATGACATTGTCTCTGGTCATCTCGCTTCTGGTCTGTGCGCGTTCATGTGTTTTGGAGGCATGGCTTTGGACGGCGATTTGCAGGGAGGGTGGGATGCTAGCAGGCTAAAGTTAGCATTTCCCAGATCCCCTATTGCACATTTAATGTAGCCTTCATAAACAGAGACTTTTGTGACTTCTGAGATCTTGTAAGTAGTATCAATATGCATATAAGGCTAATACACAATATATATGCTTATAAAATAAGAGACCTGATTTGATATAATATGCACATACGTTTCAGGAAAATAAAATCCTCTTTAATGTTTATATTATCTAATCAACATCTACCACTCTTCTTTAATATACTGTCGGATTAAGATCTCATGAGGGCATCTTCCGCAAACACTGGCTGGAAATTAATTTGGTGTATCTCTGTAGCATGTAACTACACACATGTTGTTGATTTATATACAGAAATCAAGGGGCTAATCTGAGCCCTGAGGAGTCAGTAAACCAGAGGCTGAAGGCTAGGCTCCAAGCAATCCGAGTATGTAAGTAAGTGGTTGTGTACGAGTGTGTATTCCCTCTGCACAATTCCCGTAGGGGCCGGCTCCCCATCAGCACTTGTGTCTATTATCAGCATCGTGCCTGAGAGTAACTTCATTTCACACTGTAAGCCACAAACACAGTGCAAACCACACTGAGGGCTTTCAGACTAGTTTGTCCGTGTGGCAGAAAGGGTGGGGGGGGATGTCTGGACAGTCCATCACTGTGCTTTTAGCCTGGTCGTGTAGCCAACGAGCATTTCTAAAGGGAGCATCAACACTGGAGAAGTGCGAACACAAGAACAAGATAGTTCTCAGAAAAAGAAAAAAATAATAATCACGTCACCATTTATTCACATTCATGTTGTTCCAAACCGGTATGACTTTCTTTCTTCTGCGGAACACAAAAGATGTTGTGAAGAATTTTTTTGTCCATACAATGAAAGTCAATGGGGTTCAGTGCTGTTTTGGAAACCATTGACTTTCATTGTATGGAGGTTTTTTTCTTCTTCAAAATATCTTTCTTGTGTGTTCCAGAGAAGAAAGTCACAAAGGTTTGGAACGACGTGTGAAAATTTTTTTTTTACATGAACTATCCCTTTAAAATATCCTACCAGTGGCCAAATTATGTAAGGCAATTTTGATATCAATAAAGCTATAATGTCTTTTTACATTCCATAAAAAGGGAATGAGGGTATGCAAATGATTATGAAATGATCAATACATATTTTGAGGTAGTATTTAAGGTGGGTAAACCTAGAATAACAAGCCGATCCAGCGTTTGCAGAAGACGCGCTCGGCTTGGCCTCTCCCGAGCATGTGCGATCAATACTCAATCAATGGCAGATAAACACATACGTCACTTTCTAAATCTATCCTAGATAGAGAAGATATTAACATTGCACTTCCCCACCTTCCCTGATATGCTTTGATTCACAATACAATGAATCTAATGCGAATGCAGCAGTTTACAAAAGCCCATTCACTGTATCAAAAGATTCAGATTGTGCAGCAATGACGCCTGAATGGCTTACCCCCCCCCTCAACCAAAATACAATCAGCATAATAGCTGACGTAGAAAGACTGTTAGCATGGTGTGAAGCAAGATTTGTTTTATAATTTTGTAGCTAAAAGATGTAGGGCTGTCACGATTCCTTGATTAAATTTAAGTACTCGTTTAAAAAAAAAAAAATCTGTGTCGAGTAACTGGCAAATACCAGAAGTACCGCATTACACAGAAGAGAATCCATGAACCACATTATTACAGTTTTCTAAGGCTGCACAATGTATTAAAACAATTTAAATAACATTCTATAGCATAGTGCTATTGTGAATTCACTAAGGTTGTGATTCAATGAAAAATATATATATCCTGTGGGTTTAATATATGTGCTTTAATTATGAACATGCGTGTAGTTTACATGCGTCTGGCTGTTGGCGCCCAGGTGTTGTTCTATAAAACCATATGAGTACCCGATTACTTACTTTTGATACTTTTTTAACCAAATATTATTGCCTATTGTATATTGCATTAGGTTATTACACGGCTCTGTGGAATAATTGATTCTGATTGGTCATCCAGGGGTATTTTATCCCCCGATAACAACCAGTAAAAACACACAGCACATGCTCCAGGCAACTGAAGTCAGCGCTATACGCTTGCTAGTAACGGATTTTCTTCATGGAAGTTTTGTGTTTGATGAGCTAATAAAATATTAAAATTCAAATCAATATTTTGTGTACAATTATTTATGTCATCTGGGTATCTCAGAATCTCAGAATAAACCCCTTCAGAGTGATGCAAGACCCCTCCGCTTTGCGTCAGGGTTCTTCTTATCCTGTCGGGTTTTTTCTCCGATAATTAAGGGATAATGTACATTCAGCTGGTTATCATGTATTTAAAGTAATTTTAAAGGCTTAGGTCTTTGTCTAGGTCTATTTTTGTTACCACGCACAAACAATCTGATTCATCGTTTCGTCGTCAAAATAATCGACCGATTACCAAAATAATCGTTAGCGACAGCCCTAAAAAGATGATATCTAAATGTAGTCAGTTGATCAAGAGCCTCATTCAGAGTGAAAGCAGGGAGGTCTCAGGGAAGCACTGGTCCTGACAGACACCCACAGAGAGGGGGGGCTCAGCTCTGCGTCACACCCCACCCCCCCAACTCCAACTCCCAACTAATCATCACATGAAACACAGGGCCTGGAGGAGAAATCTCAGCTCAGGCTTATTGTTCAGGACCTCATTTATTCTCGCTGCAACGTTATTCCAAACTCATCTTCGAGAACATAAGGTTAAAGATGATGAGGCCGCAGCGGCGATGCCATTAGGTCAATGCGTCAGACCATTTTCAGACTAAATTATTTAGTTATCTGGCAGTGGCGCTTTTTTTTTTTTTTTTTTGAACACTGGCAACCGTCGGCAGATGGTCTCTCGAACAAGCCGGGCATTCAAAAACACGCGTAACGGCTCTGCCAAAAGCACCTCCACCCCAGATACCACAGGACGGTATTACCACTAATTAGGAGCGGCTTTTGTTTCTGGATGAGCCACCTCTCCAAACCCACAGCCTGACAGTCTTTAAGAGGCTCTAGTCTGAATAACACCCTCTTTGTTACTCCACCTCTCCATTTAAGGCAACTCAGCTCAAATATAAATATAAACTTTCCAGTCCTATTTCCATTGCAAGCCACACAAAACACTGTTGTTTAAAGTGGATGAAAAAAAGTCTGCCTGAGAGATCCTACAGTGTCAAACCTTTGTCATCCTTGACATCTTTGAGAAGACAGGATGCTCAAATGTTTGGAGGAATATCAAATCACTGCTCTCTATAATACTGATGCAGTATAGTCCAAATGTGCAGCACTGTAAAAATGATTTGAGATTGTTTCCTTGCCTTGGAGCGGCAGGCAGGAGGGGAAGTGACTGGAGGGTAATGAAAACGCTGCTGAAACAAGCAGGATCAGAGCTTCCCTCTCCTCTCTGGACAGCTCATAAAACATGCATTGACTAGAACTATTACCATTCTGCCGTTTTAGTGTGGCGCGCAGCTCCCAGGAAGAGTGCACACTTATCAACCTATATACACACCAGACCTGCTGCTTTTTATTTTAAACATAGTGACGTAAAAGAGCAGCTGTTTAGAGAAAAAAACAAACAAGTGTTTACAAGAGGGAGGCATCTAAACAGCAGGCTGCCAATGCTCACTGCTCTCCGGGTTCAGGGTTGTGTTTAAAGCAGTGTACAGTGGCAGGCGGGAGATTAACTCGTAACGCATTCATGTGTGAAATGGAGACTTTATCCCTAACTGATAGTGTTACGAGGCTTCCAGAAAACACAAGCCTGATGATTTTTCATCATTTTGGAAAAACAGCCGTAATATATTAGATTACCGCTTGCAGCATTTTGGTACCTTCGCACAATACAGACTCTTAAAACACCCCGGTGTTTTACAACAAAGCATGGTGGGAGGCGGGAGAGGAGAGCGGGGGTCTGCCGTTCATGCAACGTGGCTTTTCTAGTCGAGCAAGCGCATTTGAAGTCAAAACGTTTCACAGAGGCACCAGGTTATAGTGTGTTTATTGTAAAAGAGCTGATGGATAGCTTAAAAGGGGGATTCCCAATTTTTCATTTCAAAAAATGATTTATTTTTTTATAAGATGAACCTCTTTGACCTAAAAGAGAGAGAGAGAGAGAGAGAGAGAGAGAGAGAGAGAGAGAGAGAGAGAGAGAGAGAGAGAGAGAGAGAGAGAGAGAGAGAGAGAGAGAGAGAGAGAGAGAGAGAGAGAGAGAGAGAGAGAGAGAGAGAGAGAGAGTGAGAGAGAGAGAGAGAGAGAGATTTGATCTTTTTTTTAAGCTAATTTTTAAGATTTTCATCAACTTGCAAACTCCCAATAGTTCATATTAACATGACTTCCACTGTTTGGACCAACAACAACAAAAACAATGATACATTTCAGGTTATCTTCTTCCACGTTCCGAGAAAGCAAGCAAGTCAAGGGTTTTTTGTCTAAACTATCCCCAACAAGCCTGAGAAAATAAAAGCCCCAAATTACCTTTATTACAGCTGAAAGTAAAAAACACTGTAACAATTTTCCAAATTAGCGAACAGGAATTCCTGCCACTTCTTTACACAGAGCCTCCATTTCCCAAGAGAGCTGAATCAGACAGTATAAAGGCACTGGAAATAGTCTTTTATAGGTTTTAACAGTGTGCAATGATCACAGTATTATTCGGCAACACATTCACAGGTTTCGCACTATTTAGTGAGCATTACAATTCCTTCCACAGCACGGTAAGGAATGAACCTCAGGGGGAAGGTTTGTGCGGGTCCAAGTTAAAATAGCTTGCAAATGCACGAGTAAGCTCATAAACAGAGCAAGCATGTTCAGCACAGAGCCACATTCATCCAAGTGTATACACATGTGTCAATCTAAATGAGTAGTCCATTGACTGCTGAGCAACTGTATTTTCCTCCAAACTGCATACTGGGCAGAGCTAATAAAAAGCTCGGCTGAAATGAAATGTGGCCTGACCTTTTCCGATCTTTCTTTCAGCCGCTCCTTTACGCGGATGTCCAGTTCCCTTCATGTATCACGCTGTTAAATAGGTTCCTTCCACCTTGCGTCCCCTTAGCTGTGCTAACAGTATGACGGAAAACAGAGCGACAACGAGACATGCTCTAAATCACAGAGGTCTCTTTCGATATCAAGTGAACAATTATGTAATCCCATTCAAAGACTTTCTTTTTTAATTATTAGTAAAGCCTTACACAGCCATTTTTGTTTGCATTTTGCCTGGTTATCTTCTGAAAAAACACAATTTGATGAAGATTTACTCTTTGTTACCAAGAGGAGCATCTTAATGAGCTGTTCAGCAGAGATAACACATCACTCCATGGAGCCATCGCATGCTGTACATCTCTAACCCTCTGCAGCAACAGCAGATCAAAAATTCAATAATGAATGTGGAATTGCTGCAATTAATGTCTATGAGAATCCAAGCGGTCTGAAAAAATACATCAGTAACCTGATTAATTTTATATAGGAAAGAATAATCTGTGATCAGCATTACCAAGTGAGCCCAAAAACAAATTAGATTTGAAGCTAAGAGCCCCATTGATCAGCAGTCATCTAAACCGACCATGAAAAGGGTTCGGTAATCCAATCCAGCCGTTCGGAAGTGCCTGAGAGAGTTGCATCTCTACAATGGAAACATTCTGTCCACAATGTAATCCATTGTGTTCATTGGGCGAGCGTTTTGGAACCTGTTCGATTGCACTAAAACGGCCCAAATCATTGCGAGTATAAACAACGTGGGGAGGATCGTTTTTCAACTTGGCAACGGCTGCGCCACTCCACTTCTAATGACATTTGAATGACCCATAGAAATAGTGATGCACAACTGTCAAAACACTGCCGCTCTCCAGAACATTCCGCACAGTCTCCGTGTAATACCATGACTCAGGCGATATAGTTTTATTTTTTTCAAGTGAATATTTAATGGTATCCAGAGAAGATCCCTAGTGGCCTGTGCTTCGGTTGCAAAACATAAAACTACATAAACTAAGCTCAGTAAAAGCATATGCCAACAACTATAATCATTAACTCTGCTAGCCAATGGGAATGGAAAGATTATATACTCGCTATTGAGAAACGCTGTGAGCTTTGTCAATTGATAAATTTTTAAAAAGGAATCAGACAAATATTAGGATAATCTTACAATTCTTCGCTGCAAGCCGCAAGACTCTCTGCAGCCATTTTACAAGCCAGTGCCAAGGCACAATACCAAATTCCCTTTGAATATACAAGGCGATTCTCAGAAATACAAACACGTGAATGAATCAACAGCACGTACACTAATAACCTTGGGCTATCTAACCGTTCCTTTGCTTTATGGAACTGTATAACGTATAAATAGCAGATCCATTTCTACCCAGTCTGTTAGGGCTCTATTTCAGCTTCCCCGTCATTAAATATTTATCCTTGCGGAGTGGCGGATTGTACTGAGGTGATAAGCACTTAGGAATCCAAATTTTTTAAACCCCCCACCCATGTCTTTAACCCTTTATTTTCCCCCTATAAGCAAGAGAGACGTTTATTCAAACAGATTATCTACAAGTGCTCCTTTAATTGACTCATGACAGGACTGAAACAGTGCCCATATAACCAAATGAAAAGGTGCTCTGCTGGTTTTATCAAGACTGAAATCTTTTTTTAAATACCAAAGGGATGAAATCACTTGATTTGAGGAAGACCCCTTCCTTTGTAGAGAAAGTTCAAGAGCCCGGGCCAGAGGAAGTATTCCTGACACAACAAATGAACACCCAAGCTGAAACAAAATAGGATACTTAGCTTTGCCAAATATGGAATCGTTGTTCATAGCAAATCAAACATAAATTTAAGCAGCACCTCTGCTTGTTGCTGCTGCTTGTGTGAGTGTTTGGCTCGGGTTGAATTTGGCATCTTACAGCATATAATGATGAAAAGATTTCATGCCTCAGCCTTGTGGGTGGTTGCTGTTGGGTGTGAATGCATCTCTAGTGGACCCTGCATGCTTCAAAAGCTTCTAGGGCCGACCTACAGTACTTCACAGGTATTCTTGGACGGACAACAAAAACATATTTTTTAAGGCTCAATAGGGAACGGCCTGCCAGAGGAATGTCAGTTCAAATCGGACAGGCTGAATTCCAAACAGAGCCTCTACATATGGGCTAGTAGCTCTCCACAAGACAAGAAAAGAGATCTAATAAACGTTTAGTGAATACCTTAGTTCACACACAGCCAACTGCACTTCCATCCACCATATGGATGGAAGTGCAAATGCATAAAGAAACTCACTCTCTCTCTCTCTCTCTCTCTATAGAATCTATCTATCTACCTATCGAGAGAGAGAATACACACACACACATTCATAAACATATATACACACCTCATGATTTCTAAAGCTTTACAAAAAAAAAAATCATAATCATTCACAACTCCACCCTATTTCTCAATAATCATCATTTACATCTTTGTATGCTTTACAGATAATGCACTTTAGTGCACTGTGTTTTAAAACTACTATTATGTAAACACTGCATTACTTTAATATTCTCTGTGTTAATACAGAAGAATGGCTGTAGTTTACTGTAGTAGAGCAGCCATAACAGTGTAATCTAGTTTTTAAATGAATGGAGAGACCATAGTGTATTTAACTGATGATGTGTCACACAGATGACTAACACTGGCCCGACGGTGAACCGCACCGTGACCCTGCGGCAGCCATTACTCTGCATAACCCTGTGGGCTCTGATGTGCAGAGACACATACTTTTTCCACTACAGTAAATATAGTAGAATCTAATGGCGAATGAATAATACACTATCTTAATGATTCTCACAAACATAACCAATTGAGATCGGATAAGGAAAAGAGAGTTTCAAATGTCTCTAAATGGATGCAATCACTGTCCTATCCCTGATAGAAAGTAGTGCTATCAAGTGGGAATGTAAATATTCAATAGCTCAGCTCTGCTCTGCTTAATGGCGAATGGAGTGGGATTGTGGTGTATTGCCACAATAGAGTATAATTTCCCTCCCGCTCTGATGGAGCCACTTCACTCTGATGAAGAACAGGAGCATTGAGCTGATTCTATGACCACAGTTTGTGTTTCCACCCCCCTGGCACTCCTTTTTGTCCTCCAATGACACACGGCACAACAAGCTTGTAATTTTCAAACGTTACCATTCAGGTCTCATCGATTTATTGTAATCGAAGATGATGTGAAAGGCTACGACAAATACGCGGCTCGCTCCAACAAGGGTAAACAAACAGCAAAGGTCTCCGTGTACGGCGAGGTTTTAACCTCGATCTGAAATCCCCCGTTCATTAATGCGGCGTTAACAGCCGGTTACGGCCAGTGAAACCGCGGTAGCAAAATCAATTACCTCAGCAAGTATTGATATGTCTCGCGGCCTGTTTACAATTTAATCTCTAACTTGTCAGAGCCATTATTTTCCTAATCACAACTCCAGCTCTTCTGCGCCTTTGTCTCTGGCTCATGTTTAAGGGAACAAAAAGGTCATAAGCTTGAGCGCTCCCCAGGGCTCAGCCTGCCACTGCTGTAATTATTCCTGAGCAAGAGATGACAAATGAAGTGGATCAAATCAAAGGTGTCAGTAGCTCTTATGACACCAGCCCAGTCGCACAGGCTAAAACAGAGGTCAAGCTAAAAGGAAAAACTAGTTAATGCCGCCCTACAATAATTATGTGCGAAGCCTCTTAAAGTGACAAACTCTTCATCATTTCTCACTAGGATAAATGTGTAGAAAATACATTCCTTTCCTACATCCATTCTATTGATGGGGCATTCAACCGCAGGAGATAAATAAAACAAACAAAGCAAAAAAAAGAAGAGAAAAAACTCCCAGTGACGTGTCCGTTACTCAAATTGCATCCAATCACAATAGCGGCAGAAAATATCCTCAGGAGCCGATACTAAACTAGCTAAAACGATCAGCGAGGATATCATCATCAAACTCGCCATTTGTATCTTGGCCAGTAATCATTGAGGAGCGGAGGCTGATGCATTATTTACTGGCTAATGTATAATTCAGAGCCAACAGCAGATTTAATGCATAAATAAAGCTGTGATACACCTGCTTTAAATGTTTACTCACCAAAATAAGATCTGAAACTACAAGCATGTCACGCGGTGCCTTTGAAAGTTTCAAACGTGTCACTCGTTTCTTTTTTTTTTTCATCTTGGGTGACTAAAAGTGAAAATGGTTTGCAGGTGGCGAGACCCGCGACCCGCTTTGTTCACCTCATAGAAACATAAACGGAGATCAAAACGAGACACTCAGATGTCTAAGCACAAGATCTCAACTACTTAATTTAAAACACAGGTTTGCAGGCATGAGCTAGCGTGTTTGTCTTTCAGCGGACGCAAACACTGTAATGAGAAGCGAAGGACGTCCATGTCCAAGTTACTCATGTCTGCTCCAAAGCAATCGTTCCACTTTCATATGATAATATTGTGGCAGAAAATAGAGGCTATTTTGAAAATAATTCAATTTGTTCATTACTCTTTGCAGCTGTTTTTTTTTAAATGTAATGGATCATGGCAGATTTCAGAGGAAAGGTTAGCAAACAATACATTATAAACAGAAAACAAGCACACGAAATTCTTGTTAAAAGGTTAATTACGCTGCTTCAGGGAACCAATCTTTTGACGTCAAACAAGTCAGTCACAATTCCCTACAGGCCATGCTATTGACCCCTGTGCTGAGGCTGGCCTACTTAAAGACAGTGATAAAGACAGACAATATTCCAACAGCATCTAAAACACCCTGTGGATTAATCAAGTCAAAAATACTTTTAAAATGGACATCATCGTGATAATGTTGGATGTTTCCTATTTTGCACTGTTTGCACTTAGATGGATAGATGACCGAAAAACATACAGGTTTTTCATACTAGTATTCCAAATTCATAAATTATTCCAAAGCAACCCACAACATACACTGTATCATTCAAATGTTTGGGGTCGGTAAGATTTCTTAACGGTTCTGAAAGACGTATCTTATGCTCACCAAGGTTGCATTCATTTGATTAAACAGTAAACAGTTATATTGTGAAATATTATTACGATTTAAAATAACTACTTAAATATATTTAAATATATATATATATAGTCTAAAAAACAAACCTTCGTAACTTTGAAATACCACTTTTGTTTAATATGTGGTCAACATGATTGTCATCATATGGTCTTTCATTACAGGCATATAACTTCATTCTTAACCTTTTCCCTCATGCACTCATATTTCTCTAGATGAGGTAATTATTTTCGCACCCGCAAACGTTTCTGGACACAGCCTACATTCAACTACTTGATAATGAAACTATTTATACACTAACGGGATGAGTCAAGGAGTGAAATCTAGAGTGCTGTTTTCTTCTGCCAGCAGTTAGATTGCACTAAAGGTTTATTTGATCTCACAGAGATATAGTTTGATCCATCAAAGCAATCATTATTCAACAACAACAGGCCTGGCTTATAAAGAACAATGTGCATAGTGTGTCACACAAAGACAACTCATCACCTGGAAAAAAACGACAATAAAAACAAATCCCCTGCCCTGGAAAAGCCGATGAAACTGAAAAGTACTCCGCTATCTGCCTCAAAATTGCTGATTAGTCCATTATTAATTGAAATACTTAAAAATGAAATATTCTTCTAAAGAAATCAACATGCCTGACTTCAGAATACAGATGACATTTCTTGGCTTCTTATGTTTGCAGCATTCCCATATATCTTTTCAGCTAAAAAGGGTGCCTTTCTGTCCCTATAGGCTAGTTTTTAAGATAGATGTGGTTCAACTGGCCCTTACTAACAGTGTAGCATGACTAATATAGAGATCTTGAGTGCTTGTCCACCACAATTAATCACAGTATTGTGATAGCTTGAAAGTCAGAAATTAAATTCTGATACTTTTGTATTTTTGCGCTTGGCAAGTCATTTAAAAAAAAAATGCATACATTTACATTGTATGGACAAACTGCCTAAGGACATTCTGCTTCCATTTGCATTTCATGTAAGAAAGATAACAATACTGAGAAGGAATGGCATGACGATGAGTAAAATAATGAAAGAATTTCCATTACACACATATAGCAAAAAATGAGGATATATATGAATCGTTGCAGGACAGATTGTGCTCCATTCCAGCAGTCTAAGAAATGTATATCCTTTCTAAGCGAGAAATGCTTCAACTCAACATACTTTTCAAGATGAAAGCACTTGAGTGAGGACTGCATTTTTATAATACGTTTATCACCACAGAGAGTGTTTCTCTACAAGGACAAGGACAGAGTGAATACTAGTAAGGGTGTGCAAGCATAAAAGACTCCAATCTGACATCCCTAACAGAGCAGGAAAACAGTGGGGCCTGTGGGACCCCTAACCTCTCTTTATGACCATGTGCAGAATTAACAGGTCCAGATGTCCCCTCTCACTTAACATGTGCGAGACATCTCGAGCAAAGGGCTCAGCTGCTTTAGGGCTTATTAAAAAAATATCAATTTCAATTATACCCATTAACTTCTCGCGCTCCTCAGGTTTACATTTATTTGACATCAACAAGGCGATTCTCGCCCAAGATGTATGTTTAATGCACAAACCGACCGATTCAGGTTTATCAGGTTAAATTCATCATCTACAAATCAACCACCTGGGCATGGGTCGAATAAACGGAGGAATGAACAACAAATAAGACAAAGAGAGTGTCGCTGAAACACCATACCGTGTACCGGTGAAGCCTGAGGAATGAGTCAAACAAAGACGAGCCTATTACCAGACAGATATCAATCTGCTCTTAGTACTTGCTGCTGTTGAAGCATTCAGACAACTCAGCTGCTTGGGCTGTTTATAGTTTGACAGTGTCAGGTCTCTTTGTCACTAGGGCTATGAGCAAGGCGCCTGTGGTTACTGTATCTATTATCAAGGGGAAAGTGCCAACACATTCTTGTAAACAAAGGAGAGTCTACCTACAAGTTCACAGAGACAAAGCCCAACCTGAAAACGCTTGAGGCAACCATTCAAAACAATCCGAGCGGTTCTCCAATCTCTTTCAGAAACAAATTTAGACGAATAATAAGCTTTCAGTCAATCACGCGTTTTGCTAAAGGTTTTCCCACGATGCAATGCAAAACGTGACGTTAATTACCTCTGCCCTTTCTCCAATTCATTAAGCATAACATCGCATAGCTCGGCCCGCGTTACGGATGCGGCACTGTTGAGGCCTCTCTCAGCAGACGGAGGAGAAATGTGCGACGTAACACCAGCCAATTCTATCATGCGAGCAGATTAAATAACATGCCTACCCAAGCCCCGTCAAACATTCAGCAGCCACCGCACGCCAAATGATCTGCTACAACACACTCTATGAAGAAACCCCTCCGTCAGCCCTGCCACACCGCCTTTGATCCGAGTATCGCCCGTTTGATGCTTTTAAGGTGGAGGATAACACAGAACGCATCTCTGCGATGTGAGTAATTCAATTTAACGCAGAAGGATGAACACTATTTTTTTTTTTGCAGGGAAAACACAGGCTAAATGTCATTGTGCGCTTAGGCATTAAACATTTAGTAGCCATTCTCGGCTGCTCAAGCAAAGAGGCAAGCAGTTGTTAAGGGAGAAGAATGACACAGTTAATCATACACCCACACACTGCAAATGAAGGCCCGACACTAAGATGTATAACGGACATGAAAACATACAGCATTCAGTCATTTAAGAAGAGCACGAGAGCTCAGTCATTGAGTACATTTACATACACACAGATATGCTAATAACTTGAAAAAAATTCTGCTTAATTAATCAGCTCAATTAGCATGAAGTCCCAATGCAAACCAATAACCCAGCAATGCCAAAACAGCTTATTACCCAGTAGTGACGTCAAAACCTAATCTTTTGTGTGTCTGACTCAAAGTATTCAATTTTTTTATGCAAGATGTGATTTTTAAATAAATAAACAGTACAAGCAGAAAGAGTCTGAGTTTGCAATATATTTATTCCTCCCCTTCTACGAAACGCTCGCTCTGTCTGGATGCACTTGCATCCGTAGTAAGGACACTTTGTTACATCACATACATGCACTTGAATAATATGTCTTAAACGGGGCAAATTCGAAGGGCCAAAAATCTAGCAGTGACAATCAGTTTATGACATTTGTGACCTAACTCTGAATAAAGGAGTCTTTTACATGACCACATGCATTGTCAGCTTATTTAACATAATTGGGTTAAGAATAGGGATGTTCATTTTGGGTTTTTCCCTAACCCGTAGTGTCTGTGACCCTTTAAAAATAACTGTTTGTTTTCCAGGCGTTAAGCTTTATATGCGCAAATGGCAGCATAAAGAACATGAGGATTTACACATCGTCACATCACACACCTGTAGCGAGAAAAAATAAAATAAAATCATATTTATAAAAGGAATAAATATGCAACATATTTCACTTAAACAATTTACAGATGAACAAAATAATAGTAAAATAAACTGCGACAAGTATTATATGCAGAGTTCGGTTCCAAAAACAAGATCACAGAAAGGAAACCGAGACGGCAGAAAGCGCCATCTTGTTTGTTTTCTTTATTTTACAAATGCACAATGTTTTTATTGTGGGTGTGCACAAATTAAAGTAACTTTACAGTTTTGGATGATGTCTTAATCTTCTGTATGACCATAATAAGAGTTTTTTAAGTTGTTTCCACTGTTACAAGGAAACAATTCAAGTGATTGCGCAGATGTGACGTGCACACACACAACCTATCCGTTCTAGCATTGCTATCTTGACATCGCAGCCTGTTTATTATCAAAAAAAATTTGTAAACCAAACACAAAAAGTTGCACTACTCAATTTAAAGAGTCTGTAGTACAATCTGTGCCTTTCAGCGTGGGCCATTTTTTCTTACAAAAACTCAATTTTATACAGGTAGCATTCTTCTTCTTTTTTAACCATGCAGCAAAGTTTTCAAAATATCTTGAAAAATTACGTTTTAAGCCGTTTAACCAATATTATTAATCGGTCAATATTCTTACTGTCGGTTAACCAGTTAATTACGAGCATCCCTAGTTAAGAACCTGTGTGAAAACACACTCGTTCATTAGAGATCACAAGGAGGAATCACATAATGCCACCTAATTAGTAGTATTCAAAAATTAACACTTTAAAAAAGGGCGGACGAGTGCTAGAAACATACAAGCTGCTTTCAAATATTAAACTTGCCATCCGTGCATTTTAAAGTAATCTAGCTCAAACAGGTTTCCCTGAGTGTAACAAAAGACAATGAAAACATTCTGTTCCTTGATGTAGTCTTTAGTTCCTCTGCAGGAGACGCTTCACTAAATGTTTGATTTCTTTCACCTCAGGCTACCCTCAAAGCCATGGCATGTGTAACGGGGGTTTATAAAAGCTTTTCTTCTCTCTCTCGCTCTCCATTTTCTATGAACCAAAGGATTAGGACAGATACTCTGTACATAGTTGTTATGATTACAGATTACTGATGTCTGTGTGTCTCCAGACTGGTCAATTCCATCTTTTAGCAATGTGTAATCCTAATCTTTGTGTTTTTGGTGTGACCACGAGTCTCTGATGTTGGATTTCTAATTTTGGGTAACCTACAAAACTACTCGTACATTGTGATTGACCACCTCTAAGCTTTAAATACACCAATTACAATGTTGCTGCACAACTGGGGAGGAAAAACATCCCAGTGTGGGGGATGATTACTTTTGGCCACAAAAGAGTGGGCCCTTCTTAGCACAAATAGCTACATCTCTTACATATGCAAAGTGAGAAAAAAAAGTGACATGGATCCTTTAAAGCTAGCTAACCCTAAGAACTGAACAGTCACATGTTCTTTCAAGTATGACCAATACTCCAAAGACGATATACAGGACGCTACCAGCACATGCACAGCATGGAGAAAGAGATCAGATAAGGCAAGCTGTGACTTTTCAACCTCCACTCTTAAAAATAAAGATCCTTGGCATATATGGTAGTTCAATAAAGAACATTAAATATCCATAGAACCTTTCCATTGTTCAAAACGTTCTTCATAATAGGGAAAGGTTTATAGATTATTAAAATGTTTATCACACCAAAGAAAATGTTTTTTTATTTTATGAACTGATCATTGAAAGGTTCTTTGGGGAACCCAAATTGTTCGTCTAATCTATGGCATTGCTGTGAAAACCTTTTGGAACCGTTGTTCCAAAAGTACACCCCCTCTTCTTCACCAACAACACATCACTATGAGCTTGGGAGGACCATAACCAGCCATATTTGTTCCCATGACAGGCCATGGTTCATGAGTTTCAATTTAACAAAGGGAAGTTAGGCAGACTTGGCTGTCCCACAGTAGACTCCAACTGGTCAGGCAGGTCTACCAAAAGCTCTCCTCCCCAGCTCCCAGGGTTTTCAGTAAACAAAAGGTCCCTTCCAACATGTGAAGGAAGGCACAGGGTTGGGGTCATAGAAAACACACTGTAGTGATGTAGTGTGTTTGATAATACTAAACACTGAGATAAACAGCATGCTTAATGTATTGAAGATCCTCAATCCTCAGCACCACCAACTTTAAATGCACCATTTATGCTGCTACCAGAGCATTAATAATTCAATTAATGCTTGAGTTCCTCACTTAATAAAATGGAAACAAACAGAAGAACTACACAGAAGATGCAAGTTAGAAGGCTGAAACTTGATGGACTACTTACTAGAAAGTCATAAAACATCCTAAAAAGATTACACACTGCTTGTCTCTTTCAACAGCGAGAGCAAAAGTGAAACATGCAATAAAAAACAGGCTGCTGCTTTCAACTTCTGAGCCTGTAGCAATTGCCAACATTCCATCTCTATCCCCCCATGTACCTTCCCACCCACTCAAGACCTCTAAACTCCCTCTGTCTTCTTTCTTTTTGTACATAGCCAATGTCGCGAAGGCACTACTCACCCGCCAGTATGATGATCTAAGTTCCTATTGGGCTGCTGCAAACAACTTCAAACACAATTCCACGTCTGTTCGGTGAAAATGACCCAGCCGAACTTCTCGGCCTGGGCCAAAATCCAAGAAGCCGAGGGCTGAGCACTATCACGTAGACACTTTATCCTGAGAGAGTCGCTGTCCATACAGAGGAGAAACGGGGCAAATGCCTCAACAAAAGACGACCTCGCTTTACTAATTTATTCGCATTCGGACCGCCCGGGGACGCGTTTTCTGAACGTATGCGGTCCCCCCTCCTCCTTTTCGCTGTGTAATAACTCCAAAAGCTTGAGTTTGTGGAGGGTAGGAAATCAGTGAGTTCGGCGTTTACAGACTCCGCTTCCTTTTTCACACACGCGCGCGCTCACACTCACGCGCTCCCTCGCTCTCTCCTCGCGCTTTCTTTCATATGCACACACAGCACGTTCGCTCTTTCTATCTCACTCTCTTTCTGTAGAACCCCCTCCTCCTCCTCTTCAGCTGTTCAACAGACGCATCCACATGGCTGACCTAGTCTTTCTTTATCCAGACACTAGTGAAGGAGAATTACCCCCCTCCCCTCCACCACACACATACACTCACTAACACACACATACACATACACACCACTTCTAAAAAGCGAGCAAAACAAAAACACGGACTGGATTCGTATGATTAGCGGCGACATATGATCGGACGGGAGTCGTGATTGATCTTAAACCGTGGGGGTACGGTAGAGAAACTGCATCGGTAAGCAAGACGTTGAATCCTGATTCACACGGCTGCTGTAAGGAATATTAATGTCCATGCTGATGACTCCACCTTCTGTAGCACTCATAATAACAAATAGATAATCATAGAAAACACACGCCAATCCTACCGTTCAAATAAGCCACATATTCCGGCTATTGATTTTCAGTGTCCACTGTCCAATAATGAACGCCCCGTTTTTATTGCCGTGCTTCGCTGCCAAATGATTGGGACTGAGAACAAAACAACCAGTGAAAATTACACATACATTGTGCGTTGGTGCTCTCATTCTCATTTGCATATTCACATAATGAATTAATTACTCCGATTCCCTCCGCCCAACGTTGAAGCAGCATGTATTCACAATTGTGCATTTAAAAAGAAACGTGCATTCTTTGTTGCTTTTTTTTGTTTCCATGCAGAATCCAAATAATTTAACAAGTGTTAGCAGAATTGCTAAAAGGACGCCAGAGATTTTAAATATTCAAAAATCCATGTATTCCACTTTCTACAAAATTTTATTTAATGATTCTGAAAATGTCAAGTGGTCTGATCAAGTAATACAATATTTTCCTTACACTTTGAATATATATTAGAATGAGGTTTAAAACTTTTTTTAAATATATATTTTTTATTTTTAAACAAAATTCACCTTTTAATTAGAATATGTCAATGTGATATAAAAAATTAGCAACCTTGTTTGAACAAAATAAATATGTATAAATAAATGTATAATGTATAAATAAACAAATGACCTCACATTCATGTGGGTCTAAAGCAGTCCACTGTTTTCTTATCACATGACAGAAAAGTAACTTCCTGCTAATTTTTTCACCCACTTTTTTCTTTTCTTTTTTGTCCTCTCTCTCTCTTAAATCTGAGCTATAACACCATCAAGACATGTTTGATTTTAGGCCTCCACAAAACAAGTGAATAAAATGGCTTTTAATTCAGAAATTGTAAACATGTTCATATAACAGATACTAATGACATGTTTTGTGCTGTAGAATATCTCACAATCTAATGAACACACACAAAACAGTAAGAATAATTTTCTCTCCACCAACATTATATTTGCGGAGGCAGCTAAGATCAATAGGAAGTGAGTTTGGTGTACTGCAGGCCCTTTATTGTGCTGCAAACCATGTAGCCTGTCAGGTTTTCAAAAGGAGGAGGTGTCCCTAGTGATCCCAGTGCTGGCAAACGCTTTCCAGCTCCAGGGGAGCCAGAGACAGTGTGACTTCTGTTTCTCCTGACAATCCTTAGCTCTGCCATGCACCCACACGTACACACTTACACACACACTCACTCACACCCCGGCAGGCTACCTCCTCCCCTCTTGGAAAGCGTTTGAGCTTCACATTCAGGCGTATTTATTACATTTACTCAAGTGCATCCATATTTATCTCCCCGAGCCGCCCTGATAGCACTTACAATGTGCCCAACAGGAAACCTGAGTCACTTGCTTATGCGAGATCCTCACTGTGCACAGGGAAGATATTTAGAGAATGCAGTTTTCAAAGAGATACCAATCACTGCTATCAGCCAATGGGAGATTAGCTACTGGCTCATGAGAAAAATACACAACAATGAATTTGACATGGTGGCACACAGTTAATTAGTGCTCAGAAATGAATCACGACGGAAGGTGCGTGTTTGCGAGCCGCGCGGGGAATGCCGGAACAATGTATAGATCTTGTTCATTCGAGGAATATTAAATCATCATTATGTTATGTGCAAACAAACATTTCATCTGGATGATTGACATTCATGATCGGCATGGTAAAGCAAATATGCATACGCATTCGACTGGTATTTCACAAAATGCACTCAGTAACACAATCAAAACAACCCTGATGGCTCTAATAAATTCTCAACTAATGCATGCTGTAAAGTGCTCAGCATTCTGACAGATATATCGAGCAGCGCGGAAAACAAGCCAGGCGTCCGGAAGAAATGTAAGCCGTTCGGAGTCGCTGTACGAGACTGAAAAGGGAACCAAAATTGTGAATGCTTTGCATTTCATGCACTCAGATGGCTGTTCCGCAGGCATTCGCAACAGCAGATGAGATCCCATTATCAGGCAGACGAGAACTCCACCTCCAGGATTTCACAGCTCCTCTGTTTATCACATGGCCCTGTCAAGTTGGGCACCATTAACCGATAATGAAAGGAGACAACCGGTGCAGTTACAAGCAAAGCATTCTGCATTCTACAGGCCTAAGCATGTATCTGGGAAGCTGACTGTGTCTATTCAGTTCTTCTCTGCATTCAATACCCATCACAATGCCTCAGCTACTGTACCCTGACCCCTTCACACCACTGTATTATTGAAGGCTTTAGCTTGAGATGACAAGAATTCAAGGAATATTCCAGGTTCAAAACGAGGTAAGCTCAATCTACAACGTTTGTGGCATGAAAAATTTATTTTGACTTGTACTTTCTTTTCTTTAAAAAAAAAAAAAGGTTGCAGTGAGTCACATACCACATAAATGAATGGGGCCAATCTATAAACGCAAATACTCACTCTTTCAATAGTATCGCTACAAAATGCAAACTATATTTGTATTAACATGAGTTTAGTGTGGAACAAAATCACTTAAACTTTTTGGAGTAAAGTTATACACAATATAAATTTGTTGCCATAACACAACACCTAAAACTCTAAATCAACCATCTAAGTATCGGGAAATACAGAAAAAAAAAACATTTTCCACAGAATGCTGTCAATTGAGCTTAACTTGTATTGAACCTGGAATTTTCCTTTAGGAATGAATAGCTTGATAATATGCTAAACATATTATATTTGGTGATTAAAAGTAGGGAAAGATATAAAAGTCCTTTATTGTATCCAATAAAGATTCCTCCTTTACTGATTTGATGAATTTGAACAAAAGAATTAGATGTACATGAATGATTTATTATGCTTCCTCTTGCCTGATTGTCTTTCAATGAAGGTATTTGAAGACTTAAAATGCCCTGCCATACTAATAAGTCAGCCAGTAGCTGAAAAAAAAAAGACGACGAGAAAGAAAAGATGACATGGTTGAGTGAGCCAAGCTTCTGAGCGCCTTGGCAAATCTGGGAGGCCCTGGCCCCTTAAGCACTCATATCTAGTAACTTCATTTAATGCATTCACCAGGGATCAGCAGACAAGCGGAAGGGAGACAGAAAAAAGAAAAACATTCAAAGCAAATATTCCCTGGTATGAGGTTCGGCAAGTTATCGAGCAGTAAAAACAGCATGAAGAAATTAAGCATAATCTTTCACACCATTTCAGAGATAGACAGGATTTATTCCACTACTTATAAAAAAGCGTGTTCCTCCCTGTGTCTGAGGAAACGATACCGCCTGAAACAGCCCATTTCAAAGTGGTACAAAATAACAGTAGTCCAGAGTGCCTGAAAGTAGAGGTTGATCTCAGCAGCCGTTGCCTTTTCTTTTTCTCACAAGAAAAGCACAAGAAAAAGGCAAAAGTCTTTTGATGTGAGGCAGGAACGCTCAATTTCATTGTGGCAAGCCCTGCATAGTTATATTGTTTACTTTGCCATTCATCCATATTTGGCAGACTTGCGAAACCTCAAACCCTGCGACACTTCGGCAAGGTTATTTATCGTATTGCCAAGCTACACAAACTCAAACATCCATCTTTCAAGGGACAGTTAGATTCAAAAACCATCACATTAAGAAAAAGCAACATAAGCATCCACAATTCCAGATGTGTTGCTGTCACTCGGCAAACAAATTAGATCAGGGAATGTGAAGGGGAGGTCTATGTGTCTTTCTTCTCACGTAATTACACAGCGCAGAGCTCGCTGAGAGACGAGTGGCAAACCGCCCTGACAGGCTGACTAGTTTTCAGCTTCATGCGTAAACTCGTACTCAGATCTAAATGAGTGGTTATTTCTGAAAATAAACACAGGCGTTTGGCCGGATTCATACACGAGCGTTTGCCGATTTGTAAATAGCTGTGAAGCTCCCGTGTGGACGCCTTGAATTTTCTCTTTGTTTGCCGGTGGTAAATAGTCCATCAGGGCAGCAACCCCTCCCTTCTCTGCTCTCTCTAACTCTCTTGCTCAAGACAGAGGTATAAACACACACACACTCAAATCTCCCCAGGTGCTACTTCACTCACCTCCTGATTGTACATATATTAAGAGCACTCACTACAGCGGTCTCAGGGAAAGAGCTGGCATGCTTTTGTCTACGTTAACAAAAAAATGGCTTATTCAAATATTTAAAAGCTGGCATAAAAAGTAAAAGACTTGTATCCAATTAAATATTTAAAAAATATATATATAAACAAAAATAAATATAATAAACTACAATACTTTATTCAATTAAACTATTATATAAAAAGGAAAACTCAGTTACAAAAAGTTAAAAGGCTTGATTTATCCATTTAAATCTAATTATATATATATAAAAAATCGAATTATATACAAATAAATAAAAAGGTTAAAAAATTGAAACTTTACAAAACGTATTGAATTTATCCATTTAATGTAAATTCATATAACTGAATTTATATAAATAAATGTATAAAAAATGTCTTTAAATATTTAAATAAATAGAAAACCTTACAAATTCACACTTGGAGCCCTTTCTGGGATGCCACTGATTCTAAAGGGTAAAACAAAAGGGAAGTGAATGGAGGATGTCGCTTTAAGCTTCTCTGTCCAGACCCATTAGATCAAGCCGCTAGTGTCTGCCATGTGAGAAGGCACGTTCACACGACTGGAGTCTCTCACTCTGCCACCCAATGGACAGTATGAGGAATCGCACCAATGTTCCCGTCTCAGAGAAGAAGAAGAAGAAAAAAAACAAAGACACAAAAATCTCCCTGAGGTTAAAAAAGTAGTAAAGAGCATTCATGTTGAGCTGGAATGTGGAGTTTGATTACTTTTACAGCAGTGGGAAATTCTGAAACTGCTGTTGGTGATTCATTGTTTACTTCTCGCTCCAGACACCAGTGCCAAGTTGCTACCATCAGCCATACCCAAAACAGAACAAGATGGTTTGGGTGACTAACAAACCGCATATATAGCTGCCACATAATGTACAGCGGACGGAAATTCTCAATAGATTGCGAAGTAATTAGCAGTCTGTAAGATTGTGAATATTTTCTTGGAAATCAAAAAAGGAAGAGGAAATGGGAAAAAAACGAACATATTCCTCCGCTGTATTAACATCTTAAAGCTGAAGAGCTTAAAGCAAAGCATTAAGGCTATTGTCACACAGTAAATGCTCTCAGCAGTATCTCACACTGTTGTTTCAGCAGTCATCATGCCCTAGGCTGTGCTTACCAGCTGGAAAACCATTCAAATGCAGATGAGATCATTCTCAATTGGAAAGGTGTTATTTTCACACTTCTCTCGCCCCGTCCTAAGATCTCACTGTCAGGTTTGCACCCTCCACGCGCCCTCGTATCGCTCTTCACAGGAGAACGACAAGGAATGACAACAAAACGGGTTCATCTTAGATGTAGTGGCCCAAAACGCTCACAGGAAGTGCAGAGGGAGCATTTACTCCCCTTCTCCCTTTACATCAGGTACATTCTTCCAGATGGTGGAAAACAAACCCCACAATACCAGCTACACAAGCCTAGCTGAGTGAAACGGTGTCACAGTCACTCCGCTGGGGCACTGAATCATCCTGAACGCTGACATCTTTCCAGCGATGTTCTCAACGCTGAAGTCAGCATGCATTTAGGGCAGTTGTGTGTGTGGGCTCGTGAACGATTGTGAAAATCTCAAGCAAAGACATCATGACAGTTGTCTCCGTAGCCTGTCTTTGTGTCACAACAGATTTCTCTATCGGTTTCGCTATCGGTTAAGAAATTACATGCAATGGGGCGTTCTTCAGCACAGATGTTAGAGAAGACTTGGAGAAGCTGTCTTAAATTCACTTCAAAACAAGACAGTTAAGTGATAGTTCACTCTCAAATTAAAATGTATTATTCCTCATGTTGTTGCAAACCTGTATGACTTTCTTCTGTGGAACACAAAAGACAATATTTTGAAGAACATTTGAACTTGTTCTCCCTACAATTAAAGTCTATAGGGTCCAAAACAGAATTGGAACCTACTGGCTTTCTTTGAAAAAAAAAAAAATATATATATATATTTTTGTGTTCTGCAGAAGTCATACAGGTTTGCAATGAGCGGAGGGCAAGTGAATGATGACAGCATTCGTTTTTTAGTGAACTATCCCTTTAAATTTACCGTCCTTCAAAATTTTGTGGTGAAATCTAGTAATTTCAATATTCCCCTCCATCAACTGTAAATTTTGTGTGGGGGTGAAAGATTTCCCCATGCAGATTTTGCATCGGGTTGAAGTTGGCCACGAGAATTTGCCACGTTGACCAACATAAAGTTGCTTGTTTGATTGTGACCTCTGTGTAAACGGTGCTTCAAACGTCGCTACATTAGTATTGACAATAGACAAATGGACTTTTTTTGCCCACAAAATTTTACCACAATTTCGCTAATGTAACGCAGCTTAAAAGGTACAGTATGTAACTTTTGGCCCTCTAGCGGTAATCAAAAAACAAAACTGCAGGCTTTTTTTAGAGAGAACATTGTTTTGATTGTGCTTCGGCTCTGCATGTCTGTGCGGATGAATATGTTTTTTTTTATCATATCTAAAAAAGACAGATTATCCTACTGCTCATAAAACATTCACTATAGGCTTAAGAGATTTAACCAGTTTAGATGGAAAGGATACACTAGCTGAAGATGTTACACCCATTAACAGACACTGTACTTCCTAGAAAATAAATTCCACAACAGCTCTTCAACAACCCATAATGAAATGACCCTTCACAGCTTTACAATGAACTCTGTTAGAGAACTACATATGGAAATGTATCTGTTCAATAAAATACCTTAAGAAATAGCCATCTCCATGTCGCCTTTACAACATTTAAAATCCCTCAGTTCTCGCTATCTCAGCACATCATGTTGATTCTCATTTTATTACGAGCTCCATCACATTCTCTTTTTGCCAGCAGACTTTCCTCTGTTCAACGGAGGTTCGAGAATTAGCGTCCTCCATGAAATAGCGTCCTCCGTGTCAACCTTTCTCACTGGCTGTGACAACTAGTCTATGCCAGTCCAAATTTTCTCTATTTGCGGATATGACGCATATGCAATTTCCAGTGAAAACCATCCCGTCAGGTCTAAATTATAAACACTTATAATAGGCTTACCATAGTGAATCAGGGTAAGACAAAACCCTGTTTTGGAAGAAGGATTGGTGTATAAAAAAGTGTACCTTTAAAAAGGGAGGTGAATTTTTATCATTTTGAAAGCTTGGGTACTTTAATTCATAATTCAACCGAGCATTTGAAGTATTTTGTTCTATTCAGTTGCCCATCCCTACAATGAAGCACAGCAAAAGCTAAAGAGAAGGAGAAACAGAGAGAAAGAGAGGGAGGTGTAACGAGAAAAAGGGAGACGTAGCCAGTAGAAAGCCAATTATCAAACTCATTAAGTAAGCCGCTCTGGTGCTTTAAGAGGCACTGCCTCAATATCATTGCTGGATTTATTACCGTCATTTGCATCCTCTGATGCAGCCCGTCACTTTTTCAACGAGCTAACAGGAGGGGTCACACCAAAACAATCACATGCATCACACATACTGGGTCGGCATGCAATGTGGGTGGCATTGAGAGCGGACAGCAGTGGTACGGTTGTGCTTGTCATGCTAAACAGGGTGGGGTCGTTCAAACAATATTACAAGGACACTGTTATTACACAGTATTACAAGTCAATGTTAGCACAATATTACACATTACGACAAAGTTTAAAGCAGTGAGTCCCAACCAGGGTTACCACATTGGGTACAGGTTCAAGTCACTACCGAGAAAGATATAGCTTTAACCGATAAAACAGTATTTGGCTCAATGACATGATGCTCTTTTTATTTTCTGGATCTTTTATTTTATTCTAAAATATTAAAATTGCAATTCATACATACCATGACTCTTATACACCTATTAAGTACAAGCTATGTTTAGGGAAAAAAAGTAAAAATGTTCACGGTGAAACAACTTTCCTCATTTCATAATGATGAAAAAATGCATTACAAATATTAGAAAAAAATGTCTCACACAGACTTTTTGTGTGACCACTGTGCAGAAAAAAAGCAGGCGAAAAAATGTATGACCATAAAATAAGCAAAAAAAAAAAAAAAAAAAGTAGGCTAAATTACATGTAATACAATATGAATGTAAATTAATTCATAAAAAAAACAGTATACTATGATTAAAAGGAGCATGTTTTGGCTTGGTGTCGAAGACGAATAGCGGTTGGAAAACACTGCTTTATAGGATGATGAGCAGATCATATGTGGTAATTGATTCAAACAAAGGGGAGTACTGGGAAGCATCATATACGAGTGCTGTTGGCATTGGAGGTGGAAAACAAGAAGATGTTAGAAAAGGAACAGGTGGATTTACAGCTGTAATGCTGACTAACCTCGACTGTGTCTCCAAGGACCTGCAGCCCTCTTACAGGCATTCACAGTACCACACTCTGGGGGAAGCGGGGAAGCGAAAAATAGACAAAAGAAAAGAAAGGAAGGAAATAAATCATGAATGCATGAGTGAGCAAGTGAATAAAAGCAGGCAATAAATGAAGAAACAACATCCAGCCATCGGGGCTTTATGCACACGAGGAAACAAACTGAAGATTAATGCATCACCTGGTATTAACGCTGATGATTTATTTAAAATGTCAACTGCTGTCATAAACAATGAGGGGGGGAATGGAAGAAAAAGAACAGTATGCAAGTTAAGCAATGGCTGTTTTCACAGCCACTTGATTTGCGCTTTAGAAATGAATCCAAACATGAACTCCCTTTGGAGACTCTATTTGCCTCCCCCCTCTGCCACCTAAAAACACACACACACACACACACACACACACACAAACACACACACACACACAAACCGATTTCTATCCCTCCTCCACGCGCCTTTAACTCCTATCCTGCTCCTTAAGCAGCTCTCCCTCCCAGCCAGCGCTGTGGAAATAAAAACATCAGGACCTTGCCTCACAGCACCTGTTCAAAAACATTGACATTTTACATTCAGCATTGTCGCTCGGTGGAGCATCCGTGCACTCGCAAGCCTTTCAGAGAGAAAACAGAAAGCAGCTGGAAGGGCTGATTTATGAGGACTAAAACACACTTACTGCTAATCCCAAGCATTTCACACAGGAGAGACAGTGTTTTCCCTTTATCTGTGTGTGTGTGTGTGTGTGTGTGTGTGTGTGTGTGTGTGTGTGTGTGTGTGTGTGTGTGTGTGTGTGTGTGTGTGTGTGTGTGTGTGTGTGTGTGTGTGTGTGTGTGTATTGTGCTAAGGTAATATTTAGCAAGCCCTTGACCAAAAGTGGGAGGAAAACAACATTCGCCAGTTGCGTATGCTTTGGATTTGTCCTGTGTGTCCGAGCATATGGTCTGCTTTATTTAATACAGTTAAAAGAAAATAAAGCGCTGTTTCCCCAACACACGCCTGTGACATGGCTGTTGGTCTGCTGAACAGTCTCTGAGCCTCTGGGACATCTGTTCCACAGAATTAGAGCATTTAGCCGGCTGCAATTACTACAGATAAAGGTTATTAACTCACAGGATTAGATCACTGTATTAAAACATTGGGCTTTTTCCTCATAAACAGCTGCATGCTCATGTTTGTCCATGTGTGCGTTTCTATCTCAATGCAGGAAGAGTAAATTCAACAGAACATGATGTTTAAAGGGATAGTTCACCCTAAATTCATGTTTTACTCGCATCACTCCAAACCTGGATTACTGACTGACTTTTTTCTGTGGAACAGTTTTTTTTTTTTTTTTTTGGTTTATACAACATGTAAATAGGGTCTTAAACTGTTAGGTTACCAACATTCTTTAAAATATCTTCTTTTGTGTTCCAGAAGAAAAATAATGATTATAATTTTTGGATGATCTATCTCTTTAAACACTAACTGTCATTATGTTCTAAACACCACCATACTATTTCCGAAGTATGTAATGTGTAAAACGTGCACCGTATGCACATTTTCAGTATGCATGGGATATCCATTTACATACTTTCGCCAAAAAAAAAAAAAACAGTGCACAACAAAGCATATTGTATGGAAAGCTATATACCATAATGCAGTGACTATTTAATTTGGGTCTCATCACACTTTCAAAGCAATAGATGAACCAAAAGTAACTAATTACCAAATGTTAAGACATATTTACTGACAAATCTAAAGACATTTTTACATAAAATGTAATTAAAAATTAAGATAATCATGAGAAAAACATGGGTCATATCACGACAAAGTAGCATACTACTGTTTAAAATCATGGATGGAGCAATGTTTTACTTACTATAAAAAAAAAAAAAAACAGCAGTATAGGTTATACTGTGCAGTATTCAGTAGTGAGCTTGTATTCAATTCTGAACACAACATCTGTCTTCCTCCAGCCATCACTTGATATTGATCCACAGCAACATGGCCGTCGAACACAGCCATGCACACAGAAGATGGAAAATAGCCTGACTGAGAGAGACTGAGCTAGGAAGGATGCTTCAGCCTTGATTTGAGTGGGTCATATTTTTATAATGAGTAATTCATTACTGATTATGGTAGCTGGTTTGTTTTCGTTCAGCCACAGTCATTGATTTGTTATGGAAGGAGCAGAAAATGTTTTATCCGACTCAATATGAAACAACATCCCATTTACCCTCTGTGTTGTGATGTATTTGAATACAGAATATTCAGTGTAAAACCATTCTCGCACACATTGATGCATAAATTAAATGCGACACTTTATGCAAAGAAGGTTTTACAATTGATTTGCATCGAAATTCGCTGGTTTGTATTTCATCATGAGGTCGAATGAGACCAAGGAGAATTATTAAAAGGAAAAGTTCACCCCCATGTTTCAAAACCGTATGACTGTGTTCACACTGGCACAAAAATCTGATTTTCTACTCGCATCTGACATAGATCGGAATTTGTTGCACAAGTGTGTAAACAAAAATCGTCACGAAATTAGTTTTTTCGCATCCGTTCTGAGCCAACTCCAAATGTGGTTTTAAATCATATACATATCCGACATGGACATTTGACCTAAGTCTAAACACGTATATCCGATTCCCCTTGGAATACCAAGCCACCATAAGGCGAGGATGACACGTTTGCCCACAAACATGGCTTTTGTATCATGAAGCAGACATGCCTGTATGCGCTCACACTAAAACTCAGCTTTATTTATTGAGATGGAAACTTTATAGTAAAGAAATTACACACACACAAACATTCAGGAGCAGAAACCGATTTTCAACCACTGTCCCATGAATTTTATAAATAAAACAGCTTCGCTACGGAGTAATGATGTAATGAGTAAATGATGACAGAATTTTAATTTTAGGGGGAACTACAAAAGGAGATTATCAGTAGAAATACCTGAAAACACTTTGATGAATTAAACCTCAACAGCTCAGTTCACTAAGTGCAGCGAGTCTGTGAATGACTACAAATGGCAGAAAACAACTGACCTTTTTTTAAAGCAGCTTCAATCTCATTATGCAACTCATCTCCCCTTTTCTCTCTAAACTGTCTCTTTTACTTCCTCTTCAGAATCAGCTTTAGAAATTCTTCACCTCCCTGCCTGCCGCGGCCCCTGCTTCTCTGGCTGATTTCAAACTCTACTGACAGCTCTCATGACTAAGGCTCTCATGTCAAACACCATTATATCAGCCATCCATTCATTCCCATAACACTGCTTTAGTGACATTTTCAAGCACTTAGCAGTGCTGCAGTACTGTCTCTTGTGCTACCTCTTATTTCAACCCACCAGCCGCCAGAAAACGTACATTATTAAAAAACGCAATCTAGATTGTACTTTGCTTTGCTTCCTTTTCCAGGCTGGTGGCTGGGATTATAGGTTTAAACGCTCCTGCTTTAACTAGATCAGCGTGATTTAATGCTAATGCTCTCGGACAAAAGCTGCTGGCGGCTTTTTTAGACCACAGCCAGTGGTCTCAGTTTGCCCACAGGTTGCAGAGCATCTCGAGAGTTTGTCAGCCCAATAGAAATGTAACCCTGACAACAATCATATAACCTTATATTGGAAAATGAGAATTTCCAATCCCCTGCACTGAGATGTGGACTTTGGTCACCGTTGAGCAGGGAGAATATAAAGGAAAGAAAACAGATTACCTGCTGATTAGCCTGTGTTACGGGGCAGCTCTAACCTTTGTGAAACAGACTGCCAGTTCTGTGCTAAGCCGAGCATGGCTCCTCGTCTTTCCCAGCTGAGAGAGAGAAGTGCCACGACAAGCCTACCGCTCCCTATTAAGTAAGCGCTCTGAGCAGTGAGCCTTGCACATCCATCAGCACACAATGACACACAGTCCTGCCATCCACCAGCCTCCCTCTTCTTCTTTTTTCTTTCGGAGAAAGAGGTGTCGTGTTTGCTTAGTTCTTCTGTCTTAGATGGTGACAGGAAATTATTCATAATTTTGAGTGCTGGTGGCTGCGAAATGATAATCCAACACTCGAAAACACAAATAAGCACTGATGACAGACAAAACTGAGCTGTCAATACTCAATGATACTTCAAAAACAAAACGTATGCAAATAATAACCAGGTCTTTAAAGTCCCCTTGTAGTCAATAATTATATCCCTTAAAACTCATCTTTGATCACCAAAATGACATATTTAAACGTTTTTTTTCTCTCTTAAAATAGCTTTAATGTAACTCTACACCCTTGTCTCGTTTAGTATACACGGTTTTATGAATATGCAAATTAGTCCCACCTCCACTCACTCGCACAAGCTCAGAGATCCACTCGTTGACGATCACACGTTGACATGATTGGTTACGAGGTAGTTCGTCACCATCAGCAATGGTGTTGATTTATAAATTTGCACATGGTTTGTCTTAAAGCATATTAAAACCACCACATAAGCATATTAATAACATTAAAAGCTGTACTTTCACCACAGGGGGACTTTAAAAGGTTTGAAATGCTAGCTTCTCACAAAGCAAAAAACACTCTCCCCTCTCAGAACTGGCAAGAGACTTATTAAAAAGCAGTAGAGCAACTCTTATGTTAAAGGGATAGTTCACTTCAAAATGAAAATTCTGTCATCATATACTCACCCTCAAGTTGTTATAAACCTGTATTCATTTCTTTCTTCTGCTGAACACAAAGGAAGATATTTTGAAGAATGTCAGTAACCAAACAGTTAACTGGTCCCATTGACTTCCATAGTATTTTTTCTTTCCTACTATGGAAGTCAATGGGACCAGTTAAATGCTTGGTTACTGACATTCTTCAAAATATCTTCCTTTGTGTTCAGCAGAAGAAAGAAATTCATACAGGTTTGAAACAACTTGAGGGTGAGTAAATTATGACAGAATTTTCATTTTGAAGTGAACTATCCCTTTAACCGCAACACTTATGTTAGGGTGTGGGTGATTTCCCAGGCGTTGTTATGTGGTTACTAAGGTGTTCTGAGATATTTTAGCATATTAGGGTGTTATGGGCAGTTGCTTACTGGCCCAATTTTAAAATAGTCCCTCAAGTCTCTACATACTGATTCTAGAGTGTGGTATTTTTTATTTTACTGTACTATTTTTATTTATTGTATTATTATCATTATCATTATAAACTGTAATTTATAATTAATAGTAAAAATGTATAATTCATATAATATAGTTAATAAAACATTTAAATACAGTATATATATTATTCAACACTATAATTGATAAAAATATTATTATTATTATTCTACACTTTTAGAAAAAAAAGGTACAGAGGTTGTCAGTGGGGCGGTACCCTTTCAAAACGTACACATTTATACCTAAAGAGTGCTCATCAATACCTTAAAGGTACATATTGGTACCAAAAGTACATAGTGCCTAAATGGTACATATTATAACCTTTTTAAAGGGTACCGTCCCAGTGACTGCTTTTGTATCTTTTTCTGAGACTGTAGAAACCATAAATGTGAATGAAAAATATAGTGAGAACTGAGAATCAAACTGAAGCGAGATTCAATTAGACCAGCGGTCAGGAACATATGGCTTGCAAACCGTATGTGGCTCTTTGACAAAAAAAATAATGTGGCTCACGAGGTCTCGCACCCTTTACCAATTAATGATCGATGAATAAAAAATTAGACATCAATAGAGATCAGCTTCCTAGCTTTCAAGTTGTACTAGCCAAAGTGCTTTCAGTGCTGTTTGCGAGTGTCACGAAAGTAATCCTAGAGCTCAAGCAGCTACGTAGCTTGTTTGTGGTAATGGAAAAACAATTTTTATAACAGCAGTGAACATGTAAAAGTAGGCTATATAAAAAAAGTGACTGGACTGAAACATACCCTTTTATTGAAACTGCTGTGCCAAGAGACATTTCAAAACATTTTACAGGTACCGGTACTTTCGCTTTTGCAGCAGACCCATAAATGTGTCGTATTTACGATAATACGCGCAGTTTTCAGTGGAAGATACTGTTTTAGGTAATTAATGACAAAACAAGGATGAATGAGATAGTAAAGAGTGGGATATGCTTGATATTAAAAATAAATATTAAAAGCGCAATAAGCCACGAAAGAGAACTGGATCTTTTACTGATTCCATATTGCTTATTTATTTATGGGGATATCATAATTTTTTTTGCTGTGAGTCTTTTGGAAAAATCTAATTTAATCAATCAAAATTTTAAAAACAGCTTTTTGGTCAAAAAAGGTTCCTGACCCCTGAAATAGACCATAACAGAAACAATGTGTGTGAATACGAGGAGTTGGATGTAATATAATTGTAATATTCAATTATACTTAAGTGTGAGCAATAGCAAGGTGCCTAAGTTGCCTTAGTAAGTAGTACCACTAAACAAAATTGTCTGCAATAAAAATGACCTATTTTTATGCGAAATGACACTTAGATGAAGGCCTATGTGACTAATATATATGCCATTTGTCATAAAATTAAAATCATTCCCTTTCTATTACAGAAGCTTAGCAGAACAGAGCGCACTTATCGTGTACAGTCTTGTCCATTTAATTTAATACCACGACGACAGATGGCGTCCAATTTTCTATTTGACAATTACAAATTGGCCTTAAAAATAAACAGACAAAAGACGAGACAGGCAAGAACTGTTCCAAGTCATTCAAACACAGTTCCACTGCCCACAGAGCCTGACCCTCTCCTACACAGTGCAAATAAATTCAAATCATTGCTCGGGCCGATGCTTATTCAATCCAGGCTAATATCAGTGCTCTACCACACTGGCCCGATGGCTGACATTTAACATTCCTCGGCAGCAGAGACGGAGGGGGGAGAAATGGACCCGCTTATGCGCCTTGACACGGTGCCCTCTGCAGGAAAATAAAAACATGGCTTTCACTTACTGCCAGCCTGTGCGCTGAGCCTATACATCACCTCGGCTACAGAGGAGACTGATCCAAGGTCAGCTCCATTTCCTCACCGAGCTATTTTTCTATCACAATCACAGAGCGAGGCCCGGAAGAGACGCGCTAACACAATCATCTGCACAGAGACAGTACGGACTGCAAACCACTCCAGACTCTTATGCAAGCTATTGACTCGGCTGCATAAAAGGAAATAGGGTTAGCATGCAAACGAACACTGCGCTAAACGGACTACAGGTTGTGTAGATTTCAATCTGAGCAGCAAATCTTCACAGCACGTCTGAATTTGCAGTAAACATTAAAATGCTACAAGAATTTTACCCAACACGACTTTATGGGGGACCGTAGTCCACTCGTATCTCACAAGCAAACACCATTAATGCTGAGCAGTATGCGTGCTGATTGCTTGGCTTGGCTGAGCAGTTGGTGTGCGCGTTTGAATGTGTGTGGGTAAGGCTCTGGAGTCATCACAGTACTTCACGGTAGGTTAACACTCAAAGTGCCTTGGGAAATAACATTTAGGCTACATAACGCTTACTTAACACAACTTGGGTTACTCATACCAAAGCCAGCGTTTCTGTGGTCCAAAGTGTAAGTGACTAGAGCAAAAGCCAGATAAAGCAAAGCTCTGATGATCATAATGTAGTTTTTTTTTTTTTTTTTTGATGGGAGGATGGCGAAAAGGAAGCATTATGCATGATGAAGAGATTGAACTAGCTTGATTTTAGGTTGGTTTCACACTTTGCGAAATGCAAAGAATACGAGATGCTCTTTTCAGGAAATGTATTCAGACACAAGCCGTATGCAAGATATACCAATAAGCCGATAACTGTATACTGTAATATACTAAAAATAGAGTACGTCTAAATAAATTAAAAATAAAACCGACATCAATTAGTTTTGAATGCTACAAGGTAATTTAGGCATCATTATAATGTATGAAAAAAGGAAATTCATTCTGAGATTTGATAAAGATTATATTTAAAAGCGTTATTAAATGATTAGGCGTTTTATAGGTGAACTTCAAGACAGCAAAGGTAATCATAAGGTAAAAATAGGGTAAATTATCATAATTAAATATTCAATATCAAACAATACCAATAATGAAATAAAATTGAATATCAACCGATAACCGATATGGTGTAACAGGTCACATGAACTGCACCACAGACCACTTTTACAAGCAGATCTGAGTGTAGCTCACTGTTGTGCACCCAGATTAAAAATAAAATAAACTAAAATACACATGCAAAAGTGGTTATTTTTTCATTTTGTGTAGTTCGCTGTTGTGCAAACAGACTGTGGTAAAGTAAAGTAAAATAAAAAATAATGTTCAATTTCATTTTCAGTTCACAAATAGTTTGCATTACTATTTTACAGCATTCAAGCAGTAAACTTACATGACATTTAATTTTTTTAAAAGATGATGCATTGAACATACGCACATCTTCCATTTTAAAATAAACAGCAAGGCACCAGTGCGGACACTCTTCATCCTCTTGATGAAGGCACAATGATTTAATCTGATTGTCTGATCAGGAAAAGCTCTAACAAAACATCCCTAAAAATTCTTCCATTCAGTCGCCCTTTCTCTGCCGGTCCTGTCACTCTCTTTTCACTTTACAGCTTTGGCCCTTGTACCTCCCTCCTCTCATTCTCTCTTGTAGACGAGAGCCGTGGCCTTCCTCCCTCCCCCATCAGCCATCTCTTAGGGTGAAGCGCAGTGGCAGATGGGGAACATACTGCAGCTGGCTAATTAAAGGAATCTGAATCTTCAATTAAATATCCAAAAACACTGGACCTGTCACCTCTGCGGAATTCTCACTGAACACAGGCTCCAACATGCTTTGTGTAACATAAGCCTATTTAGCGTAATCCAGCATAGGGATGAGAGCTAGAGTGAGATTATGAATGAAATGGCTCTAAATGCAGAGAGGAATTCCTCACTATGACCTCAACCCTCTGGCTTTTTCCTCTAAAGAGCATTCCTTCATAAATTATCTACTTAAAACACAAGTCCTCTTGTACCATATGTCTTCACCTATTATACGGATATCCAAACCTCAGTGCTGAGAAAATGTATACAGGCCCTGTTGTTGTTTTTTAAGTTATGTACCAAATTAGAAGGTAAAATAGAAATAATCTTTCAATTGAGTCGTCTTTAAAAGCTGCATGCAAAACCAAACATACAACGTGAGAAGTGTAGTCCGATTCAAAGACAAATTCTTTGTAGTGAATCAAAAACATACAGAGCAACCTGTGTAGCCTAATTCCTGAAACAAAAGACTCTTAACAGGCGGTTCTTTTAAGTGAATAAAAAATATACGACGCAACTAATGTAGTCATATTGACGAAAAATGCCTCTTATGAGCCAGATTTGATCTGATTTGAATGAAATATAGACATTTTTTTCTACATGTAAGAGTATGCAAGCTAAATAGACATTATAACTGAAATATCCCAAGATGAACCAGAATCTATTTAATTGGAATCAAATCAAGCTTGAGAATCAGAGAAAGATTAGAAAATATAAATCAATACACACCTCTTCTCAACTTTAGTTGCACTGCCAACAATCTGTCTCTCACATTGCCTTAACTTTTGTTGAAAATAAATGACTTCTGCACGCTTTGTCTTTGTTCGCTGTGTGAACATCCCTGAAGTAATAACCGTGATTGCAGGAAGAAATAATTCAATGCTTAATTATCAGCTTATCAAAGTGTTTGCAAAAACATCCTCGTCTGCAGATACAGGGAGCGATGCGAATAAAATATGGTGTGTGTATTTACCCTTTCCTTGGGGGTTAACCATATGAGCACACCATCAATCCCATGAACACTTATGCTCTCTCCTCAGCACCTCGATATCCCTGCAACTGACACCTAATCTGCCACTCTCCGGCGGGATGCTGAGATAGCCGCGGCCCGAGGCCGATACCCGCAGGACCCACTTGATTAAACACAGCAGTTGGGGTTATGACAAAGAATATAGCACCTGCCACGACACCTCCCATCATCACTCATTTAGCTGCTAAATATAAAACTTCCGCAACGCTAGTGATTACGGCAAACGTAATCAGCGTCAGGAGAAGGAATAATATTGTTACATTCTACGTAATTCAAATCAATATTGAGACCACGGCGAAAAGAGCACACAGCCAAACATCAATATTTTCAGAGGGTTTGTTCAGGTATCAGGCAGGCAGCTGGCGACAAAGACCCTGTGGACCAATGAGAGCTCTGCCCCTTCCTGCCCTGGACTCCACTGTCTGTTTTCCCTCTTTCCACCTAAACAATGGGTGTCAAAACCTTCTGTCCGCTGTCCTCCCCCATCCCCTCCCTCCATTTCTCTTTTCAGATGTTTGCTGTCTCTCTCTGTGATAACTGCACTAGCACATCTATTTTAGAGTGGCTGCAGAGCTGGGTTTCCAGACAGGCTCAGGTAAAGATGATCAAGATAACATAAAAGGAGAGGAAGGAGCCCAACTTAATACATTTCCTTTCCGGCCCCCTCAGTGGCCTTCAGGAGCTTTATTTCTGACAGGATTCAGCGAACAAGAGCCCGTGTCAAGGGAGCTTACCCTCAATTAAGCCAAGGTAAAATAATGCTTGTTCTGGGAGTGGTTGTGAATACATTACACCCTCCCGTCACCCTTTTGGCAAAGTGGTCCTCCGCATATTGGATGGAAGGGACTTTTTTCTCCCCTTTTCAAAACTGCAGGTGTAAAATTACACTTCTACCAACTGCTGTGCTTAAACATGTCGGAGAGTGATTTTTCTCCATTAAGCTTGAGGGCTAAACCGAATGCATCACCTGAATTCTCCAACAACCCGCTGAAATTACAGGTTCATCCGTGGCGCTATTTTAGAACACTTATTAGTTTCTCTCAATGGACAAATAAAGTACTTCAAGTGTTTAACCTTTCCTCCCCTCCCTCACTGTAACTGTGGTTGTTTTCCTTGGTTTAAAACCAGACTTGCACTAGCCATGGATGTGCAAAACGGTTTATGAAGGCCTATATAATTAGTACTGATGAAATATAAAAATTCTGCCTGATATGATAAGCCAATAATTATTTTCATGTTATGGCTAAAATTCTTTACTATTTTGTCTAAAGCCAGGTTCAATCCTAAAACATTCCTCGGATCCTAGGCCCAAATCTGAAGTCTTTGATAATTAGTTTTACATGTTCACCGACAGCCGATTGATCATCGTTGCGCTAAGATTTGACAGAAAGTCCTGTAGTGTGGCTTCTCCTACGACAACCGACAAATAAAAAAAAACAATAGGAAGTTAGGAACGCCGAACCGGACGATGCAATTAGTGAAACAACAACAAATCACCACTTGCTCCACACATCGCCATACTTCGTTTTTTCCAGTTTTCTTTTCAAGAGAAAATCAAAACTAACGCTAGAGATTGTTTTTGTTTGCAAGCCACCATTTCTATTCCGCCTGTAAATGCAGCTCACAGTCGCCAAACGTGTCACGGCTAAAGCCCAATTTATACTTCTGCGTAGAACTTATGCTGTAGCTACGTCGTAGGCTGTGTTTAGCGCGCGTACCCTTCGGCGTACCCTGACGTGCACCTCTCCAAAAATGTAACAGCGCGTCAATTCTGCGCGGACACAAGCCCTGTGATTGGTCTGCTAGAACCCCTCCCTCGGGTTTCACATGCTCCCTCTGCATGAGTAATTGCACGTCAACGCGGAAAACGACGCAGAAGTATAAATTAAAACCAACACGCGTTGCCTACAGCGTAGAGGCTCCGGCGTAGGTCCGACGAAGAAGTATAAATTGGGCTTAAATAAAAAACTCCAGACGAGTCTTTTTGTGTGTCCGTTTATAAAGCACCTTGACTGCTTAACAGTCAGACATTAATGACAACTGAGATCCTACAGTGTGACATGGCTCACAGCGAGGATCATGTTCATACAGTCTTAAAAGACTATTAGGCAACCTTTTTTTTTAACAAATTATGAATCATACAGTGTGCACCCAGCTTAGTGTAAATGTAGAAATATTAGTATTGTAATTAAGTGTTAAGGTTTTATTACAGTATAAAATATTTTTCTTGTTTTTACAGTGAAATTACAATATTACTAAAGTAATATATATTTTGTTTCATATTTTTATTTAGCAAAAAAAAAAAAAAAAGATAACCAATATTACTGTGTTACTGTTATTTAGTGAATCTCTAATGGTTAGGCTGGCTTCAGGATCACTCACTTCATCAACTATTCAAGCAACCATCAACTATTGACACCCATTGACACTAGCTCATCATAAAATCAAGAAATTATCACATGTACCTTCTGCTAACACCACAACAGGAGACTAAATGTTTGGATAAATATATTCAGAAGATGATGCAAGGATAATTAAATGACCCAAGTGTGATGAGTACTTCACTCTGATGACAGGTCACGTTCAGAAATTTGACTACATTGGGCTGAGGCAGGATTAACACATACTTGCACTTCATATGAGTCATCCACTTTTCTGTTGATAAGAATCCAGGAGAGATGGAGATGTCCTGCCCTCTGCTCAAACTCTTGTCTCTCGCCCCCTCTTGTCGCTCTCTCTTCCCTAGCAGTGCACAGTATGACAGACGAGTAAACACAGATGCTGAGCAGCAAACTAGAGGAGACCGTTTCATCAGCGTTGACAGTCCTGCCTGCTGTAGGAATCAAACAAACAGCACAGGCAACTACTTGGCTGTAATAAACTGACAGGGAGAAAAATGGAGAGGAAACAGTGGAATGGACATATTGAAGAGAGTCAATGCTTCCAGACATTAAGATATTATGCTGCTTGTGCAAGTTTAGACCTAATTAAAATCAAGAATTGTTACTGTGGTTTATGACTTTAAGGCTTAGTGTAAGTTAAGTGTAGTTACTGACTGGTTGTCAAGAATGAATAAACTGTCAATTTAAATCTACATAAACAAAATATATGTAAGAATATGTGTGGTCCAGGTATTCCTTACAGGATAGTAGACAAAAATTTGGTCCATATATATATATATTAGGGGTGCCGCGAGACTAAAATGTGACGAGATTTCTCGTCGAGTGAAAAGCAGTCTTGCGATATCGCCATGACGGAGCGTGAGGGAGAAATTAACATAGATGTATGCCACCTCTACATCGTTTTGCTGTTTGTTTTTGTTTTTTACATTGTAAACTATTGTAAACTGCTCCGCTCATCCAACACGAGTTGCAGTCGCTCAGTGCAGCAGGAATCACAGTTCACTGATCGCTTGACGATGGTGGAGGATTCGTTGCGCAACAGAACCTAAACGTCTGTCTTATCTTGTAGAATGTGCAGTCATCACCGCTTTTCCCTATACACAGAGAACGTGCGATCTCGAAAGTGAAAGTAAAATGCGAGCTCCCTGATGCGAGCGAGTCTGGACTTTGTAGTTGTGGCTCTGGTCTCTGTTTGCACTGTTTGAATACTGAGAGTACTTTCATTATGGTTGCAGTTGCACTTATTGTTTGCACTTAAGACTAAGAATTTTTTTTATCCGGTTTTTATTTCTATATTCAATGTGTGGAAAGAAGTTAAATTAGGTCATCACACACAGCCTCAATCAGAAGTTATGGAAGCTCATAATTCATGTACAGTACAGTAACGTCTGAAGTGACTCGTGAAATAATACCGGAGAAAAGCAAATCAGTTGAGTTTGTGGCGAAACATTTTACAGTTAATATATTGTTGTCATTCAATGCATTTGATAATTCATACTCATAAAGTAGAACTGAAATGACATCCATTACAATATTATTAGTTAAAACATTTCAAAATGCACATAATTTTCCAGTCACGAATTTTGTGATTGAGGATTTTTATAAAATATTGTGCAAAAATCTCGTCTCGTTCTCATGAACCCAATCTCGTGTCTCGACTCGTGAGATAAGTGTTTTGTCACACCCCTAATATATATATATATATATATAAAATGTAAAAATGCACGTTTTCTGTAAGGGTTATGTATTTTTCTGATTTGTTTTGTTAAAATCCGAAATGATTTTATAAATATTTCTACCTCAAAAACACAAAGCATTAATGGAATCGGAAATCACTAAATTCAGCACAATTCCCATCCCTACAGGAAACAAAATCACTGCACCTACTAGAAGACATGAGAGCCTATTACTTACATGGATACTGTGGTTTGCCCCGCCCAGAACGCCGTGTCACCGGGCCGCCTGCAGACACCTCGCCACGTCCTGTCCAATAGAGTCAAAGCCAATTAATTACCTTCCCCTCTTAATATCACTGATTAAGATAAAGAGATAAATAAATGCATCAATCTCCGAGCCCCAAGAGGATCCTCGGCTGAACGGCATCATGACAGCTGAAAGGCCCTGCCACCCCCCAGTGCTACAGATGTGACACTGTGTGTAAAGGAAGGGGGCAGGGCTCATGCTCAGAAAAGAAGGAAGCTATTTGTTCGGAGCCTACACAGCTGTCACTAGCAGAGTCCGGTTCAGTCATAGTCGTGTATGCAACCATCTCACCACCCACCATGAACAAACACACACACAAATGTAATTCAAACGCAGAGGTTAGACAGGACGGCCACTGCCCCTCGGGTCTGTGCTGCATTCATGACCACATGACGCGGGCAGCCACAGTGAAAAAGGCGGAAGGGGTCACTGCACCTGGTCAAACTCTGTTTTTTCCACTGCTGTTTGGCAAAAAAACACATCAGAATCAATTACATCCGTTCACCTCTAAAGCCAGCTAATCCACTTGTGTGCCATAAGCTTCCATGTAAATCCAGTTTTATACTGCGTAGCCTGTGCCCCCATTAATCACTGCTGGCACGGTCAGAAACGGGCCGCTCTGAAGGGACAGCCTGCGAAATACCAAAGTGGAAGAGGTCGCAGTTAAGGCTGCTGACACTATTGTGGAAAAAAACAAAACAAATGCAAACTGCAAAAAGCCTTCTATTAGCATTGCAACAACAGCTTATGAACTCGAGATCACACAGGATAATTATTATACACAATAATTTGGTTGAGTGGGAAGCGTGTTTGTTGCATGCTTCATTTTTTCCATGCAAAACAAGCCAAAATGCATCTATTATACTTCCAAGTAATTATTTAAATGCCAAGCTACAGAAAATTGTTTCAAATGAGGGGTCATTTTAAATGAGTCTGGCCTAACACCATTCATATAAAAAAAGCGTTTCATGCATTCTCCTGCATTTACATCACAAAAACTTATTCTGGTTTCAATTTATGTTTTTACTTACATAATAATAATAATAAAAGACTTTGTGAGGGACTTACAATGGAAGTGAATTGGGCCAATATTTAGAGGGTTTAAAAGCATAGCCTAAAGTTTAAAATTTTACAGAAGCAATTTTTTCTTCTGTTCAGTTGTTTTCATAATTTTTACAGTAATTTTAGGGGTTTATGTGTTAGGTTGTCATGGCAGCAAAGTTAAACTAGATATAACTACACCACAAGGGTTGTAAAGCCATTTCTTTTTTACACTAAAATTATGTTACCACACATATTGTTTACGTACTGTGGCTATACTATTTAAACATTGAGTATTTTAACATGTATAATCCATTATAGCCCCAATTCACTTCCACTGTTAGTGCTTGAGTGTAACAGAGTCAAGTCAAAATATTCTTTTGTAATTAACATTGTCATAAATGCGGTCAGTTGAGCCTAACTTGTATTGAATATTCTTTAGACATTTTTGAGAAATGATTTGTTTTGCCCATACAATGGAAGTTTTGGTTACCAACATTCTTCAAAATATCTTCTTTTGTGCTCCACAGAAGAAAGAAAATCCTACATGAGGGTGGACTATCCCTTTAAATACGATTAAAAGTGGTAGGTGCACAAATTGGCACAAACAGATTATTTGACACACAATGCATGTCTACTTTACAAGTAGACCAATTACTCACAACAATAAAATCACATCATACCATGGTTCCTGAACCAGCACGATGCTATTTGAAAGTTAAAAAGCACGAGTCAGTGGCAGGCAGACACAGACATGCATTAATAAATGATAAAATAGCTGCTCTAATCCCCTTGTGCAGAGCCAAGTACTTTTTCCTCATCAGCGAGTGTGATATTTACACAGAAACTGGAGCGTACTCCTGAGACGAGACAGGAGAGAGATGTACATTCTGTATTTGCTCAGGTTTTAACAGTCTGCTCCCTTATAAAGTGGTGAAACTGCTTATTTGTTACCGTTGCAGCTTGCCGTGAGCGTCAGCTTATCATATTCTTTCACACTAGCTTTCCTCTTCCCTTCCTCCCTCTTATTCTCTTCTCTGTGACAGATGTAGACACCACCATTGACCTAAATCACTCTTTTCCAGCACATTAACCCCGGTGCCTGTCCAAACACCTCGCAGAAACGCAACACTACAAGAGGCACGTCGCCGCTGCCGCCACCATTTTAAACAGAGCCCCGTCTCTCACCTGCGCTAATTGTTAAAATGTCCTCTCATTACACGTGGGTGGCTGATGATGGAGCCTGCCAACACAGCTACTGAACACAAAATGAAGCCGTGATAGACCGAATTAATTGATTAAATGAGAAGAAGCTAGAGAGAGAGAAAAAAAAGGAGTGTCAATCAACCCCGGAGAGAAACAGCAGGGAGTGGGACGGGCGAAACGGCTAAGATACAATCGAGCTTGGTGCTTCCCAGCGCGGATCAATACGATTTGAATTTTTTAAAGCTCTGTTTATGAAATGCAATAATCTCTCATTAAAAATGCAGACGGCACGTGTGGTGTAAATGATTCATGGTTTGATATAATAGGCTCCTCTAGGTGAGGCTTGCACTGCAGCACCGGCCAACGTGATAAAAAATAAACCATCTCACGGATGAAAGCGGTTCGGTGCAAACTCAGGGACACACAGGTGCAAGATTTGCCTCACTTAATGGAACAAAACATCACATATTTCTTCCCCTTCCCATTTTTTTTATTAAACACCGGGACACCCCAGATCTCTCAGTGTGAAGCACTAACCGCACAGACTACCCAAGCTCATCTAATGCCAGATGATTTACTATCTCTCCTTCAGACACCATTTTTCCCCTGATTTCCTCCATCCTCTCGTTCGACCCCTCCCTCCCTCGCTCGCTCGTTGATTCTCTCCGCAGCGCCGGCTCCCTGTGAGAAAATGAAGAGATTAAGGCAGTAGCATGTGCCTGACTTTGATTTAGGGGAAACTGGCTAATCATAACATAGACAGTTTAGTGCAATCTTGCATAATGAAACGCTCTGCACTAACCACCTAATGCATACTAATTTGAAACAATCCACTCCTGGGACTGGAAAAGCATGAAGGGACTGGCCTGAGAGAAGCGAGGCGCTCATCAACACTAACAGCCAGGAACGTCGATGACACACATACACGCAAACAAACAGCTTTTTTTGGCCTCGGACTACAGGCACGAATAAAGATTCGCTGCAGAGGGGTGTGAATGCTCAGAGGCAGACTTGAATGGAAAGGTCAAGCATCATTATCAAACAACTAAATAAACAGCACTGCAGCTGTTAGTTGGCAACATCATGGTGCTGCAACTGTGTTTGCGTCCACCTAAATCCTCTATCTTTATCCTTTTCTCCAGCTCAGACATCACATTAGGACTGTCATATCCTGTATTGATCCTTTTCCAGACAAGGCTTTATTGCTCCTCTTATACCTAGTCACAGGGATAAAGCTATGCTGGCATTCTTCGGTTCAGAGTGCATTAATATGAACTGCGTCCACATCCAGTGATAGTACAGAATCTGGAATTAACATCGGCAGCATCAAGCGGGGGGTTGGGTTGTACATCCGTTATAAGGGTCAATGAGATAATGGTAATGAAGCCAAGATGCAGAAATATGAAAAACAAAAAATTATATAATCCTTCCTCACTGTATCAATTAGTCTCTCTCTCTGTAAATTTTATATACACACTGTTGTGAATGAATGAATTACATTTTAAAAAGGGACAGTATGAAGACATTTATAATGCAAAAAAAAATTGCTTTCTTTTTCTTTACATGATATTAAGCAGGAAATGTTTTTTTAGCACCAAATCAGATATTATTAAAATATTAGAAAATACATATTAGAATGATTTCTTTAAAAAAGAAAGATTGTAATAATATTTCATCATATTACGGGTTTTAAATGCAGCATCGGTGAGCATAAGAGACTTCTTTCAAAAACATAAAAAAATCTTCCTGACCCCAAACTTTTGAACTGTAGTGTGTAAACGTAAAGTGATTAAAATGTAAACTTCTCTTAAAAAAAAAAATGTGTATGAATGTTATAACCAACATGAATTTTATTTTCCGTATAAAACCAACATTAATCTAAAGAGTACCTTTCCAAAACCTTGACAACATGCGTTTTAAACTACATTTTTAAAGGATTTTTCCTTTTTTTATTTTTAATCGTGGACACTCTTATTTGTCATTGACCTATAAACTAAGTGTTGGGAATTGACTATACCTAATCTTTAAGTTAATTACCTTTAGTCAAGGCCAATACCCTCGTCCTCAGGAAACTACTGTGCTTGTGAGATTGAGTGCAAAGAAAGGCCACAGCACCAATAAAACTGTGCTCTTAAAAACCATCAGAGGAATTAATAGCTTGGCCTTATTTCCTCTCTCAGCTTTCATCCCTCCAGAACATATTCAATATTCTCTCACCACGATGTTTTAAACAGTGAAAGTGTTTCCTTTCTCTGATGTGGCCTAATCATTTCTCAAGGAGAGATCTAGCATTGCAGAAACACATTACGAGTTTAGCGTTGACATCGGTGCCAATCGACACCTTTTAGCCGGCGCATTCACGTCCGTCAGGAGAGGCGGGCGGCGACGGGCATGTGCACTTGACAGCTATATCGCTCTCCTTGCCCTCTCCTCCTTTTTCCTCTCACTCCATTCTCTTTTTATCAGCGGCTGAGAGAGAACTGACAGCATATTTAACATTGCAGTTTTGCAGCACATTTGTGCTCCTCTGGCCGATTTCCCCCCAGACTCATCAATGCCGCATTACCAAGTCAAATCAGGTGGTGCTGCAGAGCTCGCCTCACACCAACACATAACAGCCAGCACTGTGAGCATCACCATCACAGCCTGGGAGAGAATATAAAACACTCTGCTCTCATGGCTCGCCCCCACCGCCGCTCTCATTTCTCTGCAGCCTGAGATTATAATCTCACAGGCCAACTGTTACCCTGTTATTGTTTCTCATTTCAAGAGTCCGATCAAATTAAATTTTTCCCCTTTTAAGTGACACGATGTTTGGAATCGAATACTAGCTTCTCAATTACTTACTGAATAATAGGTATATGAAAACAGCAGCTACTGTTTCTTAAAGATAGTCAGCACATTGTTGTCACTTGACTTTATCACTCCGCATGTTTCATTTATCAAGTGGCGTCCCTCATATTTGAATTAAAAAAAAAATATTTTTAGGGTTGGCAATTAAGCAGAGTGATTTAGTGTGATTAATTGTAAATGGCCCCTAAATCTACCATAGGCTGTTCAATTAAATAGTCAGAAAAATTAAAATTATACAATCACTAAAACCCCTTTTGTGACACCTATTACAAAATGAGTTACTCTTCTGCCACAATATCAGTTAAAGTCTTTGAATTAGCTTCATTGAGGGGCTTTTCTCAGCAAATACATACACACACACAATGCATGCAGAGAGAAAATTTGCATGCTCTGCACAACATACTACATTCCACATTCAGTGGTAAAAGGAGTATGGCAGTATGTTTTTCCAAACATAACCATATTCTCTACCTCTCCCCTGCTCTCCATTTCCCGCTTCTGACCATCCTTCTATCAGAGGAAAGGTCACACTCACTGCCCCCTTTCATCATTCTTATCACCATACTGCCATTTACAAGGCAGACAAGCTCTCCGCTGGCACAAGCTCAAGAAGGTAGGTTAGAAGGGACAATGAAATGAATCTGCCATTTATTTCCCCCTGTTTTTTTGGTTGTTGTTGTTTCCACGGCTGCAGAGGCAAGACAAAATGCTCTTGGGAGGAGGAAGAGAGAAAGAGAGAGACTGTATGCACGAGTGAGAGGAAGCATTGTGTATTGTTTACTCTAATTCACAGCGCATGGCGTTGATTAGCAGAGCAGACTGCGACACTGAGCCTTGGTGAGGCACTGAAGGAATAATGCTGTTCCACAACTATCTCTCTTTCTCTTTTACTCTAGGGCACACTGTGGAGTGACTGATGGCTGCAATGTGAAAAAAAGCTGCCTGGGTGAGGAGTGAAATTTAAACTGCTGCTGTCAGGAGCATTATTTGGCTTTTATTACGACGTGCTGCTCCGGTTGCCTGAGACAAGCCCGTCTCTACGTGAGGCAAACGAGGCAACACCGCCTCACCTCCCTTTTATTAATTCATGTTTGCAATGAGCTCGTACACGATAATTGTTGACAGAAAACCCGCTTTGTGCACTGACAGCCGACACAGAGGTGAGAGATGACAACATGGACAAACACAAAGGATGGGCATCTAATAATATCCCATATGTTGGTTCTAAGCTGCGTGGCGAAGATATATAGAAAAAATAATAATGCGATATTTTGTATCAATTGGTTTAAATTGGCATTCATACAACTTCAAACTATCCTGAAAGCATAATAAAAAAGGAAAAAGAAATCCATTACAGTGTGTCAAGGTCAATATGTCTCTTAAAAATGTCAGATAATTTGACCTTTTATTGACATGCTACATTCCACATTCAGTAGTCGCAGCAGCAGTCGCCGTGTTGGCAAAAAAAAAAATCCCCAGCAAAACAGTAATATTGTGAAATATTATTACAATTTAAAATAACTGTTTTCTATTTTGCTATATTTTAAAATGTAATTCATTCCTGAAATGGCAAAACTGATTTTTCAGCAGCCATTACTTGTCTTCAGTGTCACATGATCCTTCAAAAATCATTGTGATTTGCTGGAAACATTTATTACTATAAATGTTGAAAACAAGTTTTGCTACTTAATATTTTCACGGACACTGTGATACATTACCATTCAAAGGTTAAGGGTTTATATTTATATTGTATTTTTTTTTTATAAATATATATATATATATATGCCAATATATTTGTCAACCAAAACAGGCATAAAGCTCCACAGCAGATTAGCAGTACTATCAAGCATTACCGGGAGGATTTTTTTTTTCTCCCAAGCAATAAACTGATTGTGCTGGAGAATACACAGGCCTCCTGCTGCTCAGTGTAGATGAATGAGACTGAGAGAAATTTAATTCCCCGCTAATTAGCATTCTGCTCAGAGGAGCATGTGGTCTCTCTGTGGGTTACACCCAGGTCAGGTGACAGTGGGCGACTCGGCAGCAGTCGCCGGGTTGGCAGTAGTGAACGCTCTCAGGGGAAAGTAAGTGGCAGAGCCCCTCTTCTGCTCTCCAGTCTGTCCCCTAGAGCTACTGGAGTCTTTCACAAAACAAAGAGCAATGCTGTTATTGGGGAGGTGCTGAGCTCATCTCTTCCACCACAGACAGATAAAAACAGGATTACAGGTAAATACCAAAAGAAGAGGCAGCCTGGAAACACATGGTCTAAAGCCCTTCTCCAAAAGGAACCACAGACCCTCAGAAATAAATGCCACTCAGTGGCGAAGCACGAACGTACGACCCCTGTGTAATTTGCTTTAGAAGTGAGAAATGATTGCCCGTGACTAGACAATAATTAATCTCGCCACTGAGAGAAAAAAAAAAAAAAAGGTTACGGAGCCGCTTCAATTACGAGACGATTCCGCCTTCGCTAACAGACAAGGTTGGATTCAAAGAACACTTGCGATGACAAAAAGGAGAGACAATTCTAGTGTCATCAGAAATAGGCAGCGATGTGGGAAATCAATGGCGAGATCAATCGCGCCTGCCTCCCTCTCTAGAACAGCGGGGGAACAGAGCACTTTACATAAGCACTGATAACCATCAGGGAGGCCAGCTTCAGCTCACTGATTTACTGCGACGGACCCCCGAGACACCTTCAGGAGGCAGAGCGGCTCTCTTTCGCAATCACAGTAACCTTCTCAAGCACATCTTCAAAGACACACAGTCAGGGGGAGAAAGCATCATATATACTCCATTTAAGCAGTAAGGTTCGGGAGGTTGTGCTGTGTGATGAATAAACTCAACAAATGTGTTGTTAGGCGTAGTTAAACATTTACTACGTTTGTACACTAGAGATGCACCGGTCGACCGGCCATAAATCGGAACCGGCCGATTGCCGATCGTGTGTTTGATTAAAAACCGTCCGCTTCCGATTTATGGCCGGTCGACCGGTCAAGTGCATCTGTACAAACCTATATTGCTGCACGTTGTGCCTAAAAACACATTTGTTGAGTTTATTCATCACACCTCCCGAACCTTCCTGCCTAAATGGAGTATATTTGATGCTTTCTCCCCCTGACTGTGTCTTTGAAGATGTGTTTTATTTTGATGTCATTTTAGATGCGTTTCTCTATTCTGAACTTGCACACAAACTGCATTGCAATCATTTTCCAAAATGTCATTTGTGTGGAAATAAACTGGACGTTAACACAGGGCAGAGACGAGACACGCAAAAAGGAAAGGAGAGCACAGATGCACCAGAAGAGAAAATACTGTACCAGGCACAGCAAGCTCATGAAATATAGGCCTAGGTAGAGAAAATATAAATAATGAATTGGGGTGGGGGTTTATATGGCTATCTCTGAAAGAAACTGAGTGTCTGTTTTGATGGCATTTTCTTTTCCTCTTACCTCTGTATAAAGTAGTGTTTATAAGCGCAGCACTGCTTTGTGTACCAAAGAAACAGCCGCTGTTCCATAAGCGCCACCTACTGTCAGAGTGTGAATTTTCATTTTCATCATTACTTTTTATAAACAATTTTTGTTAATCTAGGTAAAAAGAGTAATTGACTTCATAGCGGTTACAATATCACGCATGGATGGATTGCTGTACTGACCAATCAGCATCAAGGGATCACTTATTTAAACATAGTGGAAATCAGATATGGGAAACAATTAGGAGGTCGATGGTAGAGGTTGCAGTAGCAGTCTGTGCTTAGGTGCTTTCATTAGAGAACGAGAAGTAGTAGCTGAAAATGCGCAGGGTGTTTTCAGCCGATCAGTTAATTAGGATTTTTGCTGCTTCATTTTGCGTGAGAAAGGCAGGAAGTGGAAGCTTGATTGCCTTTTATTATCAGTCTAGCAGCTTCAGCACTCCCTCCTTCTTTATTGCAGATTGTACAGATGTGGAGCGTCTCGGCAAAAACATCAATTCCAATAATTACAAGAAAGTGCAAGTGAGAGCACGAGCCATCGCTCATCTGCGCTCACCCGCAGCCGTTTGTACCGTGACGTTCCCCTTGATGACAACATGTGACGGGACTGTTTAAAAGGCGCATGGGAACACGCGCGTCGTTCTTCAAATTGGAGGATGAATGGAGGAGGAGAGCTGCTCTCCAAGTAAAGAGGAATACTGTAATAACTGCAATAAGCAAAAGGGAGGTGTGTAAACATGATAAGAGGGCCCTTAAGAGTTTGTTGTGAAAAATAAAGCTAAAAATGCACACTGTCATCGTAATGTGTGAACGTAACACCTCTGAGCAAAGTGTGCATCTGTCTGAACAGAGAATTACTCACTTAACAGTTCAATTTGGCAGAAGCTCAAATTACACGCCCTAGAAATTAAAGCAGACAAAATACTTGGTTTAATAGCTTTGCATTTGCAAAGAAAAGAAACATCCAAAAATGCAGAAAAATACAATGATGAAATCATAAGCCAATCAAGGTGTTCATGCAATAATAATACAAGGTTTAACAGAAGGAAAACTGATATGAAGACAGTGCGTCGGCCTGTCGATCCACACAGATATTTTACATTCCTTAAGGTCCCTAATGATCACTGATACACAGAAAATTAATTCCAGATCTTTTCCTACACAACAATCCTGCACCAATTTCCTATCATCATCCACAGAGAATGCAACAGTTTCATAATATGCAGAGTGTTCAATATTAAAACAGAGTAGGGATGATATTACATAGATTAAGTTTTTTTTAAAAGAAATTACTACTTTTATTCAGCAAGGACACATCAAAAATGACAGTAAAGTGTTACAAAAAAAAAAAACTATTTTAAATAAATGTTTTTTCTTAACGGTCTATACAGCAAGGAAACCAGAAAGAAGCACCACGGTTTCCATAAAATATTATGCAGCACAACTGTTTACAACATTGATAATAAGAAATGTTTCTTGAGTATCATATTAGAATGATTTCTGAAGGATCACGTGACAATGAAGACTGGAGTAATGGCTAAAAACTAAGCTTTGCCATTACAGGAATAAATAACATTTTCAAATATATTAAAATAGAAATTCACAATTATTATATATATTTATTTAAAAATAAAACAAAAAAGTACAATTGAAAAGAAATTAACTGTATATATGTTTTGCCATTTTACATTTTTTTATATATATTTTTGAAATATATATATAAAAAATATATATTTAAAAAAAAAAACTATTTGTATTTCCTCTAAATAGCAAAAATGTCACTACAAGCTCCTGCACACCCTAAAGATTTATGGGTGCTGGCTGAACTAACCCCTTTACTCGTTTCCACTTATTACTGAGGCTAATACTTCCATTTAAATAAAATCAATATTTCTGTTGACTTAGACTTTAAAGCACTTCTCGTCTAATTTCTCCAGTGAATGTTTATTTTTTTCATGAGGCAGCGCCCTGTGACACGTTTGTGCCGTGTGAAACCCCGGGAGTATAAAATGGTGGGTGTCGAATTAGCCCGTCACCACTCTCAAAACAACCACTGTCGCCACTTACGCTCTTCCATTTTATGAAGAAATATTGGGGTGACTAACTCAAGCACTAAATTTTGAGTAGACACCATCAATTTTATGGCTTTTCAGTATAATAAAAACAGATAGAACTGCTAGCTCACTCTAAAAACACAGAACGACGACTGAAATCATTACAGGCGCTCAAAGAGGTGGATGATTTTAAAATCAATCCATCTGCAACGTGTATTTATTTGCCATTTCAAAAGAGCCTCATCTGCCCAGTCCAATCAAAGCGCCTAAATGCAAATGATGCAAAGAGAGAAGAAAAGAACATACGGGCTGGCACAGAACGATAGCGTGAGAGCTCCAGGGTAACACTTCAATGATAAGAGAGAGAAAATCTTGTTTTGATAAGTGAATTACTGGCCTTCACTACATTTTCCAGCATTCCCGAACCAGTGGGTTCATTAAATGCATTGATATTTCTGTCAACCTCATCCGAGCTGCCGTGCTCAGGATGGAGAAATGCAGTCACCTTTGCAAGGGCTGAATCTCTCAACAGCTCGAGGCAACAGATTTATTACAAATTGATCCATTAGATAGCGCTGCCGTGGTTTATTGTTTACGCCGTTCCTCTCTCCACTGCTTGTCTTCGCCACAATAGCAGCATGTAATAAGGCGGAAAACTACAGGTGCAAACCCATCGTCATGCACCACTCTACGGCAAACCAGAGCGAAGAAGAGTAGAAGGGAAAAAAGAAGTGCTGTCTAACAGACACCAATAAGTGGTCATGCCGTGAAGAGGAAGTGGTCGTGGTGCAAGGGCAAATGAAGGGCAGAGGAGAGGAGAGTCTTAGCGCCGCTCTCTGATGAGTCAGGACTGATTAGAGCACACAAAGACAGCGGACCACCCCCTCCCTTCTCAAGCACATAATTCACACCTTCAGATCCTCACATATTCCCCATTAAAACATCAAACGGAACTCTGCGTTGTGCGGGTGCTGCAGTAAAAACCCGGCCAATATAAATGACTATACAACCTGCTTTATGACCGAGACATGAACAATGTCAGGCTTTTATGTCAGCATCTGATGGTGGCCTCTCTCCTGATTTGAAGATTAATCGAAGACCAGAGAGACTGAGACAAGCATTCAAGCAAATAGAAAGAAAGAAAGAAAGATTCGGGCCTATAATGTTACAGTGATCTCCACCGGACTGATATGACCTGGACATGCAGCTGCACATATATCGTTTTCATCCATTACTGCCTATGGGACCAGTCGATTGTGTATACAGCCTGACTCGATAGTGTAAGGAGGTCGGCCAGAAGCATAACTGATGAATATTGATTCTCTTTACCTTGACGTGTCTGGGTGAAAATATAAACAAAGGGTGAACCTAACATTAAACGCCAACTCTTTCGAACATGTGCTGGCCAAGGTACAGAAAAAAACTTATTTTCAGGGCTTAATAATTTCTGTTGGCTTGGGGTCGGTGTGAGAGCTTGTTGTAAATTCTGCTGAAGACAGTACCATTCAAAAGTTTGTTTGTTTTCGAAAGAAGCGTTTTATGCTCACCAAGACTGCATTTTTTTGATCAAAAATACAGTAAAAACAGCAATATTGTGAAATCTGATTATAATTTAAAATAACGGTTGTCAAGTTTTAATATTTTTACTGCGGTCTTCAGTACATTTCCATCCAAGGATTGCTTCAAAACGGTTAAGACATTTTAGGAAATGCTATTTATTGACAATTTATCAAGTATCGACACAATCTTTTTCCGTTAAACTTTAGCACATACATTGTATATCGAGAAAAAAAGGTATTTATCACAAATAAATATGGTGTCTGATATTTCCTAATTTGATCATATTATTTGTGAAAACTATTTGAGATGTGAAAGGTACAATATAATTTGCGATATGCACAAAATTCTGTATGGAAACGGCATATAATCATTGATCAGCAAACATAGCTCAACCGAACCTGCTTGACGTGTGAGAACAAACCTCTTGCGGAAGCTCAAACATGCTGCGTAACACACGAGTGTGAACCATGCTTGAGCTTCCGTTTACCACAAAAGATGTGTGAGTTGATGAATGTTTATTATATGTGAATAAAAGCCTAAATTCAAAATGTTCTGCCTGTATGTTCTGTTCAATCTTAACTGTTCTGTATGAAAAAAGCGATTGTGTCTGTTCAGAACATTTTGGACTAAACCGCTCAATTCATATTGATTAGTTTTTATTAGTTTTTCTCTTTATGAACTTTTTGAAGCATCAAAGTGGTAGTTGCATAGCAGTCAACAGAGAGACAACAAGCTCTCAGAATTCCTCAAAAGACTTTAATTTGTGTTCCGAAGATGAACAAACGTCTAACAGGTTTGGAACGACATGAGGATGAGTAATTAATGAAAGAATTTTCATTTGTGGGTGAACTATCCCTTTAAGAATAAATATAACAATATCATAATAAAAGAAGAAAAGAATAATAATATTTTTATTTTACAAAAAACTGAAGGGTTACCTGTTAACATTCAGGTAGCCTATATGACTATAAATCATTACAAACAAAGGTCTAAGGATTATTCTAAAATCTTATATTAGTATGATAAAAATCTGTGACAATCATAGCTTAATCAAGATTTCGGTTTAAGTTTGATTAATCATGCAGCCCTACAAAAGAGGTAGTTTAAGAATCAATGTATTTAGCTAGGCGCTCTAGGGTTAAGATGATTCAGGTGCTTTAGTCTTGCTAAACAAGCTGGTTCAATATTTAAAAGCGATGGTTAATGGGCCAGCAGGTTTATAAGGGATGTTACTGAAAGGCACATGTCAAACATAGTGCAAAAGCCTGGGCTCTCCTCCCCCGGCCTGTGCTAATGCATCTGAGAAAATTGTATGGCTTTGCTAATACATCCTCTCCTCTCCACCTCTCTCATTCCTCACACTAATGCACTTACAAATGGACAAACCAGACTGGAAACAGACTCAGAGTGTCAAGGAAAACAGTGGCTGTCTATGTGCATGTGGGGGTGTGTGTATATGCGCTTCCCTCTTGACTGTACTCTGAAAATGGGCATTATCAAATGATAGTACAATATTCCATGAGGCTCTACATAAACAGCTCAAGGGAGCTGCAGGAGCGAAGCAATAAAGCCCCGGTATGCAGAGACTGTTTAAAGCCTGTTGTATGCTTCTGCGTCAACTCCACGCCGTAGCTACGCCGTCACTCCTACGGCGTCGTGGCCGTTTTATGGTTCTGCGTCGGGTTGTGTTGCATCGCGGTGCATTTCACCGCGAGAACGCTAGGGGGGGTGGTATCACAGCCCTTGTGGTCTGCGTCGCCTCGACGCGTAGTTACAATTTTTTGGAGGTGCACGTCGAGCTACGGGGGAGGGGGCGGAGAGGGGTTCGCGTCGACGCAGAAGGGTCTGCGGGGGTGCGCCGTCGATTCGACGCAGAAGCATAAAACAGGCTTTAGTGTGCGCCGTTCACTCTTTGTGGCGTCATTACAGCAGCCAATCTTTTACCTAATCAGCAGTGTGACTCTTCAGTCAGCAGGGACGGACCAATATGGCTCCATTCTCCTGCAAGATGCCATCTTATTTTCCACCCTCTCTACTGACAGCAGTCATGCAGCCAAGTGGTTCACTCTCAAAACAGTTTGTTAATGGCTCCCCACACCCCTTCCTGCTCTCGGTATACGTCATGGAAGCCTATAGTAAGCCTTTGGTACTTTCATTTCCCAACATCTGCTTTGGCTTTGCTTTAAAATCATGAATGTCTCTCCCCCCTCCCCAATTCCACAGAATGACTCCCATAGCACAGTTCTGTCTGATCTGGGAGGACATCTTGGAGCAATCTGGCGAAGGGTCCCATAATTCTTCAGCATGTTACGTTAAGCTGCTCGCTGGCAGGAAGTTCCATCAGCAGCCCTGATGGTGTCTGGTCACAGTTACATGGCGAAATACAGCAACACACTCTGCATTACAAAGGCAAATGTCAAAGCTTGACTGCTTTTGACTCTTGACCTTTTTTATGCCATTATAAACCGCTGATTATAAGCTTTTCATAACTGTGTGAATACTAAAGGAACTGGCCTGTTATCCATCAATACATGGATACATCAATGGATAATGAACAGATAGCTGGTCGTTATTGCAAAGTAAAACCCTGGTGGGGTTATCATACATGGCTACTTACCAAATAAATAAATGTGTGTAATTACAATTAAATATATCAAATAAAATAAATATGTATATTTAATAATCCCACTTGTATATTATTAAAACATCCCTAAAACCACATAAAACAAAGCAGAAACGGCAATATCACAACATTATATTTTTTTAATTAATATTTTAACCATAATCCTAACATTAATAATACCATTAATAATGATAATAATAATAATATTTAAAAAATAATAAATTTGTTTTATTTTCTATGGCTTAATAATATTGTGAATAAAAAAAGTGAAATTAAATTGGGAAAAGAAATGCTGCAGTGTTTTTTTCTCTCTCTAGGTATTAATATACGTTTTAGCGGCTGTTTAAAAGTAATTCCCAAGTGGGATAATTAAATATTTATATTATTTTAGTTTGAATTTTCTCCTCAAGATTGTTAAATTGTCTTTCATCCTGTCTTTGCATTTCCTAGCAGTTCTTTGAGTTTTCATTTTATGGCTTTAACTGGGATAGTGTTCCATAGAGCCGTGTACATAAAAAATACATAACATCTGTGCAATGATCAAATGCATGTTACATTTGCAGAAATTATTAGGCTACAAAAAGTATCTGCATCTACACAGTTTGCAGCACAACCGCAGCATGTCTCACTGCTTGTTTTTCTATCCTCTTAGACTCAACAAGAAAAATGATGTACAATACATTTGCATGACTCTCTCGAAAACTGTCAAGAAACAAGGAAATCAGCCCTGCTCAAGACACAGAGCCTCTCGGTGTCAGAGAGGAAGAAAGGAGGCCTGTCTCGTTTCTGCCAGGCTGCCCTGAGTGTCAGCCTAATATCTTAAAACAACAGATGCAGAAAGCACTGCTGCAGCCAATTACCCGCTTTTGGCATTTGTGCTACACACACACCAGAAAACATCTTTTAAGAAGAATGAAAGAGCTGGATTGTTATGCATGCTGTCAGAGTGTGTGTTGTCAGACTGTTAAATTTAATGAGTACACAGAATTTGAATGGCCCATCAAGAGCTCTTCGGAAGAAGCATGACAGCATTGTCCAGGGTATCAGATCTTTCAAGGAGGAATCATGGATTTCCAACAAACAAGGGTGATTTGCAGTTACGCTGTCTTTGCAAATCAAAGCAGACCTTACAGTTGAACAACAGCGGCAGAAAGAATGACCTACTTGCCTATACAGATGGCAGCCAGTATAGCACATTATAAAGAAAAGAAGAGGTGCGATTTATGACCAGCAAGGTAAGAGTTACATTAACCAGAGGACGCCTCTTTAGACAAATGATGAGATAATCTAGGAACTAACTTTTCCCTCAATGCCTTAAAAGAATGTTCTGGGTTCACTTAAGGTCAGTAGAAAGTAAGGGTGCTCCGATCATCGATTACTGATCACTGGAAGCAGTATTGGCCGATACCGATCACCGAAATAAATAATAGGCCAACTATTCTTAAAGGGGGGGTACAATGGTGTTTCATGTATTCAGAGTTGTTTACAGTGTTAAAGAGATTGATTCTCATGCTAATAATGGCCAAAGTTTGAAAAGTTATTTTGAACGAATTATTTTGAGAATTTCTGTGCTGAAAATCATACTTCCGGGTTGCAACACGTTTCGGCTGTTTTTTTTCTATCGTAGATCTAATGACGTAGACCAGAGTGGAACTCCTTATATGAGCATTGCTCTCGGAAAAGCTCGTTCACGCACACGTCGACCACAGGAGAGAAAGACCGCGCTCATCGACGCGCTACTACCGGAAATCATCATCAGCAGCGCTAAATAGGAATGGTTGATGTCAAGAATGTCTCCAAAAAAGTGTGTTTTGGGATGTGAGGGAAAGTTTACCTTGTTCAGCTTCCCAAAGAACCCAGTGTTACTGGAACAGTGGATGCAGTTTGTATTTCCGACACAGCAAAGGAGTGTGGCAAGTGCGGTTTTGTGTTCTGGTCATTTCAGTGACGAATGTTTTATTAACAAGGCCCAGGTCGTCGCTGGATTTGCAAACCGGTTGCAATTAAAACCTGGCGCGGTCACAGTGATAAAACACCCCATTCATGTAAGTACAACGGTATCCGATTTATTTCTTGTGCTGGAAATCCCCGCTTGACTCTATAGCTCCGCCCACGCCCAGAATCAAGGACCTCGGCTTTTTCCGGATAGAATCGGAAAGCTGTATTTTTATTTTATAAATATGATGAAACTAAAGACTTTTTGGAGATATGAAGGACGCACTATTACTCTATAGGTACTCAAGATTATTAACATGAGATTGACTGAAACTAAGTATTTTACCCCCCCCCCCCCCCCCTTTAACAACAATGTATTTTAAGCATAAAAAAATAAAAGATATAGAGCTTAACAAATATAGTCTTCTTGTGATATAAATAATTACAATAATAAAAATAAAAAAAGACAGAACAGTCTTCAAATGTAAAACATCACTGCATAGTCTTCACTGTATAATTTAAATATAGATTATTCCTACTAAATCTACTAAAGAGCAGTGAGTGATTTTTTCTATGTTTGATTAACATTAATGACACAGACGGCAACATAAATATTAGGCTGATGTCACTAAGACCGAATGCACGGATCCAATAGCTACTGTTTCACATCCGACTTATTTCCCAACTGTTGTTCATGTTCACTTAATACACAACCAACGGTGTTTAAAAAATGTCTCGCGAGTTTTGCGTCATCTGATCGGACTCTCTATACCACCAATCAAATATAAAGCTATTATTGGCCAATAACGATCGGCGACCGTTCAATCGGAGCACCCTTATGCTGCGTTCACACCAAACGCGAATTGAGCGTCTGACTCTGGAGCGAGTGATTTCCATGTTAAGTAAATGTAACGCGTTTACGCGCGTCTGGAGGTCCTGCGGCACGATATACGCGTTTAGCGCGTTGGACGCGATTTCGCCCAATTCGACGAATTGAGCACCTGGCGCGAGTGATTTTATTTGGTGCTTTTTGTGCATTCACGCGTTTGAAGCGAATTCGCGTCTGACGCCCGAGTTGAAAAATGTGAACTTTGGCATCTGTTCGCTCCGCGTTAACCAATCAGGAGCCTGCTTGCTGCTGTCACGTGGTGAAGTGACGTGATAAACGGGTACAGGCCCGCCCGGAGTCACTGATCACATTCAATCATTTTAAAGGATTTAAAACCAGAAATGTGAAGCTTACACATTTATAAAAGCACCTCATTAGAGAGTTTACAACGTTGCGTCATCATGGCCACAAAGTTGTAAAATTAGATAACTACACAAAAAAAGGAATAGAAAGTGATTTCACACTCAAATTAGTATTAATAAGCATATGGTTTATGTAGTATTTTACAATTTCACAGGCCCATTCGCTTCCATTGTAGAGCCTTCGAGTTTTTTGCAGTAATCAACATTATAACAAATACGATTAATTAGACTATTCCTTTAACTGATGATCCTCTTTGCCCCTTCTGAATAAACAAAGACTATAGTTTAAGTCACTGCAGCAGAATCTACCTTATCGTTTGTCTCCATTTCTCCTAGCACCAAATGTCACTGCACTGTCTGTAATACATATCCAAGTCTGTTGCCGAGCCACACGCCGGGTCATTCAACTATCTGACACGAATCAAGGCTCGGATCAAAAGGAACAGTGTGTCAGTGTGATGGAGCATTATGTAAATGCTGCCTCTCCCTGCCTAAATATTGACAAATCAGCTCGGAGAAGCGAGGCAGTGAGAGCACACCAGCATCCACATGGGATCTCCCCTCCAGTCGTCTGACTGACACTTCATAGGAAATGTCTTCCATTTACAACCCATTATTTACAGCTCTCCCCATGATTGCTTCACACTGGCCCTGGCAGCAGCTTCCCCAAATTGCCCTCTTGGGTGGATTCTGAGCACACTCTTGCTCAAAAGATGGATTCACGCCATGCCAAAAACGCTAACCAGATTACTTCTGTTGTCACCGATCCCCAGATTGCTGGCTCTATCCTAAAAGAGTACGAGAATCTAGGGCTGAGCAAGACAGCTTGACTGATGTGGATAATACAGTGAGGTGTCTCATTCAGCTTTAAACTACTAATAAGCGAGAATCACTTCTCCTTCACACCAAGAACGATAACTATATTTACAGTCTAAACAAATGGACGATAAAGTTCTGTTTATTATGAGCGTGCATTGAAGTTATGTTGTCTACCACTGTAAATGCTCAAGCTCTTTGAAAACAAATGGATTCTGATTGACCGTCTATGTTTTTATTGTTCATCAGCTAGAACGATTTGTTCCAACTGATGAACAATAAAAACACAGACGGCGATTAAAGGGGCAGGGACTCATTTTGCTAAATATATGCACTGTATTACATGTTCATTGTATTTTTTACTTAACCTGTTAAGTGATGTCTTCGTTAGTTTATTGTCGTTTAAATGTTTATATTTCACCAACAAACTGGAATAGAAACAATTCTGCTATTAAAAAGTTGATATAAAACTGCCTTATGTGCAATTTAAATGTTAGCAACTCAGTTTTAGCTATATGAGTTTTGATTATCAAATAAGTTTGATTAAATAATTGATTATTAATGTAAATGTTTCGTTTCTGCAGAATTTCCATTTCAGTGAGTGCATTAACTTTATAGTTATAGGTATGAACATGCCTTTAGCATTGTGATTGTTGAGCTATTCATCCAAGGCAACCCTCTATGCTGTTAAAATCCAAGAACTACTCAACATCACCATAAATCTTCTTCACTATTATGGTGAAATATGAAAATGACAGGTGCTGTGTTCGGGGAAACAACATTCAAAACTCAGGATGTGGCTGAATTGAGTGCTGCTTTTGCAATGAGAAGGATTTGCTGGGCTTTAACCTGTTTTCAAAAGCTGAGCAAGCCCTATATGTACAGCAAACACAATAGGCCGTCGCCTTTAGGGGTGAAAAATGAGCACAGCTGTGAGTCAGTGTGACACTGATTTTGTTCAACAGTTTACATAGCTGCTCTGTGATACCCTTGAGAGTACTCTCATGCCCTTTGGCCAGCAGAGAATGATTACTAATAGCTTTCTCCTACACAGTTAAGACTCCCACACACTCTTTTTGTAGCATGACGCTGAAATAACAAGATCATCAGAGAATAGCAAATTGAGAGTTATTCTATCTGCTTGCAAGTCTCTGACAACTGCACGAATACAGCAGCAACAAACCAGAACCTGTGGTCATGTCAGTGTTATACATTCTTCATTAAAAGGCATAATTGTGGGTCTGAGTGTTTTGTTAAATGGGTGGCATCAGATTTTATGCCCGTGTACGACCAAATGCTCATGTGATAATCCCAGCTTGTTTGGTTCTCTTTTACTTTCTCTCAGCCTGCTAGATAAGCACATAACCCAAGGCAGATGGTGCTGGAAATCACTGTTAAGGAGACACCGTAAAGCTAAGCCATTGTGCTTAAGATAAGTCTATTTGTGAGGAGAATGTCCCTTAATGTCAGAATTCTGCTAAATAATTAAATTGCCAACTATGGCTCAATTGCATCTAGTGCAAGATCACAAAGTATCACTCACTACAAACAATAGTTCAGATAACAAGCAGGGCTCAACAATAAGGATTTTTTCCTGATGGCCAGTCGTTCAGATGTTCACTGACCCCACTAAAAAAAAAAAAAGATACATTTTTAGTTTTAGTATTTTTATATCTGCTATAACTACAATATTAAATGTATATATGTATATAATTATTTTTATAATTAAAATATATTATCATTATAATTATTATACGCAATATATTTTATTATATCTAAGTTACTTTTTTTCTACACATATTTGCTCGTATTCCGCTAGAATGTGAATCCATTTCATTCATAAAAACCCTTTTGCAGGACAACAACAAATACACAATGAAAAATGTGCAACACATTCTTACTGATGTCTTTAAGATTACCACAAGTCGTTTTTGCAATTTTGGCAAACCTTTTAACCAGCTAGAATCTCAGTGACAAATCAACATGAACTTTCCACAACAATGCAGAACACACCACAGAAAACCAAACATTTGAGTTTGCATTTGCATAGCATAAAAATGGATGTAAATCCAATTGCAATAGCATTGGCCCAAAAGGGCAAGTGACTGTTCTGTAAACTGGACCGAAACCCTCACACACTGGCCTCGGTCCAGCCATCCTTATTGAGCCCTGACAAGCAGAAAAATGCCATCAATACTAACAAGTGAAAGAGCATAAAATAACAGTTTTACTCATTAATTCATTTTAGCAAAACAGAACAGATCGGCTGAGTGCTGTATGAAGGATTATCTAACGCATTGGAGAAAAATGACCACAACAAAATACACTTCTGCCTCCTCCAATCACAAGCTGTTAAAGGTGCCATTTGGTCTTAGTGCAACACAGTGGCAGGTGGCCGTACAATTCAGCCTGTGTTTACTGCGTGCTGAATGGACAAGAAAACAATGTGGTGATTATGATCTTATTCAGTATATTTCCAATTAAGTGTGACTAGCCAGCTCTATTTCAACATCCTAGAATGTCAAATCTTTATAACTATGGCTATGCTACACTTCACCTAAATCTAATTAGATGCTGGAAACCATCCTAATGAAAACCAGTTGCATCTATAAAAAAACATTTGTCACTTTTCAATGCCAAGCAAACATGAGGGTGTTTAGGTGCGGCTCACAACCTGGGCCTCACATTTGATTCATTGGCTGGTTTATTGATTCCCCATGTGTAAGCTGGATAATTTAATGTTTAAACACCATCCAGCATAATCAGGCTACACGACTTTCAAAGTGAGTATCATCAGTTTTCTCTGTCTGGCTGCTAATTAAGTGTTTATCTGTGTATCTATCAAATCATTTAGTGTTTTTGCAAACATGCAAAATAACAGTCACAATTCACAACACAAAATAGAAATGTAAACAGGTGGTTTACACTGATTGAATCTTCACAGTCAATCTTTTTCATGTTTATTTTTTTATCTATTCAGGTCTTGTCGAACAAACAAACAAACGAAGAACACATTATCATTGTGAAAACTGTTTAGATAGCAAGTTCTAGCAATAAAAACTACAGATACAAATGCCCAGCTGAACCTTGATGACAACAACCATAAAAACAGTGGACTGATCTTTCAAAGCACATCTTTGACAAGCCAGACACAGAGCAAACATGGTGTAGATACTGTCACCTGACCTCTCAGGACACATTTGACAATAAAACTATGTGGTCTGGTAACCAGCTTTGAGTTAGACATCAGAAGACAGGCGAGGCTAATTCGTCTGGGTAACCTCGCAATCTTGCAATGACACTATCTCAGCAGATCAAAATTAGGGTAAGTGCAATTAAAAACTGCACCGTGAACGAGATGCATGCGTGCCTGTGCGCGCACACAAGTTGCCAACAAAGCGTTCGTGACTCGGGTGCAAGACATAAAACAACAAGCCAAACTATCAAGTTCAATCCTGTCAAAACTATCCAATAACCCATCTGACCGTGTCCACTGTCCTTCCGATGACTTAATGTCACGGCGTTATGATTATATCAGCGCGTTAACAAAAAAATATGTATCTTTGTCAAACACTATAATCGTTGGAACATACACACACTGATGATGATAAGGAGGATGATGTTGATAATTATGCTAGCCTGCTAGCTAATGTCTCCTGTATTAATAAAGCATAACACCCCCTCAATGGCAGCTTACAGTGGCTGTGATTAACACAAGGAGCTAATTGCAAGAGCCATAAGCTAATCAGATCATCTTCCGTATGCTCGAGAAGACGAAGGCGGAACTTACCTGAGATCCTTCTCTACAACATCGGATTTTGCGTTTTGGGATGTTGTTGTAACTGAGCAGCGGCGGTTAGCGGATGAGAGTCAAGTGCCGCTTCAAGTGTTTTGGAGTCGTTTTACACCCCTAGCACACCGATATTAATGATATGGCTGTCACTTATCAATATTTATGGTGGTGAGGAGTGTTGGTAACGGGTCAGTGTTGGGACACAGTGTTGTCTTTCTCTTTCTTTCTCTCTCTCTCTCTTTCTCTCTCTCTCTGTTTTCTATAAGAAAGAAACCCCCCCTCGCTTGAAAGCCGCTCTTCCTGCGAGAAGAATAATGTGCGCTTGAAAACGCTCTGCCCACTTTCCAGTGTCGCGCGCTGCGATTGGTTGAACGCGCACAGAGCGTAAGACGCGGACCAATCAGACTGGTTATTTTGTGATTTAAAAACGCGCGTGTGTGTATGTGTGTGCGTGCGAGTAGTTCTGTGTATGACTGCCTAAACATTGCTAGTATTATGGTGGGCAGTTTGAATGACACCAGCAAATAGGTTTTTTTGAATCCGTGTAACAGATATCCTTCCTTCAGTGAATCTGTCGGGAGGTTGCAGGGGCCGTTCATAGAACAGTTTTTTTTTCTATTTAATTTTCCCTTCTTTTTATCATATTTAAACATGTGCTAGACTAGACGTCTTTGAACATCTCGTATTGCTGCTTTTCGGCGTTTCGCGCATGAGCATTTGGCGCTTTCGAACCTTATATAAAATATTATAGTTAACGTTATATATAATATATTAATTATAAAATAGTTAATTTATGAGTCGGCGTCAGATTTGTGTTTACAAATGCTGCAGTAATTTATGTCCTAAATAAAATGTAAAAAAGCATGCCCTAACGCTATTTTATAGTCATTTTACATATTACTGATACCTAGTTTCGGCTCCTCTCTCTCTCTCTCTCTCTCTCTCTCTCTCCTTGTTATGAACAACATTCGTTTGAAGATAACAAGATTCTTCCAAACTGAGTGTGTTCTGCTGGGGACACACTTATTAACGACCAGCTGAAACATTTTAAGACTGCAGCAAATTTTAAACACCAACAACTGTGAACACCGACTGAAAAGCGACTCGGCGCGTTTGGGCATGATCAGTCGTAAGTATCAAATTACATTCATAATCGGCCTTACTGTCGTTGTGTGTCCCCGGAACACCCGTCTCGCTTTAGATTAATAATAATAAATTAATACTTGTTCACTGAGGTGTTCACTATTCATTCAGTTGGACCAACCAAATGCTAATGTTTTGACTACTACACAAGTCGAACCATGACGATTTTGGTTGCCTCATACCGTGCCCTTTGAAGAATTTCTAATCATTTTAAATAACCAGCTAATATTCATTAATATTGATTAAGAATATAGGCACTTTATATTACTATAATAGTCTAGATTGGCAATATGTGGGTGGGTACAATATTTTTTTTATAAATATTTTAAAAAATCTACACTTTTTAAAATTAACTTTTCATATTTTATTTTATGTATTTTATTTATTTATTTTATTAAATGTGCCCTGCTTTGGGGTGGATTTCTGTCACCTGGTGGAAAACAAACACACTTTTAACATGAAAATGACATGCAATTACGACTATAACCAGTAGATGACACCAGGAGCACTCTTTAGCTGATTTGCCAGTTCCACTGCTGTACTGTTAATAGTTCTTTCCGCATGTTTTGCTTTTGGATTTATCATCAAATTAATAGTATAACACATTTTACTGCACTAAAGTATGAAGTTGGCTATAGCGAGTGTAAAGTCACAAAGTTTCATGAAAGGAATTTCATATAAATAAATAAGCCCAGATTTTACAGTGGATAAGAAACCGCCTTTAATTGTTACTTCCTACATCATATTATGTAAACTGCACTTATGACAAAGAACTACACAGATGCAGATATCATAATAATCTATCAATAAAAGCACACATTGTCCTCTGCTGCAGACTGAAGAACACGCTGGATAATGCAGACTACCATGTGACCCTGGACCACAAAACCAGTCACATGGGTACATTTTTTTAGGTTTACCATATGAAAGTTGAATAAATAAGCTTTCCATTGATGTATGGTTTGTTGGGATAGGACAATATTTGGCTGACATACTATTTGAAAATCTGGAATCTGAGGGTGCAAAAAAAATCAAAACATTGAAAAAAATTGCCCATTTATGGGCTGGGTAGAAATTCAGGGAGGCTAAAGCCCTTCTAAAATGGGCATATAGTCACGCATTTGACCCTAAATATAATCTAATTAAAGTAGCCTATTCATAATTGTTTTAAACGATTATTAGTTGGCCCCATGCTCCGATTCTTCACAAATTAAATGCACGTTTTCAGATAGATAAAATGTTGTCTTTTTTTAAGCATAAATCTGTTCATTTGTCTATGAGCATCGTGACCTATACCTATTTCCAGGATTCCCAAGCTAAACACCTGGCTGAGGAGAGACCACATTATTTTTGCAGTGCTCTTTTTAGAATGTTGCTCTCCAGTGTGCTTTATAAGCACATACAGTGTGTGGCTCCCTGCTGTGGAAATGATTGGTTTATAGTGTAGTCTTCCACACTTCATGTTTCTCCCTCTCTGAAATGATGCTTCAGTCAGTCCCAGAGGATTCATTCAGCAGTGGGTCATTGAACATGACCGCTGAGCCCTGAATGCTCTACTTAACCTTCTGCTGTTCTGTCATGGATGTAATCACACAAAAACAACATCATATCATTTTACATTCAACTTAGTTTTTTTTTTCAGTAGACATGTGTATTTTTAGCATGGAGCCTACAATCACTGTGCATTTAACAACATTGGTAATCTATTAATGATGCTCTGGAATAACTGGCACAATCCTGTTTTGCATTTTAATGGGGAAATGAACCGGATACAGATCTTATCTCATTCTCTATTAGGCAGTCATTCAAACTGAACCAGATTGAAACGAGAAAAATATTGATGCACGATAATGGTGTGGATTTTGATTCATCCCAGCGATTTGAATCTTTAGATCTACAGGTTATGTCGGTATAGGTGGCGACTCCCCTGAGCGAGTCATTGAATCAACTGAATTAAAAAAATAAATAGCAAATCGACGTGTGTGTGTGTGTGTGTGTGTGTGTACACAAGTATGCAAAGAGAATAATTATTATTAGCCTATTTATTTTGTCAGCCCATTAAAATATACCCTTTAAGATGGCATAAGTTTGCAGAGCCATTTCCTTAGTATTTGATTCATAGATTCGATTTCAGGGGCTGTGGGTGTTACCACCTGCTATATTAAGTGCAGCATTGTCTAACAAAGAAAAGGAAGCTGGGGAAATGATAAATGGACATGCCGCGGCATCACAGTGCTGGAGAAAAAAAACAGACTGAAGTCTAACTGTTTTGTGTTACGGTGTAATGATCACAGCTGGCTGTTTTCTCCTCTCATTATGATAAAGGTATCAAGAGGCTCGCGCAGAGGTATTGTGAGGGAAACGGATGGCTTGTTATTCTATTGTGACATGACAGGCTGAATGAACAATAAAAATGGGGGGGAAGAGAGAGAATTTTGTCGGAGGGCCTTGATTGGAGGAGAAGGAGCACGCCGTGATTGATTTCAGCAGGAGAGGGCGAGGAAGGAAAGTGGATTCAGGAGGTGTCTGTAATCAGAGAGACAAAGCCAAACGTACAAGTGCGGTTAAGAGACAGGTTTTGTGTAAGGAAAAAAACAGCACATCTCCTCTTCCCTTTGTAATTTGAAATATGCATGCACTTGATACAGAATACCATACCTCCATCATTCCTGCCAGCTCAAGACAGATGGCCTGAATCTCATTTCCACTGCCGTGCTACCTTGTCTTGGCAGCTCATCTGAAACTCTGCTATTAGTAATCCTTTACATACTGTGTGTGTCAAGGTATAATGTACATTACAGGTTTTATGGCTACTTTAATCTGGCAAATTCCCTTTTTTTAAATCAAAGAACTGAGGCACTGAATAAAGGCACGGGTTAGTGTGTTGTGGGAGCTTTGAGGATTGAAATATAATGAGGATCTGGATTACAGGAGACAATAAAGCACAGTGTGATTTGATTGTTATCGAATTGTGGGCGGATTCATGCTCCCAGTGGAACAGTGGAAAAAAAACAGAAGAAAAAATGCATGCAAGTGCACATTGTATATGCAGATGAGAATGATTCATTTAATGGGCTACATCGTAATCACCTAAAATGATAAGCCCTAATAATCACAGTGCATTCAAATCAAGCCATTATGTTACATCTTTCATCATACCTGAGCATTCAGTTTTGTTATTTTCCTTTTTACAAAAATACAGTGTAGTCAAAGCCAAATATTAATTAACTAACCCTGTTGCTGGTGATTTTGTATATTAATATGTACTAAAAGTCAGTGAAAATAAGTTAGTGAATTTTGCTTTGAGTGTGTTCGTAAACAGAAAATACTGAAATAAGCTACTGGTTTAATCACTAAAAAGGTCTGGTAGTAATTGAACTTTGCTTTAAAGGATAGTTACCTCCAAAACAGAGGAGCATTTATGTAAAACAAAAAAAATATTCGTAGAAACCAATAAATGCTGTTTCAGCAGAGTTTTTTTTCGGTAGCACAAGATGCATGGCAGCAAAAAAAAAAAAAAAAGACATTGGCCAAGATTGCGCATTACACTAAAACAACAGCAGAGGGCAGTGTAGAATAACACAATCTCTCTACGCAGCAGTTTCAGTGGTAGAAGAACTATACAAAGAAAAGTTACTTTCTCAAAATATTTGAATTATACATGTATACCGAAAGAGAAAAGTCGCCTCAGGACAAAATCAATCAGTCGTGGAAACAGGAGATGGCAATTCCGAGCTCAAGTGCACAAACCCGTGACTGTCAGCCTGTTCACTCAGCAATACTGATTAGTGATTACACTGGTTTATGAGATACAACCACTGGGTGGCGCTAACGACAGTCGCTCTCTTTCTTGCCTTTAAAAAAAAAAAAGTATCTTTGTGAAAAGTGTTACACTTTACAATAAGGTCCATTAGTTAACATTAGTTAATGTATGAACTAACAATGATCAATGCATTTGTTACTGTAACGTTAGTTAATAAAAATAGGCTACAGCTGTTCATTGTTTGTTCATGTTAGTTCACAGTGCATTAACCAATGTGTACAAATACAACCTTTGATTTTAATAATCTATTAGTAAATGTTGAAATTAATATGAACTAAGATTAATAAATGCTGTAGAAGTATTGTTCACTATTAGTTCATGTTAACTATGGTAGTTACCTAATGATACTTATTGTTACCCTGAAAATACGTTGATGAAAAACACCTTCCGGTTAATTTCAAAGACTTTTCTTTAACATTAAGATTCTATTGTTTTTTTTGCTGAAAGCAAGAGGGGAGACTGATCTCTGCAGTCAGACATAGCATCACCCTCTAATGGAAAGGGCTTTCCAATTCACTTTCACTATGTACCTTTATTTTAAGTAAAAAATTAAGATATATTTTATTGTATTAACTGATCATGTACATGCGATTGCGTAAGTATTGTAATTTAGCCAACTATTTTTATTTTAGTATGTATATTAAATATTAGGGCTGTTAAATTAATCACATCTAACATAAGTTTGTTGTTATGTGTGCATATATTTATATATATACGTGTGTGTGTGTGTGTGTATATAGTATATGTGTGTATGTATACACATACAGATAAAAGCACACACACACTATATAAACAAACTTTTGTGTTAGATCGATTTGAAAGCACTAATATATGTGTGCATGTGATATAATTGCAAATAACAAAACCTATATACTTTAATATATTATAATTTTGCATTTATAATACTTATTGTATTATATTATATAATTAAAATATATTTTTATATACACTCACATTATTGCAAATGATAAGTAAATAATTTAAGATAATTTAATTTGAATTTGTTTATATATATATACACACACACACACACATATATATATATATATATATATATATATATATATATATATATATATATATAAACACATTTTATATATATATACACAATTATATTATTTAATAAATAAATATAAACTTCACCCACACTCTTCCTTTTTAATAGGGATAATTTATTTGTTATGCCACGCATATAGAACTAACACTTCTCAAAAGCAACACAATACACATAGTCGTGCTGCACACTGCAGCACAGTGAACAACTTCAGCTCTTTCGTAAATTACTCAGTGGAGCACCAGAATCACTACAACTCACAAGCTAAACAAAGATCTCTCACACACACACACAGACACAATTAAAGGACTGATGCTATTTGGATACCAAAGCATGGATGGGGGCAGGGGCCGTCACGGAGAGCAGTGTACTGTGCCATAGACTACAGATCTGGACCTTTGAATACACTGCTTTTCCATCTAGTCTCCATTCTACAGGAGCAGGCTTTGCGTGGCGTTTTGTGTTGGAGAGTAAGCACGATGAGCACACTAAGACCGGTCACGGGCCGCCACTTCAGATGGGCTTCCTGAAGTTCTTTCCAGCGAAACGAGCCTTGTCACCAAGCTCCTCCTCAATCCTGCAGATGTCATACATTATCAGAATCAATCTTGGAATTTCACTCAGTTTAAACAACTTAAGAAGTAAAGACTGGGATTTAACACTATTTATTAAAGTTGTAATGATTAGTAAGGCAAAACTATGCAGAAAAAAGAAATCACTCATCTATTATGGAGCTTTAGTAAATATTTTTACTATAGTAATTACTATAGTAAATAGTAATATTTTTTATATTCATTTATATTTAAAATATATTCTATTTTAAAATGTAATTTATTCTTGTAATGCAAAGCTGAATTTTCAGCATAATTTCTCCAGTCTTCGGTGTCACATGATCCTTCAGAAATCATTCTAATATGTTGATTTGGTGCTCAAGAAACATTTATTATTATTATCAATGTTGAAAACAGTATTACTGCTTAATATTTTTTGTGGACACCATAAATATAAAGTAAAAAAAACAGCATTTATTTGAAATAGTATGATTTTGTAACATTCTAAATGTCTTTACTGTCACTTTTAATCAATTTAATACATCCTTATTGAATAAAATGATTAATTTCTTTGAAAAAAGTCTTACTGACCGCACATTTTTGAAAGGTAGTGTATTTTATGTGAGAAGAAACACAGTTGGGTGCTATAAAAAACATGAAACTAGCAAGCATTTGGTTGCTAGGGACAACAGTCAAATATACTTTACAGTTACTACGCAAAAATATTTTACTGCATAATGCAGCGAATGACCAATCAGAATCAAGTATTTAATCAGAGGCCAAGAGTGCAATAATGATACATAAATGCAAAAGCTCACCTCAGCAGCTGATTGTACTTGGCCAGGCGCTCAGACCGGCAGGGAGCACCAGTCTTGATCTGAGGGGAAAATAAGACAATTTACTTTTTGATCCCATACACAGCATTGGCCGGCCATAGATAAGAGGGTGTTTGGCAAACCATGTACCTGGCCAGTGCAGAGTCCGACCACAAGGTCAGCGATGAAGGTGTCCTCTGTCTCTCCAGAACGGTGGCTGACCATTACACCCCATCCATTAGACTGGGCCATCTTACAGCTAAAGGAAAACCGAAACAAAAGACATTACATACAAGACCAAATGTAGTTACATTTTAGTTAGTTCTTATTTAAGAATATCCACAACCATCGTGTGAGATATTAGAAACACTCACGCCTGAAGGGACTCGGTGACTGAGCCGATCTGGTTGACTTTGAGCAGCAGGCAGTTGCAGGCTTTATCAGACACAGCTTTGGCGATGCGCTTGGGGTTGGTCACTGTGAGGTCATCACCCACCACCTGGATGTTAGTGCTGGCAGTGAAGTTGCTCCAGGCCTCCCAGTCATCCTGGTCAAATGGATCCTCAATGGAGACCACTGAAAAGCAAAGATGACACTTGATTGATTTGGGCTGGAGCTGAAGTGACCACCTGGCACATATCAATCACACAATCTACATATTGGTTTGGAAATGTACAGGCAGGAATGTGTTTTTTATTTTGAGTTGTCAAAATATTAGCTCTATAAGGTCTTGCTGTGTAAATGCAACTAGAGAGATCTGTGCAATGTTTACTTAAAATATTTCAGATATGCTTTCAAAGTAATTAAAGCCATTATTTTGAATACATACATATTTCTATTTCTATTAAACTTTTAAAATAAAGGATGTTTGCTGTTTTGCAAAACTGGTATAAAAATCATGAAATTTTACTGGTACTAATTAACTACTGAAATGTTTAAATTGTGACAAACCACTTATGCTTAGGCTGCATCATCAAAAATATAGTAAAAAGTATTATTGTGAAATACTATCACAATTTCTTTTGTAATATATTTAAAAATGTAATTTATTCATGTGATTTTTCTAATATGCTGCTTAGGTGTTCAAGTAACATTTCTTATTATCAATTTTGAAAACATTCGTCCATTTGTGTTTGGGTAAACATACTTAGGCAAGTAAAACGTGTGTTTTTGGTAACACTTTACAGTAAGGTTTAACATAAGATCCTTACCTAACAATGAATATTTTTATATCTTAAAATTTCTTAATTTTAATCTATATACTCATTTATCACACAACTTGTCTATTAGATGCTCTGACATCAGATCTGCACAAAGAGTTGTCACTGGCCAGCTGAGGATTACAATAGAGTATCACACTCTCACACATAGTATCACTAAAGATCAGGGCAACTGACCAGGATAATCTTTAACAAAGCTCTTGTAGAGGTCAGCCAGCTGGTCAGGGCTGATATAACGGCTGGGGTCATCAGGTGATTTGAAGTCCAGGTCGTACTTGCCACCCTTGTAGAACTCAGAGGCGGCCACATCCATGCCGATCACGATCTTGTCGGTGTAGCCGGCTTTGCCAATGGCATTCTTCAGCAGCTCCAGAGCTTAAAAAGAAAAATGTTAGGTTAAAATGTTATATGAATGTACAAAAGCAAAGTTTATGTTTTAGGTTTCTCATACAGTAATAAAAACTACATGTGTATAGCACGTCATACTGCAGACTGTTAAGTTAACATCCCAAATGCGTTTCATGTTAAATGCCCATTTACAACTTTAAGTACTCATAACAAATCATTCATATTTCTATAGCAAAAAGATGAGTTCAGGCACTGATTTGTACTTTATTTAAACTCGAGGATCTATCATCTTGAGGATATATTTCATGGTGCTATGCGTATAACACATACTGTAAGCTTTTAACCTACAGCAACTTTTGGATTCCTAACATAAATTTAAGACAACTAAATTAACATTGAGATAAAAATAATACTGGTAAAGAAGAGGATAAATATTTACACATTCAAAGAGCAAGTAATTCAGTTAAATGTGAAGAACTCTACATTATTTTTCTCTTAGATGGGCAGATGCTATGACTGATTCGCAGGCAGCACAAAGGTCATGAGCATTCCCAGAATTCCCCAGAGACTGAGCCACAGCTGCAGAACTTCACTAGTTTCAATTCAATCATAGTAATGCACAAGATCCTAAAATAAAAACCATTTGTTTTTTGATGGAAATAAATTAGTTTTGAAGTGTACTGTAAGTTTAGGTAATGATTCACAGTATCTCAAGGATTTTGTTGTTCAAATGGTCATGTTTGTAAACTCATTTATCTATCATCAAGATAACAGTGATCTCTGAGTCCTCGAGTTATCTCTGTGTCATCTACATTCAGTCTATATTAAACCATATTGTTTATCAGTACATATCTGTACTAGTTTGCTTGCCAGAGGCTAACAGGATGAATTGATTTGATATGCATGTAATCTCTTATTTAGTTACCTTTAATTTCCCAAGTTTGTTTTTACCATGAATATGTTTTACAATATATTGTAAAAATATTGGCTATTTTACATCAATTAATAGTACTGCAGCATTTACATCCTTAAAAATCCTAAACTCCAGAATCTCACCTTCTTTATTCTCAAGGATGTTGGGGGCGAAGCCACCTTCATCGCCCACATTGGTGGCATCTTGGCCGTACTTCTCCTTGATGACATTCTTCAGATTGTGATAGACCTCAGCACCAATGCGCATGGCTTCTTTGAAGTTGCTGGCACCGATGGGCAGGATCATGAACTCCTGCATGGCCAGCTTGTTGCCGGCGTGGGAGCCGCCGTTGATAACGTTGAAGGCCTTTGAAAACAGACAGTCTAATTATATTGTGCCAGAGTTTGCATACTTCAGTAATGTTTTATGGTACATGGGAATTTTTTTCCAGACCTGAACAATTAAGCATGCACCAATTCAGCAATTTTAGCTGACATAAGCTGATTGTATTTCAACTGAAGCAATATATAATTTTAGCCATGTTTCCATCCATGCAGAACTAAGCCCCACAGTTCGGCACATAAGTGATTCGCGGTTTAAGCATAATAAGTTTATTATTTGCGTGTGTTTTGTCTAGCCAATTTACACATTAACGTGATTAATGTTAATCAAACAAAACAGCTTTAACAAACAAAAATCTATATAAAATCTATACAGTGAACATTATTTTACATTTAGGCCTAATTATTCTATTTCTGCACCTGAATACTACAGTTAGACAATTTATTTGTAACTTTGTTATATTGTATTTAGGCTTTAAATTATTTGTTCTTATTTTTTCACTGACTGTTCACTTGCCTTTAATAATGTTTGAACTATATTAGTTAGGCTAGTAGTTTTTGCTGTGGTATTTAAGTACATAATGTGTTTGGAGTTACATTTGCCCCCAATTCTTGCTGATCCGAAAAAATATCCGATCTGTGACTGTGAAACCGTAATATGATCCGAATTGATTTGTGATCCGTTGAACCACTACTGTGCACTAAAACTTATCTGCTGGTTAGTCCATTTATCCAATCACATCCACTGTTGAGGCAAATTTTGCATTTCCATCCATAATTTTTTATGCATCGAATTAATTCAAAAACTCTTTTAGGTTTACTTGCCAAAAAAGTGATATCCCAACACTTGCATAAAATAGGTGGATGGAATTATCAAAACATTGTAATGTAGAGCAGGAAAAACTAATAATTATTCTATTTATTCTTCTGAGTACGTACAGGGACTGGGAGAATGACTTCTGAGTTGCCAGCGAGGTCTGCGATGTGACGGTAGAGGGGGACGCCCTTCTCTGCAGCACCAGCCTTGCACACAGCCAGGGAAACGCCCAGGATGGCATTTGCACCAAACTTTGCTGTGGATTCAAGTGAGCACATTCATTAAAATAATGGATGCATATTTCAGAGTCTTTATAAACCAACTTGAAGAGCTGTGATAAATAACACTTTCATTTCGTAAATACATTCTGTTATGGCAACTATAGAAATTGTAACGAAAACAAAACACTTATCATATTAATATGCTTACACTTGTTGTCTGTGCCATCCATATCAAGCATCAGCTTATCAATCTTCTCCTGCTCCAAGACTGAAACGCTCTGTTTAAGCACAAGAGATGAATTAATGACAATATCAATCATTCTACAAGGAGTATGATGTCCACACAAACTTCATTTAGCATAGAACAAATGCAACGTTATGGCATTCACAGCATTGTGAGATTAGGGGGAGGGCTTTATCTTTATAACTGTCTTTAGAAATGACTAAGTTCTAATATTCTATCAAACATTAGTTAGTGTTCACAACAAGACACTTACCACTTCAAATAATGGTCCCAAACTTTCTAATTCTCTCAAATAATCTTACAGTACTTGTCTTGCATAATACGAATAACCACAGCTCAACAACAGTACACATTATCATGTTAGTCAAAGAACAAATATTCCTACCTGGCTAACCAGAGCAGGTGCAATTGATTTATTGATATGCTCAACAGCTTTTGAGACACCTGCAGGGACACAAGCAGACCATCACTGACCCAGGCTAAGGAGTGGATGAACATGCAGAGCAGACATGACTAGATGATCACAGAGCAGGTAAGTGCTGTACTGTCGATGAGAACATCTGTGATCACCTACAAATACCTGCCGTGGTTAGTCATCAAAGCAAACCCAAACGCTCATGCTGCTTCTGTGCTATATCAAAAAGGGGTTAAGTTCCTCACTTCAGTTAATACACACGCTAATTTACCTGATTACACAAAGCAGGGGCCAAGAACTCATTTACATATTTAACAGCTCTTTTCACCCCTGACAGAGGAGAAAAGATGGCAGAAGAAACAGAGGATGAGAGAAGAGGAAAAAAACTGCAGTGCAGATGGAAAGACCAATGAAAAAAGTGTGAGGGAGTTATATATTTCAATGAAATTAAGAAATTAATGTAAAAAAAAAAAAGAAGTATATTCTGAATTTCATTCAGATTTTTACTGGATGGTTATTATGATATATGAAATATACATATGATATTATGCACATTTGTATAATACAAAATGAGTTTCACACAAACAAATTTTATAGGCACACCTATATTCAGATTCATTATTATTAATGTCAAAAACAGTTGTGCTGCTTAATATTTTTGCAGAAACTGTTTTACATTTTTCTGGATTCTTTAAAGAATAGAAAGTTCAAAGAACAGAATTTATTTGAAATATAAATCTTTTGTAACCTTATAAATGTCTTTACTGTCACTTTCTATCAATTTAATGTGTCCTTGCTAAATTAATATTAATTTCATTCTTACTGAATAGGTGTGTGTATATTTCATTATTTATATTTTAATCTAGTGCATTTCAAAAACCCTTAACAATAATGCAATAACAATGCAATATGGTTCAAAAACTCCTCAAACATTAAAACTTGAATACATTTTTTTATACTGTAAAGAATAGAGATGCTTTGAAATACTACATGTACAAACTGAATATCTGAAATACAAACCTTTGCCCAGATAACGTGTCTTGTCATTGTCGCGGAGTTCAAGGGCTTCATAGATGCCAGTAGATGCGCCGCTGGGCACTGCAGCTCTGAAGAGTCCTGTTGAACAATAAATAAGTATAACCATTCACAGGTTTCCTCATACAATGTACATGTACAAACAATTCTGCTGATTTTACTCAAATAAATCTGTTTCCAGAATTCCCTACTAGAAACACTGAGGTACCATCAGAGTACCATATAAGGAATGAAAGGACACACCTCCTCACTCCAGAAGCAGAATCACAATGTATAGAATCTCTGCATACCACCAGCGGATTACACATCAATATATATATAGTGTATAATATCTTTAAAGGAAAACAAAACTAATTGATTAATCAATCAATTCGTTTTTTTTTATTTTTATAAAACAATTGATAAAAAGCATGAAGCCTCAAGCCTATTTATTTATCAACTAAACTCAAAGCAGGAAGTGTTGTCAAGGGGGTTTCCTCTTGTGATGTAACCGACTGAGAGAAAGGCTGAGGTTGGCACATGATGGCACATTTCAACTCCAAGTGTGGCAAATCTGTACATCCATATTCAATCAGCTCGGCTTGCCAGAGCGAGCAGATGACCCGATTGCCAGAGCGTGCAGATGAAAACGGATTTAAAGCTTAACCAGGAAAAAAATAAACTATTACATAGTGATTTTGTACCCAACCAATCATTTCCACCAAGCAGTAGAGTCTCCAAACATACTAAATAAGATAACGGAGTAGAATAATGCCTAGTTTTGACATTTGTAGCATATCTGTGTTATCAGAATTAAAATGTACTGATAATTGACTTACCCCCATGTCATTCAAGATGTTAATGTATTTCTTTCTTTAGTCGAAAAAATGTATATACTTTTTAACCACAAATGCTGATCTTGCAGAACTCTGCGATGCACCACGCATTACACATCACGTTGGAAAGGTCAATCGCGATGTGGACGAAAGTACCATCCAATATTTACAAAGCGAAGTCAAACCTTCATTTCTTTTCGACAGAAGAAAAAAAGACATAAACATCTTGGATGACATGGGGGTGAGTAAATTATCAGGAAATTTTCATTCTGAAGTGAACTAATCCTTTAATACACTGATCCAATCATTATCATATTAAAATTCTTTACAATTGTGCACTATTATAACAACTCTAAGCTATACTTTAGGCTGTATTTTTCCAGCCCGACCTCACACTGTTTAATCAAAACACATTCATTAAGCTGCGCTCAAATACACACAGACACATTAGATATGGGTGACTTGTCTGAACTTCATCTGGGACAGGGAGTTGGCAGAGGATGAATATACACATTCTACACGTTAGTCCCTAAAAAAACCCACCTTCATCTTACACAGTGAAGTATATACTAGCTTGGCAGACAGTGTATGCTAACTTACTCTCTCATCAATACAATCTGGCAGGAGATAAATTCGACATATTTGCTCACTTGCCAGCCTCAATCTTTCAAAATGGTCATTCACTGAATTTAATTAAAACTCTGGGCATGTGTTAGAGGCCAAGATACCGCCTTGTGTTAGACTAGAGTGCAGGGCACTAGACAAAAAGCAAGTTTGTTGTGAATGAGCAAAACATTAATATGAGATTGATGGCAAAGTCTAAATGTACACTACCGTTAAACAGTTTTTTTATGTTTTTGAATGAAGTCTCTTTTGCTCAACAAGGCTGCATATATTTGATCAAAAATACAGTAAAATCAGTAATATTGTGAAATATTATTACAATTTAAAATATAAATATAGTTTCTACTGTCAATTTTCATCAATTTAATGCATCCATGCTAAATAAATTCATTTCTTTAAAAAAAAAATTGTGTTCATGTGCAAAGCACCACCATACAGTAGCAATGCAGTCCAAGTGGTGTGTATTACTTTGGCTATTTATAACCACCTACCACCTGATATGTCGACTCTGGGCTATTGGACTCCAACATGAGCCGTTCAGAAGCTCACCCATGTGAAACTACCACCACATTCAGACTCTATGCCCCAATAACATTGCATACAATGTCAATTACTGTCGCTCTGTATTGATGTTGGACTTGTAATGGACTGTTCTGCACAGCAGTTAAAGAGTGTATTGTGGGCAATCCATTTTATCTCTGAAATGGTCCCATTTTTATATTTGCTGGCACATGGCAACCTTGAAAATGGATGAATGGATTAAACGTCCTGAAAGAATGGTCAGATCAATGTATATATATATATATATATATATATATAAAAATTAGTATTATATATTTTTTTCTGTAAATAATACAATGCAAAACGATCTAAAAAGTTCAAAGTGCTTGAGAATTTGATTATTACAAACCTTTCTTGGTGTAGAGATCAACCTCCACAGTGGGGTTTCCACGGGAGTCAAAGATTTCACGAGCGTGGATCTTTAGGATAGACATGGTGCAGTTTCTGAGTAGAAAATTAACATGTTTAGAACATGAGGAGCTGATAGAAACATCAGACAGTCACAAAATAACACAAATAAGGCTGGAGATGCACAATATACCAGTGCCATATCAATATCCATTTCAAGCTCATGTCCCCTATTTTTATATTTAGGTTACATTTACATGTTAATCTTTAAAAACACTAATACTCTTAATGTAACTAAAACATTTTTATATAATAATTAGCAAAACTCAAAATAAATATCCTTTTTTTTATGTACACTGATGCCTAAGTTCACTTCACAGTTTACAGTACTTTGGTTATTTTATATATATATATATATATATATATATATATATATATATATATATATATATATATATATATTGCACATTTGGTCACAGCTTATCCCACTGAAGGCCTTATGGTGATTTCCCCAATAGGAAATTATTACTCTACTCTAAACTGAGTCAAAGATGAAGATGGTACTGTTTCACCATCTTACATCAGCATAAACTCTTTTTATGATTTGGAGTTTCAGTTAATGCAGTCACCAGAGGTCTTACAGGTTCAAACGGAGTAATCCACCCCATTTTGACAGTCAAAAGGAGCAACAGGCAGCAGGAGAATAAACTAACTGTATGACTTGCAGTTGATTTCCCTCTCCAGCCAAGAAAAGCTGAGCCTTTCAGCTGTCAGCACCTGTTTACTTAAAAATGCAGCTGTACTGGACATTTGGAACATGAAGTAACATTTGAATCCTCTCAAACATGATGCCTTTGAAGGTTTCAATTCATTAAGGACACTAATCATCCATCAATGGAGTAATGAATTACTTGATCTTCTTTAAAATAATTAGTCTTTTGTGCCCTAAAACAAAGGATTTATTTTACTCATGTAGACAAACACTAATATATATAAACATATTTTCATTGTCAGACAGGGTGTCACAAGAAAACCCTTTCCCATGAATATCACAAGACTCATTTCCTCATCATCCCCATTTCCTGCCCTGACAACATGGTGTGCTAACATATAAAACCAACAAAAAAACATCCACTTCATTTGGACCAATGGAAAATCCCGTAGCCTTAAATGTCTGTGGAAACTTCCCACTGGCCACAACACAGTGGGTTGGGTTAACTGAGACAGACAGTAACAAGTGCCAGGCCTCCTGTCTGCTGTGGGTCGAGAATGTGAATTACATTAAATGTAGCTTCAAATTCAGGATTTTAAACATGGAAATGACCATTCAAATGGGTGTGGTACTATCTGTCACTACATTTCATTCAGTCTAAAATAAATCTATTTGCAACGTTTAAAGGCTACAAAATAAATAACAGCAATGTCTCCAGTTTGCAAGCCTTTGCGATATCCGATGTCAAACTGGGACTCGTTTTAGTTTGCTGTCAAAATACCGGGTAGACCAGCTGTAACCTAAGACGAACTACTTCCAACATCAAATTGCCTTTTATAATTTTGAATGAACATGTTTAATTTAACCTTGATCAAAGCTGTATGTATTCTTAAAAAACACTCACATGTGCGTGACATAAATGTTGCAATGTTAAATTTAGATAACAGTAACTGAATACTGAGATTCTAGAGGACGTCACCGCGCGACAGCATCACCTTCAATATTGCATAACTCGGTCGAACATCACGACAACTGATTTGGCACTTCTTAATTATCATGCCAATGTTTCTAACTGTTAAAATATAAAAGCTACAACAACTCCCTGAATTGACCTTACCTTATCTGGCCTAACCAGTGCAAGGGAAGTCGAATGCTGACCGTGGTGCAGAGCAGAGAAGGCAGAAGCTGATGGAGCTGCGCACTGTTAAATGTTGAGCATCAGGAAGCGGTCAGCGCGAGCGCGCTTCTCGCGCTGTGATTGGTCAGACGCGCATCACGCGGCACGCTAATGAGCTTGCATGGCAAAAGGCACGTTTTCAACCGGCAAGACTCCGCCTCCTACAGGGATGCGGAAATTTTAATTCATTGATTAAAAGCTTTTATTTATTTTATCTAAAGGCTATGGATTAAATGCACTTGACGTTATGGGTGATATTAGTAATGGATGTTCTGTTTGAAGGTTTTTGCATCGAGTATTCTCGTGTTTTATGGTGGATTCTTTTTTTTTTTTACAGTCTATAGTGGAAACTGGTGCATTGTTGTGGAGTACGTGCAGAGCATCACCTACTTCAGTGATGCGTCACAGTGAGCGTGCACATGAGTGAACAGAAAACTGATTAGACATGGCAGCTTTTATGTCATTTTGAGCTCAGTTTACATTGTGATTTATAAAATGACACATTCACGCTAGTTTCAAATGGTTTATTGTTCATAATAGTAACGATGATGACGACACTATCCTAAACTATGTTTGTATATATAATTTGAATTTACGTTAAGGGTGTTGTTTAAATGATAGCCTACTATAATTCATTTGATAGCTGAGATCTTTTTATTTTTTAATTTGACTTAGTCAATGCAATGATCTTTGTAAAATGGAAAATAAACTTAATTCATTTTCTTAATCTTCTTGTTTTTTTAAAAGTGTATTTAGATCATTAATTTCTATTTTATGTAGGCCTATTCAATAGGCTGCTCACATATAATATATGAAGGGCACAGTGTGTAATAATTATCATTTACAACCAGACTCTCGTAATAAATACATTTTCAATGTCATCTCCCCATCTCAAACGCACACGATGGACCAAGTGATGCTGTGCGATTTCTAGCTTCAACTATGGCAGCCTCCTTCTTCATTGAATGACCTTGAGAGACATTACTATTGCGCCATCTTCTGGCTGCTGATAGGACAGGCACTTCCAACGGAATAAGCAGTATACAATTTTGAGAGTTTGTATGGGTGTTCAGCTTTTTATATGTATTTTGTGACAAAATCTACACTACTGTTCTAAAGTTTGGAGTTGGTAAGATTTTTATAAAAAATACAGAGAAAACAGTACTATTGTGAAATATTACAGTATTTCTATTTTGATAAAGCTGAATTTTCAGTAGTACCATTATTCCAGTCTTCAGTGTCACATGATTCTTCAGAAATCATAGTATGATGGCAGTTTCAGGGAAGTTTAAAAAGAAAATGTAATTATTAAATACAGTAGTACTTTTATTCAGCAAAGGATGTATTAAATTGATTAAAAGTGACAGGAAAGACATTAATAACGTTACAAAATATTTATATCTAAAATAAATGCCATTTTCTTTTAACTTTCTATTCATTAAAAATATTAAGGAGCTCATCTGTTTTTAACAAATAATAATGTTTCTTGAGCCTGCCCTGAAATAAAGGATTAGGGTGCTTGTCATTGTGTTTGACAGTCCCATTATCTGTGACTAGGTATTCAGACCCCTAACCAATTCTCTCATTACATATAAGTCACAGATCTAACACTGAAATTTAGTTTTAAATTTCAAACCACTGAAGACTGACTAGGCTTGAGGCAATAGAACAAAAAGCATTTGTTGTCTTATATTATGTATAATCTTTTGATTATTTTTATAACTGTGTCCATTGTTTTCCTCATTTTGATTCTAAACTGAACTGCACTGAGAATTGGGTAAGAAACTAACATAGGCTAAATGATTTAATTGGGGAACTTGAGAGATGAAATCATGCTGATGGCCTGGGTCTATGGTGGAGTTTGATAATCAAACTAAAATCAAATCGTTCTGTGGGGCGCGGACTGGATTGAAGAGCTTCCGAACAAATGGGTTGTTGGGGTGCGGACTGATGGGTCAGTGAACCTGAGGTCACCCCGTCAGTCCAAGAGCTCCTCCTGTCCGGTTTTAGGGGAACATCGGGTCCATCGGAGACTTCCAGTAGATTTCTTAGGCACGTCAAAAGAACACCACAGACACACAGACACATTGTAATCATTTATGGGGGAAAAAATATATGATACACCAGTGTTTTGCCAGATGAGAATAGATACATAGTATCTATGTATCATCTTTTAATTTATAACTGTATCATATATCTCTTTTAATTTCTTTTAGGTTTTAATTTTCCATGCTTTTATTTTGTAATTATTTTAATTCCTTTCTGTAAAGCACTTTGAATTTCCACAGTGTATGAAATGTGCTATAATAAACTTGCCTTGCCTTATAAGTACTGCAAAATACTGCAATATCCATTTTCTAAATTCTCATTTAAATTATGTACCAGGCAGCTGACAACAAACAAAAAAAATCACATTGGCATTTGTACAATGTAGCTACCAGTTTTTCACTTGATGTCTTTCACTGAATGTTCTTTAGGACGCAACATTCATCAACATTTTTATCTCTGTACCTTTATCTGGTTGTGTACCCTTATTTTCCTGTACTCCTTGCTAGATTTATAGATTTGGATGAATGTTGTCTTTTTGCTGTTCTAATTTAGGAACTGCCAGCTTTGATGTCTTGTATTATGTATACTCTCCCTATGTTCCCTTGCTGCTATAATCTAAAACAACAAAAACTGCAAAATGCTTCACAAATACAGAAAAATACCACAGCTGACTGCCAGTTAGATTTAGTAACATATGATGTTAAAAGCATGTCACAATTAAATATATATAAAAAAGCAACAATGTCAGAATTAAGATCAGATTTTTTTTTACCTTTTTGATCTGACATGAAACCTGCACCTCATTTCACTTTGTATTTAGGTAAAAGGTACATCTTGATCACAACATGTTTTCCCTCATTGCAACTATGCTACTATTATGGCTTTTGCAAACTCCAGACATGTTTTCACAGATGTCTATGAGTAATGGACATACGCAGAGCTCTTGACATGACTATCTGGAGCACCTTTACTTCATTATCAGCTACTAAACTCTAGACTCTTCAAAGTAACCTTTGACCTCTCTCACTCATGAGTACCTATTTAATCACTGCCTGGCCTGTTTGAAGTGGATTCCACATCCGATAATTAAAATAACAGTGTTGGGACATCCAAATTGGCTACTTTTGTCTACCAGATTTTTTTATACCCATGTCCTAATATGTTTATTTGTTTTACTTCATCTTTAGAATACATAAACAGCATATTTCCACTGTTACTTCTGTTAAAAGTATTTTCAGTAGGTCCATTGCTTTGAAATAAAAATGTCACAATGTTAGATTTATAATAATATTTTTTAAAGCACTGTTTAATGTATTGTTTTGTCATTGCAGTCTCTCTTATTTTGTATCCAGTTTCTCCACTTCCCTGGAACAACTTGTAAAAACATGTCTTGGCAACTGTCAACAACGGTGCAGATCTGTTAAACATCTTTATTCATGAGAAAAACATATTGCTCTTCATTCAGGAAAAGACATAGGGTTACACTTTATTTTAAGGTGTCTGTGTTACAGTTTAATTATGCATTTAAGTATAATCAGGGTTAGGGTTTGTTTAGGGTTAGTTGCATGTAATTATGCATAATTCATAGTTTTTACTACAGTAAATTTATGTGTAAAAAGGGCACTGCAAAATAAAAAGTTTCAGACTTTTGATTTAGCAAGAAACTTGACAAAAGTTTGAGTGATGAGAGTTTGCTATGCTGCCCTGTTATCGGTTTTCTTTTCTCTAAATATAAGCTCTGCCCTTGCTTGCCATAGTGTTGATATTATCTGAAATAGTCACACCTGTGTAGCCTACTGATTTACCGGTACATACAATTATTTCTGGAACTGCTTAGGCCTATTAATTCCCATTGTTGTTATTATTATTTTATGATCTAAAATAAATCAGCTTTTATTAGGCTACTGATATATTAATCTCATGTGAGCATATTTTAAATAGATTTAGGCTACATGTTAAGGGTAGCCTAACCCTTTCTAAGAAAAAAAAAATGTTTAAACCATTATTACGATTAAGAGTAAACATGAAAAAGGGGAAACTGAACAAAACCAGACTGACCTGTTGGTAATCCTGATTCCTGAGAACTATTAACTGCCTCAAACATTATTTGCCAATTCGTCAAAGCTTCTGTAAATTACCATGTTACTACACGCCTTTGGCATTCTGGGTGTAAACCGTTGCAATCGATGTCACTCTCAGGCAGCAGTAGCACCTCTTTACAACAACGAGGGAACAGCCTGAGACTGAGTGCACTTTCAGCATGGAGCTGTTTGTAGTCCTGTTATACGCCGGTTTGGTGAATTTCGCATCGGCTGGAATAGATGGAGAAAAGTGGACATATTCAGGCAAGTGCTCGCTTTCTTTTTTTCTCTTTTTGTGTGTGACAAATATTCACACCATCAACCTTACGAGTACAGTAGCTACAGATGCCCACATAAAAAGTTAATGTAGCCTAATAATAGCCTACAACAACCCACATAAAAAGGCAATGCAACACCCTAAAACAGTCTAACATAAACATTCAACTTTATATGTAATAGTTTCACACAGCTATAGTTTTATGGAGTGGGGGGGGGGGGGGGGGGGGGGGGATCTGTCAAGTAATGTTTAAATGACTCACTTTTTTCATACAGAAGGAGAACTGGATCAGAAGCACTGGGCAGAAAAGTTTCACGTGTGCGGCGGCAACAAACAGTCTCCCATTGACATACAGCGGCGCAAAGTGCGTTACAATCCGAAAATGCTACAGCTCGAACTGACAGGGTATGATGACATAAGCGGTAGCTTTCACATGAAGAACAATGGACATTCTGGTATGAATTCTTGTATTAAAAACACTTCTTTTGAATGGGAGACTTTTTATTTATTTACTTTTAAATCAGTAGGCTCTGTACCACCTGCAACTGTTAGGTGATCTGTTATACTTCACATTATGCTTTGTCGCCATCTCGTGTCAAACAATATCCTACTTATCTATTTTGTAATAACGGAGCATCTTTGCAGTTTCTGTCTGTATATAATACATGCTTCCCTCTTACTCTATCTAATCTTCACAGGATAGGTTAGCTTTTCATGAATATAGAAACACAATCCTGTTTGTTTTTGACAGTGGAGATTCAGCTGCCACAGACTATGACGATTACCAAGGGGTTTCCAGACCGCTACACTGCTGTCCAAATGCATCTGCACTGGGGAGGCTGGGACTTGGAGGCCAGTGGATCAGAGCACACAATGGACGGCATCCGCTACATGGCAGAAGTACATCGTTCACTTAGGCCTGACACATGAACACATAAATAACATTTGGAGATGTCCTAGTTGTAAATATAGCAGTGGTGTATTTTTAAGGCATTGTTTTCTTTAGTGACTGTAGGGCTGGGGACTTATCCATTCAAGTGCTGCTGGACATGTGCCTGAAATTTTAATATGTTGGGATCTATTTTAGACAAATATGCTGTTATCATTGTTCTAACTGAATTAGAAAGAGTATTCCTGTATCTAACTTGCTCAATAATTGAGAAACTTTGGTGTAGCAATACGGAAGGGCTTGTTTCTGTAACATAAGTTTGAACTTCTCATTACTCAATTTGCATTGCGGTTTCTGACACGTTTCTCTTTGACTTCTTGTGTCACAGCTCCACGTGGTCCACTACAACTCTCAAAAGTACAGTAGCTTCCTAGAGGCCATAGATAAACCAGATGGTCTTGCAGTTTTAGCCTTTTTTTATGAGGTAAGATTGGCTATATGATTTTTCATCTTGTTGGAAAGGGAAATAATGTTTATATTTATTTATTTATCTATTTATTTTGGTGCAATGCTGCCATCTAATGGGAATGAGGGAAAGCAAATTACCTGCAAATAACTACAGAAAAAAAAAACCTAAATTAAAATGTACATTTTTGTCTGTGTGAATACTCTTTTAAGAGCTGGGCTGTGCACAATATTACACTACATTGCCTGAAGCACACAGCTTGGGTAATGTTAGACATCTGCGTTCTCTGAACTAAATGGGTTGATTGATCAGACCGCTGTGTGGTGGCCTACTGCCTGACATTCTGTTCCCACAAGATTGTGTGTAGGTCACAAGCTTCCACTTCCATTAAATGGGGGAGGTCATTGTTTTGGTGACACAACTATTGGCATTCTATTCTGCAGTTGCATGTCATTCTCTGCAATCGCTTGGGTAATAGCTGGGCTTTTAAAAATTATCAATAGTGTGTTCATGAAACCACTACATTTTATCTGAATGTTTACACCTGAATGGCTCAAGCAACTTCACATATACATAGTTTAATAGCAATTAACAACATGACACTAGTTTAATAAATAAATAATATGTTATTTTATGTACTATTTAGTTTTCAACACTACGTTAAGTTTCAATTAATTGTAAAAATAATTATATATATATATATTTATTTATTATATTAATATTAAAGTATATTTATATATTTATAAATATAACATATATTTTGATATATTACAAATGTAAATATACTTAGAGAAATAAAATGTGAAGAAGAATGTGTAGAAGCCCCTAAGCCTTGTTGAAAGCCTAAACTTGACATTAACTGTAAATCTGACTGGTCGATTGGAATGTTGTTCCAGGATCAACAAGAATGTTGATCACGTTCAACACACACACACACACACACACACACACACACACACACACACACACACACACACACACACACAAACATATTCTGCATTTTTACATTTTTAATGAAACATTGTTTTTTTATGTTTTTTAAGCTATTTGAATTACGAGGACTCATGGGATGTCCTCATAAACCACGTTTAAGTGTAATACCAGTGTAATACACATGTCATTATACTAATTTGTGTCCTCATAAATCACATAAACAAGCACACACACACACACACACACATATAGAGTATATATAATATCAAATAATAGTGGTTTGCATGTTGCAGTATATTTGATATATGGATATTTTGTGTTTAGGATGGGCATTTTGAGAACACGTACTACAGTGATTTTTTTGCAAACCTGGCAAACATCAAGTATGCAGGTAATGCAAAACATTTGGATGAACTTCTTAAAAAAAAATAATTCTATGTGGCTCATGCGTCTCATCTATGCACTTTTTTTCAATGTTTTTTTCTTTTGCTCTTTGCAGGTCAGGCCATGAATATCACTAACTTGAATGTACGCTCCATGCTCCCAGAGAACCTCAGTCACTTTTTCAGATATGAGGGCTCTCTCACCACACCGCCGTGCCACGAGAGCATTCTGTGGACAGTATTTGAAACGCCTATCACCCTCTCTCACAACCAGGTGCCTTAAAAAGTTCACATGAAATAGTTTTCGATCTTTTTGGCTGTTTCCTTAACTTTTAATGCGATGACCTTCAGATCAGGAAATTGGAGAGCACATTAATGGACCATGAAAATAAGACCCTGTGGAACGACTACCGCATGGCCCAGCCTCTGAATGACAGAGTTGTGGAGTCCTCTTTCCTCCCACGTCTGGGCAAAGGAGGTTAGGGCAGAGCTTCATCCTTTCCAGCAGTTACGAAAAACACTCTTTGTTAGGTCTTTAGTGACTGAGTATGTTCTCTCTCTCCTCTTTGGTTTCTTGCAGGATTTTGCCGTCAAGAGGAAATTGAGGCTAAGCTTAAAAGGATTGAGAGCCTTATTGTGTCACTGGACAGAAAAACGGTTCCAGGTATAACTTTTCATGTGAAATGTCAAGATTACAGGTAATCTTAAAGGGATAGTCCCCCAAAAAACAAAAAAAAATCTTCATGTCTTTCAAAACTAGAATGACATTATTTCTTCAGTAAAATAAAAAGGAGTGATTTGTTGCAGAATGTACAAGCTGCTCTTTTACATACAGTGAAAGTGAATGGTGACCAAAGCTGTCAAGCAGCGAATAACGACTTCAATTTGCGTGACTGTTCCTCACACAAATCTACCATATGGCTATAAAAGCTGTGTAATTTTAGTATTATTTATATACTATTATAGTGTTTTTATCCATATTTTGAATTAGCTTTTATTATTATATTTTCAGTTTTCAGATTAAAAGTTTTAGTAATTTTGTTAAGTGTTGTTGACATTTTTATTATTATTTTAAAATATTCAGTTTTAGCTTTAATAATCATAGTATCATAGTTGTTGGGTATATCAAGTAGTTGAAGGGGCAACATTTTCATTTTCGTTTTTTAGGTTTAAGTTTTTTATATTTTATTTCATTTCAGCTTTATTTCAATTAATGAAAATAATTTGTATAGTTTTAATAAATAACAACACTTTTCAGAATACGGTACTTGGAATATAGATTATGAGTCGTGGACTACTTTTATGACGCTTTTATATTTCATCCTTTTTGGATCTTGACAGTCTGATCACCATCCCCTTTCAGTGCATGAAACATTGCAATTGAGATATTCTGCAAAAACCTGTTTTATGGAAGATCGAAATTCATACAGGTTTGCAATGACACAAGAGAGTAAATAATGACAGAATTTTCATTTTTGGGGTAACTGTCCCTTTAAATGTGATGTGTGTGGTTCTCATTATACATTAATCATCTGTTTCTGAGTTAAAATGAGCTTTGTCATTGATATTTGGTGTATCCTTTTCAAGGACCAACGTCGACACGTACAGGTGAGTATTTTTCGCAATGGGTGCAACTGTAGTTTTAGAACCAGTATATTCAATTATACCATCACAACAAATGTAACCAAGTGAGATTTCAACTTTTCAAGATTGATCAACTTGCAAAGTTACGTTACCTTTTCTTCTCAAGGCCAGCAACCTCTATCACCACTGGTCCTGTACTTCCCAACAAAGAATTTGGAGAGCTACGCCTTGGTCAACTTATCCCACCACATGAACCTCCAATCCTTCACAGCCTGCATGAACGTCCGTATACCACCCATACAAGACCTCACGGTGCTGTCTTACTCCACGTCACATGACAATGAGCTCATGATCACTTTGGGCTCTGAAGTGGGTCTCTGGATCGGAGATGAGTTTGTTAATTTACCATTTGAACGTCAATCCCATGACTGGACAAACTACTGCTTTACCTGGGCGTCGCATAACGGAGGGGCTGAACTGTGGGTGAACGGACTGGTCGGGGAAGAACGCTACATTCGGAGAGGGTACACCATTGGAGCTGGAGGAACCCTCATTCTGGGAAAGGACCAGGATGGCTTTTTGGGGATCTCAGATACCGATGCTTTTGTAGGCCACATGACCGATGTAAATGTATGGGATTATGTGCTGACTGCGGCAGACATTGGTGAGCAAATGTTGTGTGATAATGGCAAGGTGAAAGGGAATGTCCTGAGCTGGGGAATCAATCAGCTCAGTCTATATGGAGGAGTTCAGCTGCAGGCTGAGCAGGTTTGCCACTGAGTGAGAGAACGAAAGAAAGAAAGAAAACGAGCTCCACAGAACTTTTTAAAACGAATGTCAATATCAGCACTATTAGCTCTGCCAACTTGAACTGTATACTCTCTCCCAGGGCAATAACGGCAACTTAAAGGGACAGTTCACCCAATAATGCAAATTCTGTCTCACCCTCAAGTTGTTTCAAACCTGTGTGAATTCCTTCTGCTGAACACAAAAGAAGATATTTTGAGGAATATGGGTAATCATTAGTAAACAGGTAATGGGCCCCAAATAGTATAGGGGTAAAATACTATGGATATCAATAGGGCAACTCTTTGGTTACCGACATTCTTCAAAATATCTTCTTTTATGTTCAGCAGAAGAAATTCATACAGGTTTGAAACAGCTGTAGGGTGATATAGAATTTGCATTTTTGGGTGAACTGTCCCTTTAAAGCTGAAATATATATTCTATTCTATTCACCATATTCTATTCAGTATTTTAGATAAAAGCATTTCAATGTATTTTTACCCAATTGAATAATGTGAATCATATCTGAAGAATTTCAATGAACATTTGCATTCTTTACATTGTGTTTTATAAACAGACTGTGTTATACACAATAAATGGTCAAATGTAATCTATGTCTGAATCTATTTCAAAATATATTAAAATTTATAATAAAATTCCTGACATCTGGAAAAAAAATCTCAATATAAAATATTGTTTTATTATATTCCTTAGAAAAGGGAAAAAAGCAGTGAAGCAGCTTTGTTAAAATATTTATATATAAACATTTGAAAAACGTCCACCATATCAAAGTGATATGATGCAATGAACGTACAGAAACATACGGGGGGGGGGGGGGGGGGGGGTTTGGGGGGGGGCATACAACTGATAATTATATTATAGAGGATTCCTGCAGACCCTCAAGGTTTATATGTATACAAGATCAGATCATTTGACCTTTATGACATGCAAGGTTAGTTCAGATTGTAAAATATGCAATAATTTTTTACCATAAATGTAAAAACTTTTGTTATATATTACTTTTTGTCTACTTCATGGTCACATCACATTTTTCCATTTAAACTTTTATTGAAATTGGTATCAACGTTTTACAAAAATATGAAAACAATTTGAACACAAAGAGTACATTTCTAAGAATTTGGTTCATTTTAACCCTGATTTTTAATAAAAGATACATTTCATTCTTGGGCATTCTTATTTGTCATTAACACAAATACAGAGTGCAATGAAAAGGCACAATATTACGTTTTAGTGTTTCAATACAGGAAATGAGTTACAAAATCCAGGCATGAGACACTAAAAAGTAAAAGTGTGTCAAAACTATTTCACAGCATTCCAGACAAACGCAAGAATGCGTCTTGTGTGATTGACCCCCTACCCATTCAGAAAAATGAGCTTTTCATTTCCTGTCCGCTGCTTTCCCCTTCGGTCTCTTTGATCTCAGAGTCTTCACCCTCCAACACAATCCCCATCTTGTTTCTCTTAGCAAAAAGCTGGCTGGTCTCCAGAAAGGTCTTGTTTTTGGTCTCTGGAATGACTATCCAGATGTAGATAAGTGTGGCGAGACAGATGCAAGCAAAAATTATGAAGCTGTACGCACCTAGGCCTTTCTGTAGACACAAATAAGGAATACATAAGGTTTTTTTTCTTATTTGATGATCCACAAGTTTCATAACGGTAATTTAGGATTTAATCAATAAGTTAACAACTTGGCGCAATCAATTCATGCAATACTGTGATTGTTTGTTAGTGTTGCATTTGACCTCTGACCTCTAGAAAAGGGAAGACCAGGCCGACAGTGAAGTTTGAGAGCCAGTGAACCGAGCCGCCCACCATAAAGGCCGGTGGTCTAGAAGACTGCCGGAACATCTCTGTGGTTATTACGTTAGGAATAGGACCTGCGAAGGGATGCAGCAGAAGCTGTCAAAACTAGATGTTCTATCGTCAAACACTTCATCTTTCTATAGGCAGCGAGAAAAGAGATTGCTTGAAGCACTTTGCTGCTTTTACAATCTGTTTTACAGCCACTTTAAAGCACTTCTCTTACATTCACTCCAGGGTTTTAATGTAAAATCCTAGAAACTGCAGCATAAATCTATTGCCATTCCCCACCAAGGAATACAATAAAATGAAAGGGAGGGAGTGAATTTATTGAGATGCAGCGAGCCCCCCGTGCATCCGCAATATGCCCCGACGGGATTGGCGTGAACTCACTTGGGCCAATAGCATGTCCGATGACGTAAACAATGACACAAACGATGCTGAGATAGGGTATCCAGTCCATAGTGTCCTGTGGGTGGAATGTGCAGCAGTTATTCTACCACATTTATAGCCTTGCATTTTACATAGACCCAAGAGGCAAATTTGTCAGTCCAGCACATTCATGGCTCTAAAATTAAAATCTCCGTTGGGACTGAGCTTTTACAGCCATCTGTCTATAAACAAGAATTTATTACAATCATAATAGGCCAGATAAGGAAACTCACTTATTCAGTTAAAGGGAATTTGATTGGTCATAATAATGAGCCTATCTGAACCCTTTGCACTTGCATTTGGGGTGGACTGAAATTAAAATTCGAATCGATACAGATCATATGCAATGGAAAATATACAATTAAAAGACCTACATTAAAATATTACTATTAAATTATTTACAAAATACTGTTTTAAGTTTAAATATATTTTAATATGTCTAAATAATATTAAAATATTTGACTATTTAAAGAATAACATTTAAATTTGATTTATATTATCAATATAAATATTATGTCAAAATAATGTCAATCATTTTAAAATATTACTGACATTATTTAGACAATTATATTTTAAGTTTATTTATATTTTAATATTCAAATTGTATGTCTAAATAATGTTATAATAATAATTAAATATTATTCTGATATTATTTAGACAATATTTTAAGTTTAATTATATTTTAATATTAAAATATTATGTCTAAATAATGTCATAACAATATTAAAATATTACTCTGATTACACTTATTTAGGCAATAATATTTTAATATTAAAATATTGTCAAAATATACTATAATTTTGTCTAAATAAATAAAAAACGAAAATCAATCATTTTAAACACATCACAACATTACAATGTACAGTATGAAAAATCTAAATTCATTTTGATATTTGCTAAAAATTAGAGCATTATCATATTATTAACTTTAATCTTTAATCTAAGTGTTAAATTAGGACAAACAGAGCATACAGTCACGCACAATTAAATATACAATATTGGCAAATATTAAATATACAATACAATATATATATATATATATATATCCAATTTAGTTTCTAAAAATGCCTATATTGGCCGATAACAATGCATACCTAGTTTGTATTGGAGTAAGTACAGCATTGTTATACCTGGAAGTAGAGCGCTATGGTCAGGAGAACACAGGCAGCACAGCAGATGCCAAAGCCGATCAGTAACAACAACCTTCTGCCAGATTTCTCCACTATGAACACCTACAGAAAATCACATTTTTTACACGTTTCTTTTTTATGTAAATGAGGGGTATCAAGGGGGGGGGTATGAAATTATGAAGAGCACCAAAAGTGGCTTACAGCTGCAATTGTCATGAAGACATTAACAGCTCCCGTTCCGACTGTCACATACTGAACGTGTTCTTCCTTCACTCCTGCTGAGCTATAGATGCTGTCAGCATAGTAATAAATCTGTTATAAAGTTAAGCAAAACATATTTGAAATATATGCTTTCTGAAGAGAAATGTGTTGAAAAGTATATTATATGTGTGCTGTTTCAAAGTGGTGCTTACGGCATTGACTCCTGACAGTTGTTGACCCATGTTCATGAAGATTACAGACAGCAGCTGCCAGCGCAGTGAGCGGAAGGTGAAGAGGTTGAGCAGAGAGAGTCGACCTTCTGCTCGCTCTGACTGATCCTCAACATGCATCTCACTCAGCTCCTCATCCACATCCTCCCAGCCCCGCAGCCGCTGCAGGTCTGAAGCACAACATATCAGAGTGTTCGTTTAAGCAGTCTCAAGCAAGCAATAACAGAATATGTGTGAATATCGAATATCAACACTGCTTTGTTGATATTCAGACCAACAGCACGGTCGCAAGTGAGATATTGCTTTTGATACAGTTCAGTGAACAAGAGATATTAGTAACTTCCATTTCAGAAACAATTTGGTCGGTTACGTGGTCTATTTTTGCTCTGACAACAAAATCCAAACTAAGCTGAAGCAGAATGAGCCATTGCGTCTCCGAGTTACATTCTTGGTGTTGCATCCTTATTGAATCAGTGTTTTTGAATTTTAAATTAATGTGAATGACAAAAATGCACTCATAAAGAGAGTCACTTGCTTAGTTCCTAAATGAATCAGTGTTTTTGAATGAATCAGTTGGATAAATGTGAATGATTCAATGACAAACTCATAAAACCAGTCAATTGTTTCCTTCCTCAATGATTCAGTGTTTTTAAATTAATCTGATGAATGAATGTGAATGATTAAATCATTACCTCATAAAGACCATATACATAATAAAGGCTAGATGTCTTACGGCGGAGTCTCTAACGTCATCACCCGGTGGCCATCTTGTCACAGGCAAGCTTTCTGGCGGGCTCTGTGGTACCTGATGTAAGGTGAGTAATCTGCACGAACACAAAACTCTTATCTCGCTGATATTTCGATGGATTTACAAACGGTTTGGTTTCTTACAAACGTTATTAACGTGGCTATAATTCTGGATGCTTGAACATGTTGAAATATATAATATTATAATTATTCATAAGTATGCAGTGTCATAACTACATCTCTGACGTTTATAACAAACCAACCCGTTTGAAAATCGGTAGAAAATTGAGCAAGTTATGGTTATTTAAAAAGTACACGCACCATTAAAACACAATGTTACGAGTGAGCGAGCTGAATGTGACAAGATGGCCGCCAGGTGCGGACGTCAACCTCCATTGGCCAGCAGCGCGGACAAGACATCTAGCCTTTATTATGTATATCTATGATAAAGACAGCTTCTTGCTTTGTTCCTGAATGAATCAGTGTTTTTGAATGAATCGGTTGAATGAATTTGAATGATTCAATGACGTTCTCCTAAAGACAGCCACTTTCTTTGTTCCTGAATGAATCAGTGTTTTTAAAAGAATCGATTGAATGAATGTGAATGATTCATTGGCACACTCAAGACAGTCTGTGTTTAAAGCATATTCTAACATTACTAAAACACTAAAATTCAGAATAGTATGGGATGACATTGATGTAGCCATTTACATCAATAGAATAATATTTAAAAAACAATACCAAAAACAAAATTAGAAAGTGTCTGCCTGTATTCACACTAAATATATATATAGAAAAAAAGGACAAAAAATATTTGTGCAGGGTACACAAGACCTTGAGGTGTAACAAGGAACAAATAAGTTGAGTGTCTAAATGTTGTAAACTCTTAACATAAGAAATAAACTTGATAAAGCCAGCACTACTCCATCATAAAACCTCTGCAATCTTGATGAGTTCTTCGTTGGTGCACATCCCGCTGTGAAACGGACATTTTCTTTGTGTGCTCTGACATGGGAGACCAAAATAACTCCTTCTGTACCTTTCCTGGCAGTTTTTTCATCCCCCTTCTGTATGAGCATGTAGCGTGGGCTCTCGGGGAAGAAAGGCAGAAGCAGCAGCTCAATGGCAGCTGGAATCCCTGTGAGACCCAACATGATGGGCCAGCCTAAAGAGAGAACATTACACATCACCATGAGCAGCGGGGGCACGCTTTTTCCAACTGCACTCAGAAACTCCACGTAAACAGCACAGCAATATTGGTCATTTTTGCACTGTACAGTCCAAAGAAAAAAAATCAGGAAACATCCCATGCACTGTGCATTACCTTCTTTATTTCCTAGGATATTGCGAATGCCGAACACTTGGGCGACAAGGATGCCAACGGTGATGAAAAGCTGTGGCACTATCCCAATGGCCCCCCTGTAATTCTTGGGAGCGATCTCTCCCAAATACATAGGCACCACATTGGAGGACAGGCCTAGAGAACACAGTCACACAATGCCATGCTTAAACATACAGTATAGCTGACCCATACTGACAGGTGGAATATTCTACTGACCTGCACAAATGCCCACTAAAAAGCGTGAAACAATGATGATCTCAAATGACCCCGCCACTTCACTCACACCCATCATTATAGCAGGAACAATAGAGAAGATGTTGTTAAACAGGAGTGTGCCTTTTCTGTAAGCAAATGACCTCAGTTATGGTGAACGATGATTGGGATTCAATGCAATTTATTGGCAAAAACAACTCATTTCTTTTTACAAGCTCAATTACCTTCCAAATTTGTTCACCAATGGGCCTACCATGAGAGATCCGAAAAACCCACCCAGTGGGTACATGGACACAGTAACGGACCACAGGAGGGTCAGGAGACTTTCTGACATTGGACCATAACGATTCTCATATATTTGGGTGTAGAAAAGCTTCATCTCCTTTTATCAGAATATCAGAGTAAAGTTCAGCAGAGGTGAATGTTTAAATATGCAATAACTATAATATAATATAAAGTCAGTACCGGGGCAGGTGAGTTGATCACAGCCACATTGTATCCATACTGAAAAGACGAGCCAAACCCGGCAATCAAAGAAGCTGCAACCAGGATCAACGTCACCCTCTGCAAATTTGCATGAAGTTCAAAAATATGTAAATGCTACTAAAATTCTAGTTTAAACATTCATTTGAAGTCATAAAAGCTGCTGCAGCATATTGGAAGACAAAAAATACTGTTAATTGTTGACTGTCTGTTAGCTATTCAAAATAGGAGTATCGAAATGTAAAACAAGTGCTTTTATTTTATTTGTTGCAGAATTATAATGTTTAGTAAAAAAAAAGTACTCACCCCCTTCCTCTCATGTTTCTCCATGTTCATCTCTTCCTTCATGCTTTAAATCTACAGTATGTTTAGAAAGAACACTGAAAAGAAATCACTGCTGTTTCTGTCTATTGTACTTTGGACATTGGAGCCAACCCTGAAAACCAAGGTGAAAGTTGTTTAGTATAAAAACAACAGATATAAAAAGATAAAAGTAAACTAGCTACATTCCTATCTGCACCGGTAAAGGAAACCGCATGACAATAATTATGTCAGTTATTGTGGTGCTGGTACTGTACATGTATAATGTAAATTAGACTCCAATTAAAACTTTTATTTAAAATGTAAAATGATTAAATATATATAATAGGGTATGTGAGGGTAGTTTGTCTGCTTTCTTTAGAATTTAGAAGGCTAAAAAAGAAAACCATATAATATCTTTGGAGAACATTTGCACCCCTTATAGGTGAAAACTGTTTATGCAAGTGTACATGACAAGTAGTTTTTGCCTTTACTCAAAATATGTAACTCACACTTTCCCATGCCATGTAAAATAAAAACAGGTAAATTATAATTTTTATATTTAACATGAATTATGATAGATTCTCATATTAAAGATAAAAATCCTTTGAAGATTAATCCGAAACGAATGAGGTGTTTTCAGGTCTCACTGCTGGTTGTCCTCTAAAAGACCCCCATACTCGATTCAGGACTTCATGCACAACCTGCAAATTAGCATATTTTAATTAAGACCCTATTTATAATTACAATCTCTGGTTTATAACTGAGTTAAGAAAATAATGGTAAATCTCAGCTGTGCTTAAAAATGAATCCCTTCACTTATCAGAACAAATTCTGGAGTTAGTAATTGAATAATTACTCAATGTCAGGTGCTAAAGAAAAAAACATTATAGTCAGGAATAAAAGGATTTCCGTAACACTTCGAAAAGGAATATTCATATATAATTTTCTCAGTCCCACTACAGCTGAGTTGATCAAATAAGTTGGGGGGGGGGGGGGGGGGGGGGGATGCTGAATTCTATGTGCCAGATGATTGTGGTATTTTTGCTCAGTATCAGTATAACAGGGTCTTAAACCGATTAAAGTCTGAAGAAGCCTAATCTTTAAATGTCCTTCCCAGCAAAGTTTCCGGACAATCATAACTTGCACTATTTCAGGAGACAATATCTTCATTGGCTATGCAATTAAATAGACAATGTGCAATTTAGGAATATTTATTGAACATTTCTAGGTTGGTAGCAGTAGTATAAAATTATAAATCCTAAATACAGAAGGTGAAATAGATTAAATAGACTGACAAAGATAAATAAAAGACTATCAAGATAGTTTTGCCAAATATACAGTGTAAAATTGAAAATGCAACACTAACAATTCCCTTCTAGGTAGTAGAACCAATCTGGAATCTGAATATGGACTGGGCATTTCTCAGATTAAGGGCCAAATTAGGTTGCTGTAATTTTGAAAATGGTATACATCAAATGATCAGTCCTTAAGTCAGGAGCGACATTATGAGCTTGGTTGAGACCATAAGATAAGGGAATTTATGTTTTTTTGCCATTTTCTTAACTATGTCAAGTAAATGTGTCATTACCATCACATCATCGAATATATGTAAAAAATAAAACTTAAATGATAAATCAGTGCTTTGAAAACATTTTGTGGTTTCACATGGAATCTATTTTATCTTGAACTTAATGGGATTGTTGATTTTTACTTGCAAGATGAATTATAGTCATTTAAGTATCTAAATGTCTGATTCAGTGTTGGTGTTGGTACTGTTGGTAATGACGGCTCAACCATGGGACAGGTAGAAATTAAGCAAAATAAAGTACAAAATGCATATATATGATTCATTTGTGCCTGTAGTTTATTAGTTCAGATAACATTTAATTCATGTATTTTTTTTTTAATTAATTTGTGATAAATAATGTTTGAGATATGGCACGACATGTGAAAACTCTGGTGGTGGACAACACCAAAACACAGATATTGTACCACAAAACACCAATAATATGTGTTAAAATCATTAGTAAGAGCAGCCACAAAAAAAAGTCTAGACTTGTTTTTGTTTATACTAATTAGTGGTGCTAAAATGTATTAGATTTAATTAGTTTTTAATAGAATTACACCCTGTGGACAGAAATAGGCCCGAATTCTGGGAAATACAATTGGTGACCTCTGAGCCCCAGACTGGTGATTTCCATGCTAAGCTTTATTTGTTATTGCACTGGCTGCATATGCACAGCATAGTTAGGCTAGTTATATCATTATTTTACATGAATAAAAAATTTAAATCAAAACATCTAACATGACATTTCAGTTTTATTATTTTGTTTTGTTTTATTATCGTCTCCAAACAGCAGAGAATCAGTGATACTGGGAAGCTACTTTAAAAATGCAGCTTTTCAAGCTAAATAGTTCAACTAATAAGCTCCCTTTAATTATTAGATTAAAAATAATATTTATTTAATATTATAAATTTTAATATGCTATTCCCTTGTTTCTCAACAACCATCATTGCTCAAATATTATCTGGGGGGTGATTTATTATTTTGTGACGTAGGCTACCCCATACAGGAATACAGTACAACTTTAGCTACTGTGTTGGGTGATTGGCTACACCTACAAAAGCACGTGTTTTGAAAAAACATACTAAACATTTTTTTTTTTCCCAATAACATCTTGTTTCGAAGTCCAAACTTTGATCATTCATGTGTAGTGTTTGCACTTACCCAGATAGCAATGAGTCGGCGGGCCACCGGCGGTTCTCCAGCGGTAGTAGAAGCGACAGTATGGCGTAATCGCAAACACGTTTGCCGGCGCACCGCCAGCGGCAGCCGCTTTTTTAAAAGCGGCATCCGCCTTCCTACCGCCTTCGTATCGCGGACGGCCAGCAGGTCAACCGCCGTTTCGCCGCAGTTATAACAAAGGCAGCTTTTTCGCGTCCCGCGGAGGCAAACGCTATTATATATATATATAAAATATTTATAGCATGCAGTTTATCAAGAATAATGATTGATCAAACCAGATAAATTTCCATTTGACGTTTTAATTCCACATTTTAAAGTACAGTAATAGTCATTGAAACAAAATATCAGCTCAATGAAATATAACAAAAAAGATACATATATACATAATGTACACACTAAAGAACATGCAAGTTTAAAATTATATATTGTTTAAAAACAGCCTTTTATAAGCAAATTATATCACTTAAAATATTTTTTAATATTATCAAGAGGTCAGTTATGGGATGAAAAGAATTACCAGTAAACATTATAGCAAGTAATGAAGATATATGGTACCAAATAATGTGCAAGATACCAAATAAATTCAGGTATAACATCACATTTTCAAGAAATTCTTAACAATAGGATAAGTGGCAATAATTGAGTAAAGCTCTGGGGTAGAATAGACAATTATAATGGCATTGCTGATCTGGGGCACAAGATTTACACTGTGAATGTCTGGAGTAGTTCGATATGCGTGGCGTAGTGAGCTAACAATTGCAGGACAGTAAGTAATTATAATTGTTTCAAGTCTGACTACAGGTTCTGTGGTTTTTCCCAACCACCAATATAGGCAACACAAATTGGCATATCTTCAGTGATTCCTTGTGCGCCTGTATAAGAGTGCTTTTAATTCACAATTTAACACATTACACAAACAATAAAATCACAAAAAAACATTAAGAAAAATACTACCAAGTATATCGACCAGACAAAAAAAAAAGTGGATTGGTCGAGTGTAGTCTGTTACAGACTGCAGGGTAGTGAGTGTTCCAGTTGTCAGTGATGCTGGGGTGTCAGTAGTCAGCCTAGGTTTAAGGGGTCGGCTGTGGGTCCCTCTCAGCTGTGCGGCGCCTTTTTCCACCTTCACGGTCAGATGCTCCTTTCAAGTAACGCATAACATTAACCTGGACCGCCTCATCAGTGGCATCCTGGGTTGCCGGGTTCTTCCGTATGGCCCCTGTAGAAAATACAGATCTGTCATTCCATTTGAATACACATCACATACACATCTATCTAAAAATATCTAAAGAATATCTAACTTACTTTGAACAATGGTCTTCAGGAACAGGTCTCTAAAACATGCTTTTTCCCCTACACCAGTCCAAGTTGTATCAACGGAAAGGCGATTAGAGAAGACACTCTGAAGCATTCTCCACACTGTTGACTTTAGGTCCTTCCCACATTTGATAGCCAAAAAACGTAGCTGAAAATCCAAAAAAAGTGCCCCAAATTACATTTCTCATACATAAATATAAAATGTGACAGGCTTTGAATTCAGACTGTAGAATAGGCAGTGTACAATCTTAATTTGACTTTAGATTAACCTACAGCGTTATAAACAATAGCAGCACACTTACAAATCGTTCCTGGAGCTCGTTATCCTGCCTCAAACTTCTGTCAAGCAACGCCAAATCTTCCTGGGTGTTTAGGGGGAGTGACAGATCACCTGGCAGGGATAACTCTCCAACAGACACATTGGCGCTGAAATGTTGCAGCATGGTGTCCATTTTGTTGTCCATGCTACGCACAACATCGCCAAACTCCCCAAGACGTCGCAGGATTAGGGTCTGATCTGCACCTAAAGGGATTCCCAGAATAAAAGAACATAGTAGTCAGTCCTGGTCCCTCAACTACAAAACTATGACATTTATATCTTGGTCTACTACATATATAGGTGGCCCCAGTGGGAATTAATCTAACAAACACAGGTGTTGTTTGCAAGTCGTACCTGATTGCCCAGTGCGAGCAAACGTCTTCAACATTGTCCCAACTTGCTTCACCTGCTCTTGAAGCGAGTTGCTGTCATCTGAAGCTAGAAAAAGATAGGCAAATGGTCATTTGGAACCTACATTACACACAAATATGTAAACTTTAAGAAAGAGTGCCATGTTCTCACCTGCTCGTGCATTGCTTTCTCTCCGGGCTTGGTTCTCCTCCCTCAGGGCTTGGTTCTCCTCCCTCAGGGCTTGGTTCTCCTCCTTCAGGGCTTGGTTCTCAGTCTTGAATCTCTGGACATCTACATAACAAAAGAAAAGGGATTCTGCAGGGTTTAGTCAGTCAAATTTACGACTAACATAATCACTATATTAAGAGATATAGGTCTAGAATATACCTTCATAGCTGAAAACTTGATTCTGTACGCGTGATTTCAGGGGAGTCCAAGGGCCAATCACTGAGTGATGACTTTCTCCTATTGATAAATTGACATAATAATATGTTAGAAGTTATTGCATATATTTACTGTATTGTACAACACACCTAGACACCTTTCATCCAGGGCAGTCAAGTGCCCTAATGAAAAACAGATTATGCATAAAAGGACTCCTCATCTTAAATAGAAGCAATAGTTTAAGACAAACAATGTCACAAATAACATCACTTACTTGTACTCAAACTGTTGGCTCTGAGAAGTGGAGACTGGACTACTGGTGAGAAACCTTGTTCTGAGAAATAGGAAACAAAAATGTGAAAATCTAACAAAGGGTATAGTTTAGTGGCAGGATCACAAATTAAGCATCACAGCAATACATTGTACATACCAGCTCTGAAGTCTACAGATGGTTGAACGTTTTCCTGGTTTTCTAGAATGAATGAAACTTCTGGAGCATCGGGCAGCACGGAAAACTCGTTACCATTACTCGTTACGATTTTTTCAAAGCTCAGAACAGCTGGTGCATCTGGAAGACTAGACTCCTCTTCATCAGAAGAGGCCTGGGGTCTGTACTTGGAATTTAAGGTTCTCTTTCGCTTTCTCTTCTTGTCATCGTCTGTCGTTTCAACGCTGGAACCCGTTTGGAAGCGCTCCAAATATCTCATCGCCTCTTGCCAAGATTCTAGATCAGGGAACAATGAATGAAAGTCAGTTATGCACCATAAACAGAAAGAAATTACACAGAAAAATAAAATGCACAAGTCACATTTACCTGCTCCCTTCATGAACTTAAAATTATGTTTTTCCCAGGTGCTGTGTGGAGGCGTGCAGCGGATGGCTAAATTGTTGCCTTTGTCTTTCTTGCGGAGGGTAAATGGGGGCCAAAAGCATATGCCCTCGCTGAGCCACACTTGCGGAACCACTGCAAATGGCAGATCCTCCTCGTCGATAAATTGAACAATGGCAAACAGCATCTAAAATACAAGAAAAATTAGCACAATATATACATTTTGGTAATTTTTTAGGCAAAATCAATTACGTCAAAATTCTTACCCCTTCAAAAAAAATCTATAATTTTCACAAGTGAATCAACGGAAAACCAGCCTTTCCTTCCGGGCAAGGAAGAAGATAATATTTCTTCTGCACATTTGCTGTATGCGTAAAGTGGAGTGTATCTGATAGGCCAGATAAATGAAAAATGCCTAGCTTGGAAGATTCCACAGGGTAAGTAAAGAAATCGACCACGTTCCGGAACCTCTTGTAGATGACCAAAGTGTTGTCCATTTCATCAACAACGACATTCTGTATAAGTACTATGTCCTTATTTTCCAACAGGACACAGTTGTCTCCCTCCGAACGTTTCACAACAAAGTCTTGAAAGTAACACTCCTCATACTGCTTTTTCACAGGAAGACCATTGAGGAGTGGTCCATGGTTGTGCTCTCTCAAGGACCTTGTTTTGGAGATGTTTGTTCTTTTGTGCTGACTTCTCTCTGACAATCGGCGAACAACCTGCTCCAGTGGTTGTGTAGGCTTGCGCAACAGTTTCTTCAGGCGCCCAAGGAAGTTTTCAAATGGGAAGCATGAGATATTATCAAGGACACCATACTTTTTGGCATCTTGGCTGAGGTGCACTAATCCATGCATGTTGTATGTCACATGTTCTTTTCCATAAAGCTTGCTGCAGTGATCAACAAAGAGAACCAAAATTCTGTGTGCATAGTCTACAAGGTCAGCACACAGGGACACATTCAGTAGGATGGTGATGCCAACTGAAAGCAGCATGAAGTTGTTGTACACTTGAGTTGGTACAAGGCCTTTTAAGCTGACTGGTCCAGTGTACAACAGGAACTGCCTGAATTCTGTAGCTTTCCAACGCTCAACATCTTCCATGGATCGTTGCTTCCTGTTGAACTCGCACGGAACATGGGGTGTAAAGGTCAGGAGTACTCTGGAGAGCTCTTTTACCACGCTGGGAGAAAATCTTGTCAGCCGACGTCCCTTTAGCCAAAGGTGTAACAACTTTCTTGTCACTCCAAGACATACCAGATGCATGTAATCCAGTGGGAACTGCGTTACTAAACCAACAGACAACAATGCCAATGGCGTTTCTCCACACTGATGACTGTCATCAGAAAGTTCATCACGGAGTACATTGTCTAATCTTAGAGTAGCATCTGTTTGAGGAAAAGTCATCCTGTTCTCGTAGTGGACCCCCTTTTGAACACACTTGTCACACCCATAATATCCACTGTGACCTTTCACATTTCTAACAAGCGCACGAGCAGGGGCGTCACAGATGAATGTTGATATTTTGAAAGAAAGTGCTCTCCCTTCAAACAGAACTCCTTCCGTTTCAAGCCGCTGTGCCTCTTCTACAAAAGGATTCAAAAAGTGAAGGCTGGTTGGCTTCTTCTTCCCATAGTAAAGACCAATGACAAATGGAAGTTTGTTTTGCTGGACATTACCAATGTATTGCTCAATTAAACCAAGAACTGGCCAGAACTGGGCATTTGAGCTTTTGAAAAGTGGAAGTCCATCAACATTAACTTGCATTGAAACTGACGTCAACTTCTGCAATTCAGGAGACACTAACAACTGCGATAATATTCCACTTTCAATTCCAGAGTGATGGTATACACCACCTGAGAGTTCTGTTGTTTTAACACAAGTCACTGTTTTCAGAAGGGTTCTTGGGTCTTTAGGAAGGGTTGGATGATCCTTGGACAAAATGGTTAAAAGCTTACCAAGTGCCACATGGGGGATCATGTTGTCAATAGCCCACCCTGCCAATTGTGTCCTTAGGCAATCCTCTTCCTCTTCATCTTCATCTTCATCTTCTGTGCTTGAGGAAAACATTTCACCAGCTTCACATGCCTCATCAACAATGATGTCCTGTGCTACAGGGGTTACAGTTTGTACATGGCTTGTTGTAGCCATTCCATGTAGATGTTCATTAACATGAGGATTTACTTGGTCAAAGTCAGGAATAACAGCAAGTAGAGCATTGTTTGCAGCTGCAATTTCCTGTTTGTCCCTCTCAACTCCTTTCAATATCCTTCTCCTTTTGGCCCAGTAACTAGACATTGTGACTAACCATGCATTTACCTTTAAAGCCAAAAAGATTGTCCCACAGTAGGTCTCTTTGGTGAAGATAACCGGTTATGCTCTGGTCAAGGTATCTGCAAAAAAATGTGAACAAAACCACATTGTTAATGTTAGGAATATACGTGGGGGAAAAAAATGATCAGCCAAATGTGGAACAGTGAGTGTTAAAAATAAAATGTATTCATTGAGTGTAGTGATTTAAGTGAACACAGAATTGTCCTCAAACATAAAATGTACAGAAGTTCACAGAATTACAAATCACAATAGCGTTAAAAAAACATTGTTACATTCGGATAAAGATGTTTTATGACTCAATAAACATGATTGTAACGATATATGATGTATGTGTGTTCTTCAAACTATGTTCAGGTATCATTATAATGAGATTATATTCATAATGTAAAGGCAATCGATATAATTTATCCTTGAGCATAATACTAGAAAATAATATATTTTCTCTCTAATTGTTTTATCCAAAGCCAAACCAGATCACAGAAGTTTATATAAAACACTCAACTTGCGTTATAAAGTAATTTTGCAAACACATGGTTTTAATCTCATAAATTTGTGTATAGTGGCTAGCTAGCATGCTAACGTTACCTAGCCTCAGGTGCACCTGTCACATAAATTAGCTGTTATTTTTATGATTTTATTGTAAATAGGAATGTTTACTGAAATGTTTTGCTTTTAGTTTTTTAGTGCTAGATACAGTTTCAACTGTGAAGTTGAAGAACTGTGAAAGAAATTAGGGATTATAACAGTGTGAATAGCCAGTCGTTGGTGATTATAGATAGCAATAAACCAATAAACCAGATTTGAGATGTGTAAATGTGTGCATTGAGAGACTGAATGGGTCAGTTTGCACCACAAAACAATAGAGAAACTACACTGAATAGTTGTTTAGATTATGACAATTAACACCAGTTTTACAGTCTAATCGAAATCAAGTCAAGATCTTGAAAAACGTGATCTTAAAAAATATTTAACTACATAAAGAGTTTTATTCTTATCATGTTCAGATTTTAAATATAACATGGTCAGACATGTGGCTATAGCTGCAGTGCATTTCTAGATTGACCACTGCCCACTTCAAATTTTTTATCATGAAGATATTTCATAAAAATAAATTTCTAATAACTTTATAAGACTTTGAAGATATTTATCATTTTTTTTTTCATTATGACGATAATTTATTCTAAACTTACAACAAAGTGCAAAGTGTCAGCTTTCAAAAGAGATCATAACTGTGTTTATAGTCCAAAGGGTTCATGAAGTTTTAGTTTGGGTATACCGTTTCTGGGGATTTTTCAAAAGTGGGCTTGAAGCTTTCTAGATGTAAATTTTTGGCTACCTACTAAATTTTAATTTGGCTTGCAGCAATCTAGAAATGCACTGCAGCTAAAGCCACGATCAGAATAAAACTTTAGTCAAGTATTTTTCAATATCACGTTTATGACTTTATTTCAATTAGACTTGTAAAAGGAAAACTGGTGTTTATTGTCATCATCTAAACATCTATTCAGTCGAGTGTCTCCATTGTTTTGTGGTGCAAACTGCCCCATTTAGTCTCAGTCTCTCAATGCAGACATTTGCACTTCTCCATTCTGGTTTATGGCTCGTAGATATGCTATTCTTTTGTGTGCATTAGAGTGACTAACGACAGGCTATTCACATTGTTATAATCCATAATTTCTAAAGTTTTTCACAGTTGAAACTGTATCTATGACTGAAAACTAAAAACAACATTTCAGTAAAAATTCCTATTTAGAATAAAATCGTAAAAATAACAGCTAATTTATGTGCACCTGAGGTCTAGTTTTTTTTATTACATAATTCCTGTAAAAAAATAATACATAACTGTCACTATAAGTTTCTGTTTCTCAGAATAAAATAATGGTCAAATACTGAAACCTGAGTATTATATCTTTCTAATGATGTATATTTTTTTAAGATAGTTCAAATTTACTATCATTATTTAAAGCTCACGCTCTGGCAAGGGTTAACAAAATAAGTATTATTTTAGGCCGAGGCTTTTTATACGGCCTACCGCTGAACGCGGCCTTTATCCAGGAGCAGTTCCAGATGGGGAAATCTCTGAAACCCTCCGGAGGGTCTGGTGGACCAGAGTTCAACGACAGCTGTTTCTGTTCTAACGTTACAGAGCAAATACGTGCGTTGACTCTCTCGATTATAGCTAACGTTAATGCTAAAGCTCGATAGACATAAAAAAAAATGGCCGCCAACGGCTTTCGAAACTTTCGCCAAATTACAACCAGCCAGCATATTTTATGAGTAAATTATTTGATTTTTATATTATATGTTTGTATTTAAAGTTAAGTATACATTTATTATCTGCAATTTTGGCGCCCATTATTAGCCGCCGCCACTGTACCTAAGTTAGCAACTTTGCGTAAACATGGCTAACGTTGACTTGTTCGGCAAGAACTGAGATGACTACAGATTTTAAATATATAAACTAAAAACAGTTGCGTTAAACACAAAGGAAACATGTACTTACCTAAATGATGGTAGTCGACGTCGATGACTTTGTTTAAACTGCAGGCTGTAGAAACTTGCGATCGAGTAGAACTGAGAACTGTACTTCTCGAATAGAGTGCACTCGAGTAGAGTGATGAATTGACGCGAATGTGTTTTTTATAGCGCCACCGTCTTATAAGCCCCGCCCAAAATTCAACACACACACAAAAAAAAAAAAACCACTGCGCATTCATTCTGTTTTATCAATGACATAATGTGTTTAGATTTTATTAATATTTTTTTGTAATAATCTCTACAGGGACTTTTACAATTTCTTAAACATTTGTACAGATCGCAATTGCTAGCCTAATTAATACTACTGATAAGGTAAAACAAAAATAAAACATTAAGATTGGAAAAAAATTAAAAAAAAATTTAACTTTAAACTTTTTTAACTTAAAGCATAAAGAACTTAAGAAGAATTTAGCTTTTTCATTGAGTCTATCCTTCATGTCAAAACTATTTTAAGAGTATTTTAAAGCGGCTTGCCGCCAGCCGGCCGCAGTCCATTAGACAGAGGCAACCGCCAGAGAAAATGAAGCAGTCGGACCGCCGGCGATTTGCCGGCGGCATCTCGCTAGAAATGCGAGTGACGTATTCGGCGGCAAACGTTGTATCCCCGCCAGCGGGACGCACCTATAGCCGACAGCTTAGGGCCGGAGGCAAATAGAAGCCGTGCGGATGTTTTTTGCTATCTGGGTATAGGCATAGGCTAGTTGTTAGGCCTAGCCTCATGATGCAAAAAAAAAAAAAAAAGATTAACCATGCAAGTAAGCACTTTCGTGTCTTTACCTGTATGTTGTTCACCAGCTGTTGGTCTGAAAGACTTTCTTCATTACTAGTAGGATTTTTAGTGGATTTTAGCTAAATATTCCACTTTACCCAGCGCTCTTTTATTTCTATAGGCTAGGCCTATGCTTTATAAAGTGAGTAAGAAAAACGATTCAGTGCCTGAATTTTTTGAACCGATTTGATCGGATCGTGTGCTTATAGCCTACATTTGACGCATTCTGGAAAAACAAACAAAAAACGATTCAAATGAGCGAACCATTTGTCCAATCTGCCATCGCGTGTTCCTATTAAACAAGCATAGCGATGATTTTAAAATAAATTATTTTACCAATTTTTTCGAAGTATAGCGCCACTACTACTCCGTTTGGCACTGATGTTCAATGATCTTTCTAGGCACATGTTCAAGGGACATGATCCATAGACACGAGCAAGACACATGATCCAGGGTATTTCCTAATGGGCTGCCAGATTTATAATAGAGCAGCTATAAAGAAATTACTTGGAAATTAGATAGAGGCAAATTTCACATTAATAATTTACTACTGACGCCAATTGTGCAGTTAAAATGTGATTTCACTGTAAAACGCAGGCCACAGTAGAACAATTCAAGTTTTTGTTAAACAGTTGCAGTTGACTTCATCGCCTCCTGGCTGCAACTCCTAAGACTACATTTGAAAAACATCAAACAAATAATGAAATGGAACAATCATTTTACTTCCCAAGTGAGTAATCGATCAGATCTATTCTTTAAAATGTATTTCAGGCCAGAACCACTTTTGAGAAAAAGCAGCGTCCCCAAACTCTGATCAGTGTCACACGGACAGCAGGGGTCTCTGTCTGACCAGTATCTGCTCCCTCCTGCAGTGCAGCACTGCAGATTCTCTCACTCCTATTCCTCCTTCAGCAACTCATTAATCAAATTGATTGGACCTCATCAACTTAAACAGAGATCCTCAGCTGTTTATTTCAGCAGGTCGAGGGCTGAACACCCCATGGGGATTGTGTTGAGGTGTGTGTCCTTACATCAGGTCTGTGCGGGTTTAAAAAAGCTCTCTTTGGGCTGTCCTCTGCAGTGATACGCAGTCATTGCAGATGCCAACATAGGGCTCTAACATTCCCAAGCGATGGACACTAAAGTGAACAGTGGTTCAAGAAAAGGTAAGTAATATACCAAAATTAGCCATAAACCAGAAAATCCCAGACCACAAGATAACATTATTTTAATCTGAAAATGTATCTTTGAAAATATATCAGGTCTATACATTTTTTTCATCTTTTACGATTCCAGATATGACGTATAAGATTGCATTTAAATTTTATGACAAATGATCAAATTGAGTCATCTTTAAATAATGTAAATACAATAATTAATTAAATTGAAAATTAAAATAAATGTTTATTCTAAATTCAAAGTATGAACTCTTAAAATTAGGAAAACAAAATACTCAAAAGGCAAAGCGGCTACATTTGCTTATGTATAAGCATTTCATATGTATACAAATCTGAGTTAAACTATTGATACACACACACACACTCACACACACACACACACACACACACACACACACACACACACACACACACACACACACACACACACACACACTCACACACACAATGGCTGTTGAACTGTTTCCAGTTTCCACTCTGTCAATAAACTGTCATTATGAGCTACTCAAGACTGGCTTGTCAACTGACTCTGCTTTAGCATTAGTGATAGCAGAGGTAGGCAATATATCCAACATCCGCTTCCCTCAGCCCATATGACCAATCAACAAAAGATCTGTCATTGTAGTGTTCAGCTTGTGCCCTTTTCCCAGCTATCCTCAGAATAGTTCCTCTTCTTGCTAACTGAAAGCAGATCTGGTATCATGCTGAGATAATGGAGAAGTCGCTGGTGTATCCTAACTGTGAAACTGACATGGACCGATTCTCTTATACAGCATGTATTATCAAATATTTCAAGAAGGCCATACAGCTCAGGCACGCAAAATGCATATTAGCTAGCTAGCGTCAAGAGAGATCCGCATTGACTCAAGCTGAATGTTGAGGATTGGGGGAACATGCTTGCGCAATCATAAAAAATACTTACCACATAGATTCTCTCCATACAGACATTATGGTCAAGAAAGAGCTTACAGTTATTGACACCTCTGATTTTTTTAGCAGACGTGGAGCTGCCAACATAAGTGCAATACTAAAAAAAAAAAAACTTGGTCATGAAATATTGATTTCAGTACCTGCAGCATAGACTACTATGTTAAAGTTATCCCTTTCTATTTTCCAAATATGGTATTGATCTTTTTTTGAACGAATCTTTCTTCTTTTTTGTTTCTTTTTTTACCTTATAATGTTTAATCAAAAATCACTGGACCTTCAGGTAAAAAATACATTACACTCGAAAAGACTTCTTCCATTTCATTGTGACTTTAAAGGGTCTGCTAAGAAATACAATAGTCCATTAGAATGTATAAACCATTGTAATAGCAACAAAATAATACAGTAATATTAGTATACAGTACACAATAATAGAGGTCATTTTCACTATAAATGAAAACCAAGATGCAAGATGGCGCCAGCATATCCACCTTATTTTGCAACCCTATTTTTTGTGAATGTGTGAACTTCTGATTCATTAGCTGCTTTATGTAAATAAATGGAAGAATAACAAAATGCAGTAAATGGTAATTCGGGACGATGGTACATATTGAGGTTTATTGTGGGATCGAATGAGTGCACTCGATAATGTCCAAGGATGCCCATGGTTTCAAACATCACTACAATCCTTTTACGCATATGATCACACCGGTGTGATCAGTCCAGGTGTGATCAGTCCAGGCTGGTCCCTGGAGCGTACAACCACACCGGTGTGATCAGTCCAGGTGTGATCAGTCCAGGCTGGTCCCTGGAGCGTACAACCACACCGGTGTGATCAGTCCAGGTGTGATCAGTCCAGGCTGGTCCCTGGAGCGTACAACCACACCGGTGTGATCAGTCCAGGTGTGATCAGTCCAGGTGTGATCAGTCCAGGTGTGATCAGTCCAGGTGTGATCAGTCCAGGCTGGTCCCTGGAGCGTACAACCAAACCGGTGTGATCAGTCCAGGTGTGAAAAGTCCAGGCTGGTCCCTGGATCGTACAACCATACCGGTGTGATCAGTCCAGGTGTGATCAGTCCAGGCTGGTCCCTGGAGCGTACAACCACACCGGTGTGATCAGTCCAGGTGTGATCAGTCCAGGCTGGTCCCTGGAGCGTACAACCACACCGGTGTGATCAGTCCAGGTGTGATCAGTCCAGGCTGGTCCCTGGAGCGTACAACCACACCGGTGTGATCAGTCCAGGTGATCATTTCCCAAGCGCCATGGAACTCACCCTAAGTTAGATCCCGAGCAGCCCTGATGTTTCGGGCACAAGGAGGAGGAGGCTAAGTCCCGCCGATGCCGGACCACCCCCAAAGCGACCATATGATCACCGCCCAACCCCCTGTTCAGTTCCTGGTGTTGGAGGTGCTGTGATTGTTATTGGTACTGGGTCTGCCCCACCTGCGCGCCCAGACTTCCTTCTGCTGTTATAGCGAATCAAATAAAAAACAAACAAGGGAGCATTCCTCCTCTTCATTATCCAAACACAAGCGTCAGCCCCCTGCCACAGTGCGGGGAGCTGCCACCTGTGACTCTTCAACCCCATCACCACCCGAAGCCAGGGTTGGGAATCCATTCCCCTTGTGTTGGTTTGGGTTTTAGAAATAAACAATCAAACAGAGTTTGATTATCTTGCTTCAGTTCAGGGGCATGATTCACATTTTAGTCTCGGACATCGATGCTCATGTCCTCTAAGCCGAAGTACAAGCTCTGCTAGTGAAGGGCACTGTGGAAACAGTTCCCACAGCCCTCAGTGAGTCAGGCTTTTACAGCCGCTACTTCCTCATTCCAAAGCAGGATGGCGGCCTCAGGCCCATCCTCGATTTGAGATGTTTGAAATGTGCTCTGATAAGACGGCCGTTCAGAATGCTGACTTTAAAACAAATCCACTCACAGATTTGCAAAGGGCATTCGTTTTTATCAGTGAATTTATCAGGGGATCTGATCTTTTATTTCCAGATAGCCCCTCATCACAGACCGTTCTTGAGATTCACGTTCGAAGTGGTGGCTTACCAATATACAGTCCTACCATTCGGACCGTCCCTAGCTCCGCACACTTTTACGAAATGCGTGGATGCAGCCCTCTCCCTACTGAGACAGATGGGAGTACTCATCCTGAATTACCTCGACGATTGGCTGCTCTTAGCCCAATCAAAGGAGGAACTATGCAGGATGAAGGAGGAACTTAGCCCAATCGAAGGAGGAACTATGCAGATCTAAGGAGGAACTATACAGATCTTTGCTCCTCAGCCACTTGGAAAGTAGGGTTCAGGATAAATCTAAGCAAAAGCTCACTGTCCTCCAGCCAACACATCTAATTTCCAGGGGCAGTCTTTGACTCTGTCCAAATGTGGGCCTGGATTTTGCTGGAGCGCAATCTGAAAATTCAGAGTTAAGTCATTCAGAATTGGGGACGGCCCATCTGTATCAGTTAGGGGTAGAACTGGGCTCTGTTTCCAGAAGAAAAGTAGTCGTGATGACGCCTCAAAGACTGGTTGGGACGCCCTATGCAACGACAGACCTGGCTTCTAGAAGGAGCCGGTGACGAACTGGCACATCAACTGCCTAGAGATGATGGCAGTGCTTCTGGCCTTCAAGGAGTTCCAGTCAGAACTCAGAGCAACATGTCCTGGTCGGATCAGACAGCATGACAGTGGTAGCCCATATAAATCACCAAGGGGGTCTCAGGTCTCATCTGCTAAACAAGCTGGCATGCCGCCTCCTTCTGTGGGTTCAGTACAATCTGCGCTTAATGAGAGCGGTACTCGTGCCAGGCTCCATGAACACGGGAGCAGATATGCTGTCCCGGAATGGACCATCTCCAGGGGAATGGAGACTCAGCCCTGGATGTAGACCCTCTATCATGCGAGATTGCTTTAATACTCTCATTTCTACGTGAGCTGCTGGTCGGCAGACGCACCCCGTCCTCGCTCAAGGTATACATGGCATCTATTGCAGCGTACCATGCTCATATAGCTGGCCAGTCAGTTGGGGAATAAAAACAACGACTTGATAGTCAAGTTTCTCAGATGGCCAGGAGGCTAAACGGGCCTCGCCCCAACAAGGTTCCATCCTGGGACCTGTCGACAGTCCTTAGTGCACTTCAAGGCCCTTTGTTTGAGGCACTCACAACAGCCGACCTTCAGCCTCTCTCGCTAAAGACTGCCATTCTGCTGGCTCTGGCATCTGTCAAGCGAGTTGGGGATCTGCAGGCTCTTTAAGTGGATGCATCCTGCCACGAGTTTGGGGCTAATGACAGTAAAGTTAAAGGCTACGTGTCTTTCCACACCCTTTAGAGCACAGGTCATAATGCTTTTTCTGCTCTCCCCTCCACTGAGGATGAGCAGACACCACACCCACTTTTTTCGGTCCGGGTCCTTTGGATGTACATTGAGTGTATGGCCAGTTCCGACAGGTCAGAGCAGTATGCTTCGGAGGCCGCTCACAGGGGCTGCCAGTTATGAAGCAGAGACTATCTAATTGGATAGTGAATGGAATAGCTCTGGCTCATAAATTCTTGGGCTTGCATTGCCCTATTGGGGTGAGGGCCCACTTCACAAGGGGAATGGCCTCCTCTTGGGCTTGGGCTTGGTCATGCCGACATCTGTGCGATGGCCAGATGGTCCTCGCCTTTCACTTTTGTTCTACAAATTAGACGTCCCTGCTTTTCAGGTGCGGATATTGTCTCTGGGGTTTTTCTGGTGGTGTCATGTCCCACGGGCTTCGGCTCCTGACCTGAGCTCGCACTTGATAATGTCCAGGGCTGCCCACTATGGTTTCGAACACCACTACAAATGGCCATCCCCTCAAATAGTGCACCATACAGTATAAGGGTATAGAATGCCGACTGTTGAATGCCACGATTGACCAATCAGAAGTCAGCATTCCAGAGAGCTGTGTAATGTTTAATAGATAATTATACATCTCACACAATAATCTGTCCAGGGTTATTATCATTAACTACAACTACTACAAACCTTTCAATTGAAGCTGACATAAAAAGTATTAGATTGAACATTATAAGTGTTGCATTGGCAACTAACTTAAAGCAGAACTCGGCAACTATAGTCATTTCTTCGCTGAGTTTAACTTTTGTTGTTGCATGTTTTTCCCACGAGCTCCCCCTACAGCTGTGGGGCGTATATTTCACAACACTGTCGTAAAAAACTCAATTGGGGCACCCCCATCCCCCTTTCAACCGCTGCTCATGTGCATTTGTTATGATCGGAGCAAGCCAACTTTATTGTGTGGAGCTATGTCTACCGAGGTGGGTAATACATCATACTCGGTTCTATATCATAGAACATTGACATGTACATTTTGTATTCTGTTATCAACCATAAAGTTTGTGTTTCTCGCTCGTTCTTGCCGGGACGGTAGTCCCCAAGTTGCAAGGTTGGTTTTCCGCCTGGGAACGCTGGGGGGAGCGGGGAAAGTCACCAATATCACCAGAACAGGTTGTTTAACCATCCAAATGATTTCTAGAGTTTTATTAAGTTAAAAAAGTTGCCAAGTTCTCCTTTAAATCAAAACACTAAATCTATTATCTAAATAATTAAAAACAAAAACAAATAAAAACATAACAAAATGACTTAAAATTTAACTAAAATGAAAACTAAAAATATAAAAATAAAAGCTAATTCTATAATATAAGGACAACTATAATAGTATATAAAAAATACTACAGTAACACTGAATCTGAAAGGTAATCACTTTATTGAATTCAGTTGATATGCTGATCAAATATAACTACATGTACAAATTGAAAACTACATATACAAAGATTAAAAGGCACTTCTTCACCAGTGTTTCAAAGGCATTGTGTGAAGTAACAATAAATGTGCATTTTGTGGCCTGTGTCCTAGATGCAAATTTTGCCCAGCTAGGTAGCATGTGTACATGTGTTTCATACAGAGAAAAAGTGAATAAACTTAAATGAGATTGACATAATTCATACATACATACATACATACAAGGAAAGAAATACTATACGTTTATACATAGAAGAACAGTATATTATCCATATAAATCATGCTTTAAAAATACATAATAAATGTAATGTACATTATTAACTTTGCATTAAGAACACATGTGCTTTGTTGGGAGAAAGAGGAAAAAAATCCCTTGTAAAAACACTTCACAGTACATTTGCCATTTTGGTCACTAGATAATAAACTGCTGTATCCTCGCTTCCCCTGAGCTACAGATCTCATTTCTATTTAAATGAACATGAGATATCTGCGGCAGCAGAATGAAAACAGATTTGGAAGACAGAAAGCCTTTCGCCTAAAGTGCTGAGCTAAACCGGTAACAGAAAGTGCATTTGTGTTCCATGCTCTGTGGGTTTTGTGCATGTGACCACAGTCCCCTGTAATCCGTGAAGGCGCTTGGTCAAACAAGAAGGCTGAGCATGAGGCTCTGATGTAAGTCAAACAACCACAGCAGAGAGCCATAAAGTCAGAGCTTTCACTCTTGGTATCATCCAGCCTTGTGCGTTTGAACAGAGATAAATGTACAGGAGCAGATGCAGGATCTTACTCCATACTGTTCGCTAAGGTTTGGGGGCTGGTATTTTCCTCCCTGTGTGAAGGCGTATATGCATTTGCCCTGTTCTGGGACACTGATTCTGAGCTACAGTGTCTGTCCCAACCTTTGCAGCAGAGCAGAGCCACCAGTCGTGAACGAATCGAGGGAGTGAACAGCACAAACATGATGCAGTTCGCAGCTCCTTGAAAGGTGTTTCCAATTCCCTATTAAAAAAATGTAATCAGAATCATTGGGTTGCCAAATGCAATAAGGGCAAGTATAGATAAATGACTTTGATGAAGTACACAAATAAACAGCATGATGCTAAGGAGAATTGGACTTCAGGTAGAAGAGAATTAAGTTAATTTCAGGCTAACTAAGTGGAACCAGGTGACTTACATGCAAGGTCACCAGTACTGGGTTGTGCCCTGCAGGGGAGTCAGTCAGCAGGAGCAGGAAGCGGATGGTGCTCCACACGCGGAGCATGATGAAGATGATGGGGATGAGGGTGAGCTTCCTGTCTGCCATGGAAGACAGTGAGTGAGAAACAGGGCTGCTGGTCAGGATGGGACGGTACTCAGACAGGGCTGCATGCTTAAAAACATCAGAGAGAGAATAAAAAGAGCACAAAGAGAGATATTTAATATTAAAGAAACAGCTCACTTTAAACAAAAAATCTGACTTACGCATGACTTATGCATGTGTTGCGTACATTTAACATTAAGTCATTTGTTTTAAAGAAATTAATACTTTGATTCAGCAACGATACTTTAAACTGTTCAAAAGTGACAAAAGATTCCTATTTCAAATAAATGCTGTTCTTTTGAATATTCTATTCGTAATAGAATCCTGATGGAAAATTCATGTTTTCTACAAAAATATTAAGTAGCACAACTGATTTCAACATTGACAATAATAAGAAATGTTTCTTCAGTAGCAAATCAGCATATTATAATGATTTCTAATGGATCATGTGACACTGAAGACTTGAGTAATGATGCTGAAAATTCCGCTTTACCATCACAGGAATAAATGACATGTTAAAACATATTAAATTAGAAAACAGCTACTTTAAATTGTAATAATATTTGTCACAATATTAATGTTTTACTGTATTTTTCATCAAATAAAGACTTATTTTTTAAAAATCTTACCGACACCAACTTTTAAACAGTAGTTTAAATGATGACAGAATTTTAGTTTTTAGCTGACCTGTCAATTTAAAAGTGTTTTGAAAGTGGCTGGCAAACCTAAAAACCAAAGTGTTACTAAATCTTTCATATTTCCTTTGCAAGGAAACAGCATAAACATACACACCCCCATCACTAAAACATGTGGTTTGCAGAATGTAGTTGTTACTATGACAAGAATGTCAGCCAGTCTTTAATATTATTTGCTTATTTAATTCCAACAATGAACTTTACTGGGTTCCCACCCCTTTTTACAAGTGATTTTCCAAATGATTTTTTTCATTATTTTTTTTTTTCAAAGATTGAAAGTCACTCACAGTTTATAATCCTTGAAGTATTTTATAGCTCAGCATAACTAAAGATACTTTTATGACCTTTTAAGATTTTATTAATTTCCATGACATTTCCAGGCCTAGAAATCACTATTTTATGATATTATTATATTTCCAAGATACATTAACTCACCTATTGCACCCATTAAGAGTTTATGAAAATGTCATGCAAAACTCTGCTAGGCTGTAATGTTAAACTGTCTGTGATGAGCAGCGGTGGACTTACTGCTCTGTTAATGTGTATCTTAATAAGGATGTACAGGACTGGCAGTGTGACATAGGCAATGAACTCCCAGATCTTTCCCGTGAGCAGCATCCACAGCACATGGTCTTCGGCCTGGATGTCCACCCAGCACCAGCCTACGGACACTTCAGAGGCATCATAGCCGATCTTGTGCAGGGACAGGGCTGCCACAGTGATGGCGAAAGGAACGCCCCAGCTGACAAAAACCACAAATCACAAGATCAGACTGGAAACAGGATACATAAGTGAGTTCATGAGAGCCAGCCTTCTCACACTAAATCTTTATTATAGTCTTTGTAAAGAACACTGACTGTCTAAAATCTTTTTTTATTCATGAAGCTAAAAGAATAGGATTCTAAAGGCAAAATATTATAAACTAACCAGTTTATCGTAAATAATCTCTTCTCAATTCCTAAATTCCTTTAGTAAATAAAGGAAATAAATAATCTACCGATTACCTGTAAATTAAATTAAAGGATAAGCATGACATATGCATATGGACGTTTTATTTCTTCAACATTTCGATTTTAGGCTATATAATGTATAAATAACTTTAAACTTCATTTTTAAAAGTACAAATATAAGATATCAGAACTGAATGTATATTAATAGCCTAGTATTATATTAAAACGTCAACTATACAAAAACTTAACTCTGAAACTACAAAGGTAAATAAAGTATGTTAAAATGAATAATTATTGCAGGTTTGTTAAATATTAATAAATAAATTCATCAATAGTTCATAAGTAAGATTGAATGCAAAGAAATTAGTTTAATTGATGCTATAAGCAACCCTGGAAAAATTAAAGGTATTTCACATTTCCCCGTACTATTAAAGTGAATGGTGTCATTCTTCAAACATTTGCTTTTGTATTCCACTGAATAAAAAGTCATACAGGTTTGGAACATCATAATGGTGGTAGAGATTTTTTTATATTTTATTTGGGTTAACCTTTGCTTTAAAGGGATAGTTCACCCAAAAATAAAACTTCTGTCATAATTTACTCACCCTTATATTGTCCCAAACCTGTATTCTTTCTTTCTGTTGAAATAAAAAAGAAGATATTTTGAAGAATGTAGGTAATCAAACAGTTGACAGTAAAGCCATTGACTTCCATAGTTTTTTCCTACTATGGAAGTCAATGGCTACCGTCAACTGTCTGGTTACCAACATTCTTCGAAATATCTTTTTATTTCAACAGAAGAAAGAAACTCATACAGGTTTGAGAATTGGGACAATATAAGTGTGAGTAAATTATGACAAAAGTTTTATTTTTGGGTGAACTATCCCTTTAAGACCTTCCTGTAAAGAAATGCTTCGATGAGTTTACCTGATAAGATGAAAATACAGCACCAAGTTGTCGGCCTGTCTCTGGCTGGACTTCACAATAAAAACGTACAAGTAGATGGCTATAGCCACGGTCCAGAAGAATGAGCTGGTATTCGCGAATGTGGAAATTGCTCCTTGTGCAATACAATCCGCAGAATCAGTGTCAAAAATCCGCAAAACTCCGTAAAAGTACGAGAGTGCAGACAGAAGGTCAGACACAGACAGATACACGAGCAGTTTTCTCGGTGTAGTTCTCAAATCGAGCCAACGTAGATATGTGCATATAATTAAAAGTGACCCAAAAAACGAAAGTATACAGGATGCCAGGATCACAACCTGTTCGTAAACATACACGGCGGTCCGGTTCGTCTCGGCCATAGTTTTCCCCACTTTAAAATCTACCGGCGTCGTTTGTGTGTTTATGTTTGTTAAAGTTTTGCCTTATTTGAAGTATCGAATCCTCTTGTAAATAAATAGGTTTCCAGTCCACTGTCCCCCTGACGAAGCATTACCCCGAAAACAAGACGGGCTTTAAGATCCAGCGATGTAAGCTTTATACAAGCCAGTCAAACAGCTTCTTCACAACAGCTGAGGCAGTGAAACAATGTCTTGACAATAACAACAAATCAAAACATGTTGCAATCTGTCGCCATCTACATATTAAACCCGATTGTCTTTATAAAACAAACCATACATACCCCAGCCTTTACAATCTATGCTGACGAACTTTGTTTTTGCGCTGAACAGTTTCAGAAAGTGAAATCACTAGTGCTGGGAACTGATTCATCAAATGATTCGAATCTTTTGAAACAATTCACTAAAAAGATTCATACAGAATGGTTCACTGATTCGTTTAATGAGAATTTATGTTGGTTTCCTCGGCCCTGTCCCAAATGGCACACTTCATATGCACTTTCGGTCTTTTACAATGGCTGCCGCGTGCGCGACCGTAGGGTGTTCGGTTGTCATTTTGGGTTTCAGAAGGGTGCTCGCGAGCGCCCCCGTTGTGGTCGATATGCGCCCTCGATGCGCCCTTTTGCCAAGCTTGCAGCGTTACGTCACGAAAGTGCGGACTCGTAGGAAGACCGCGAGTGCTTATGGTGCCATTTGGAACAGGACCACTGTCACTACAGTTGAAGGAGACTAATGACTGTCGATTTGCGAGTCTTGGAAGGAACCATTTGTCAAAAAAAAAAAAAAAAAAAAACCCCGAATCGACCGAAACAAGTATTGTGCCTTATTAAAAGGGACTCTAGAGAGAATATTTAACCTTTCCCCTCGCAAATGACGATAAAGCATACCGTATCTATTTTTTTTTTTTTTTGCTCACAAGATTTGATTAATTCACGTCAAAGAAGATTAATTCCGAGACAAACACTAGAAAGCACTAGAACTAGAAAGCCAGAGCACTTATACTGTAGCCTATAGGCAAAGATCCCAAACATACATTTTTTCTTTAGATCTTTAATCCTTGTCAACCAAATGTCGTTCATCCAGTAATAAGCTAGGCTATTATTAGTGATGGTGATGGCTCTAGTTCATTTTAAACATCTGCATTCCAACATTCCAAATGTAACTGTGAGAGAATTACGCAATACGCTATTATGTGCAAGCAATGCGGCATTGCAAATGTTTCTGCAATTATTGACAATACATCTGCAATCACTATAATAGACCATTAGATGGCGTAATGTGAACTTCAATCAAGCTTCAAGATCTTGGTCATTTTTTCTTTGTGAAATTTTTTTGTAATTTTATCAAGCTTATTCTTGCATTGCATTAACTTGCATTGCATTAACCTCATTTATCATTAGTTTTTGGAGCTGTCTTGCAGGAATGTTTGGAGTGAGGTGCCGCTTTTGTAAAAAAACAGAAGCCCATATTTCAGTTTCCAGCGATATTTTTGTTTCCACTGGTCTATTATTTAGGCCAGGATTAAAAGTAGGTAGATATATCTTCTTTCATCTCACTGTCACAAATAGAGCAATGATAAGCTCCCAGAAAATTGCAGCATTCTTTCCCAGTGTGGAGCATGATTTTATTTAAGGCAGAGAAAAAAAGTGTTAAAAAAAGATAATGAAAAGCAATGCTTTGCTTGATCCTCCATTAAAGGGGACCTATTATGCAAAATTCACTTTTACATGGTGTTTGAACATAAATGTGTGTTGGCAGTGTGTGTACACAACCACCCATGGTAAAAATCCACCCATTCTTCTTTTTTTAATCCCCATAAATCAAAAGCAATGTCTCAAGACAAGCTATTTGCAGATTGTAGGCTACAATTTGTAGCTTTTGTGACGTCACATTGCACAGGGCCCTCCCACGACTGCTGTCGGACTGTCCCGTTAGCAGACCCTGCATGGCACACTAAGGACTCGCGGTCTTCCTCTGAGTCCGCACTTTCGTGGCGTAACGCCGCTTTGACTGTCGGGAAGAAGTCATGCTGAGCTCGGCAAAAGTGCGTATCGAGGGCGCAGATCGACCGCAAAGGTTTTCTGAGAGCTACAATGACAAATGGGACACCCTACGGTCACACAGACTTAACGGTCACACACGCACGCAGCAGCCATTGTAAGTCCACAAGACCGAAATATGAAGTGAGCCATTTGGGACAGGGAATGTCCCACTTCATGTACTTTTGTTCTTGTGGACTTACAATGGCTGCCGCCCGTGCGTGTCCGTTGAGTCTATGAGACCGTAGGGTGTTTCATTTGTCATTTTAGGTTTCAAAAGGGTGCTCACGAACACCCCCCCCCCCCCCCCCCCCCCCTGTTGTAGATATACGCCCTCAATGTGCACTTTTACCAAGCCAGCACTGAAGCGAGCTCTGCAGCAGACTTCTTCCCGACAGTCAAAGCGGCTTTACGTCACGAAAGTGCAGACTTGAAGATTGCGAGTGTTTACGGTGCCAGTTGTACACAGTCCACCATGTGCATCTCCTCTCCAGAGCATTTAATAGCAGCATTCAAGTACAATTCTTATTAAAGCTATACGAAAGTTATTCAATCAAGAGCAGTGAGTGATTTTCTGTTTTTCTTTTTGTTTGATTCATATTACCAGCATATAGCAGTTATTAAGCTGTTTAATACACAGATCTAATATATAGGCTATGCATGTGATTTCTTTACGTGCAGTTTGCATTCACAGACATTACTGAATTTGGCAGTTTAAGCGCAATAAGGCGCAGAAGTTTAGAGTGATATGGCTTTAAAATGCATGCAGATAATAAACTTTCATGATGATGAAGAACTGCAATGTCAGGTGAGAGTGGCCGCGATAGGTGATCATCAAGACCAAACAGATGTTGTAGTTTTTGGCAGAGGATGTAAAGGCAGCAACTCATTTGCATTTAAAGATACATGCTGAAACTTCACAGACACATTCTGGGGACACCTGAGAGTTATATTACATCTTGTAAAAAGGGGTATAAGGTCCCCTTAAAGGCAACCCTTCGTTCTCCTGGCATGCATCCATCCAGTAAATTAAATGAATGCCTAAATTCTGCAGTATAAGACATAAGGATAGTCTAAAAGTGAGCAGAAATGATTAGGCTTTTTCGGCAAAAGGCACTGTTATATTCAAAATTTGTTGGATTATATATATCACAATATAAAATATATTTTGTTGTATTGTAATGCAATGGAAAATATATTTGAGAGGGACATAAAAATGGGAGTAATTTTTATTATTATTTTGTATTCTGATAAGTGCATGAATCACATCAGGAGGTCTGGTTAACAAGGCAAGTTCAGTTTTGATCTTTCATCACAGATAATATATCCAAATAAACCTACTGACAGAATACAATTCAGACTAAAGATATAAAGTAAAATAAAATTCTAAATACAGTCTGGCTATATTAATCATACAACAGAAACAACATCATACGTTTGCCCCAAAAATGTGTCATTGCATAAAAATGTGATTGACAGTGTATGTGGCATTAAGATCCAATCCAGCAAGTGACTAAACTGGCATATTGGACAAATATCTGAGGTTATCCACACAGTTCATTTGCTATCATTGTACTTTGATATATATGGTGTCCAATACCTTTTAAAGTAACATTAATATGTTTGTGATATTAAATCTGTGAAGGCTACACTGTTGCATCTACACTGTAATCTCATTTTCAGGGTATGATTTAAAACAAAGTGCTTGAATACTTTGTGAAAGACCTTAAATTGATTTTCAGCTTTCCGGAGAAGTTCAGATGTATTGCCACACTGATGTGATTACATCAAAAACTCAAGTGAGTTACGGGCGTTTCATTCACCTGATCAAACCGCCCTTTTGATGATCAACAACCGAAACCAAAACTAATGAATTTCCCTGAAAATGAAACTCGACTTAATACACACAAATTGCTTTAAAGTTAATACTAAACAGAAACCAGAAATAAAGAAACAACACATGACAATAATGACGACATTAATATATTTTCATTTTTAATATTCATATAATTAAAATAGTTATTAAACACATTCTATATTATACAAATTAACTTGTGTACATATGTAATATTAGATTTAAAAAAAAATATTCCAGATATTTTTCAAACCAGAATGATTAGTATTTCCGTTCATCATTATGATGATAATGTATATTTTAGACCATTAGCAAACTTCATAATGAACATATTACAACACAAAGTCATCTGAATATGTCATCAGACTCTAAGCTATAGGTCAAGTATAAAGATTTCACAACAATGTCATTGCAATACTGAAATCTGGTCAGCTGATATTCACAATAACACTTGACTAAATCACTCCTGATCTGATGGAAGAGAGAGATAAAAAAAAGAAAGAATGGTTTGATGTAAACTATGACAACAACGTCATGGAAAAAATGACCCAAGATACTGTAAGCATGAATCAGCCTTTCATGAAATCAGTCGCTGTACGTGTTCAAAGCGGCAGTGACAGAAACAAAAGCTCACACTCACAATTAGAAGAAGAAGAATGAATGGGAAGAGAAGCTTGGTAATATGTAGAGACTGAGGTTTCTCTTTTCTTGTCTCTCTCCAGGCTGTAAGTGCGGGTGGGCAGCGGAGTGCGTGACCGGGGTCGGATGGATGGGCTTCCCAAGGTGATGAGTTTCTGCGGCAGTATACTTGCTGATTGCTTCGTTCTCACTCCACACAACAACCAGCTAAGACACTGCCAAAGAACCACTCACAGCAGCGCCCCTCATCCCTCACTCGCTCGCTCTCCTTCCATCACTTCAGCATCTCTCGCCCTCATCTGTCGTCGGGGACTGTAAAGACTGTATATGGCTCTCCTGTCTTCAGCAGGTGAGCTCTGGACGCTTTAATACTCTGCTCATGGAATGTCCAGAGTTCTTCTGTGACAGCCAGGGACAGAGGTAGATTTCCCCTTACCGAATAAGCCTTTGTTCTGCTTTCACTTTCCAAGAGATGACGGTAGGTGAGAGGTCGCCTGAAAACACAAAAATATCTCATATTTCCAGTTTATTACACCTCACCACTGCTGCATATGAAAACAGAACTGTGTGACATAACACAAGGGATGACAGCATTAAAAACAAATTCTCAGTCAGTATTTTTGTTTCGTTTTCAAGTTAAAATGATTAAAATAAAAATAAATGTATGACAGAAACAATTCTTTTACAAAAAAGTTATATTGTCAAATATTATTACAATTTAAAACAACTGTTTCTATTTGAATATATTTTAAAATGTAATTCATTCATGTGATGGCAAAATTTCCAGCATCTTTACTCCTGTCTTCAGTGTCTAATATGCTGATTTATTATCAATGTTGAAAAGAGTTGTGTGGTGCTTAATATTTTTCTTTGATTTATTTAAAAAATGTTTTTCATTTGTAAAATGTTTTTACTGTAATTTCTAATCAATTTAAGGCATCCTTGAAAGGCAAAAGTACTGATTAAGAAATAGATTTATTTATAGTGCAAGTTTGAACTAACAAATCAAACCAAAGTACAAAGGGACAATGATGACTGCATTACTGGGGGTAGAAAGTACCAAAAATCACAGTTCTCATATCTGTGATGCCATTTCAGCATAGCTGCGGGACTTCCAGGTTAGCATTTAATACAAAGCTATGACAGAACCCACAACACTTACCTTCAATAATCACAAGACAGACGAAAACAAGCCCTGAGGATACACTGACGTAGCACCCTTCCAACACTTTACTAGTAACGAGTAACACTAGCTTGCTAACTCTCCCTCCAATGTAAACAAGCCTGTAAAGCTTACATCTGAAAGAGAAAGACTCAATCCTCAAGAAAAAAAAGAGTTTGAGAGACCGCCACACCCCAGGGAGGGGAGAGCACACCTTCCTTTATTACTTATATGAACTATGCTCACCCTCTACACCGCAAATAGAGCCGTGACTCACTTATTCTCAAATAAACGCTGAATCTAGGTTCAAAGGGTTCAGCCTATATTTGCCTGTAAGAAACTGTGAGAACGGATGCATGTGAAAGAGCAAGATCGCTTGTATGAAGGTGTCATATGTTTATGAGTTAAATGACTGACGAGGTCAGTCCGGTGACTCCGGTCCCTGATTTGTTGTTCACCTACAGAAGCACTGTGAAGGCTCTATCTGTTGGTATTCCCCACAGTGCAGCTATTTTGGGCAGACAGCCTCTCTCTTAAGGGCTCTGCCAGAGAAGAAGGGCCTCTGCTCACTTAGCAAAGAAGGCTTACAGAGTGGGAGAGAGTTAGCATGTGCGTGGGAGAGCGGAAGAGTGAGGAGGAGAAAGTGGAGGCACAATTAAAGAGAAATAAAAAGTGAAAAAGAGAAAGAAAGTGCTGAAAGAAATGGCCGTGTGGCTGCCGGTGACAGTTAAATCAGATCAGGGTCTTGAAATGCAGTAGAAGCGTTTGCAGCATTAGATGTGCGCCACACCAGGCTTAGTCACTGTCATCAGACGCTGGAAATCCCATACTCATGCAATAAGGGGCACTGTGACCCTGCTGAGGTGGGTGCTTGTCCTCTTGTAACACTGCTTTCTTGTGCTGTTTGGTGACAAGCTATGGCAGGTAATAAAAGTCCACAGAGCTGAGTTGCCAAGCGCAGGCATGCACGTTAACCCTTGAAATGAGCATTTGCCTATGAAAACAGGTTGAGGTCAAGAGAGGGCTAAGTAGCGCATGTGATATTATCTTCGTTCTCTACTCTTCAGTCCGAGCGAGAGGCACCAGTAAAGCCTTTTTACAGCAACTGCTGATACAATATTCCGTTGCGTCCGCAGCGTTATCTGAGTCTGAGCAAACACACCTGTAATTATGAGACTATTTCAGTAACAGCCCTGCGCTGACTGCTACAGTACCTCACATGAATGCTGACATCACCGCAGGACGGGGGGGAGTGGGGGCAGAAACAGGGTGAGGCTTTCCTAGAAGAAACTTCAAGCAGCTTCCTTTATTTCTACATTTTACCCAAACTGTTAACAAACTACAAATTAATATATTTATATATATTTGAGGGAATTTCTTTGATTGGTTTGTAAGGAAGAACAAACAGTAAGTGGAAAGTTTCACTGAATTCCTAGAATTAAAAGCAAAAAAAAACTAAAAACTTAATGCATATTTTGTTATGCCGATATATCAATATATACTTGTATGTAAAATACATTTAAATATTTTCAGTGTGTGTATGCGTGCCTGTGTGTGTGTGTGTGTGTGTGTATATATATATATATATATATATACACACCCACATATGCTTGTGTTTTTTACAGTATATGGTTTTAAGTATTAGATTAAAGCTTAAAACAAGAAAATTCCAGATATAACAAGCCTTTTGCAAATAGCTTATACAGGTTTGTTTTTTAAGTAAATGTTTCTTTAAGGATTTTATTTGAAAGATTTTTAAATAATACACAAAGTATTAAGTCCTGAAACACAAGACAAAAATACTGATTATAAAGTGTGCTGCCCAGGGGCGCTGCTAGAAATTTTAGGCCCTATGAAAGAATATGAGGTTGGGCCCCCCACCGCACCTATTCCATTAATAAAATCAATCTCTGGGGGCCCCAAAAGTGCGTGGGCCCTTAGAATCGTCCTAACTTTTCCCCCCTTAGCGGCGCCCCTGGTGCTGCCCATCAGACTGTACATCATAATTTCTGTTTTTGTCCGAGTGTTGACAACCTGCCAGTCCTGCTTGGCTGCCTTCTTAGTTACTGGATGTGTGTATCGCATCAAACATGTAGGTGTTTTGTGCGATATAACATGACAAGGCGCATGCTAAGTGACATCCCCAGCACTGGTACATATTACCAGATTAAAGGCTTTGAATTCTATCAGCCAAAAGTGTCATTAGACCACATCTGAAGGCTGCTTTGAGGAAATCTGATCGGCTCTTTGGACAGACAAAGATAAACACACGCACACATGAATGAGCACACAGCTGTCTGACGGTCATTAGAAAAAGAGGAACGCTACATGTATGCCACCCAAACCAGCACAGATGTATAAATTCATTATACCACATGCAATGCCTTGTAAAAGCATGCATACCCTCACATACCCACACACACACACTCTCATACACAAACACACACCTCGTGATCTGGTTTCTGCTGCAGTTGCTAAATTGCAGTGTTGTGTCCCTATGTCTGTCTCGTGAGGCCGACGGCTTGCTGAGGCCACATGATGGCAGGAATTCCTGGCTGCTTTGGGCCTGATGTAATCTCTAATACAGGCTTTCAGGAAGTAGGGGAAAAACATACGCGCTTACACACACACACAAACACACACACACACACACACACACACACACCTGCCAGCTGACACTGCCGTGTGCCTGTACACCTCTGACACACTTCAAAACCAGGTGGTGTATTACAGGTGGTGTTTTAACTGACAGATCAAATCTATGCATTTATGGGTCACAAAGTTTGTCTAAACTAGTTTAACTGTATAAGTAGGGACTGATAATCTGAATGTCTAAGGAAAATATACATTTAGAACAAATGGAGTGAAACCAGTAGTAGAGGAGCAAACCACTATCTATCTAATGTATATAACATAATTTAAAGGGATAGTTGACCTAAAAATAAAATGCTTTTTACAAGTTTTTTCCACATTATGGGCAACATACTTTATGTGAAAAAAATAAGTCAAAGCACTCCGAATGCAGATACAATTAGTAATGAAACTAATTTAAGAAAGAAACCTGTTTATCAACAAGGAATCAGACACTCACCTTTCTGCTAAGCTTGTTGACTCAAGGTCTCTCATCGTCTCCAGGACATCTGGATACGTTTCTGTAAAAGAAGCACTTAGCTTTTTTTACCAGCGTCTGCACTGTTGTTTTCTCGCCCTCTTTCTCCCACGGTTGTGTCACTTTGTCTATAGTACAGCAGTCATTTCATTCCTCGGACTTAATCATCTTAAAGGGAAAGTACTGCTAAATGTCACTGGCAAAACTTCTCATGTTTTTTCCTTTATTCAGCTAATTAAACTAGTACTGTGCCCAGCAAGTTCCCCTCTGTGATTTTATTTACAGTAGTTGGTATTTCATTGTTAGAAATAATAATATAATTTAATTCAACATTATTATATATATATATATATATTTTTTTTGTTACATTAAACAGGGTGAGTGTGAGTGGACTCACTGGAAACCACAGAATGAGTAGAGCTCACAATCAATCAATAAATACAAATAAATAAATTAAATTGCTATTACGGTCAGAAATAAATGTTTCCACTACAGGGAAATACTTTTATATTTTAATTTTATAATACTTATTATACTTTTATAATACTTGTATACTGATTGGCCTTATCACTGTCTCCTCTCCACCAGTAAGCTGGTGTGTGGTGGGCGTTCTGGCGCAATATGGCTGCCGTCGCATCATCCAGGTGGATGCTGCACATTGGTGGTGGTTGAGGAGATTCCCCCCCTTCTATGTAAAGCGCTTTGAGGTCTCAGAAAATGTAACAAATTATAATTATTATTATTATTTTATGTTTATTAAGAGGCCATATTCTTCAAACCATATAAAATACATTCAATGTCATTTTTATGTCTAATACTTAAATTAATATTTTGTGACAAAAAAACAAACAAATAACATTAATAACATTTTCAATTTCAGGGACATTTTTGTCACATTTAATTGCATTTTTATTTGCCCTGAGGCCTCATTAAGTTCTGACCCTTATAGATAATATTTCAGAAGAACCAAACATGTTTAACAACAACTGCTTTTCACTGTTCAGTACTGAAAATAAAAATATCTTAAAATAAAAGAAGAGACACAAAAGGGAGGGAAACTGTCATAGGGGACTGACAGGTTTGCTTACCAAAAAAAAAAGCTAGAACCTCAAGTCTTTGCAAGGCTATATGGGGAGACAAAGTGCAAACATTGCATTCCTAAACAATATCAGTTTACTCAAGAGACTGTTGATCAATGCAAGCTCTATTTGTAGAGCTAGAATACATTAATAATTCACACAGCCCACCTTTCAGCCAGTAAAATACATTACTATCAGCACACTGATGCTTCTGGCAACAGCAGAGGTTCTTACGAGTTAACCGCTGGTTCAGGGAAGTAACCAACACTTTGGTAGCCACCAAATAAATGTACAGTGACATCAGTCAGTACATAAAACAAGACTGGTAAAACATCTCACCTTTTGTCTCAGGAGTCGTGTCATCAGAAGAATCAGCCGTGGTGAGGTCAGGGATCTTCCAGAGAGGGAACAGCCAGTGCAGAGACTGTAAAAACATCCCTTTATACGGTCAGTCAAGTTCATATATGTTTGTTCAGACAACACAAAAGACTGAGTCACAAAGGGATCCATTATTCTTCCATTGCTTCAGATTGATTTTCTCTATTTTTAAGGTCAGCAGTATTTGTTCACGGAGCAACAAAGGTGATGAGGGCAGAGTCATTAAACAATTTATCAATAATCTCTGTGAAAATCCACTTTCATTTACACTCATAGGCGGAAATAATAACTCTTAAAGAAATAAATTATTGGGAAAGTTTGCGAAGAGAGACACCAATGATTTTTATAGCCACTACATTTCAGTTTCAACGGCAGCTCATAAATCAAAATAAATCTATTTTGTAGCCAATTACACTGCATCTTTGTATTTTTATTTTAAATATTTTCAAATTATTATATATATCTTTTAATATACATATATATATGGTGGTTGAGGAGATTCCCCCTTCTATGTAAAGCGCTTTGAGTGCCGAGAAAAGCGCTATATAAATGTAATTAATTATTATATATATATATATATATATATATATATATGTACACACATACAGTATATATATGTTCTGACCCCATATATAAAGACCCCATTGGCAAATAATTATTTTTTTCTCATTTTACGCATGAACTTTACTGCATTTCATTAGAATTATGCTTAAAACTAGAAAAAATGGCTAATAGCGTAATAGTTTTTTCATTCAAGATATATTCTCTAAAAACAAGTCTTGTTATCTCACACAGTTTTGTTTCTTTAAGATGCTTAGATGGTTTTTAATGGAAAAAATATACATTTACTGATTACGAAAATGTTATGCAGTGTACTGATGTACTTTTAAGTAGGCTACACTGTAATAAAGCAAAAAAACATTTAGAATAAAAGCACTTCTATTGTTCCATAAGCTACAGCTGAGAAGTGACAATACCTGGGTGTTGGATGTTTGTCAGTTCAGTCTGTCCCAATATCCAGAGTGGATAGTATGCTGTTTTCGTCTTCACCGGTCAGTTGGATGAGAAACAGTTACTGGTGCTGACCACAAGCCTCAACTCCCTCCTGACATGCCAGTACAAGTCAAGGCATGTTCTTGTTGCTCTGCACAGCGCCCTCTGCTCTACCGCTTCAATGGGAGAACTGGAGGAGGAGCAAAGAGAGTAGAGAAGACTTAGCATTAGAGGTGACAGGACAAATCAGAGACATCTCTCTCTCTCAGAGGTCACTGTCTTTACAGGCATGTTCAGACAGTCACTGCGCAATACAACAACACATGAATAAGTGACTCAGGCAGGATGTGTGAGTAAAGTTACGTACAGACACGCGCAAGAAAACGATTATGCTAAAGTCAATTTAGTAACATGATGGGTATTATTCAAAGTGTTAAAAGTACCCTACGTTTCATTCACATTTACACATTGTCTGCACAGGCATTTCAACCCATTCACGTAGTCTAAGTGGGATTAAAGATTAAAGTATAGTATAAGCGTATAACAGAATTGCCACAGTAGGATTTCCTATTCTATTTTATAGGTTATTTTGTTAAATATTTCAATTGAAAATGTTTATTTTGAAAGATAAAATACGATTAAGAGAGGGCAAAGCATAACAAGCGCAGTACAATTAATAAATCTATTAAAGCGTTCAATGGTTTAATTTAAAACAGAATTAGAACAGTGAGGGTCTTAAAAGCTCAAAAGAGTTAACTTTTAATCATGTACAATAGAGCAGATCTGTTTTTGTCAATGACATGCAGTTTGTTCCCCGAGGGATTTCTTCATGGGACCCTGCACTGCTCCCCCTGGTGGTGAAGTTCTTACTGCACCAAAGTTCAAATTGATGTATGTAGTACTGTTCTGCTTTTAGGATACAAGCTCAGTTTGAAAATAAAAATATTTAACGATGATATCTGCATCTAAAATGTAATAATATAAGAAGAATTTAGATTAATAATTTTTTTTTTCAAATAAAATAATAATGTATAAAGTAATATATGCAATTGAAAAAGATGTATATAATAATAATATTTATAATAACAGTAATTAATAATGCATTTTTAAACTTTTTTGCAAAAATAAAAAAGAGCATATGGTAAATACATGCAAAATGTGCAATTGTAAGGTTGATATACTGAGAGAAACCATTAAGCATCGCTTAATTAAATGATTGAATCAAATTTTCACAGAGAATTTTGACACAAATATTCACACTTACCCAAATCCTCAGTGGAATACGCATCCACACAAATGATTTCTCGAATATAAGCCAGCACTGATTTATGTAGTAATGAAACACAAACCCTAATTAAAGTGAGGCACCAGAGCAGTAACGCAGAGCCCAGCGCTCTAGAGAAACTTCATCACCAGGCAGAGTTGCAGTGCAGCGGCACAGCTCAGCATCACAGTAGATGTAACTCTGTGGCCTCTCTCTCTCTCTCTCTCTCTCTCTCTCTCTCTCTCTCTCTCTCTCTCTCTCTCTCTCTCTCTCTCTCTCTCTCTCTCTCTCTGCAGTCTGGTCCCCACTGTATGTTACAGTACTAGGACTGCACTTCACTGAATTGCAGCAGTCCAAGACTGATGACCTTACCAATAAAAAGAGCAGAGTCACAAATGCCAGCGTTTCCACGCCGTCCTGTAGCTCACCTTCACCCTTCTCATTTACCCCCCTTCTAATTGTTTCGCCCCACTCTGAGGTGGCTGAAGTAACATTTTGTTCTGACATGTACATTTCCTATTGGTTTTACAAGACCACGTGGAGTGTCAGTCAGAGCTGACTGATGGCTTTTGGACACAGATGCTGCAGTGGACGTTAAGAGGGTGCCAAATATATCGCCGAGCGCGCTCACTGGCCTACTCTCTGCTGCATTGGAGCCTTGTACCATTTGAGTCATCAAAAAAAAAAAAAAAAACTCTTTACGAACCTGAAATTTTGTATCATGCTGCTGTAATTGGTCTGCAGATTATGTGAAGTAGCTTTGCGGATGGCTTTAAATTCCGAAGCGTTGAAATAAAGGAAATCCCTAAACATCTGCCCTGTGTAAATATGCTTGCAACACTATGAGAGGTTGGAGGGCAAGTGTGGAATCCTTACTCCAGCAAGATCAAAGCTTGCTGCATTGATTACATCATCGGAACTAGAGCACTAGTATGGGACAATGCACCATTGGGTTGGGGGGGGGGGGGGATTCGGTGGGGGAGGTGGTTGAGTAAAAGGGCTAATCTAGCTGTTCTATCTTTTTTTTCTGTCAGGAGGGCATATCCACAATCTAGGCTTCCAAACTCCAGACAAGAGCAATAGACTTCCTTCTATTAACTTGCTTTCTCTGTTTCTCTCTCTCTCTTGCCGTCCACGTGACCGCGTAGCTGCCTGTCTTTCTCGCTGCTGCCACATCTTGGCAGTACTGCAGGAACTGTGCTGCAGGACACTGCAGGGTATCCGCTCTCCCTCTCCCTCTTACTCTCAATCTGTAACTTTTCACGAGGAAACATTGATGAAGAAAAAGAAGCCGTGTTAGATTGGGGTAAATGGTAAGCTTTGTGCGTTGAAGTCATTCTGTATCTCAAAGCAGATCTCTGGAGAGAAGGGGGAGGAAGAGTAAGAGGAGATGGGAGGATGGGTGTTAAAGAACATCAGGTGAGTGCGGCAATACGCTTTTTGGCTGAGCAGCAGCAACCTCCTCCCCCCACCCCCCTTTGGTGAGCGCCATGAGAAACTGCAGTTTCTGCTAATGATGTCAGGCAGCGGATCTGACAGTGATATATCACTCCTCACATTCCTGCTGTACACAGATCTAATCCTGCCCTATAGCAAGCAATATACACAACCGCGGCCGTTCTTCAACGCTCAGCTGGGATGGATGGGTTATGTGCGTAACCTGAGTTGAACTCATCACCGCAGAGTTCGTGTACTGGTAATGAGCGCTACGTTCAAACTGAAACCTACACAGTCCGCTAAAGTGTCATGACAAAATCCCTTTACATTTCAAAGAGCTACATTGAATAAACATAAACGTCACGCTCATTACCAGTTCAAAGGTAGACAAACTGCAACTAACAAAAATCGCAATTTCGAAAAAATCTATTTCATTACACTACACATAATAAACAAAATATGATGCATTTCCCATGTTTAAGCATGTAAGTAGTATATATAGTTGAGTAGAGAGTGAGCTGAAGCAGAAAAAGACCTGCAGTGAAAGAGTTATGAGTCCCCCCCCACCGCTTTATTTAAGTCACTCTCTCTTGTTCTCGGATGGGACGGTTAGTAAGAGTGCAGCACCGTCCAACAGAGAGTGTGAAACACACACGTTAATAAACACCCAAGCTGAGACTCTAATGTACCTGGCTAAACCTTTCTGTCAAAATCTTCTGTCCGAGTGCCCTAAGAGTCTATGGTGGTGACAGTTGCTATCTGACACGCACACTGCGTTCTGTCCTCCCTAGGCCGTCCTAACACGTTACTTCCATTTTCCCATCTGCTGCAAGTTCTTTAACTCTTTCCCTTCCTGACATTCTGGATGCAAGGCAAACTGCAGCATCAGTACTTCAAGCTACACAACACAACAAAGTGCAGCAAAGTATGGCACCCTGAAGCAGAATATCTCTGGCCTACATCTTTTATTTATGCCTGTAGGCGTCATTTCTATACCGGCACTGATCCTAAATCAAGCTTGTGCGTCTTTTCGTCCTGTGCTAAGTGCTCTTGCTGGTATCCCGCATGCAACTGCGTGTGCAAAGATTATTAGTAAGACCGGCCGGCATCGGCTAGGGAGATGACTACCGAAGTGTCATAGCCTGACTGCAGAAGATCACTCATCATGTAGGTCAATGCAAACGGGTCCTTTAAGACCTAAGAGCAGGTGAGTGAATAATTCTGCAATCAGACCGAAACATCCCACAAAGCTGAATCCCCCCCATGATTGGGTGAAAAGTTCAACATGCGTCCTCTAGCCCTGTAGAGAAAGACAAACTTCCACATACTCACCCAGCCTTCGCTCTTCTCCGAGTCTTGCAGGGATGATGCACAAGCAGCCGTGTCTTCTCCTCCGGTGCTGTAAAGTTGACTGCAGCATTGCCTGCTGAATGGAATGACATTGTTCGCTCTCTCTCCCTGCTTCATTCTCCTGCTCTCTCTCTCTCTCTTTTTCTATCTCTTGCTCCCCCTCCTCCTCTCTGCGCGCTCACTGGCAGTACAAACTGCACAGCTCAGCAGTGTTCTCCCACTGCCGCAGCAGCTCCTGCATGAGCCTTGCGTATCCGAGTGTGCCGTGACTTTTAAAGGGGAATGCAACCTCCAGGGTCAGTGTGCACCTCATCGCCACCCCCCTGCACTCCCACTATCACGACCCCCCACCACCACCTTCCCCCGCAGCAGCTGGTCAAGACATTCCTTAAAAAAGGTAGGGGGGGAGGGGGAGGGGGGTATCGAAACTACCTCAATTCCTTCGGATTAAACGGGTGACCCTTTTTAAAACTAAAGTATGCTATGCTCGTAGTGCGGACACCATCCATCTTCTGCTGACACTGGCCCAAATCCGCCTAATGAGGCTATGTGGCCGATTTCGTCAGGTGGGTTTAAAAACGATGAATGGTGAATGAACTGAAAATCGTTGTGAGAAAATGTTTGTACCGATGTTGACGAAAAAAACCTCTGAAATACAAAACCAGGATCTTGAGAAACCAGATCTGGGGGTGTTTGAGGTGTTTCGTTGCTTCCATTGCAACCAGGAGGTCAACTGTCTGGGAGTTAGAGAGATACATTAC